>NC_091750.1:15209700-16409700 GCF_043380555.1 Nothobranchius furzeri
GTGAAATTGTGCTTCGTGCAACATAATTCTGGGTGCCATTTACAAACCATAAGTGCTAATGACTCCATTCCTTTTTGTGGTTGTAGGGGCTGTTGATTGGAGTACATTAAAACAAACCTGATCTCTCTAGGACATTCAGAAGCCAAGTTATAAGCCCACAAAGGTGTAACTGGACTACTTATTTAAAGTGACACCAGGCCCGGTGACCTTTGGGACATGGTTTGACCCCCTATAGGAATGTGCGATCATCATGAAACGTTCAGATCACTTACAACTCAATAGATTCGACCTTCTTGTAACGTTTCAGCCTGATTGGACCTTGTTTTCACACAAATGAACCCAGAATGATTTGAAATTGTGCTTCGTGCAACATAATTCTGGGTGCCATTTAAAAACCATAAGTGCTAATGACTCCATTCCTTTTTGTGGTTGTAGGGGCTGTTGATTGGAGTACATTAAAACAAACCTGATCTCTCTAGGACATTCAGAAGCCAAGTTATAAGCCCACAAAGGTGTAACTGGACTACTTCTTTAAAGTGACACCAGATCCAGTGACCTATGGGACATGGTTTGACCCCCTTAGGAAAGTGCTATCATCATGAAACGTTCAGATCACTTACATCTCAATAGATTCTACCTTCCTGTAACGTTTCAGCCTGATTGGACCTTGTTTTCACACAAATGAACCCAGAATGATGTGAAATTGTGCTTCGTGCAACATAATTCTGGGTGCCATTTAAAAACCATAAGTGCTAATGACTCCATTCCTTTTTGTGGTTGTAGGGGCTGTTGATTGGAGTTCACTAAAACAAACCTGATCTCTCTAGGTCATTCAGAAGCCAAGTTATAAGCCCACACATGTGTAACTGGACTACTTCTTTAAAGTGACACCAGGCCCGGTGACCTTTGGGACATGGTTTGACCCCTATAGGAATGTGCGATCATCATGAAACATTCAGATCACTTACAACTCAATAGAGTCTACCTTCCTGTAACGTTTCAGCCTGATTGGACCTTGTTTTCACACAAATGAACCCAGAATGATGTGAAATTGTGCTTCGTGCAACATAATTCTGGGTGCCATTTAAAAACCATAAGTGCTAATGACTCCATTCCTTTTTGTGGTTGTAGGGGCTGTTGATTGGAGTACATTAAAACAAACCTGATCTCTATAGGATATTCAGAAGCCAAGTTATAAGCCCACAAATGTGTAACTGGACTACTTCTTTAAAGTGACACGAGGCCCGGTGACTATGGGACATGGTTTGACCCCCTATAGGAATGTGAGATCATCATGAAACGTTCAGATCACTTACAACTCAATAGATTCTACCTTCTTGTAACGTTTCAGCCTGATTGGACCTTGTTTTCACACAAATGAACCCAGAATGATGTGAAATTGTGCTTCGTGCAACATAATTCTGGGTGCCATTTAAAAACCATAAGTGCTAATGACTCCATTCCTTTTTGTGGTTGTAGGGGCTGTTGATTGGAGTACACTAAAAAAACCTGATCTCTCTAGGATATTCAGAAGCCAAGTTATAAGCCCACAAATGTGTAACTGGACTACTTCTTTAAATTGACACCAGATCCGGTGACGTTTGGGACATGGTTTGACCCCCTTAGGAAAGTGCTATCATCATGAAACGTTCAGATCACTTACAACTCAATAGATTCTACCTTCCTGTAACTTTTCAGCCTGATTGGACCTTGTTTTCACACAAATGAACCCAGAATGATGTGAAATTGTGCTTCGTGCAAAATAATTCTGGGTGCCATTTACAAACCATAAGTGCTAATGACTCCATTCCTTTTTGTGGTTGTAGGGGCTGTTGATTGGAGTACACTAAAACAAACCTGATCTCTCTTGGACATTCAGAAGCCAAGTTATAAGCCCACAAATGTGTAACTGGACAACTTCTTTAAATTGACACCAGATCCGGTGACGTTTGGGACATGGTTTGACCCCCTTAGGAAAGTGCTATCATCATGAAACGTTCAGATCACTTACAACTCAATAGATTCTACCTTCCTGTAACTTTTCAGCCTGATTGGACCTTGTTTTCACACAAATGAACCCAGAATGATGTGAAATTGTGCTTCGTGCAAAATAATTCTGGGTGCCATTTACAAACCATAAGTGCTAATGACTCCATTCCTTTTTGTGGTTGTAGGGGCTGTTGATTGGAGTACACTAAAACAAACCTGATCTCTCTAGGACATTCAGAAGCCAAGTTATAAGCTCACAAATGTGTAACTGGACTACTTCTATAAATTGACACCAGATCTGGTGACCTTTGGGACATAGTTTGACCCCTTATAGGAATGTGCGATCATCATGAAACATTCAGATCACTTACAACTCAATAGATTTTACCTTCTTGTAACGTTTCAGCCTGATTGGACCTTGTTTTCACACAAATGGACCCAGAAGGATGTGAAATTGTGCTTCGTGCAACATAATTCTGGGTGCCATTTACAAACCATAAGTGCTAATGACTCCATTCCTTTTTGTGGTTGTAGGGGCTGTTGATTGGAGTACACTAAAACAAACCTGATCTCTCTTGGACATTCAGAAGCCAAGTTATAAGCCCACAAATGTGTAACTGGACAACTTCTTTAAAGTGACACCAGGCCTGGTGACCTTTGGGGCATGGTTTTACCCCCTATAGGAATGTGCGATCATCATGAAACGTTCAGATCACTTACAACTCAATAGATTCTACCTTCTTGTAACGGTACAGCCTGATTGGACCTTGTTTTCACACAAATGGACCCAGAATGATGTGAAATTGTGCTTCGTGCAACATAATTCTGGGTGCCATTTACAAACCATAAGTGCTAATGACTCCATTCCTTTTTGTGGTTGTAGGGGCTGTTGATTGGAGTACACTAAAACAAACCTGATATCTCTAGGATATTCAGAAGCCAAGTTATAAGCCCACAAATGTGTAACTGGACTACTTCTTTAAAGTGACACCAGGCCCGGTGACCTTTGGGACATGGTTTGACCCCCTATAGGAATGTGCAATAATCATGAAACGTTCAGATCACTTACAACTCAATAGATTCTACCTTCCTGTAACGTTTCAGCCTGATTGGACCTTGTTTTCACACAAATGAACCCAGAATGATGTGAAATTGTGCTTCGTGCAACATAATTCTGGGTGCCATTTAAAAACCATAAGTGCTAATGACTCCATTCCTTTTTGTGGTTGTAGGGGCTGTTGATTGGAGTACATTAAAACAATCCTGATCTCTATAGGACAGTCAGAAGCCAAGTTATAAGCCCACAAAGGTGTAACTGGACTACTTCTTTAAAGTGACACCAGATCCTGTGACCTATGGGACATGGTTTGACCCCCTTAGGAAAGTGCTATCATCATGAAACGTTAAGATCACTTACAACTCAATATATTCTACCTTCCTGTAACGTTTCTAGCTGATTGGACCTTGTTTTCACACAAATGAACCCAGAATGATGTGAAATTGTGCTTCATGCAACATAATTCTGGGTGCCATTTAAAAACCATAAGTGCTAATGACTCCATTCCTTTTTGTGGTTGTAGGGGCTGTTGATTGGAGTACACTAAAACAAACCTGATCTCTCTAGGACATTCAGAAGCCAAGTTATAAGCCCACAAATGTGTAACTGGACTACTTCTTTAAATTGACACCAGATCCGGTGACCTTTGGGAAATGGTTTGACCCCCTTAGGAAAGTGCTATCATCATGAAACGTTCAGATCACTTACAACTCAATAGATTCTACCTTCCTTAAACTTTTCAGCCTGATTGGACCTTGTTTTCACACAAATGAACCCAGAATGATGTAGTTTGTGCTTCGTGCAAAATAATTCTGGGTGCCATTTACAAACCATAAGTGCTAATGACTCCATTCCTTTTTGTGGTTGTAGGGGCTGTTGATTGGAGTACACTAAAACAAACCTGATCTCTCTAGGACATTCAGAAGCCAAGTTAAAAGCCCACAAATGTGTAACTGGACTACTTCTATAAATTGACACCAGATCTGGTGACCTTTGGGACATAGTTTGACCCCTTATAGGAATGTGCGATCATCATGAAACATTCAGATCACTTACATCTCAATAGATTTTACCTTCTTGTAACGTTTCAGCCTGATTGGACCTTGTTTTCACACAAATGGACCCAGAATGATGTGAAATTGTGCTTCGTGCAACATAATTCTGGGTGCCATTTACAAACCATAACTGCTAATGACTCCATTCCTTTTTGTGGTTGTAGGGGCTGTTGATTGGAGTACACTAAAACAAACCTGATCTCTCTTGGACATTCAGAAGCCAAGTTATAAGCCCACAAATGTGTAACTGGACAACTTCTTTAAAGTGACACCAGGCCTGGTGACCTTTGGGGCATGGTTTTACCCCCTATAGGAATGTGCGATCATCATGAAACGTTCAGATCACTTACAACTCAATACATTCTACCTTCTTGTAACAGTACAGCCTGATTGGACCTTGTTTTCACACAAATGGACCCAGAATGATGTGAAATTGTGCTTCGTGCAACATAATTCTGGGTGCCATTTACAAACCATAAGTGCTAATGACTCCATTCCTTTTTGTGGTTGTAGGGGCTGTTGATTGGAGTACACTAAAACAAACCTGATATCTCTAGGATATTCAGAAGCCAAGTTATAAGCCCACAAATGTGTAACTGGACTACTTCTTTAAAGTGACACCAGGCCCGGTGACCTTTGGGACATGGTTTGACCCCCTTAGGAAAGTGCTATCATCATGAAACGTTAAGATCACTTACAACTCAATAGATTCTACCTTCCTGTAACGTTTCTAGCTGATTGGACCTTGTTTTCACACAAATGAACCCAGAATGATGTGAAATTGTGCTTCATGCAACATAATTCTGGGTGCCATTTAAAAACCATAAGTGCTAATGACTCCATTCCTTTTTGTGGTTGTAGGGGCTGTTGATTGGAGTACACTAAAACAAACCTGATCTCTCTAGGACATTCAGAAGCCAAGTTATAAGCCCACAAATGTGTAACTGGACTACTTCTTTAAATTGACACCAGATCCGGTGACCTTTGGGACATGGTTTGACCCCCTTAGGAAAGTGCTATCATCATGAAACGTTCAGATCACTTACAACTCAATAGATTCTACCTTCCTTAAACTTTTCAGCCTGATTGGACCTTGTTTTCACACAAATGAACCCAGAATGATGTGAAATTGTGCTTCGTGCAAAATAATTCTGGGTGCCATTTACAAACCATAAGTGCTAATGACTCCATTCCTTTTTGTGGTTGTAGGGGCTGTTGATTGGAGTACACTAAAACAAACCTGATCTCTCTAGGACATTCAGAAGCCAAGTTATAAGCCCACAAATGTGTAACTGGACTACTTCTATAAATTGACACCAGATCTGGTGACCTTTGGGACATAGTTTGACCCCTTATAGGAATGTGCGATCATCATGAAACATTCAGATCACTTACAACTCAATAGATTTTACCTTCTTGTAACGTTTCAGCCTGATTGGACCTTGTTTTCACACAAATGGACCCAGAATGATGTGAAATTGTGCTTCGTGCAACATAATTCTGGGTGCCATTTACAAACCATAACTGCTAATGACTCCATTCCTTTTTGTGGTTGTAGGGGCTGTTGATTGGAGTACACTAAAACAAACCTGATCTCTCTTGGACATTCAGAAGCCAAGTTATAAGCCCACAAATGTGTAACTGGACAACTTCTTTAAAGTGACACCAGGCCTGGTGACCTTTGGGGCATGGTTTTACCCCCTATAGGAATGTGCGATCATCATGAAACGTTCAGATCACTTACAACTCAATAGATTCTACCTTCTTGTAACAGTACAGCCTGATTGGACCTTGTTTTCACACAAATGGACCCAGAATGATGTGAAATTGTGCTTCGTGCAACATAATTCTGGGTGCCATTTACAAACCATAAGTGCTAATGACTCCATTCCTTTTTGTGGTTGTAGGGGTTGTTGATTGGAGTACACTAAAACAAACCTGATATCTCTAGGATATTCAGAAGCCAAGTTATAAGCCCACAAATGTGTAACTGGACTACTTCTTTAAAGTGACACCAGGCCCGGTGACCTTTGGGACATGGTTTGACCCCCTATAGGAATGTGCAATAATCATGAAACGTTCAGATCACTTACAACTCAATAGATTCTACCTTCCTGTAACGTTTCAGCCTGATTGGACCTTGTTTTCACACAAATGAACCCAGAATGATGTGAAATTGTGCTTCGTGCAACATAATTCTGGGTGCCATTTAAAAACCATAAGTGCTAATGACTCCATTCCTTTTTGTGGTTGTAGGGGCTGTTGATTGGAGTACATTAAAACAATCCTGATCTCTCTAGGACAGTCAGAAGCCAAGTTATAAGCCCACAAAGGTGTAACTGGACTACTTCTTTAAAGTGACACCAGATCCTGTGACCTATGGGACATGGTTTGACCCCCTTAGGAAAGTGCTATCATCATGAAACGTTAAGATCACTTACAACTCAATAGATTCTACCTTCCTGTAACGTTTCTAGCTGATTGGACCTTGTTTTCACACAAATGAACCCAGAATGATGTGAAATTGTGCTTCATGCAACATAATTCTGGGTGCCATTTAAAAACCATAAGTGCTAATGACTCCATTCCTTTTTGTGGTTGTAGGGGCTGTTGATTGGAGTACACTAAAACAAACCTGATCTCTCTAGGACATTCAGAAGCCAAGTTATAAGCCCACAAATGTGTAACTGGACTACTTCTTTAAAATGACACCAGATCCGGTGACCTTTGGGACATGGTTTGACCCCCTTAGGAAAGTGCTATCATCATGAAACGTTCAGATCACTTACAACTCAATAGATTCTACCTTCCTTAAACGTTTCATCCTGATTAGACCTTGTTTTCACACAAATGAACCCAGAATGATGTGAAATTGTGCTTCGTGCAACATAATTCTGGGTGCCATTTAAAAACCATAAGTGCTAATGACTCCATTCCTTTTTGTGGTTGTAGGGGCTGTTGATTGGAGTACACTAAAACAAACCTGATCTCTCTAGGACATTCAGAAGCCAAGTTATAAGCCCACAAATGTGTAACTGGACTACTTCTTTAAAGTGACACCAGGCCCGGTGACCTTTGGGACATGGTTTGACCCCCTATAGGAATGTGCGATCATAATGAAACGTTCAGATTACTTACAATTCAATAGATTCTATCTTCTTGTAACGTTTCAGCCTGATTGGACCTTGTTTTCACACAAATGGACCCAAAATTATGTGATATTGTGCTTCGTGCAACATAATTCTGGGTGCCATTTACAAACCATAAGTGCTAATGACTCCTTTCCTTTTTGTGGTTGTAGGGGCTGTTGATTGGAGTACATTAAAACAAACCTGATCTCTCTAGGACATTCAGAAGCCAAGTTATAAGCCCACAAAGGTGTAACTGGACTACTTATTTAAAGTGACACCAGGCCCGGTGACCTTTGGGACATGGTTTGACCCCCTATAGGAATGTGCGATCATCATGAAACGTTCAGATCACTTACAACTCAATAGATTCGACCTTCTTGTAACGTTTCAGCCTGATTGGACCTTGTTTTCACACAAATGAACCCAGAATGATGTGAAATTGTGCTTCGTGCAACATAATTCTGGGTGCCATTTAAAAACCATAAGTGCTAATGACTCCATTCCTTTTTGTGGTTGTAGGGGCTGTTGATTGGAGTACATTAAAACAAACCTGATCTCTCTAGGACATTCAGAAGCCAAGTTATAAGCCCACAAAGGTGTAACTGGACTACTTCTTTAAAGTGACACCAGATCCAGTGACCTATGGGACATGGTTTGACCCCCTTAGGAAAGTGCTATCATCATGAAACGTTCAGATCACTTACAACTCAATAGATTCTACCTTCCTGTAACGTTTCAGCCTGATTGGACCTTGTTTTCACACAAATGAACCCAGAATGATGTGAAATTGTGCTTCATGCAACATAATTCTGGGTGCCATTTAAAAACCATAAGTGCTAATGACTCCATTCCTTTTTGTGGTTGTAGGGGCTGTTGATTGGAGTACACTAAAACAAACCTGATCTCTCTAGGTCATTCAGAAGCCAAGTTATAAGCCCACAAATGTGTAACTGGACTACTTCTTTAAAGTGACACCAGGCCCGGTGACCTTTGGGACATGGTTTGACCCCCTATAGGAATGTGCGATCATCATGAAACATTCAGATCACTTACAACTCAATAGAGTCTACCTTCCTGTAACGTTTCAGCCTGATTGGACCTTGTTTTCACACAAATGAACCCAGAATGATGTGAAATTGTGCTTTGTGCAACATAATTCTGGGTGCCATTTACAAACCATAAGTGCTAATGACTCCATTCCTTTTTGTGGTTGTAGGGGCTGTTGATTGGAGTACATTAAAACAAACCTGATCTCTCTAGGATATTCAGAAGCCAAGTTATAAGCCCACAAATGTGTAACTGGACTACTTCTTTAAAGTGACACGAGGCCCGGTGACCTATGGGACATGGTTTGACCCCCTATAGGAATGTGCGATCATCATGAAACGTTCAGATCACTTACAACTCAATAGATTCTACCTTCTTGTAACGTTTCAGCCTGATTGGACCTTGTTTTCACACAAATGAACCCAGAATGATGTGAAATTGTGCTTCGTGCAACATAATTCTGGGTGCCATTTAAAAACCATAAGTGCTAATGACTCCATTCCTTTTTGTGGTTGTAGGGGCTGTTGATTGGAGTACACTAAAACAAACCTGATCTCTCTAGGATATTCAGAAGCCAAGTTATAAGCCCACAAATGTGTAACTGGATTACTTCTTTAAATTGACACCAGATCCGGTGACCTTTGGGACATGGTTTGACCCCCTTAGGAAAGTGCTATCATCATGAAACGTTCAGATCACTTACAACTCAATAGATTCTACCTTCCTTAAACGTTTCATCCTGATTAGACCTTGTTTTCACACAAATGAACCCAGAATGATGTGAAATTGTGCTTCGTGCAACATAATTCTGGGTGCCATTTAAAAACCATAAGTGCTATTGACTCCATTCCTTTTTGTGGTTGTAGGGGCTGTTGATTGGAGTACACTAAAACAAACCTGATCTCTCTAGGACATTCAGAAGCCAAGTTATAAGCCCACAAATGTGTAACTGGACTACTTCTTTAAAGTGACACCAGGCCCGGTGACCTTTGGGACATGGTTTGACCCCCTATAGGAATGTGCGATCATAATGAAACGTTCAGATTACTTACAATTCAATAGATTCTATCTTCTTGTAACGTTTCAGCCTGATTGGACCTTGTTTTCACACAAATGGACCCAAAATTATGTAAAATTGTGCTTCGTGCAACATAATTCTGGGTGCCATTTACAAACCATAAGTGCTAATGACTCCATTCCTTTTTGTGGTTGTAGGGGCTGTTGATTGGAGTACATTAAAACAAACCTGATCTCTCTAGGACATTCAGAAGCCAAGTTATAAGCCCACAAAGGTGTAACTGGACTACTTATTTAAAGTGACACCAGGCCCGGTGACCTTTGGGACATGGTTTGACCCCCTATAGGAATGTGCGATCATCATGAAACGTTCAGATCACTTACAACTCAATAGATTCGACCTTCTTGTAACGTTTCAGCCTGATTGGACCTTGTTTTCACACAAATGAACCCAGAATGATGTGAAATTGTGCTTCGTGCAACATAATTCTGGGTGCCATTTAAAAACCATAAGTGCTAATGACTCCATTCCTTTTTGTGGTTGTAGGGGCTGTTGATTGGAGTACATTAAAACAAACCTGATCTCTCTAGGACATTCAGAAGCCAAGTTATAAACCCACAAAGGTGTAACTGGACTTTTTCTTTAAAGTGACACCAGATCCAGTGACCTATGGGACATGGTTTGACCCCCTTAGGAAAGTGCTATCATCATGAAACGTTCAGATCACTTACAACTCAATAGATTCTACCTTCCTGTAACGTTTCAGCCTGATTGGACCTTGTTTTCACACAAATGAACCCAGAATGATGTGAAATTGTGCTTCATGCAACATAATTCTGGGTGCCATTTAAAAACCATAAGTGCTAATGACTCCATTCCTTTTTGTGGTTGTAGGGGCTGTTGATTGGAGTACACTAAAAAAAACCTGATCTCTCTAGGTCATTCAGAAGCCAAGTTATAAGCCCACAAATGTGTAACTGGACTACTTCTTTAAAGTGACACCAGGCCCGGTGACCTTTGGGACATGGTTTGACCCCCTATAGGAATGTGCGATCATCATGAAACATTCAGATCACTTACAACTCAATAGAGTCTACCTTCCTGTAACGTTTCAGCCTGATTGGACCTTGTTTTCACACAAATGAACCCAGAATGATGTGAAATTGTGCTTTGTGCAACATAATTCTGGGTGCCATTTAAAAACCATAAGTGCTAATGACTCCATTCCTTTTTGTGGTTGTAGGGGCTGTTGATTGGAGTACATTAAAACAAACCTGATCTCTCTAGGATATTCAGAAGCCAAGTTATAAGCCCACAAATGTGTAACTGGACTACTTCTTTAAAGTGACACGAGGCCCGGTGACCTATGGGACATGGTTTGACCCCCTATAGGAATGTGCGATCATCATGAAACGTTCAGATCACTTACAACTCAATAGATTCTACCTTCTTGTAACGTTTCAGCCTGATTGGACCTTGTTTTCACACAAATGAACCCAGAATGATGTGAAATTGTGCTTCGTGCAACATAATTCTGGGTGCCATTTAAAAACCATAAGTGCTAATGACTCCATTCCTTTTTGTGGTTGTAGGGGCTGTTGATTGGAGTACACTAAAACAAACCTGATCTCTCTAGGATATTCAGAAGCCAAGTTATAAGCCCACAAATGTGTAACTGGATTACTTCTTTAAATTGACACCAGATCCGGTGACGTTTGGGACATGGTTTGACCCCCTTAGGAAAGTGCTATCATCATGAAACGTTCAGATCACTTACAACTCAATAGATTCTACCTTCCTGTAACTTTTCAGCCTGATTGGACCTTGTTTTCACACAAATGAACCCAGAATGATGTGAAATTGTGCTTCGTGCAACATAATTCTGGGTGCCATTTAAAAACCATAAGTGCTAATGACTCCATTCCTTTTTGTGGTTGTAGGGGCTGTTGATTGGAGTACACTAAAACAAACCTGATCTCTCTAGGACATTCAGAAGCCAAGTTATAAGCCCACAAATGTGTAACTGGACTACTTCTATAAATTGACACCAGATCCGGTGACCTTTGGGACATAGTTTGACCCCTTATAGGAATGTGCGATCATCATGAAACATTCAGATCACTTACAACTCAATAGATTTTACCTTCTTGTAACGTTTCAGCCTGATTGGACCTTGTTTTCACACAAATGGACCCAGAATGATGTGAAATTGTGCTTCGTGCAACATAATTCTGGGTGCCATTTACAAACCATAAGTGCTAATGACTCCATTCCTTTTTGGGGTTGTAGGGGCTGTTGATTGGAGTACATTAAAACAAACCTGATCTCTCTAGGACATTCAGAAGCCAAGTTATAAGCCCACAAAGGTGTAACTGGACTACTTATTTAAAGTGACATCAGGCCCGGTGACCTTTGGGACATGGTTTGACCCCCTATAGGAATGTGCGATCATCATGAAACGTTCAGATCACTTACAACTCAATAGATCCGACCTTCTTGTAACGTTTCAGCCTGATTGGACCTTGTTTTCACACAAATGAACCCAGAATGATGTGAAATTGTGCTTCGTGCAACATAATTCTGGGTGCCATTTAAAAACCATAAGTGCTAATGACTCCATTCCTTTTTGTGGTTGTAGGGGCTGTTGATTGGAGTACATTAAAACAAACCTGATCTCTCTAGGACATTCAGAAGCCAAGTTATATGCCCACAAAGGTGTAACTGGACTACTTCTTTAAAGTGACACCAGATCCAGTGACCTATGGGACATGGTTTGACCCCCTTAGGAAAGTGCTATCATCATGAAACGTTCAAATCACTTACAACTCAATAAATTCTACCTTCCTGTAACGTTTCAGCCTGATTGGACCTTGTTTTCACACAAATGAACCCAGAATGATGTGAAATTGTGCTTCATGCAACATAATTCTGGGTGCCATTTAAATACCATAAGTGCTAATGACTCCATTCCTTTTTGTGGTTGTAGGGGCTGTTGATTGGAGTACACTAAAACAAACCTGATCTCTCTAGGTCATTCAGAACCCAAGTTATAAGCCCACAAATGTGTAACTGGACTACTTCTTTAAAGTGACACCAGGCCCGGTGACCTTTGGGACATGGTTTGACCCCCTATAGGAATGTGCGATCATCATGAAACATTCAGATCACTTACAACTCAATAGAGTCTACCTTCCTGTAACGTTTCAGCCTGTTTGGACCTTGTTTTCACACAAATGAACCCAGAATGATGTGAAAATGTGCTTCGTGCAACATAATTCTGGGTGCCATTTAAAAACCATAAGTGCTAATGACTCCATTCCTTTTTGTGGTTGTAGGGGCTGTTGATTGGAGTGCACTAAAACAAACCTGATCTCTCTTGGACATTCAGAAGCCAAGTTATAAGCCCACAAATGTGTAACTGGACTACTTCTTTAAAGTGACACCAGGCCCGGTGACCTTTGGGACATGGTTTGACCCCCTATAGGAATGTGCGATCATAATGACACGTTCAGATTACTTACAATTCAATAGATTCTATCTTCTTGTAACGTTTCAGCCTGATTGGACCTTGTTTTCACACAAATGGACCCAAAACTATGTGAAATTGTGCTTCGTGCAACATAATTCTGGGTGCCATTTACAAACCATAAGTGCTAATGACTCCATTCCTTTTTGTGGTTGTAGGGGCTGTTGATTGGAGTACATTAAAACAAACCTGATCTCTCTAGGACATTCAGAAGCCAAGTTATAAGCCCACAAAGGTGTAACTGGACTACTTATTTAAAGTGACACCAGGCCCGGTGACCTTTGGGACATGGTTTGACCCCCTATAGGAATGTGCGATCATCATGAAACGTTCAGATCACTTACAACTCAATAGATTCGACCTTCTTGTAACGTTTCAGCCTGATTGGACCTTGTTTTCACACAAATGAACCCAGAATGTTGTGAAATTGTGCTTCGTGCAACATAATTCTGGGTGCCATTTAAAAACCATAAGTGCTAAGGACTCCATTCCTTTTTGTGGTTGTAGGGGCTGTTGATTGGAGTACATTAAAACAAACCTGATCTCTCTAGGACATTCAGAAGCCAAGTTATAAGCCCACAAAGGTGTAACTGGACTACTTCTTTAAAGTGACACCAGATCCAGTGACCTATGGGACATGGTTTGACCCCCTTAGGAAAGTGCTATCATCATGAAACGTTCAGATCACTTACAACTCAATAGATTCTACCTTCCTGTAACGTTTCAGCCTGATTGGACCTTGTTTTCATACAAATGAACCCAGAATGATGTGAAATTGTGCTTCATGCAACATAATTCTGGGTGCCATTTAAAAACCATAAGTGTTAATGACTCCATTCCTTTTTGTGGTTGTAGGGGCTGTTGATTGGAGTACACTAAAACAAACCTGATCTCTCTAGGTCATTCAGAAGCCAAGTTATAAGCCCACAAATGTGTAACTGGACTACTTCTTTAAAGTGACACCAGGCCCGGTGACCTTTGGGACATGGTTTGACCCCCTATAGGAATGTGCGATCATCATGAAACATTCAGATCACTTACAACTCAATAGAGTCTACCTTCCTGTAACGTTTCAGCCTGATTGGACCTTGTTTTCACACAAATGAACCCAGAATGATGTGAAATTGTGCTTTGTGCAACATAATTCTGGGTGCCATTTAAAAACCATAAGTGCTAATGACTCCATTCCTTTTTGTGGTTGTAGGGGCTGTTGATTGGAGTACATTAAAACAAACCTGATCTCTCTAGGATATTCAGAAGCCAAGTTATAAGCCCACAAATGTGTAACTGGACTACTTCTTTAAAGTGACACGAGGCCCGGTGACCTATGGGACATGGTTTGACCCCCTATAGGAATGTGCGATCATCATGAAACGTTCAGATCACTTACAACTCAATAGATTCTACCTTCTTGTAACGTTTCAGCCTGATTGGACCTTGTTTTCACACAAATGAACCCAGAATGATGTGAAATTGTGCTTCGTGCAACATAATTCTGGGTGCCATTTAAAAACCATAAGTGCTAATGACTCCATTCCTTTTTGTGGTTGTAGGGGCTGTTGATTGGAGTACACTAAAACAAACCTGATCTCTCTAGGACATTCAGAAGCCAAGTTATAAGCCCACAAATGTGTAACTGGACTACTTCTTTAAATTGACACCAGATCCGGTGACCTTTGGGACATGGTTTGACCCCCTTAGGAAAGTGCTATCATCATGAAACGTTCAGATCACTTACAACTCAATAGATTATACCTTCCTTAAACGTTTCATCCTGATTAGACCTTGTTTTCACACAAATGAACCCAGAATGATGTGAAATTGTGCTTCGTGCAACATAATTCTGGGTGCCATTTAAAAACCATAAGTGCTAATGACTCCATTCCTTTTTGTGGTTGTAGGGGCTGTTGATTGGAGTACACTAAAACAAACCTGATCTCTCTTGGACATTCAGAAGCCAAGTTATAAGCCCACAAATGTGTAACTGGACTACTTCTTTAAAGTGACACCAGGCCCGGTGACCTTTGGGACATGGTTTGACCCCCTATAGGAATGTGCGATCATAATGACACGTTCAGATTACTTACAATTCAATAGATTCTATCTTCTTGTAACGTTTCAGCCTGATTGGACCTTGTTTTCACACAAATGGACCCAAAATTATGTGAAATTGTGCTTCGTGCAACATAATTCTGGGTGCCATTTACAAACCATAAGTGCTAATGACTCCATTCCTTTTTGTGGTTGTAGGGGCTGTTGATTGGAGTACATTAAAACAAACCTGATCTCTCTAGGACATTCAGAAGCCAAGTTATAAGCCCACAAAGGTGTAACTGGACTACTTATTTAAAGTGACACCAGGCCCGGTGACCTTTGGGACATGGTTTGACCCCCTATAGGAATGTGCGATCATCATGAAACGTTCAGATCACTTACAACTCAATAGATTCGACCTTCTTGTAACGTTTCAGCCTGATTGGACCTTGTTTTCACACAAATGAACCCAGAATGTTGTGAAATTGTGCTTCGTGCAACATAATTCTGGGTGCCATTTAAAAACCATAAGTGCTAAGGACTCCATTCCTTTTTGTGGTTGTAGGGGCTGTTGATTGGAGTACATTAAAACAAACCTGATCTCTCTAGGACATTCAGAAGCCAAGTTATAAGCCCACAAAGGTGTAACTGGACTACTTCTTTAAAGTGACACCAGATCCAGTGACCTATGGGACATGGTTTGACCCCCTTAGGAAAGTGCTATCATCATGAAACGTTCAGATCACTTACAACTCAATAGATTCTACCTTCCTGTAACGTTTCAGCCTGATTGGACCTTGTTTTCATACAAATGAACCCAGAATGATGTGAAATTGTGCTTCATGCAACATAATTCTGGGTGCCATTTAAAAACCATAAGTGTTAATGACTCCATTCCTTTTTGTGGTTGTAGGGGCTGTTGATTGGAGTACACTAAAACAAACCTGATCTCTCTAGGTCATTCAGAAGCCAAGTTATAAGCCCACAAATGTGTAACTGGACTACTTCTTTAAAGTGACACCAGGCCCGGTGACCTTTGGGACATGGTTTGACCCCCTATAGGAATGTGCGATCATCATGAAACATTCAGATCACTTACAACTCAATAGAGTCTACCTTCCTGTAACGTTTCAGCCTGATTGGACCTTGTTTTCACACAAATGAACCCAGAATGATGTGAAATTGTGCTTTGTGCAACATAATTCTGGGTGCCATTTAAAAACCATAAGTGCTAATGACTCCATTCCTTTTTGTGGTTGTAGGGGCTGTTGATTGGAGTACATTAAAACAAACCTGATCTCTCTAGGATATTCAGAAGCCAAGTTATAAGCCCACAAATGTGTAACTGGACTACTTCTTTAAAGTGACACGAGGCCCGGTGACCTATGGGACATGGTTTGACCCCCTATAGGAATGTGCGATCATCATGAAACGTTCAGATCACTTACAACTCAATAGATTCTACCTTCTTGTAACGTTTCAGCCTGATTGGACCTTGTTTTCACACAAATGAACCCAGAATGATGTGAAATTGTGCTTCGTGCAACATAATTCTGGGTGCCATTTAAAAACCATAAGTGCTAATGACTCCATTCCTTTTTGTGGTTGTAGGGGCTGTTGATTGGAGTACACTAAAACAAACCGGATCTCTCTAGGATATTCAGAAGCCAAGTTATAAGCCCACAAATGTGTAACTGGACTACTTCTTTAAATTGACACCAGATCCGGTGACGTTTGGGACATGGTTTGACCCCCTTAGGAAAGTGCTATCATCATGAAACGTTCAGATCACTTACAACTCAATAGATTCTACCTTCCTGTAACTTTTCAGCCTGATTGGACCTTGTTTTCACACAAATGAACCCAGAATGATGTGAAATTGTGCTTCGTGCAACATAATTCTGGGTGCCATTTAAAAACCATAAGTGCTAATGACTCCATTCCTTTTTGTGGTTGTAGGGGCTGTTGATTGGAGTACACTAAAACAAACCTGATCTCTCTAGGACATTCAGAAGCCAAGTTATAAGCCCACAAATGTGTAACTGGACTACTTCTATAAATTGACACCAGATCCGGTGACCTTTGGGACATAGTTTGACCCCTTATAGGAATGTGCGATCATCATGAAACATTCAGATCACTTACAACTCAATAGATTTTACCGTCTTGTAACGTTTCAGCCTGATTGGACCTTGTTTTCACACAAATGGACCCAGAATGATGTGAAATTGTGCTTCGTGCAACATAATTCTGGGTGCCATTTACAAACCATAAGTGCTAATGACTCCATTCCTTTTTGTGAATGTAGGGGCTGTTGATTGGAGTACACTAAAACAAACCTGATCTCTCTAGGACATTCAGAAGCCAAGTTATAAGCCCACAAATGTGTAACTGGACAACTTCTTTAAAGTGACACCAGGCCTGGTGACCTTTGGGGCATGGTTTTACCCCCTATAGGAATGTGCAATCATCATGAAACGTTCAGATCACT
This sequence comes from Nothobranchius furzeri, assembly GCF_043380555.1. Taxonomy (NCBI): domain Eukaryota; kingdom Metazoa; phylum Chordata; class Actinopteri; order Cyprinodontiformes; family Nothobranchiidae; genus Nothobranchius; species Nothobranchius furzeri. The sequence goes on from NC_091750.1 coordinate 15,227,049, forward strand.
TACAACTCAATAGATTCTACGTTCTTGTAACGGTACAGCCTGATTGGACCTTGTTTTCACACAAATGGACCCAGAATGATGTGAAATTGTGCTTCGTGCAACATAATTATGGGTGCCATTTACAAACCATAAGTGCTAATGACTCCATTCCTTTTTGTGGTTGTAGGGGCTGTTGATTGGAGTACATTAAAACAAACCTGATCTCTCTAGGACATTCAGAAGCCAAGTTATAAGCCCACAAAGGTGTAACTGGACTACTTATTTAAAGTGACATCAGGCCCGGTGACCTTTGGGACATGGTTTGACCCCCTATAGGAATGTGCGATCATCATGAAACGTTCAGATCACTTACAACTCAATAGATTCGACCTTCTTGTAACGTTTCAGCCTGATTGGACCTTGTTTTCACACAAATGAACCCAGAATGATGTGAAATTGTGCTTCGTGCAACATAATTCTGGGTGCCATTTAAAAACCATAAGTGCTAATGACTCCATTCCTTTTTGTGGTTGTAGGGGCTGTTGATTGGAGTACATTAAAAAAAACCTGATCTCTCTAGGACATTCAGAAGCCAAGTTATATGCCCACAAAGGTGTAACTGGACTACTTCTTTAAAGTGACACCAGATCCAGTGACCTATGGGACATGGTTTGACCCCCTTAGGAAAGTGCTATAATCATGAAACGTTCAAATCACTTACAACTCAATAAATTCTACCTTCCTGTAACGTTTCAGCCTGATTGGACCTTGTTTTCACACAAATGAACCCAGAATGATGTGAAATTGTGCTTCATGCAACATAATTCTGGGTGCCATTTAAAAACCATAAGTGCTAATGACTCCATTCCTTTTTGTGGTTGTAGGGGCTGTTGATTGGAGTACACTAAAACAAACCTGATCTCTCTAGGTCATTCAGAACCCAAGTTATAAGCCCACAAATGTGTAACTGGACTACTTCTTTAAAGTGACACCAGGCCCGGTGACCTTTGGGACATGGTTTGACCTCCTATAGGAATGTGCGATCATGATGAAACATTCAGATCACTTACAACTCAATAGAGTCTACCTTCCTGTAACGTTTCAGCCTGTTTGGACCTTGTTTTCACACAAATGAACCCAGAATGATGTGAAATTGTGCTTTGTGAAACATAATTCTGGGTGCCATTTAAAAACCATAAGTGCTGATGACTCCATTCCTTTTTGTGGTTGTAGGGGCTGTTGATTGGAGTACACTAAAACAAACCTGATCTCTCTAGGACATTCAGAAGCCAAGTTATAAGCCCACAAATGTGTAACTGGACTACTTCTTTAAATTGACACCAGATCCGGTGACCTTTGGGACATGGTTTGACCCCCTTAGGAAAGTGCTATCATCATGAAACGTTCAGATCACTTACAACTCAATAGATTATACATTTCTTAAACGTTTCATCCTGATTAGACCTTGTTTTCACACAAATGAACCCAGAATGATGTGAAATTGTGCTTTGTGAAACATAATTCTGGGTGCCATTTAAAAACCATAAGTGCTAATGACTCCATTCCTTTTTGTGGTTGTAGGGGCTGTTGATTGGAGTACACTAAAACAAACCTGATCTCTCTAGGACATTCAGAAGCCAAGTTATAAGCCCACAAATGTGTTACTGGACTACTTCTTTAAAGTGACACCAGGCCCGGTGACCTTTGGGACATGGTTTGACTCCCTATAGGAATGTGCGATCATAATGAAACGTTCAGATTACTTACAATTCAATAGATTCTATCTTCTTGTAACGTTTCATCCTGATTGGACCTTGTTTTCACACAAATGGACCCAAAATTATGTGAAATTGTGCTTCGTGCAACATAATTCTGGGTGCCATTTACAAACCATAAGTGCTAATGACTTCATTCCTTTTTGTGGTTGTAGGGGCTGTTGATTGGAGTACATTAAAACAAACCTGATCTCTCTAGGACATTCAGAAGCCAAGTTATAAGCCCACAAAGGTGTAACTGGACTACTTATTTAAAGTGACACCAGGCCCGGTGACCTTTGGGACATGGTTTGACCCCCTATAGGAATGTGCGATCATCATGAAACGTTCAGATCACTTACAACTCAATAGATTCGACCTTCTTGTAACGTTTCAGCCTGATTGGACCTTGTTTTCACACAAATGAACCCAGAATGATGTGAAATTGTGCTTCGTGCAACATAATTCTGGGTGCCATTTAAAAACCATAAGTGCTAATGACTCCATTCCTTTTTGTGGTTGTAGGGGTTGTTGATTGGAGTACATTAAAACAAACCTGATCTCTCTAGGACATTCAGAAGCCAAGTTATAAGCCCACAAAGGTGTAACTGGACTACTTCTTTAAAGTGACACCAGATCCAGTGACCTATGGGACATGGTTTGACCCCCTTAGGAAAGTGCTATCATCATGAAACGTTCAGATCACTTACAACTCAATATATTCTACCTTCCTGTAACGTTTCAGCCTGATTGGACCTTGTTTTCACACAAATGAACCCAGAATGATGTGAAATTGTGCTTCGTGCAACATAATTCTGGGTGCCATTTAAAAACCATAAGTGCTAATGACTCCATTCCTTTTTGTGGTTGTAGGGGCTGTTGATTGGAGTACACTAAAACAAACCTGATCTCTCTAGGACATTCAGAAGCCAAGTTATAAGCCCACAAATGTGTAACTGGACTACTTCTTTAAAGTGACACCAGGCCCGGTGACCTTTGGGACATGGTTTGACCCCCTATAGGAATGTGCGATCATAATGACACGTTCAGATTACTTACAATTCAATAGATTCTATCTTCTTGTAACGTTTCAGCCTGATTGGACCTTGTTTTCACACAAATGGACCCAAAATTATGTGAAATTGTGCTTCGTGCAACATAATTCTGGGTGCCATTTACAAACCATAAGTGCTAATGACTCCATTCCTTTTTGTGGTTGTAGGGGCTGTTGATTGGAGTACATTAAAACAAACCTGATCTCTCTAGGACATTCAGAAGCCAAGTTATAAGCCCACAAAGGTGTAACTGGACTACTTATTTAAAGTGACACCCGGCCCGGTGACCTTTGGGACATGGTTTGACCCCCTATAGGAATGTGCGATCATCATGAAACGTTCAGATCACTTACAACTCAATAGATTCGACCTTCTTGTAACGTTTCAGCCTGATTGGACCTTGTTTTCACACAAATGAACCCAGAATGTTGTGAAATTGTGCTTCGTGCAACATAATTCTGGGTGCCATTTAAAAACCATAAGTGCTAAGGACTCCATTCCTTTTTGTGGTTGTAGGGGCTGTTGATTGGAGTACATTAAAACAAACCTGATCTCTCTAGGACATTCAGAAGCCAAGTTATAAGCCCACAAAGGTGTAACTGGACTACTTCTTTAAAGTGACACCAGATCCAGTGACCTATGGGACATGGTTTGACCCCCTTAGGAAAGTGCTATCATCATGAAACGTTCAGATCACTTACAACTCAATAGATTCTACCTTCCTGTAACGTTTCAGCCTGATTGGACCTTGTTTTCACACAAATGAACCCAGAATGATGTGAAATTGTGCTTCATGCAACATAATTCTGGGTGCCATTTAAAAACCATAAGTGCTAATGACTCCATTCCTTTTTGTGGTTGTAGGGGCTGTTGATTGGAGTACACTAAAACAAACCTGATCTCTCTAGGTCATTCAGAAGCCAAGTTATAAGCCCACAAATGTGTAACTGGACTACTTCTTTAAAGTGACACCAGGCCCGGTGACCTTTGGGACATGGTTTGACCCCCTATAGGAATGTGCGATCATCATGAAACATTCAGATCACTTACAACTCAATAGAGTCTACCTTCCTGTAACGTTTCAGCCTGATTGGACCTTGTTTTCACACAAATGAACCCAGAATGATGTGAAATTGTGCTTTGTGCAACATAATTCTGGGTGCCATTTAAAAACCATAAGTGCTAATGACTCCATTCCTTTTTGTGGTTGTAGGGGCTGTTGATTGGAGTACATTAAAACAAACCTGATCTCTCTAGGATATTCAGAAGCCAAGTTATAAGCCCACAAATGTGTAACTGGACTACTTCTTTAAAGTGACACGAGGCCCGGTGACCTATGGGACATGGTTTGACCCCCTATAGGAATGTGTGATCATCATGAAACGTTCAGATCACTTACAACTCAATAGATTCTACCTTCTTGTAACGTTTCAGCCTGATTGGACCTTATTTTCACACAAATGAACCCAGAATGATGTGAAATTGTGCTTCGTGCAACATAATTCTGGGTGCCATTTAAAAACCATAAGTGCTAATGACTCCATTCCTTTTTGTGGTTGTAGGGGCTGTTGATTGGAGTACACTAAAACAAACCGGATCTCTCTAGGATATTCAGAAGCCAAGTTATAAGCCCACAAATGTGTAACTGGACTACTTCTTTAAATTGACACCAGATCCGGTGACGTTTGGGACATGGTTTGACCCCCTTAGGAAAGTGCTATCATCATGAAACGTTCAGATCACTTACAACTCAATAGATTCTACCTTCCTGTAACTTTTCAGCCTGATTGGACCTTGTTTTCACACAAATGAACCCAGAATGATGTGAAATTGTGCTTCGTGCAACATAATTCTGGGTGCCATTTAAAAACCATAAGTGCTAATGACTCCATTCCTTTTTGTGGTTGTAGGGGCTGTTGACTGGAGTACACTAAAACAAACCTGATCTCTCTAGGACATTCAGAAGCCAAGTTATAAGCCCACAAATGTGTAACTGGACTACTTCTATAAATTGACACCAGATCCGGTGACCTTTGGGACATAGTTTGACCCCTTATAGGAATGTGCGATCATCCTGAAACATTCAGATCACTTACAACTCAATAGATTTTACCGTCTTGTAACGTTTCAGCCTGATTGGACCTTGTTTTCACACAAATGGACCCAGAATGATGTGAAATTGTGCTTCGTGCAACATAATTCTGGGTGCCATTTACAAACCATAAGTGCTAATGACTCCATTCCTTTTTGTGAATGTAGGGGCTGTTGATTGGAGTACACTAAAACAAACCTGATCTCTCTAGGACATTCAGAAGCCAAGTTATAAGCCCACAAATGTGTAACTGGACAAGTTCTTTAAAGTGACACCAGGCCTGGTGACCTTTGGGGCATGGTTTTACCCCCTATAGGAATGTGCGATCATCATGAAACGTTCAGATCACTTACAACTCAATAGATTCTACGTTCTTGTAACGGTACAGCCTGATTGGACCTTGTTTTCACACAAATGGACCCAGAATGATGTGAAATTGTGCTTCGTGCAACATAATTCTGGGTGCCATTTACAAACCATAAGTGCTAATGACTCCATTCCTTTTTGTGGTTGTAGGGGCTGTTGATTGGAGTACATTAAAACAAACCTGATCTCTCTAGGACATTCAGAAGCCAAGTTATAAGCCCACAAAGGTGTAACTGGACTACTTATTTAAAGTGACATCAGGCCCGGTGACCTTTGGGACATGGTTTGACCCCCTATAGGAATGTGCGATCATCATGAAACGTTCAGATCACTTACAACTCAATAGATTCGACCTTCTTGTAACGTTTCAGCCTGATTGGACCTTGTTTTCACACAAATGAACCCAGAATGATGTGAAATTGTGCTTCGTGCAACATAATTCTGGGTGCCATTTAAAAACCATAAGTGCTAATGACTCCATTCCTTTTTGTGGTTGTAGGGGCTGTTGATTGGAGTACATTAAAAAAAACCTGATCTCTCTAGGACATTCAGAAGCCAAGTTATATGCCCACAAAGGTGTAACTGGACTACTTCTTTAAAGTGACACCAGATCCAGTGACCTATGGGACATGGTTTGACCCCCTTAGGAAAGTGCTATCATCATGAAACGTTCAAATCACTTACAACTCAATAAATTCTACCTTCCTGTAACGTTTCAGCCTGATTGGACCTTGTTTTCACACAAATGAACCCAGAATGATGTGAAATTGTGCTTCATGCAACATAATTCTGGGTGCCATTTAAAAACCATAAGTGCTAATGACTCCATTCCTTTTTGTGGTTGTAGGGGCTGTTGATTGGAGTACACTAAAACAAACCTGATCTCTCTAGGTCATTCAGAACCCAAGTTATAAGCCCACAAATGTGTAACTGGAATACTTCTTTAAAGTGACACCAGGCCCGGTGACCTTTGGGACATGGTTTGACCTCCTATAGGAATGTGCGATCATCATGAAACATTCAGATCACTTACAACTCAATAGAGTCTACCTTCCTGTAACGTTTCAGCCTGTTTGGACCTTGTTTTCACACAAATGAACCCAGAATGATGTGAAATTGTGCTTTGTGAAACATAATTCTGGGTGCCATTTAAAAACCATAAGTGCTGATGACTCCATTCCTTTTTGTGGTTGTAGGGGCTGTTGATTGGAGTACACTAAAACAAACCTGATCTCTCTAGGACATTCAGAAGCCAAGTTATAAGCCCACAAATGTGTAACTGGACTACTTCTTTAAATTGACACCAGATCCGGTGACCTTTGGGACATGGTTTGACCCCCTTAGGAAAGTGCTATCATCATGAAACGTTCAGATCACTTACAACTCAATATATTCTACCTTCCTGTAACGTTTCAGCCTGAGTGGACCTTGTTTTCACACAAATGAACCCAGAATGATGTGAAATTGTGCTTCGTGCAACATAATTCTGGGTGCCATTTAAAAACCATAAGTGCTAATGACTCCATTCCTTTTTGTGGTTGTAGGGGCTGTTGATTGGAGTACACTAAAACAAACCTGATCTCTCTAGGACATTCAGAAGCCAAGTTATAAGCCCACAAATGTGTAACTGGACTACTTCTTTAAAGTGACACCAGGCCCGGTGACCTTTGGGACATGGTTTGACCCCCTATAGGAATGTGCGATCATAATGAAATGTTCAGATTACTTACAATTCAATAGATTCTATCTTCTTGTAACGTTTCAGCCTGATTGGACCTTGTTTTCACACAAATGGACCCAAAATTATGTGAAATTGTGCTTCGTGCAACATAATTCTGGGTGCCATTTACAAACCATAAGTGCTAATGACTCCATTCCTTTTTGTGGTTGTAGGGGCTGTTGATTGGAGTACATTAAAACAAACCTGATCTCTCTAGGACATTCAGAAGCCAAGTTATAAGCCCACAAAGGTGTAACTGGACTACTTATTTAAAGTGACACCAGGCCCGGTGACCTTTGGGACATGGTTTGACCCCCTATAGGAATGTGCGATCATCATGAAACGTTCAGATCACTTATAACTCAATAGATTCGACCTTCTTGTAACGTTTCAGCCTGATTGGACCTTGTTTTCACACAAATGAACCCAGAATGATGTGAAATTGTGCTTCGTGCAACATAATTCTGGGTGCCATTTAAAAACCATAAGTGCTAATGACTCCATTCCTTTTTATGATTGTAGGGGTTGTTGATTGGAGTACATTAAAACAAACCTGATCTCTCTAGGACATTCAGAAGCCAAGTTATAAGCCCACAAAGGTGTAACTGGACTACTTCTTTAAAGTGACACCAGATCCAGTGACCTATGGGACAGTGTTTGACCCCCTTAGGAAAGTGCTATCATCATGAAACGTTCAGATCACTTACAACTCAATATATTCTACCTTCCTGTAACGTTTCAGCCTGATTGGACCTTGTTTTCACACAAATGAACCCAGAATGATGTGAAATTGTGCTTCGTGCAACATAATTCTGGGTGCCATTTAAAAACCATAAGTGCTAATGACTCCATTCCTTTTTGTGGTTGTAGGGGCTGTTGATTGGAGTACACTAAAACAAACCTGATCTCTCTAGGACATTCAGAAGCCAAGTTATAAGCCCACAAATGTGTAACTGGACTACTTCTTTAAAGTGACACCAGGCCCGGTGACCTTTGGGACATGGTTTGACCCCCTATAGGAATGTGCGATCATAATGAAATGTTCAGATTACTTACAATTCAATAGATTCTATCTTCTTGTAACGTTTCAGCCTGATTGGACCTTGTTTTCACACAAATGGACCCAAAATTATGTGAAATTGTGCTTCGTGCAACATAATTCTGGGTGCCATTTACAAACCATAAGTGCTAATGACTCCATTCCTTTTTGTGGTTGTAGGGGCTGTTGATTGGAGTACATTAAAACAAACCTGATCTCTCTAGGACATTCAGAAGCCAAGTTATAAGCCCACAAAGGTGTAACTGGACTACTTATTTAAAGTGACACCAGGCCCGGTGACCTTTGGGACATGGTTTGACCCCCTATAGGAATGTGCGATCATCATGAAACGTTCACATCACTTACAACTCAATAGATTCGACCTTCTTGTAACGTTTCAGCCTGATTGGACCTTGTTTTCACACAAATGAACCCAGAATGATGTGAAATTGTGCTTCGTGCAACATAATTCTGGGTGCCATTTAAAAACTATAAGTGCTAATGACTCCATTCCTTTTTGTGGTTGTAGGGGTTGTTGATTGGAGTACATTAAAACAAACCTGATCTCTCTAGGACATTCAGAAGCCAAGTTATAAGCCCACAAAGGTGTAACTGGACTACTTCTTTAAAGTGACACCAGATCCAGTGACCTATGGGACATGGTTTGACCCCCTTAGGAAAGTGCTATCATCATGAAACGTTCAGATCACTTACAACTCAATATATTCTACCTTCCTGTAACGTTTCAGCCTGATTGGACCTTGTTTTCACACAAATGAACCCAGAATGATGTGAAATTGTGCTTCGTGCAACATAATTCTGGGTGCCATTTAAAAACCATAAGTGCTAATGACTCCATTCCTTTTTGTGGTTGTAGGGGCTGTTGATTGGAGTACACTAAAACAAACCTGATCTCTCTAGGACATTCAGAAGCCAAGTTATAAGCCCACAAATGTGTAACTGGACTACTTCTTTAAAGTGACACCAGGCCCGGTGACCTTTGGGACATGGTTTGACCCCCTATAGGAATGTGCGATCATAATGAAATGTTCAGATTACTTACAATTCAATAGATTCTATCTTCTTGTAACGTTTCAGCCTGATTGGACCTTGTTTTCACACAAATGGACCCAAAATTATGTGAAATTGTGCTTCGTGCAACATAATTCTGGGTGCCATTTACAAACCATAAGTGCTAATGACTCCATTCCTTTTTGTGGTTGTAGGGGCTGTTGATTGGAGTACATTAAAACAAACCTGATCTCTCTAGGACATTCAGAAGCCAAGTTATAAGCCCACAAAGGTGTAACTGGACTACTTATTTAAAGTGACACCAGGCCCGGTGACCTTTGGGACATGGTTTGACCCCCTATAGGAATGTGCGATCATCATGAAACGTTCACATCACTTACAACTCAATAGATTCGACCTTCTTGTAACGTTTCAGCCTGATTGGACCTTGTTTTCACACAAATGAACCCAGAATGATGTGAAATTGTGCTTCGTGCAACATAATTCTGGGTGCCATTTAAAAACCATAAGTGCTAATGACTCCATTCCTTTTTGTGGTTGTAGGGGCTGTTGATTGGAGTACATTAAAACAAACCTGATCTCTCTAGGACATTCAGAAGCCAAGTTATAAGCCCACAAAGGTGTAACTGGACTACTTCTTTAAAGTGACACCAGATCCAGTGACCTATGGGACATGGTTTGACCCCCTTAGGAAAGTGCTATCATCATGAAACGTTCAGATCACTTACAACTCAATAGATTCTACCTTCCTGTAACGTTTCAGCCTGATTGGACCTTGTTTTCACACAAATGAACCCAGAATGATGTGAAATTGTGCTTCATGCAACATAATTCTGGGTGCCATTTAAAAACCATAAGTGCTAATGACTCCATTCCTTTTTGTGGTTGTAGGGGCTGTTGATTGGAGTACACTAAAACAAACCTGATCTCTCTAGGTCATTCAGAAGCCAAGTTATAAGCCCACAAATGTGTAACTGGACTACTTCTTTAAAGTGACACCAGGCCCGGTGACCTTTGGGACATGGTTTGACCCCCTATAGGAATGTGCGATCATCATGAAACATTCAGATCACTTAAAACTCAATAGAGTCTACCTTCCTGTAACGTTTCAGCCTGATTGGACCTTGTTTTCACACAAATGAACCCAGAATGATGTGAAATTGTGCTTTGTGCAACATAATTCTGGGTGCCATTTAAAAACCATAAGTGCTAATGACTCCATTCCTTTTTGTGGTTGTAGGGGCTGTTGATTGGAGTACATTAAAACAATCTGATCTCTCTAGGATATTCAGAAGCCAAGTTATAAGCCCACAAATGTGTAACTGGACTACTTCTTTAAAGTGACACGAGGCCCGGTGACCTATGGGACATGGTTTGACCCCCTATAGGAATGTGCGATCATCATGAAACGTTCAGATCACTTACAACTCAATAGATTCTACCTTCTTGTAACGTTTCAGCCTGATTGGACCTTGTTTTCACACAAATGAACCCAGAATGATGTGAAATTGTGCTTCGTGCAACATTATTCTGGGTGCCATTTACAAACCATAAGTGCTAATGACTCCATTCCTTTTTGTGGTTGTAGGGGCTGTTGATTGGAGTACACTAAAACAAACCTGATCTCTCTAGGATATTCAGAAGCCAAGTTATAAGCCCACAAATGTGTAACTGGACTACTTCTTTAAATTGACACCAGATCCGGTGACGTTTTGGACATGGTTTGACCCCCTTAGGAAATTGCTATCATCATGAAACGTTCAGATCACTTACAACTCAATAGATTCTACCTTCCTGTAACTTTTCAGCCTGATTGGACCTTGTTTTCACACAAATGAACCCAGAATGATGTGAAATTGTGCTTCGTGCAACATAATTCTGGGTGCCATTTAAAAACCATAAGTGCTAATGACTCCATTCCTTTTTGTGGTTGTAGGGGCTGTTGATTGGAGTACATTAAAACAAACCTGATCTCTCTAGGACATTCAGAAGCCAAGTTATAAGCCCACAAAGGTGTAACTGGACTACTTATTTAAAGTGACACCAGGCCCGGTGACCTTTGGGACATGGTTTGACCCCCTATAGGAATGTGCGATCATCATGAAACGTTCACATCACTTACAACTCAATAGATTCGACCTTCTTGTAACGTTTCAGCCTGATTGGACCTTGTTTTCACACAAATGAACCCAGAATGATGTGAAATTGTGCTTCGTGCAACATAATTCTGGGTGCCATTTAAAAACCATAAGTGCTAATGACTCCATTCCTTTTTGTGGTTGTAGGGGCTGTTGATTGGAGTACATTAAAACAAACCTGATCTCTCTAGGACATTCAGAAGCCAAGTTATAAGCCCACAAAGGTGTAACTGGACTACCTCTTTAAAGTGACACCAGATCCAGTGACCTATGGGACATGGTTTGACCCCCTTAGGAAAGTGCTATCATCATGAAACGTTCAGATCACTTACAACTCAATAGATTCTACCTTCCTGTAACGTTTCAGCCTGATTGGACCTTGTTTTCACACAAATGAACCCAGAATGATGTGAAATTGTGCTTCATGCAACATAATTCTGGGTGCCATTTAAAAACCATAAGTGCTAATGACTCCATTCCTTTTTGTGGTTGTAGGGGCTGTTGATTGGAGTACACTAAAACAAACCTGATCTCTCTAGGTCATTCAGAAGCCAAGTTATAAGCCCACAAATGTGTAACTGGACTACTTCTTTAAAGTGACACCAGGCCCGGTGACCTTTGGGACATGGTTTGACCCCCTATAGGAATGTGCGATCATCATGAAACATTCAGATCACTTAAAACTCAATAGAGTCTACCTTCCTGTAACGTTTCAGCCTGATTGGACCTTGTTTTCACACAAATGAACCCAGAATGATGTGAAATTGTGCTTTGTGCAACATAATTCTGGGTGCCATTTAAAAACCATAAGTGCTAATGACTCCATTCCTTTTTGTGGTTGTAGGGGCTGTTGATTGGAGTACATTAAAACAATCTGATCTCTCTAGGATATTCAGAAGCCAAGTTATAAGCCCACAAATGTGTAACTGGACTACTTCTTTAAAGTGACACGAGGCCCGGTGACCTATGGGACATGGTTTGACCCCCTATAGGAATGTGCGATCATCATGAAACGTTCAGATCACTTACAACTCAATAGATTCTACCTTCTTGTAACGTTTCAGCCTGATTGGACCTTGTTTTCACACAAATGAACCCAGAATGATGTGAAATTGTGCTTCGTGCAACATTATTCTGGGTGCCATTTACAAACCATAAGTGCTAATGACTCCATTCCTTTTTGTGGTTGTAGGGGCTGTTGATTGGAGTACACTAAAACAAACCTGATCTCTCTAGGATATTCAGAAGCCAAGTTATAAGCCCACAAATGTGTAACTGGACTACTTCTTTAAATTGACACCAGATCCGGTGACGTTTTGGACATGGTTTGACCCCCTTAGGAAATTGCTATCATCATGAAACGTTCAGATCACTTACAACTCAATAGATTCTACCTTCCTGTAACTTTTCAGCCTGATTGGACCTTGTTTTCACACAAATGAACCCAGAATGATGTGAAATTGTGCTTCGTGCAACATAATTCTGGGTGCCATTTAAAAACCATAAGTGCTAATGACTCCATTCATTTTTGTGGTTGTAGGGGCTGTTGATTGGAGTACATTAAAACAAACCTGATCTCTCTAGGACATTCTGAAGCCAAGTTATAAGCCCACAAAGGTGTAACTGGACTACTTATTTAAAGTGACATCAGGCCCGGTGACCTTTGGGACATGGTTTGACCCCCTATAGGAATGTGCGATCATCATGAAACGTTCAGATCACTTACAACTCAATAGATTCGACCTTCTTGTAACGTTTCAGCCTGATTGGACCTTGTTTTCACACAAATGAACCCAGAATGATGTGAAATTGTGCTTCGTGCAACATAATTCTGGGTGCCATTTAAAAACCATAAGTGCTAATGACTCCATTCCTTTTTGTGGTTGTAGGGGCTGTTGATTGGAGTACATTAAAACAAACCTGATCTCTCTAGGACATTCAGAAGCCAAGTTATATGCCCACAAAGGTGTAACTGGACTACTTCTTTAAAGTGACACCAGATCCAGTGACCTATGGGACATGGTTTGACCCCCTTAGGAAAGTGCTATCATCATGAAACGTTCAAATCACTTACAACTCAATAAATTCTACCTTCCTGTAACGTTTCAGCCTGATTGGACCTTGTTTTCACACAAATGAACCCAGAATGATGTGAAATTCTCCTTCATGCAACATAATTCTGGGTGCCATTTAAAAACCATAAGTGCTAATGACTCCATTCCTTTTTGTGGTTGTAGGGGCTGTTGATTGGAGTACACTAAAACAAACCTGATCTCTCTAGGTCATTCAGAAGCCAAGTTATAAGCCCACAAATGTGTAACTGGACTACTTCTTTAAAGTGACACCAGGCCCGGTGACCTTTGGGACATGGTTTGACCCCCTATAGGAATGTGCGATCATCATGAAACATTCAGATCACTTAAAACTCAATAGAGTCTACCTTCCTGTAACGTTTCAGCCTGATTGGACCTTGTTTTCACACAAATGAACCCAGAATGATGTGAAATTGTGCTTTGTGCAACATAATTCTGGGTGCCATTTAAAAACCATAAGTGCTAATGACTCCATTCCTTTTTGTGGTTGTAGGGGCTGTTGATTGGAGTACATTAAAACAAACCTGATCTCTCTAGGATATTCAGAAGCCAAGTTATAAGCCCACAAATGTGTAACTGGACTACTTCTTTAAAGTGACACGAGGCCCGGTGACCTATGGGACATGGTTTGACCCCCTATAGGAATGTGCGATCATCATGAAACGTTCAGATCACTTACAACTCAATAGATTCTACCTTCTTGTAACGTTTCAGCCTGATTGGACCTTGTTTTCACACAAATGAACCCAGAATGGTGTGAAATTGTGCTTCGTGCAACATAATTCTGGGTGCCATTTAAAAACCATAAGTGCTAATGACTCCATTCCTTTTTGTGGTTGTAGGGGCTGTTGATTGGAGTACACTAAAACAAACCTGATCTCTCTAGGATATTCAGAAGCCAAGTTATAAGCCCACAAATGTGTAACTGGACTACTTTAAATTGACACCAGATCCGGTGACGTTTGGGACATGGTTTGACCCCCTTAGGAAATTGCTATCATCATGAAACGTTCAGATCACTTACAACTCAATAGATTCTACCTTCCTGTAACTTTTCAGCCTGATTGGACCTTGTTTTCACACAAATGAACCCAGAATGATGTGAAATTGTGCTTCGTGCAACATAATTCTGGGTGCCATTTAAAAACCATAAGTGCTAATGACTCCATTCCTTTTTGTGGTTGTAGGGGCTGTTGATTGGAGTACATTAAAACAAACCTGATCTCTCTAGGACATTCTGAAGCCAAGTTATAAGCCCACAAAGGTGTAACTGGACTACTTATTTAAAGTGACATCAGGCCCGGTGACCTTTGGGACATGGTTTGACCCCCTATAGGAATGTGCGATCATCATGAAACGTTCAGATCACTTACAACTCAATAGATTCGACCTTCTTGTAACGTTTCAGCCTGATTGGACCTTGTTTTCACACAAATGAACCCAGAATGATGTGAAATTGTGCTTCGTGCAACATAATTCTGGGTGCCATTTAAAAACCATAAGTGCTAATGACTCCATTCTTTTTTGTGGTTGTAGGGGCTGTTGATTGGAGTACATTAAAACAAACCTGATCTCTCTAGGACATTCAGAAGCCAAGTTATATGCCCACAAAGGTGTAACTGGACTACTTTAAAGTGACACCAGATCCAGTGACCTATGGGACATGGTTTGACCCCCTTAGGAAAGTGCTATCATCATGAAACGTTCAAATCACTTACAACTCAATAAATTCTACCTTCCTGTAACGTTTCAGCCTGATTGGACCTTGTTTTCACACAAATGGACCCAGAATGATGTGAAATTGTGCTTCGTGCAACATAATTCTGGGTGCCATTTACAAACCATAAGTGCTAACGACTCCATTCCTTTTTGTGGTTGTAGGGGCTGTTGATTGGAGTACACTAAAACAAACCTGATCTCTCTAGGACATTCAGAAGCCAAGTTATAAGCCCGCAAATGTGTAACTGGACAACTTATTTAAAGTGACACCAGGCCTGGTGACCTTTGGGGCATGGTTTTACCCCCTATAGGAATGTGCGATCATCATGAAACGTTCAGATCACTTACAACTCAATAGATTCTACCTTCTTGTAACGGTACAGCCTGATTGGACCTTGTTTTCACACAAATGGACCCAGAATGATGTGAAATTGTGCTCCGTGCAACATAATTCTGGGTGCCATTTACAAACCATAAGTGCTAATGACTCCATTCCTTTTTGTGGTTGTAGGGGCTGTTGATTGGAGTACACTAAAACAAACCTGATATCTCTAGGATATTCAGAAGCCAAGTTATAATCCCACAAATGTGTAACTGGACTACTTCTTTAAAGTGACACCAGGCCCGGTGACCTTTGGGACATGGTTTGACCCCCTATAGGAATGTGCAATAATCATGAAACGTTCAGATCACTTACAACTCAATAGATTCTACCTTCCTGTAACGTTTCAGCCTGATTGGACCTTGTTTTCACACAAATGAACCCAGAATGATGTGAAATTGTGCTTCGTGCAACATAATTCTGGGTGCCATTTAAAAACCATAAGTGCTAATGACTCCATTCCTTTTTGTGGTTGTAGGGGCTGTTGATTGGAGTACATTAAAACAATCCTGATCTCTCTAGGACATTCAGAAGCCAAGTTATAAGCCCACAAAGGTGTAACTGGACTACTTCTTTAAAGTGACACCAGATCCTGTGACCTATGGGACATGGTTTGACCCCCTTAGGAAAGTGCTATCATCATGAAACGTTCAGATCACTTACAACTCAATAGATTCTACCTTCCTGTAACCTTTCAGCCTGATTGGACCTTGTTTTCACACAAATGAACCCAGAATGATGTGAAATTGTGCTTCGTGCAACATAATTCTGGGTGCCATTTAAAAACCATAAGTGCTAATGACTCCATTCCTTTTTGTGGTTGTAGGGGCTGTTGATTGGAGTACACTAAAACAAACCTGATCTCTCTAGGACATTCAGAAGCCAAGTTATAAGCCCACAAATGTGTAACTGAACTACTTCTTTAAATTGACACCAGATCCTGTGACCTTTGGGACATGGTTTGACCCCTTATAGGAATGTGCGATCATCATGAAACGTTCAGATCACTTACAACTCAATAGATTCTACCTTCTTGTAACGTTTCAGCCTGATTGGACCTTGTTTTCACACAAATGAACCCAGAATGATGTGAAATTGTGCTTTGTGCAACATAATTCTGGGTGCCATTTAAAAACCATAAGTGCTAATGACTCCATTCCTTTTTGTGGTTGTAGGGGCTGTTGATTGGAGTACATTAAAACAAACCTGATCTCTCTAGGATATTCAGAAGCCAAGTTATAAGCCCACAAAGGTGTAACTGGACTACTTCTTTAAAGTGACACGAGGCCCGGTGACCTATGGGACATGGTTTGACCCCCTATAGGAATGTGCGATCATCATGAATCGTTCAGATCACTTAAAACTCAATAGATTCTACCTTCTTGTAACGTTTCAGCCTGACTGGACCTTGTTTTCACACAAATGAACCCAGAATGATGTGAAATTGTGCTTCGTGCAACATAATTCTGGGTGCCATTTAAAAACCATAAGTGCTAATGACTCCATTCCTTTTTGTGGTTGTAGGGGCTGTTGATTGGAGTACACTAAAACAAATCTGATCTCTCTAGGATATTCAGAAGCCAAGTTATAAGCCCACAAATGTGTAACTGGACTACTTCTTTAAATTGACACCAGATCCGGTGACCTTTGGGACATGGTTTGACCCCCTTAGGAAAGTGCTATCATCATGAAACGTTCAGATCACTTACAACTCAATAGATTCTACCTTCATGTAACGTTTCAGCCTGATTGGACCTTGTTTTCACACAAATGAACCCAGAATGATGTGAAATTGTGCTTCGTGCAACATAATTCTGGGTGCCATTTAAAAACCATAAGTGCTAATGACTCCATTCCTTTTTGTGGTTGTAGGGGCTGTTGATTGGAGTACACTAAAACAAACCTGATCTCTCTAGGACATTCAGAAGCCAAGTTATAAGCCCACAAATGTGTAACTGGACTACTTCTATAAATTGACACCAGATCCGGTGACCTTTGGGACATAGTTTGACCCCTTATAGGAATGTGCGATCATCATGAAGCATTCAGATCACTTACAACTCAATAGATTTTACCTTCTTGTAACGTTTCAGCCTGATTGGACCTTGTTTTCACACAAATGGACCCAGAATGATGTGAAATTGTGCTTCGTGCAACATAATTCTGGGTGCCATTTACAAACCATAAGTGCTAATGACTCCATTCCTTTTTGTGGTTGTAGGGGCTGTTGATTGGAGTACACTAAAACAAACCTGATCTCTCTAGGACATTCAGAAGCCAAGTTATAAGCCCTCAAATGTGTAACTGGACAACTTCTTTAAAGTGACACCAGGCCTGGTGACCTTTGGGGCATGGTTTTACCCCCTATAGGAATGTGCGATCATCATGAAACGTTCAGATCACTTACAACTCAATAGATTCTACCTTCTTGTAACGGTACAGCCTGATTGGACCTTGTTTTCACACAAATGGACCCAGAATGATGTGAAATTGTGCTCCGTGCAACATAATTCTGGGTGCCATTTACAAACCATAAGTGCTAATGACTCCATTCCTTTTTGTGGTTGTAGGGGCTGTTGATTGGAGTACACTAAAACAAACCTGATATCTCTAGGATATTCAGAAGCTAAGTTATAATCCCACAAATGTGTAACTGGACTACTTCTTTAAAGTGACACCAGGCCCGGTGACCTTTGGGACATGGTTTGACCCCCTTTAGGAATGTGCAATAATCATGAAACGGTCAGATCACTTACAACTCAATAGATTCTACCTTCCTGTAACGTTTCAGCCTGATTGGACCTTGTTTTCACACAAATGAACCCAGAATGATGTGAAATTGTGCTTCGTGCAACATAATTCTGGGTGCCATTTAAAAACCATAAGTGCTAATGACTCCATTCCTTTTTGTGGTTGTAGGGGCTGTTGATTGGAGTACATTAAAACAATCCTGATCTCTCTAGGACATTCAGAAGCCAAGTTATAAGCCCACAAAGGTGTAACTGGACTACTTCTTTAAAGTGACACCAGATCCTGTGACCTATGGGACATGGTTTGACCCCCTTAGGAAAGTGCTATCATCATGAAACGGTCAGATCACTTACAACTCAATAGATTCTACCTTCCTGTAACCTTTCAGCCTGATTGGACCTTGTTTTCACACAAATGAACCCAGAATGATGTGAAATTGTGCTTCGTGCAACATAATTCTGGGTGCCATTTAAAAACCATAAGTGCTAATGACTCCATTCCTTTTTGTGGTTGTAGGGGCTGTTGATTGGAGTACACTAAAACAAACCTGATCTCTCTAGGACATTCAGAAGCCAAGTTATAAGCCCACAAATCTGTAACTGAACTACTTCTTTAAATTGACACCAGATCCTGTGACCTTTGGGACATGGTTTGACCCCTTATAGGAATGTGCGATCATCATGAAACGTTCAGATCACTTACAACTCAATAGATTCTACCTTCTTGTAACGTTTCAGCCTGATTGGACCTTGTTTTCTCACAAATGAACCCAGAATGATGTGAAATTGTGCTTTGTGCAACATAATTCTGGGTGCCATTTAAAAACCATAAGTGCTAATGACTCCATTCCTTTTTGTGGTTGTAGGGGCTGTTGATTGGAGTACATTAAAACAAACCTGATCTCTCTAGGATATTCAGAAGCCAAGTTATAAGCCCACAAATGTGTAACTGGACTACTTCTTTAAATTGACACCAGATCCGGTGACCTTTGGGACATGGTTTGACCCCTTATAGGAATGTGCGATCATCATGAAACATTCAGATCACTTACAACTCAATAGATTCTACCTTCATGTAACGTTTCAGCCTGATTGGACCTTGTTTTCACACAAATGAACCCAGAATGATGTGAAATTGTGCTTCGTGCAACATAATTCTGGGTGCCATTTAAAAACCATAAGTGCTAATGACTCCATTCCTTTTTGTGGTTGTAGGGGCTGTTGATTGGAGTACACTAAAACAAACCTGATCTCTCTAGGACATTCTGAAGCCAAGTTATAAGCCCACAAATGTGTAACTGGACTACTTCTATAAATTGACACCAGATCCGGTGACCTTTGGGACATAGTTTGACCCCTTATAGGAATGTGCGATCATCATGAAGCATTCAGATCACTTACAACTCAATAGATTTTACCTTCTTGTAACGTTTCAGCCTGATTGGACCTTGTTTTCACACAAATGGACCCAGAATGATGTGAAATTGTGCTTCGTGCAACATAATTCTGGGTGCCATTTACAAACCATAAGTGCTAATGACTCCATTCCTTTTTGTGGTTGTAGGGGCTGTTGATTGGAGTACACTAAAACAAACCTGATCTCTCTAGGACATTCAGAAGCCAAGTTATAAGCCCACAAATGTGTAACTGGACAACTTCTTTAAAGTGACACCAGGCCTGGTGACCTTTGGGGCATGGTTTTACCCCCTATAGGAATGTGCGATCATCATGAAACGTTCAGATCACTTACAACTCAATAGATTCTACCTTCTTGTAACGGTACAGCCTGATTGGACCTTGTTTTCACACAAATGGACCCAGAATGATGTGAAATTGTGCTTCGTGCAACATAATTCTGGGTGCCATTTACAAACCATAAGTGCTAATGACTCCATTCCTTTTTGTGGTTGTAGGGGGTGTTGATTGGAGTACACTAAAACAAACCTGATATCTCTAGGATATTCAGAAGCCAAGTTATAAGCCCACAAATGTGTAACTGGACTACTTCTTTAAAGTGACACCAGGCCCGGTGACCTTTGGGACATGGTTTGACCCCCTATAGAATGTGCAATAATCATGAAACGTTTAGATCACTTACAACTCAATAGATTCTACCTTCCTGTAACGTTTCAGCCTGATTGGACCTTGTTTTCACACAAATGAACCCAGAATGATGTGAAATTGTGCTTCGTGCAACATAATTCTGGGTGCCATTTAAAAACCATAAGTGCTAATGACTCCATTCCTTTTTGTGGTTGTAGTGGCTGTTGATTGGAGTACATTAAAACAATCCTGATCTCTCTAGGACATTCAGAAGCCAAGTTATAAGCCCACAAAGGTGTAACTGGACTACTTCTTTAAAGTGACACCAGATCCTGTGACCTATGGGACATGGTTTGACCCCCTTAGGAAAGTGCTATCATCATGAAACGTTCAGATCACTTACAACTCAATAGATTCTACCTTCCTGTAACCTTTCAGCCTGATTGGACCTTGTTTTCACACAAATGAACCCAGAATGATGTGAAATTGTGCTTCGTGCAACATAATTCTGGGTGCCATTTAAAAACCATAAGTGCTAATGACTCCATTCCTTTTTGTGGTTGTAGGGGCTGTTGATTGGAGTACACTAAAACAAACCTGATCTCTCTAGGACATTCAGAAGCCAAGTTATAAGCCCACAAATGTGTAACTGAACTACTTCTTTAAATTGACACCAGATCCTGTGACCTTTGAGACATGGTTTGACACCTTATAGGAATGTGCGATCATCATGAAACGTTCAGATCACTTACAACTCAATAGATTCTACCTTCTTGTAACGTTTCAGCCTGAATGGACCTTGTTTTCACACAAATGAACCCAGAATGATGTGAAATTGTGCTTCGTGCAACATAATTCTGGGTGCCATTTAAAAACCATAAGTGCTAATGACTCCATTCCTTTTTGTGGTTGTAGGGGCTGTTGATTGGAGTACACTAAAACAAACCTGATCTCTCTAGGATATTCAGAAGCCAAGTTATAAGCCCACAAAGGTGTAACTGGACTACTTCTTTAAAGTGACACGAGGCCCGGTGACCTATGGGACATGGTTTGACCCCCTATAGGAATGTGCGATCATCATGAATCGTTCAGATCACTTAAAACTCAATAGATTCTACCTTCTTGTAACGTTTCATTCTGACTGGACCTTGTTTTCACACAAATGAACCCAGAATGATGTGAAATTGTGCTTCGTGCAACATAATTCTGGGTGCCATTTAAAAACCATAAGTGCTAATGACTCCATTCCTTTTTGTGGTTGTAGGGGCTGTTGATTGGAGTACACTAAAACAAACCTGATCTCTCCAGGATATTCAGAAGCCAAGTTATAAGCCCACAAATGTGTAACTGGACTACTTCATTAAATTGACACCAGATCCGGTGACCTTTGGGACATGGTTTGACCCCCTTAGGAAAGTGCTATCATCATGAAACGTTCAGATCACTTACAACTCAATAGATTCTACCTTCCTGTAACGTTTCAGCCTGATTGGACCTTGTTTTCACACAAATGAACCCAGAATGATGTGAAATTGTGCTTCGTGCAACATAATTCTGGGTGCCATTTAAAAACCATAAGTGCTAATGACTCCATTCCTTTTTGTGGTTGTAGGGGCTGTTGATTGGAGTACATTAAAACAAACCTGATCTCTCTAGGACAATCAGAAGCCAAGTTATAAGCCCACAAATGTGTAACTGGACTACTTCTTTAAATTGACACCAGATCCGGTGACCTTTGGGACATGGTTTGACCCCTTATAAGAATGTGCGATCATCATGAAACATTCAGATCACTTACAACTCAATAGATTCTACCTTCATGTAATGTTTCAGCCTGATTGGACCTTGTTTTCACACAAATTAACCCAGAATGATGTGAAATTGTGCTTCGTGCAACATAATTCTGGGTGCCATTTAAAAACCATAAGTGCTAATGACTCCATTCCTTTTTGTGGTTGTAGGGGCTGTTGATTGGAGTACACTAAAACAAACCTGATCTCTCTAGGATATTCAGAAGCCAAGTTATAAGCCCACAGATGTGTAAGTGGACTACTTCTTTAAATTGACACCAGATCCGGTGACCTTTGGGACATGGTTTGACCCCCTTAGGAAAGTGCTATCATCATGGAACGTTCATATCACTTACAACTCAATAGATTCTACCTTCCTGTAATGTTTCAGCCTGATTGGACCTTGTTTTCACACAAATGAACCCAGAATGATGTGAAATTGTGCTTCGTGCAACATAATTCTGGGTGCCATTTAAAAACCATAAGTGCTAATGACTCCATTCCTTTTTGTGGTTGTAGGGGCTGTTGATTGGAGTACACTAAAACAAACCTGATCTCTCTAGGACATTCAGAAGCCAAGTTATAAGCCCACAAATGTGTAACTGGACTACTTCTTTAAATTGACACCAGATCCGGTGACCTTTGGGACATGGTTTGACCCCTTATAGGAATGTGCGATCGTCATGAAACATTCAGATCACTTACAACTCAATAGATTTTACCTTCTTGTAACGTTTCAGCCTGATTGGACCTTGTTTTCACACAAATGGACCCAGAATGATGTGAAATTGTGCTTCGTGCAACATAATTCTGGGTGCCATTTACAAACCATAAGTGCTAATGACTCCATTCCTTTTTGTGGTTGTAGGGGCTGTTGATTGGAGTACACTAAAACAAACCTGATCTCTCTAGGACATTCAGAAGCCAAGTTATAAGCCCACAAATGTGTAACTGGACAACTTCTTTAAAGTGACACCAGGCCTGGTGACCTTTGGGACATGGTTTTACCCCCTATAGGAATGTGCGATCATCATGAAACGTTCAGATCACTTACAACTCAATAGATTCTACCTTCCTGTAACGTTTCAGCCTGATTGGACCTTGTTTTCACACAAATGAACCCAGAAAGATGTGAAATTGTGCTTCGTGCAACATAATTCTGGGTGCCATTTAAAAACCATAAGTGCTAATGACTCCATTCCTTTTTGTGGTTGTAGGGGCTGTTGATTGGAGTACTCTAAAACAAACCTGATCTCTCTAGGACATTCAGAAGCCAAGTTATAAGCCCACAAAGGTGTAACTGGACTACTTCTTTAAAGTGACACCAGATCCAGTGACCTATGGGACATAGTTTGACCCCCTTAGGAAAGTGCTATCATCATGAAACGTTCAGATCACTTACAACTCAATAGATTCTACCTTCCTGTAACGTTTCAGCCTGATTGGACCTTGTTTTCACACAAATGAACCCAGAATGATGTGAAATTGTGCTTCGTGCAACATAATTCTGGGTGCCATTTAAAAACCATAAGTGCTAATCACTCCATTCCTTTTTGTGGTTGTAGGGGCTGTTGATTGGAGTACACTAAAACAAACCTGATCTCTCTAGGACATTCAGAAGCCAAGTTATAAGCCCACAAATGTGTAACTGGACAACTTCTTTAAAGTGACACCAGGCCTGGTGACCTTTGGGACATGGTTTTACCCCCTATAGGAATGTGCGATCATCATGAAACGTTCAGATCACTTACAACTCAATAGATTCTACCTTCTTGTAACGGTACAGCCTGATTGGACCTTGTTTTCACACAAATGGACCCAGAATGATGTGAAATTGTGCTTCGTGCAACATAATTCTGGGTGCCAATTACAAACCATAAGTGCTAATGACTCCATTCCTTTTTGTGGTTGTAGGGGCTGTTGATTGGAGTACACTAAAACAAACCTGATCTCTCTAGGACATTCAGAAGCCAAGTTATAAGCCCACAAATGTGTAACTGGACTACTTCTTTAAAGTGACACCAGGCCCGGTGACCTTTGGGACATGGTTTGACCCCCTATAGGAATGTGCGATCATCATGAAACGTTCAGATCACTTACAACTCAATAGAGTCTACCTTCCTGTAAGGTTTCAGCCTGATTGGACCTTGTTTTCACACAAATGAACCCAGAATGATGTGAAATTGTGCTTCGTGCAACATAATTCTGGGTGCAATTTAAAAACCATAAGTGCTAATGACTCCATTCCTTTTTGTGGTAGTAGGGGCTGTTGATTGGAGTACATTAAAACAAACCTGATCTCTCTAGGACATTCAGAAGCCAAGTTATAAGCCCACAAATGTGTAACTGGACTACTTCTTTAAATTGACACCAGATCCGGTGACGTTTGGGACATGGTATGACCCTCTTAGGAATGTGCGATCATCATGAAACGTTCAGATCACTTACAACTCAATAGATTCTACCTTCCTGTAATGCTTCAGCGTGATTGGACCTTGTTTTCACACAAATGAACCCAGAATGATGTGAAATTGTGCTTCGTGCAACATAATTCTGGGTGCCATTTAAAAACCATAAGCGCTAATGACTCCATTCCTTTTTGTAGTTGTAGGGGCTGTTGATTGGAGTACACTAAAACAAACCTGATCTCTCTAGGACATTCAGAAGCCAAGTTATAAGCCCACAAATGTGTAACTGGACAACTTCTTTAAAGTGACACCAGGCCTGGTGACCTTTGGGACATGGTTTTACCCCCTATAGGAATGTGCGATCATCATGAAACGTTCAGATCACTTACAACTCAATAGAGTCTACCTTCCTGTAAGGTTTCAGCCTGATTAGACCTTGTTTTCACACAAATGAACCCAGAATGATGTGAAATTGTGCTTCGTGCAACATAATTCTGGGTGCCATTTAAAAACCATAAGTGCTAATGACTCCATTCCTTTTTGTGGTAGTAGGGGCTGTTGATTGGAGTACATTAAAACAAACCTGATTTCTCTAGGACATTCAGAAGCCAAGTTATAAGCCCACAAATGTGTAACTGGACTACTTCTTTAAATTGACACCAGATCCGGTGACGATTGGGACATGGTATGACCCTCTTAGGAATGTGCGATCATCATGAAACGTTCAGATCAATTACAACTCAATAGATTCTACCTTCCTGTAATGCTTCAGCGTGATTGGACCTTGTTTTCACACAAATGAACCCAGAATGATGTGAAATTGTGCTTCGTGCAACATAATTCTGGGTGCCATTTAAAAACCATAAGCGCTAATGACTCCATTCTTTTTTGTGGTTGTAGGGGCTGTTGATTGGAGTACACTAAAACAAACCTGATCTCTCTAGGACATTCAGAAGCCAAGTTATAAGCCCACAAATGTGTAACTGGACAACTTCTTTAAAGTGACACCAGGCCTGGTGACCTTTGGGACATGGTTTTACCCCATATAGGAATGTGCGATCATCATGAAACGTTCAGATCACTTACAACTCAATAGATTCTACCTTCTTGTAACGGTACAGCCTGATTGGACCTTGTTTTCACACAAATGGACCCAGAATGATGTGAAATTGTGCTTCGTGCAACATAATTCTGGGTGCCATTTACAAACCATAAGTGCTAATGACTCCATTCCTTTTTGTGGTTGTAGGGGCTGTTGATTGGAGTACACTAAAACAAACCTGATCTCTCTAGGACATTCAGAAGCCAAGTTATAAGCCCACAAATGTGTAACTGGACTACTTCTTTAAAGTGACACCAGGCCCGGTGACCTTTGGGACATGGTTTGACCCCCTATAGGAATGTGCGATCATCATGAAACTTTCAGATCACTTACAACTCAATAGAGTCTACCTTCCTGTAAGGTTTCAGCCTGATTGGACCTTGTTTTCACACAAATGAACCCAGAATGATGTGAAATTGTGCTTCGTGCAACATAATTCTGGGTGCAATTTAAAAACCATAAGTGCTAATGACTCCATTCCTTTTTGTGGTACTAGGGGCTGTTGATTGGAGTACATTATAAACAAACCTGATCTCTCTAGGACATTCAGAAGCCAAGTTATAAGCCCACAAATGTGTAACTGGACTACTTCTTTAAATTGACACCAGATCCGGTGACGTTTGGGACATGGTATGACCCTCTTAGGAATGTGCGATCATCATGAAACGTTCAGATCACTTACAACTCAATAGATTCTACCTTCCTGTAATGCTTCAGCGTGATTGGACCTTGTTTTCACACAAATGAACCCAGAATGATGTGAAATTGTGCTTCGTGCAACATAATTCTGGGTGCCATTTAAAAACCATAAGCAAGGGACTCCATTCCTTTTTGTAGTTGTAGGGGCTGTTGATTGGAGTACACTAAAACAAACCTGATCTCTCTAGGACATTCAGAAGCCAAGTTATAAGCCCACAAATGTGTAACTGGACAACTTCTTTAAAGTGACACCAGGCCTGGTGACCTTTGGGACATGGTTTTACCCCCTATAGGAATGTGCGATCATCATGAAACGTTCAGATCACTTACAACTCAATAGAGTCTACCTTCCTGTAAGGTTTCAGCCTGATTGGACCTTGTTTTCACACAAATGAACCCAGAATGATGTGAAATTGTGCTTCGTGCAACATAATTCTGGGTGCCATTTAAAAACCATAAGTGCTAATGACTCCATTCCTTTTTGTGGTAGTAGGGGCTGTTGATTGGAGTACATTAAAACAAACCTGATTTCTCTAGGACATTCAGAAGCCAAGTTATAAGCCCACAAATGTGTAACTGGACTACTTCTTTAAATTGACACCAGATCCGGTGACGATTGGGACATGGTATGACCCTCTTAGGAATGTGCGATCATCATGAAACGTTCAGATCACTTACAACTCAATAGATTCTACCTTCCTGTAATGCTTCAGCGTGATTGGACCTTGTTTTCACACAAATGAACCCAGAATGATGTGAAATTGTGCTTCGTGCAACATAATTCTGGGTGCCATTTAAAAACCATAAGCGCTAATGACTCCATTCCTTTTTGTGGTTGTAGGGGCTGTTGATTGGAGTACACTAAAACAAACCTGATCCCTCTAGGACATTCAGAAGCCAAGTTATAAGCCCACAAATGTGTAACTGGACAACTTCTTTAAAGTGACACCAGGCCTGGTGACCTTTGGGACATGGTTTTACCCCATATAGGAATGTGCGATCATCATGAAACGTTCAGATCACTTACAACTCAATAGATTCTACCTTCTTGTAACGGTACAGCCTGATTGGACCTTGTTTTCACACAAATGGACCCAGAATGATGTGAAATTGTGCTTCGTGCAACATAATTCTGGGTGCCATTTACAAACCATAAGTGCTAATGACTCCATTCCTTTTTGTGGTTGTAGGGGTTGTTGATTGGAGTACACTAAAACAAACCTGATCTCTCTAGGACATTCAGAAGCCAAGTTATAAGCCCACAAATGTGTAACTGGACTACTTCTTTAAAGTGACACCAGGCCCGGTGACCTTTGGGACATGGTTTGACCCCCTATAGGAATGTGCGATCATCATGAAACGTTCAGATCACTTACAACTCAATAGAGTCCACCTTCCTGTAAGGTTTCAGCCTGATTGGACCTTGTTTTCACACAAATGAACCCAGAATGATGTGAAATTGTGCTTCGTGCAACATAATTCTGGGTGCCATTTAAAAACCATAAGTGCTAATGACTCCATTCCTTTTTGTGGTTGTAGGGGCTGTTGATTGGAGTACATTAAAACAAACCTGATCTCTCTAGGACATTCAGAAGCCAAGTTATAAGCCCACAAATGTGTAACTGGACTACTTCTTTAAATTGACACCAGATCCGGTGACGTTTGGGACATGGTATGACACTCTTAGGAATGTGCGATCATCATGAAACGTTCAGATCACTTACAACTCAATAGATTCCACCTTCCTGTAATGCTTCAGCGTGATTGGACCTTGTTTTCACACAAATGAACCCAGAATGATGTGAAATTGTGCTTCGTGCAACATAATTCTGGGTGCCATTTAAAAACCATAAGCGCTAATGACTCCATTCCTTTTTGTGGTTGTAGGGGCTGTTGATTGGAGTACACTAAAACAAACCTGATCTCTCTAGGAAATTCAGAAGCCAAGTTATAAGCCCACAAATGTGTAACTGGACTACTTCTTTAAATTGACACCAGATCCGGTGACCTTTGGGACATGGTTTGACCCCCTTAGGAAAGTGCTATCATCATGAAACGTTCAGATCACTTACAACCCAATAGATTCTACCTTCCTGTAACGTTTCTGCCTGATTGGACCTTGTTTTCTCACAAATGAACCCAGAATTATGTGAAATTGTGCTTCGTGCAACATAATTCTGGGTGCCATTTAAAAACCATAAGTCCTAATGACTCCATTCCTTTTTGTGGTTGTAAGGGTTGTTGATTGGAGTACACTAAAACAAACCTGATCTCTCTAGGACATTCAGAAGCCAAGTTATAAGCCCACAAATGTGTAACTGGACTACTTCTTTAAAGTGACACCAGGCCCGGTGACCTTTGGGACATGGTTTGACCCCCTATAGGAATGTGCGATCATCATGAAACGTTCAGATCACTTACAACTCAATAGAGTCTACCTTCCTGTAAGGTTTCAGCCTGATTGGACCTTCTTTTCACACAAATGTGTAACAACCAGGGCTGGAAGACCCGTGAAAGCACCAGACACAGTAAGACGCTTTAAAGTTTTTATTTGAGAACACACGGGGGAGTGTTACCAGTCTGTAGGAAGGGCAGTAGCAGAAGGCTTGGTCAGGAGGGGAAATCCAGAGGCAGAGTCCATGTAACAAATCCAAGGTCAGGAGTCCAGAAGATCAGAAACTGTGAGATAATCCAGTCAGGGAGCAGGCAGGTGGCAAGGTCGAGGTTCAGAAACAAGGTCAGGAACTTGAGGTTTAGGCAGGGTTTTAGAATGCTGGATAATCTACTAACAAATGCTTTCAAAAATCTGGCACTGGCTTGGTGTTTCTCCTGATGTTATATAGAGGTGGTTGCAGGTGGAGCTGATGAGTTAATGTGAGACAGGTGGTTTGAATCAGGTAGATGATGAGCTGGTTGTGGTTGCTGGGGAAACCGGGCCTGGCTGGAGTGGTGGCATGACAGAATCCCCCCCACAAGGGCCGGCACCGGACGGCCCACCCGGCCGGCCAGGACGGGAGCGGCGGGAGTCCCGGAGGAGAGAGAGGTCGACGAAGCGGCGAGCGGGAACCCAGGACCGCTCCTCAGGACCAAAACCAGCCCAGTCCACCAGGTATTGAAGCCCACGGCCCCGGCGCCGGGAACGGAGGACCCGCCGCACAGCCCAGACCGGACCACCAGGAAGGAGCCGGGCGGGCGGAGGGGGCCCGGAGGAGGGCACGAGAGACGAGGACACCACAGGTTTCACCTTTGACACATGGAAAGAGGGGTGGACCCTAAGGGCCCTGGGAAGGCGGAGGCGAACAGCAGCAGGGTTGATGACCTTGGAAATGGGGAAGGGACCAATGAAACGGGGAGCCAACTTCCTGCAGTCCACCCTGAGCGGGATATCGGCCGTCGACAGCCAGACCTTCTGACCCACCCTATATGCGGGAGCCGGAATGCGCCGCCTGTTGGCCGAGCGGGCATATACTGCAGAGGCTTGGAGGAGACGGCGCCTAGCGGACCACCAGGCACGGCGACATCTGAGGGCGGCGGCATAGGCAGAGGGGACGTGGGCCAGGGTCTCTTGAATGGAAAACACAGGGGGTTGATAACCAAAAACAGTGAAAAAGGGAGACACACCTGTCGCAGTAGTGGGTAGAGAGTTCATAGCGTGTTCCACCCAAGGCAGGTTCTGGGACCAGGTTGTGGCGTCGTCCTGGCACAAGAGGCGTAGCTTGGTTTCCATTTCTTGGTTGTGTCTCTCCATCTGTCCGTCGGTCTGTGGATGAAACCCAGAGGAGAGCCTCACCTGAATCCCCAACCGGGCACAAAAAGCTTTCCAGAACCTGGACACAAACTGGGGTCCTCTGTCCGAGACGATGTCTTGTGGAAGACCATGGAGGCGGAAGACCTCACGTGCCAAGATATCAGCCATGTCAGATGCGGTGGGGAGTTTCTTGAGGGGGACCAGATGGACCATCTTGGAAAAACGGTCCACGACTGTGAGGATAACTCTAAAGGAGTTAGATGGAGGTAAGCCTGTGACGAAATCCATGCTCAGATGAGACCAGGGCCGGTGTGGGACGGGCAAAGGTCGTAGAAGACCGGCAGGGGGTCTACGAGAGGCCTTTGCTTTGGCACAGTCGGGGCAGGCCCCGACAAACTCCCGGGAGTCCTTGGCCAACGCCGGCCACCAGAATCTGCTTCTGACCACGTTTATAGTCCTGGTAATGCCTGGGTGACAAAAAAGGCGAGAACTGTGACAGAATAACAATACCTCTGTCTGTAGGTGGTCAGGAACGTAGATCCGACCAGGCGGGCACTGAGGAGGTGCTGGGTAGAGATGTTCTGTCTCCTTGAGTTTGTTCTCCAGAGCTAGGCGGGAGACGCCCAGCAGGACCCCCTTGGGGAGGACTGTAGAGTCCGTGGAGGCGTTGGGTTCAGGTACCTGGTGTTCCATGATCCGAGATAGAGCATCTGGCTTGGTATTCTTGGTGCCAGGTCTGTAAGACAAGTGGAAGTTGAAACGGCTAAAAAACAAGGCCCACCTGGCTTGACGGGGGTTGAGACGCTTGGCTGTCTGTAGATACTCCAGGTTTTTATGGTCAGTCCAGACCAGAAAAGGTGTGATAGCCCCCTCAAGCCAATGCCTCCACTCCTCCAGGGCGAGCTAAACCGCCAACAGTTCCCGGTCACCCACGTCGTAGTTTCGTTCAGCTGGAGATAGGGTCTTAGAAAAGAAAGCACATGGGTGAACCTTGTTTTCAGAGCTGCGCTGGCTCAAAACGGCGCCTACACCAACAGCTGAGGCATCCACCTCTACAATGAACTGGCGTGCAGGATCCGGGGAGTGGAGAACTGGAGCGGTTGTAAACAGTTCTTTGAGTTTGAGAAATGCCCGGTTAGCATAATCAGTCCACACATAACTGACCTTGTTAGAGGTGAGGGCATGGAGAGGTGCAGCGATCCTGCTGTAACCTTTGATGAACCGCCGGTAGAAATTAGCAAACCCCAGGAAGCGTTGGAGCTGCTTTCTGTCTGTCGGAGGGGGCCAGTCAACCACAGCGGTCACCTTGGTGGGGTCCATGGAGATCTGATTGGGGGAGAGTATGAATCCCAGGAAGGACATGGAGGCCTTGTGAAACTCACATTTTTCTGCTTTTATAAAGAGGTTGTTTTGCAGCAACCTGAGAATGACTGCTCTGACGTGTCTTCTGTGGGTGTCCAGATCGGGAGAGAACACAAGGACATCATCTAGGTAAACAAACACAAACCTCCCCACCATATCACGTAAAACATCATTGACGAGGGCCTGGAAAACAGCAGGGGCGTTGGTGAGGCCAAAGGGCATGACCAGGTATTCATAATGTCCATTTGGGGTGTTAAAAGCAGTCTTCCACTCATCCCCTTCTCGAATGCGCACCAGATGGTAAGCGTTGCGCAAATCAAGCTTGGTAAAAACCTGGGAACCTCGAAGGGAGTCGAAAGCAGAGTTGATAAGAGGGAGAGGATAGCGGTTCTTTACCGTAATGTTGTTAATTCCTCTGTAGTCGATACAGGGTCGTAAAGAACCATCCTTCTTCCCCACGAAGAAAAATCCAGCACCAGCCGGAGAAGAGGAGGGGCGGATGATTCCTGATTGTAGGGACTCGTGGATGTATTTCCTCATGGCTTCTTGCTCTGTAAGAGAAAGGGAAAACAGACGCCCTCTAGGGGGTGAAGTTCCAGGCAATAAATCAATGGCACAATCATAGAGGCGATGAGGAGGTAACCTGGTAGCACGATGCTTGTTAAAAGCCTCCTTGAGGTTATGGTACTCAATAGGGACTTTTGAGAGGTCCGTGTAGGTTTCCGATGAGTCAGGTGTACGTAGGAGACTAGGAGAGGCATTAGTCAAACATTGGGACATACACTGGTCAGACCATCCCAAAATCTCCCCCTTACGCCAATCCAGCTGTGGATTGTGAGTGCGCAACCAGGTGATTCCCAAGATGACAGAGATGTTAGGAGAGGGGATGGCCAGGAAATTTAGGGTTTCGACATGGTTCCCCCCAAGCCTCATGGTGATTGGGTCAGTTTCATGGGTGGCTTGGTAAATGATGTGTCCATCAATAGCCTGCACTTCTTGAGTCTGGGCGATGGGGTGCAGGGGCAGGCCAATAGACTCAGCAAAAGAAATGTCCATAAAGTTTGTGTCAGCTCCAGAGTCAATAAACACAGGACAGCTGTGCTCCTGTTTGGCATAAAAAAACGTAGCAGAGGCAAAAGGTCGTACGGGGGGTTTTGGAACCAAACGACCCAATAGAGCCCTCCCCTTCTCTATTGAGCATGCCCTTTTAACGTGCAGTTACGTACGCTGTGATCTGAGCCCCCACAATAAAAACACAGGTTGAGTAACCGACGTCTAGATCTCTCTTTTTCTGTGAGCTTGGTCTTCCCGATTTGCATGGGTTCATCATGGGAGGACTGTGGTGTGTTGTAGTTACTCAAAGTTGCGTTTCCAGGTGAAGTTGCCGGACCTATGGGCGCAGAGCGGGGACTGACAGGTGGCATGGGTCTCCTGGACCTGTCTCTCCGCCTCTCCAACAGTCGGAGGTCGATGCGGGTGGCGAGATTCTCGAGGTCCTCCAGGCTTCTAGGAAACTCTCGAGTTGCCAATTCATCCTTGATCCAGTCCGAGAGACCCTGATAAAACATGTCCATGAGGGCTGCCTCATTCCAGTCGCTCCCTGCAGCCACAGCATGGAAGTCGATGATATAGTCGTTAACCCTCCGGGTTCCTTGTTCCAAAATCAATAATCCTCGGGTGGCCTCCCTACTTGGTAAAACAGGGTTAAAAATCCGAATGAGTTCATTCGAGAAAGCACGGTAATTAAAACAGATAGGAGAGTCCTTAGCCCATTCAGCGGTGCCCCAAACCTTGGCTTGGTCCGACAATAACGAGATCACATAAGCCACGCGAGAGCGTTCGGTTGGAAATGATGAAGGCTGTAGTTCAAAGTGAATCTCGCATTGGGTGAGGAAGGGGCGGCATTGTTTGGGCTCACCTTTAAAAACTTCCGGTGGAACAAGACGAGGTTCGTGGACAGGGGAGACCCGGAACTGGACCGGGGATGCGGAAGCCATTGGGACGTCGGTCACATGACGAGATGAGTCACCGGTTCGGAGCAGATCCAGGAGTTCGTTTACTTTGTCTTCCAGACCAGAAATGGAGCGTTCCACACCGAGCTGCCATTCCTGTGTCGGTGCTGGGTCCATGGTGGCCAGATTTTTCTGTAACAACCAGGGCTGGAGGACCCGTGAAAGCACCAGACACAGTAAGACACTTTAAAGTTTTTATTTGAGAACACACGGGGGAGTGTTACCAGTCTGTAGGAAGGGCAGTAGCAGAAGGCTTGGTCAGGAGGGGAAATCCAGAGGCAGAGTCCATGTAACAAATCCAAGGTCAGGAGTCCAGAAGATCAGAAACTGTGAGATAATCCAGTCAGGGAGCAGGCAGGTGGCAAGGTCGAGGTTCAGAAACAAGGTCAGGAACTTGAGGTTTAGGCAGGGTTTTAGAATGCTGGATAATCTACTAACAAATGCTTTCAAAAATCTGGCACTGGCTTGGTGTTTCTCCTGATGTTATATAGAGGTGGTTGCAGGTGGAGCTGATGAGTTAATGTGAGACAGGTGGTTTGAATCAGGTAGATGATGAGCTGGTTGTGGTTGCTGGGGAAACCGGGCCTGGCTGGAGTGGTGGCATGACACAAATGAACCCAGAATGATGTGAAATTGTGCTTCGTGCAACATAATTCTGGGTGCCATTTAAAAACCATAAGCGCTAATGACTCCATTCCTTTTTGTGGTTGTAGGGGCTGTTGATTGGAGTACACTAAAACAAACCTGATCTCTCTAGGAAATTCAGAAGCCAAGTTATAAGCCCACAAATGTGTAACTGGACTACTTCTTTAAATTGACACCAGATCCGGTGACCTTTGGGACATGGTTTGACCCCCTTAGGAAAGTGCTATCATCATGAAACGTTCAGATCACTTACAACCCAATAGATTCTACCTTCCTGTAACGTTTCTGCCTTATTGGACCTTGTTTTCACACAAATGAACCCAGAATGATGTGAAAGTGTGCTTCGTGCAACATAATTCTGGGTGCCATTTAAAAACCATAAGTGCTAATGACTCCATTCCTTTTTGGGGTAATGGGGGCTGTTAATTGGACTACTCTAACACAAACCTGACCTCTCTAGGATATTCAGAAGCCAAGTTATAAGCCCACAAATGTGTAACTGGACTACTTCTTTAAAGTGACACCAGATCCGGTGACCTTTGGGACATGGTTTGACCCCCTTAGGAAAGTGCTATCATCATGAAACGATCAGATCACTTACAACCCAATAGATTCTACCTTCCTGTAACGTTTCTGCCTTATTGGACCTTGTTTTCACACAAATGAACCCAGAATGATGTGAAAGTGTGCTTCGTGCAACATAATTCTGGGTGCCATTTAAAAACCATAAGTGCTAATGACTCCATTCCTTTTTGGGGTAATGGGGGCTGTTAATTGGACTACTCTAAAACAAACCTGACCTCTCTAGGATATTCAGAAGCCAAGTTATAAGCCCACAAATGTGTAACTGGACAACTTCTTTAAAGTGACACCAGGCCTGGTGACCTTTGGGACATGGTTTTACCCCCTATAGGAATGTGCGATCATCATGAAACGTTCAGATCACTTACAACTCAATAGAGTCTACCTTCCTGTAAGGTTTCAGCCTGATTAGACCTTGTTTTCACACAAATGAACCCAGAATGATGTGAAATTGTGCTTCGTGCAACATAATTCTGGGTGCCATTTAAAAACCATAAGTGCTAATGACTCCATTCCTTTTTGTGGTAGTAGGGGCTGTTGATTGGAGTACATTAAAACAAACCTGATTTCTCTAGGACATTCAGAAGCCAAGTTATAAGCCCACAAATGTGTAACTGGACTACTTCTTTAAATTGACACCAGATCCGGTGACGATTGGGACATGGTATGACCCTCTTAGGAATGTGCGATCATCATGAAACGTTCAGATCAATTACAACTCAATAGATTCTACCTTCCTGTAATGCTTCAGCGTGATTGGACCTTGTTTTCACACAAATGAACCCAGAATGATGTGAAATTGTGCTTCGTGCAACATAATTCTGGGTGCCATTTAAAAACCATAAGCGCTAATGACTCCATTCTTTTTTGTGGTTGTAGGGGCTGTTGATTGGAGTACACTAAAACAAACCTGATCTCTCTAGGACATTCAGAAGCCAAGTTATAAGCCCACAAATGTGTAACTGGACAACTTCTTTAAAGTGACACCAGGCCTGGTGACCTTTGGGACATGGTTTTACCCCATATAGGAATGTGCGATCATCATGAAACGTTCAGATCACTTACAACTCAATAGATTCTACCTTCTTGTAACGGTACAGCCTGATTGGACCTTGTTTTCACACAAATGGACCCAGAATGATGTGAAATTGTGCTTCGTGCAACATAATTCTGGGTGCCATTTACAAACCATAAGTGCTAATGACTCCATTCCTTTTTGTGGTTGTAGGGGCTGTTGATTGGAGTACACTAAAACAAACCTGATCTCTCTAGGACATTCAGAAGCCAAGTTATAAGCCCACAAATGTGTAACTGGACTACTTCTTTAAAGTGACACCAGGCCCGGTGACCTTTGGGACATGGTTTGACCCCCTATAGGAATGTGCGATCATCATGAAACGTTCAGATCACTTACAACTCAATAGAGTCTACCTTCCTGTAAGGTTTCAGCCTGATTGGACCTTGTTTTCACACAAATGAACCCAGAATGATGTGAAATTGTGCTTCGTGCAACATAATTCTGGGTGCAATTTAAAAACCATAAGTGCTAATGACTCCATTCCTTTTTGTGGTAGTAGGGGCTGTTGATTGGAGTACATTATAAACAAACCTGATCTCTCTAGGACATTCAGAAGCCAAGTTATAAGCCCACAAATGTGTAACTGGACTACTTCTTTAAATTGACACCAGATCCGGTGACGTTTGGGACATGGTATGACCCTCTTAGGAATGTGCGATCATCATGAAACGTTCAGATCACTTACAACTCAATAGATTCTACCTTCCTGTAATGCTTCAGCGTGATTGGACCTTGTTTTCACACAAATGAACCCAGAATGATGTGAAATTGTGCTTCGTGCAACATAATTCTGGGTGCCATTTAAAAACCATAAGCAAGGGACTCCATTCCTTTTTGTAGTTGTAGGGGCTGTTGATTGGAGTACACTAAAACAAACCTGATCTCTCTAGGACATTCAGAAGCCAAGTTATAAGCCCACAAATGTGTAACTGGACAACTTCTTTAAAGTGACACCAGGCCTGGTGACCTTTGGGACATGGTTTTACCCCCTATAGGAATGTGCGATCATCATGAAACGTTCAGATCACTTACAACTCAATAGAGTCTACCTTCCTGTAAGGTTTCAGCCTGATTGGACCTTGTTTTCACACAAATGAACCCAGAATGATGTGAAATTGTGCTTCGTGCAACATAATTCTGGGTGCCATTTAAAAACCATAAGTGCTAATGACTCCATTCCTTTTTGTGGTAGTAGGGGCTGTTGATTGGAGTACATTAAAACAAACCTGATTTCTCTAGGACATTCAGAAGCCAAGTTATAAGCCCACAAATGTGTAACTGGACTACTTCTTTAAATTGACACCAGATCCGGTGACGATTGGGACATGGTATGACCCTCTTAGGAATGTGCGATCATCATGAAACGTTCAGATCACTTACAACTCAATAGATTCTACCTTCCTGTAATGCTTCAGCGTGATTGGACCTTGTTTTCACACAAATGAACCCAGAATGATGTGAAATTGTGCTTCGTGCAACATAATTCTGGGTGCCATTTAAAAACCATAAGCGCTAATGACTCCATTCCTTTTTGTGGTTGTAGGGGCTGTTGATTGGAGTACACTAAAACAAACCTGATCCCTCTAGGACATTCAGAAGCCAAGTTATAAGCCCACAAATGTGTAACTGGACAACTTCTTTAAAGTGACACCAGGCCTGGTGACCTTTGGGACATGGTTTTACCCCATATAGGAATGTGCGATCATCATGAAACGTTCAGATCACTTACAACTCAATAGATTCTACCTTCTTGTAACGGTACAGCCTGATTGGACCTTGTTTTCACACAAATGGACCCAGAATGATGTGAAATTGTGCTTCGTGCAACATAATTCTGGGTGCCATTTACAAACCATAAGTGCTAATGACTCCATTCCTTTTTGTGGTTGTAGGGGTTGTTGATTGGAGTACACTAAAACAAACCTGATCTCTCTAGGACATTCAGAAGCCAAGTTATAAGCCCACAAATGTGTAACTGGACTACTTCTTTAAAGTGACACCAGGCCCGGTGACCTTTGGGACATGGTTTGACCCCCTATAGGAATGTGCGATCATCATGAAACGTTCAGATCACTTACAACTCAATAGAGTCTACCTTCCTGTAAGGTTTCAGCCTGATTGGACCTTGTTTTCACACAAATGAACCCAGAATGATGTGAAATTGTGCTTCGTGCAACATAATTCTGGGTGCCATTTAAAAACCATAAGTGCTAATGACTCCATTCCTTTTTGTGGTTGTAGGGGCTGTTGATTGGAGTACATTAAAACAAACCTGATCTCTCTAGGACATTCAGAAGCCAAGTTATAAGCCCACAAATGTGTAACTGGACTACTTCTTTAAATTGACACCAGATCCGGTGACGTTTGGGACATGGTATGACACTCTTAGGAATGTGCGATCATCATGAAACGTTCAGATCACTTACAACTCAATAGATTCCACCTTCCTGTAATGCTTCAGCGTGATTGGACCTTGTTTTCACACAAATGAACCCAGAATGATGTGAAATTGTGCTTCGTGCAACATAATTCTGGGTGCCATTTAAAAACCATAAGCGCTAATGACTCCATTCCTTTTTGTGGTTGTAGGGGCTGTTGATTGGAGTACACTAAAACAAACCTGATCTCTCTAGGAAATTCAGAAGCCAAGTTATAAGCCCACAAATGTGTAACTGGACTACTTCTTTAAATTGACACCAGATCCGGTGACCTTTGGGACATGGTTTGACCCCCTTAGGAAAGTGCTATCATCATGAAACGTTCAGATCACTTACAACCCAATAGATTCTACCTTCCTGTAACGTTTCTGCCTGATTGGACCTTGTTTTCTCACAAATGAACCCAGAATTATGTGAAATTGTGCTTCGTGCAACATAATTCTGGGTGCCATTTAAAAACCATAAGTCCTAATGACTCCATTCCTTTTTGTGGTTGTAAGGGTTGTTGATTGGAGTACACTAAAACAAACCTGATCTCTCTAGGACATTCAGAAGCCAAGTTATAAGCCCACAAATGTGTAACTGGACTACTTCTTTAAAGTGACACCAGGCCCGGTGACCTTTGGGACATGGTTTGACCCCCTATAGGAATGTGCGATCATCATGAAACGTTCAGATCACTTACAACTCAATAGAGTCTACCTTCCTGTAAGGTTTCAGCCTGATTGGACCTTGTTTTCACACAAATGTGTAACAACCAGGGCTGGAGGACCCGTGAAAGCACCAGACACAGTAAGACGCTTTAAAGTTTTTATTTGAGAACACACGGGGGAGTGTTACCAGTCTGTAGGAAGGGCAGTAGCAGAAGGCTTGGTCAGGAGGGGAAATCCAGAGGCAGAGTCCATGTAACAAATCCAAGTTCAGGAGTCCAGAAGATCAGAAACTGTGAGATAATCCAGTCAGGGAGCAGGCAGGTGGCAAGGTCGAGGTTCAGAAACAAGGTCAGGAACTTGAGGTTTAGGCAGGGTTTTAGAATGCTGGATAATCTACTAACAAATGCTTTCAAAAATCTGGCACTGGCTTGGTGTTTCTCCTGATGTTATATAGAGGTGGTTGCAGGTGGAGCTGATGAGTTAATGTGAGACAGGTGGTTTGAATCAGGTAGATGATGAGCTGGTTGTGGTTGCTGGGGAAACCGGGCCTGGCTGGAGTGGTGGCATGACAGAATCCCCCCCACAAGGGCCGGCACCGGACGGCCCACCCGGCCGGCCAGGACGGGAGCGGCGGGAGTCCCGGAGGAGAGAGAGGTCGACGAAGCGGCGAGCGGGAACCCAGGACCGCTCCTCAGGACCAAAACCAGCCCAGTCCACCAGGTATTGAAGCCCACGGCCCCGGCGCCGGGAACGGAGGACCCGCCGCACAGCCCAGACCGGACCACCAGGAAGGAGCCGGGCGGGCGGAGGGGGCCCGGAGGAGGGCACGAGAGACGAGGACACCACAGGTTTCACCTTTGACACATGGAAAGAGGGGTGGACCCTAAGGGCCCTGGGAAGGCGGAGGCGAACAGCAGCAGGGTTGATGACCTTGGAAATGGGGAAGGGACCAATGAAACGGGGAGCCAACTTCCTGCAGTCCACCCTGAGCGGGATATCGGCCGTCGACAGCCAGACCTTCTGACCCACCCTATATGCGGGAGCCGGAATGCGCCGCCTGTTGGCCGAGCGGGCATATACTGCAGAGGCTTGGAGGAGACGGCGCCTAGCGGACCACCAGGCACGGCGACATCTGAGGGCGGCGGCATAGGCAGAGGGGACGTGGGCCAGGGTCTCTTGAATGGAAAACACAGGGGGTTGATAACCAAAAACAGTGAAAAAGGGAGACACACCTGTCGCAGTAGTGGGTAGAGAGTTCATAGCGTGTTCCACCCAAGGCAGGTTCTGGGACCAGGTTGTGGCGTCGTCCTGGCACAAGAGGCGTAGCTTGGTTTCCATTTCTTGGTTGTGTCTCTCCATCTGTCCGTCGGTCTGTGGATGAAACCCAGAGGAGAGCCTCACCTGAATCCCCAACCGGGCACAAAAAGCTTTCCAGAACCTGGACACGAACTGGGGTCCTCTGTCCGAGACGATGTCTTGTGGAAGACCATGGAGGCGGAAGACCTCACGTGCCAAGATATCAGCCATGTCAGATGCGGTGGGGAGTTTCTTGAGGGGGACCAGATGGACCATCTTGGAAAAACGGTCCACGACTGTGAGGATAACTCTAAAGGAGTTAGATGGAGGTAAGCCTGTGACGAAATCCATGCTCAGATGAGACCAGGGCCGGTGTGGGACGGGCAAAGGTCGTAGAAGACCGGCAGGGGGTCTACGAGAGGCCTTTGCTTTGGCACAGTCGGGGCAGGCCCCGACAAACTCCCGGGAGTCCTTGGCCAACGCCGGCCACCAGAATCTGCTTCTGACCACGTTTATAGTCCTGGTAATGCCTGGGTGACAAAAAAGGCGAGAACTGTGACAGAATAACAATACCTCTGTCTGTAGGTGGTCAGGAACGTAGATCCGACCAGGCGGGCACTGAGGAGGTGCTGGGTAGAGATGTTCTGTCTCCTTGAGTTTGTTCTCCAGAGCTAGGCGGGAGACGCCCAGCAGGACCCCCTTGGGGAGGACTGTAGAGTCCGTGGAGGCGTTGGGTTCAGGTACCTGGTGTTCCATGATCCGAGATAGAGCATCTGGCTTGGTATTCTTGGTGCCAGGTCTGTAAGACAAGTGGAAGTTGAAACGGCTAAAAAACAAGGCCCACCTGGCTTGACGGGGGTTGAGACGCTTGGCTGTCTGTAGATACTCCAGGTTTTTATGGTCAGTCCAGACCAGAAAAGGTGTGATAGCCCCCTCAAGCCAATGCCTCCACTCCTCCAGGGCGAGCTAAACCGCCAACAGTTCCCGGTCACCCACGTCGTAGTTTCGTTCAGCTGGAGATAGGGTCTTAGAAAAGAAAGCACATGGGTGAACCTTGTTATCAGAGCTGCGCTGGCTCAAAACGGCGCCTACACCAACAGCTGAGGCATCCACCTCTACAATGAACTGGCGTGCAGGATCCGGGGAGTGGAGAACTGGAGCGGTTGTAAACAGTTCTTTGAGTTTGAGAAATGCCCGGTTAGCATAATCAGTCCACACATAACTGACCTTGTTAGAGGTGAGGGCATGGAGAGGTGCAGCGATCCTGCTGTAACCTTTGATGAACCGCCGGTAGAAATTAGCAAACCCCAGGAAGCGTTGGAGCTGCTTTCTGTCTGTCGGAGGGGGCCAGTCAACCACAGCGGTCACCTTGGTGGGGTCCATGGAGATCTGATTGGGGGAGAGTATGAATCCCAGGAAGGACATGGAGGCCTTGTGAAACTCACATTTTTCTGCTTTTATAAAGAGGTTGTTTTGCAGCAACCTGAGAATGACTGCTCTGACGTGTCTTCTGTGGGTGTCCAGATCGGGAGAGAACACAAGGACATCATCTAGGTAAACAAACACAAACCTCCCCACCATATCACGTAAAACATCATTGACGAGGGCCTGGAAAACAGCAGGGGCGTTGGTGAGGCCAAAGGGCATGACCAGGTATTCATAATGTCCATTTGGGGTGTTAAAAGCAGTCTTCCACTCATCCCCTTCTCGAATGCGCACCAGATGGTAAGCGTTGCGCAAATCAAGCTTGGTAAAAACCTGGGAACCTCGAAGGGAGTCGAAAGCAGAGTTGATAAGAGGGAGAGGATAGCGGTTCTTTACCGTAATGTTGTTAATTCCTCTGTAGTCGATACAGGGTCGTAAAGAACCATCCTTCTTCCCCACGAAGAAAAATCCAGCACCAGCCGGAGAAGAGGAGGGGCGGATGATTCCTGATTGTAGGGACTCGTGGATGTATTTCCTCATGGCTTCTTGCTCTGTAAGAGAAAGGGAAAACAGACGCCCTCTAGGGGGTGAAGTTCCAGGCAATAAATCAATGGCACAATCATAGAGGCGATGAGGAGGTAACCTGGTAGCACGATGCTTGTTAAAAGCCTCCTTGAGGTTATGGTACTCAATAGGGACTTTTGAGAGGTCCGTGTAGGTTTCCGATGAGTCAGGTGTACGTAGGAGACTAGGAGAGGCATTAGTCAAACATTGGGACATACACTGGTCAGACCATCCCAAAATCTCCCCCTTACGCCAATCCAGCTGTGGATTGTGAGTGCGCAACCAGGTGATTCCCAAGATGACAGAGATGTTAGGAGAGGGGATGGCCAGGAAATTTAGGGTTTCGACATGGTTCCCCCCAAGCCTCATGGTGATTGGGTCAGTTTCATGGGTGGCTTGGTAAATGATGTGTCCATCAATAGCCTGCACTTCTTGAGTCTGGGCGA
The DNA here is from genome assembly GCF_043380555.1 of Nothobranchius furzeri. Lineage (NCBI taxonomy): Eukaryota > Metazoa > Chordata > Actinopteri > Cyprinodontiformes > Nothobranchiidae > Nothobranchius > Nothobranchius furzeri. Next base: position 15,269,459 of record NC_091750.1, read on the forward strand.
TGGGGTGCAGGGGCAGGCCAATAGACTCAGCAAAAGAAATGTCCATAAAGTTTGTGTCAGCTCCAGAGTCAATAAACACAGGACAGCTGTGCTCCTGTTTGGCATAAAAAAACGTAGCAGAGGCAAAAGGTCGTACGGGGGGTTTTGGAACCAAACGACCCAATAGAGCCCTCCCCTTCTCTATTGAGCATGCCCTTTTAACGTGCAGTTACGTACGCTGTGATCTGAGCCCCCACAATAAAAACACAGGTTGAGTAACCGACGTCTAGATCTCTCTTTTTCTGTGAGCTTGGTCTTCCCGATTTGCATGGGTTCATCATGGGAGGACTGTGGTGTGTTGTAGTTACTCACAGTTGCGTTTCCAGGTGAAGTTGCCGGACCTATGGGCGCAGAGCGGGGACTGACAGGTGGCATGGGTCTCCTGGACCTGTCTCTCCGCCTCTCCAACAGTCGGAGGTCGATGCGGGTGGCGAGATTCTCGAGGTCCTCCAGGCTTCTAGGAAACTCTCGAGTTGCCAATTCATCCTTGATCCAGTCCGAGAGACCCTGATAAAACATGTCCATGAGGGCTGCCTCATTCCAGTCGCTCCCTGCAGCCACAGCATGGAAGTCGATGATATAGTCGTTAACCCTCCGGGTTCCTTGTTCCAAAATCAATAATCCTCGGGTGGCCTCCCTACTTGGTAAAACAGGGTTAAAAATCCGAATGAGTTCATTCGAGAAAGCACGGTAATTAAAACAGATAGGAGAGTCCTTAGCCCATTCAGCGGTGCCCCAAACCTTGGCTTGGTCCGACAATAACGAGATCACATAAGCCACGCGAGAGCGTTCGGTTGGAAATGATGAAGGCTGTAGTTCAAAGTGAATCTCGCATTGGGTGAGGAAGGGGCGGCATTGTTTGGGCTCACCTTTAAAAACTTCCGGTGGAACAAGACGAGGTTCGTGGACAGGGGAGACCCGGAACTGGACCGGGGATGCGGAAGCCATTGGGACGTCGGTCACATGACGAGATGAGTCACCGGTTCGGAGCAGATCCAGGAGTTCGTTTACTTTGTCTTCCAGACCAGAAATGGAGCGTTCCACACCGAGCTGCCATTCCTGTGTCGGTGCTGGGTCCATGGTGGCCAGATTTTTCTGTAACAACCAGGGCTGGAGGACCCGTGAAAGCACCAGACACAGTAAGACGCTTTAAAGTTTTTATTTGAGAACACACGGGGGAGTGTTACCAGTCTGTAGGAAGGGCAGTAGCAGAAGGCTTGGTCAGGAGGGGAAATCCAGAGGCAGAGTCCATGTAACAAATCCAAGGTCAGGAGTCCAGAAGATCAGAAACTGTGAGATAATCCAGTCAGGGAGCAGGCAGGTGGCAAGGTCGAGGTTCAGAAACAAGGTCAGGAACTTGAGGTTTAGGCAGGGTTTTAGAATGCTGGATAATCTACTAACAAATGCTTTCAAAAATCTGGCACTGGCTTGGTGTTTCTCCTGATGTTATATAGAGGTGGTTGCAGGTGGAGCTGATGAGTTAATGTGAGACAGGTGGTTTGAATCAGGTAGATGATGAGCTGGTTGTGGTTGCTGGGGAAACCGGGCCTGGCTGGAGTGGTGGCATGACACAAATGAACCCAGAATGATGTGAAATTGTGATTCGTGCAACATAATTCTGGGTGCCATTTAAAAACCATAAGCGCTAATGACTCCATTCCTTTTTGTGGTTGTAGGGGCTGTTGATTGGAGTACACTAAAACAAACCTGATCTCTCTAGGAAATTCAGAAGCCAAGTTATAAGCCCACAAATGTGTAACTGGACTACTTCTTTAAATTGACACCAGATCCGGTGACCTTTGGGACATGGTTTGACCCCCTTAGGAAAGTGCTATCATCATGAAACGTTCAGATCACTTACAACCCAATAGATTCTACCTTCCTGTAACGTTTCTGCCTTATTGGACCTTGTTTTCACACAAATGAACCCAGAATGATGTGAAAGTGTGCTTCGTGCAACATAATTCTGGGTGCCATTTAAAAACCATAAGTGCTAATGACTCCATTCCTTTTTGGGGTAATGGGGGCTGTTAATTGGACTACTCTAAAACAAACCTGACCTCTCTAGGATATTCAGAAGCCAAGTTATAAGCCCACAAATGTGTAACTGGACTACTTCTTTAAAGTGACACCAGATCCGGTGACCTTTGGGACATGGTTTGACCCCCTTAGGAAAGTGCTATCATCATGAAACGTTCAGATCACTTACAACTCAATAGATTCTACCTTCCTGTAACGTTTCTGCCTGATTGGACCTTGTTTTCTCACAAATGAACCCAGAATTATGTGAAATTGTGCTTCGTGCAACATCATTCTGGGTGCCATTTAAAAACCATAAGTCCTAATGACTCCATTCCTTTTTGTGGTTGTAGGGGCTGTTGATTGGAGTACACTAAAACAAACCTGATCTCTCTAGGACATTCAGAAGCCAAGTTATAAGCCCACAAATGTGAAACTGGACTACTTCGTTAAAGTGACACCAGGCCCGGTGACCTTTGGGACATGGTTTTACCCCCTATAGGAATGTGCGATCATCATGAAATGTTCAGATCACTTACAACTCAGTAGATTCTACCTTCTTGTAACGTTTCAGCCTGGTCTGACCTTGTTTTCACAAAAATGGACCCAGAATGATGTGAAATTGTGCTTCGTGCAACATAATTCTGGGTGCCATTTACAAACCATAAGTGCTAATGACTCCATTCCTTTTTGTGGTTGTAGGGGCTGTTGATTGGAGTACATTAAAACAAACCTGATCTCTCTAGGACATTCAGAAGCCAAGTTTTAAGCCCACAAAGGTGTAACTGGACTACTTCTTTAAAGTGACACCAGGCCCGGTGACCTTTGGGACACGGTTTGACCCCCTATAGGAATGTGCGATCATCATGAAACGTTCAGATCACTTACAACTCAGTAGATTCTACCTTCTTGTAACGTTTCAGCCTGATTGGACCTTGTTTTCACACAAATGGACCCAGAATGATGTGAAATTGTGCTTCGTGCAACATAATTCTGGGTGCCATTTACAAACCATAAGTGCTAATGACTCCATTCCTTTTTGTGGTTGTAGGGGCTGTTGATTGGAGTACATTAAAACAAACCTGATCTCTCTAGGACATTCAGAAGCCAAGTTTTAAGCCCACAAAGGTGTAACTGGACTACTACCTATAGGGGGTAAAACCATGTCCCAAAGGTCACCGGGCCTGGTGTCACTTTAAAGAAGTAGTCCAGTTACACCTTTGTGGGCTCATAACTTGGCTTCTGAATGTCCTAGAGGGATCAGGTTTGTTTTAGTGTACTCCAATCAACAGCCGCTACAAACACAAAAAGGAATGGAGTCATTAGCACTTATGGTTTGTAAATGGCACCCAGAATTATGTTGCACGAAGCACAATTTCACATCATTCTGGGTTCATTTATGTGAAAACAAGGTCCAATCAGGCTGAAACCTTACAAGAAGGTAGAATCTACTGAGTTGTAAGTGATCTGAACGTTTCATGATGATCGCATATTCCTATAGGGGGTAAAACCATGTCCCAAAGGTCACCGGGCCTGGTGTCACTTTAAAGAAGTAGTCCAGTTACACCTTTGTGGGCTTATAACTTGGCTTCTGAATATCCTAGAGAGGTCAGGTTTGTTTTAGAGTACTCCAATTAACAGCCCCTACAACCACAAAAAGGAATGGAGTCATTAGCACTTATGGCTTTTAAATGGCACCCAGAATTATGTTGCACGAAGCACAATTTCACATCATTCTGGGTTCATTTGTGTGAAAACAAGGTCCAATCAGGCTGAAACGTTAAAGGAAGGTAGAATATATTGAGTTGTAAGTGATCTGAACATTTCATGATGATCGCACATTCCTATAGGGGGTCAAACCATGTCCCAAAGGTCACCGGATCTGGTGTCAATTTAAAGAAGTAGTCCAGTTACACATTTGTGGGCTAATAACTTGGCTTCTGAATGTCCTAGAGAGATCAGGTTTGTTTTAGTGTACTCCAATCAACAGCCCCTACAACCACAAAAAGGAATGGAGTCATTAGCACTTATGGTTTTTAAATGGCACCCAGAATTATGTTGCATGAAGCACAATTTCACATCATTCTGGGTTCATTTGTGTGAAAACAAGGTCCAATCAGGCTGAAACGTTACAGGAAGGTAGAATCTATTGAGTTGTAAGTGATCTGAACATTTCATGATGATAGCACTTTCCTAAGGGGGTCAAACCATGTCCCAAAGGTCCTCGGATCTGGTGTCAATTTAAAGAAGTAGTCCAGTTACACATTTGTGGGCTTACAACTTGGCTTCTGAATGTCCTAGAGAGATCAGGTTTGTTTTAGAGTACTCCAATTAACAGCCCCTACAACCACAAAAAGGAATGGAGTCATTTGCACTTATGGCTTTTAAATGGCACCCAGAATTATGTTGCACGAAGCACAATTTTACATCATTCTAGGTTCATTTGTGTGAAAACAAGGTCCAATCAGCTAGAAACGTTACAGGAAGGTAGAATCTATTGAGTTGTAAGTGATCTGAACGTTTCATGATGATAGCACTTTCCTAAGGGGGTCAAACCATGTCCCAAAGGTCACCGGATCTGGTGTCAATTTAAAGAAGTAGTCCAGTTACACCTTTGTGGGCTTATAACTTGGCTTCTGAATATCCTAAAGAGGTAAGGTTTGTTTTAGAGTACTCCAGTTATCAGCCCCCATTACCACAAAAAGGAATGGAGTCATTAGCACTTATGGTTTGTAAATGGCACCCAGAATTATGTTGCACGAAGCACAATTTCACATCATTCTGGGTTCATTTGTGTGAAAACAAGGTCCAATCAGGCTGAAACGTTATAGGAAGGTAGAATCTATTAAGTTGTAAGTGATCTGAACGTTTCATGATGATAGCAATTTCCTAAGGGGGTCAAACCATGTCCCAAACGTCACCGGATCTGGTGTCAATTTAAAGAAGTAGTCCAGTTACACATTTGTGGGCTTATAACTTGGCTTCTGAATATCCTAGAGAGATCAGGTTTGTTTTAGTGTACTCAAATAAACAGCCCCTACAACCACAAAAAGGAATGGAGTCATTAGCACTTATGGTTTTTAAATGGCACCCAGAATTATGTTGCACGAAGCACAATTTCACATCATTCTGGGTTCATTTGTGTGAAAACAAGGTCCAATCAGGCTGAAACGTTACAGGAAGGTAGAATCTATTGAGTTGTAAGTGATATGAACGTTTCATGATGATAGCACTTTCCTAAGGGGGTCAAACCATGTCCCAAAGGTCCTCGGATCTGGTGTCAATTTAAAGAAGTAGTCCAGTTACACATTTGTGGGCTTACAACTTGGCTTCTGAATGTCCTAGAGAGATCAGGTTTGTTTTAGAGTAATCCAATCAACAGCCCCTACAACCACAAAAAGGAATGGAGTCATTAGCACTTATGGCTTTTAAATGGCACCCAGAATTATGTTGCACGAAGCACAATTTCACATCATTCTAGGTTCATTTGTGTGAAAACAAGGTCCAATCAGCTAGAAACGTTACAGGAAGGTAGAATCTATTGAGTTGTAAGTGATCTGAACGTTTCATGATGATAGCACTTTCCTAAGGGGGTCAAACCATGTCCCAAAGGTCACCGGATCCTTTGTCAATTTAAAGTAGTCCAGTTACACATTTGTGGGCTTATAACTTGGCTTCTGAATGTCCTAGAGAGGTCAGGTTTGTTTTAGAGTACTCCAATTATCAGCCCCCATTACCACAAAAAGGAATGGAGTCATTAGCACTTATGGTTTGTAAATGGCACCCAGAATTATGTTGCACGAAGCACAATTTCACATCATTCTGGGTTCATTTGTGTGAAAACAAGGTCCAATCAGGCTGAAACGTTATAGGAAGGTAGAATCTATTGAGTTGTAAGTGATCTGAACGTTTCATGATGATAGCACTTTCATAAGGGGGTCAAACCATGTCCCAAACGTCACCGGATCTGGTGTCAATTTAAAGAAGTAGTCCAGTTACACATTTGTGGGCTTATAACTTGGCTTCTGAATGCCCTAGAGAGATCAGGTTTGTTTTAGTGTACTCCAATCAACAGCCCCTACAACCACAAAAAGGAATGGAGTCATTAGCACTTATGGTTTGTAAATGGCACCCAGAATTATGTTGCACGAAGCACAATTTCACATCATTCTTGGTCCATTTGTGTGAAAACAAGGTCCAGTCAGGCTGAAACGTTACAAGAAGGTAGAATCTACTGAGTTGTAAGTGATCTGAACGTTTCATGATAATCGCACATTCCTAGAGGGGGTAAAACCATGTCCCAAAGGTCACCGGGCCTGGTGTAACTTTAAAGAAGTAGTCCAGTTACACCTTTGTGGGCTTATAACTTGGCTTCTGAATATCCTAGAGAGGTCAGGTTTTTTTAGAGTACTCCAATTAACAGCCCCTACAACCACAAAAAGGAATGGAGTCATTAGCACTTATGGTTTGTAAATGGCACCCAGAATTATGTTGCACGAAGCACAATTTCACATCATTCTGGGTTCATTTATGTGAAAACAAGGTCCAATCAGGCTGAAACGTTATAGGAAGGTAGAATCTATTGAGTTGTAAGTGATCTGATCGTTTCATGATGATAGCACTTTCCTAAGGGGGTCAAACAATGTCCCAAACGTCACCGGATCTGGTGTCAATTTAAAGAAGTAGTCCAGTTACACATTTGTGGGCTTATAACTTGGCTTCTGAATATCCTAGAGAGATCAGGTTTGTTTTAGTGTACTCAAATCAACAGCCCCTACAACCACAAAAAGGAATGGAGTCATTAGCACTTATGGTTTTTAAATGGCACCCAGAATTATGTTGCACGAAGCACAATTTCACATCATTCTGGGTTCATTTGTGTGAAAACAAGGTCCAATCAGGCTGAAACGTTACAGGAAGGTAGAATCTATTGAGTTGTAAGTGATCTGAACGTTTCATGATGATAGCACTTTCCTAAGGGGGTCAAACCATGTCCCAAAGGTCCTCGGATCTGGTTTCAATTTAAAGAAGTAGTCCAGTTACACATTTGTGGGCTTACAACTTGGCTTCTGAATGTCCTAGAGAGATCAGGTTTGTTTTAGAGTAATCCAATTAAAAGCCCCTACAACCACAAAAAGGAATGGAGTCATTAGCACTTATGGTTTGTAAATGGCACCTAGAATTATGTTGCACGAAGCACAATTTCACATCATTCTGGGTCCATTTGTGTGAAAACAAGGTCCAATCAGGCTGAAATGTTACAAGAAGGTAGAATCTATTGAGTTGTAAGTGATCTGAACGTTTCATGATGATCACACATTCCTATAGGGGGTCAAACCATGTCCCAAAGGTCACCGGGCTTGGTGTCACTTTAAAGAAGTAGTCCAGTTACACCTTTGTGGGCTTATAACTTGGCTTCTGAATGTCCTAGAGAGATCAGGTTTGTTTTAGTGTACTCCAATCAACAGCCCCTACAAACACAAAAAGGAATGGAGTCATTAGCACTTATGGTTTGTAAATGGCACCCAGAATTATGTTGCACGAAGCACAATTTCACATCATTCTGGGTTCATTTATGTGAAAACAAGGTCCAATCAGGCTGAAACGTTATAGGAAGGTAGAATCTATTGAGTTGTAAGTGATCTGAAAGGTTCATGATGATAGGACTTTCCTATGGGGGTCAAACACTGTCCCAAACGTCACCGGATCTGGTGTCAATTTAAAGAAGTAGTCCAGTTACACATTTGTGGGCTTATAACTTCGCTTCTGAATGCCCTAGAGAGATCAGGTTTGTTTTAGTGTACTCCATTCAACAGCCCCTACAACCACAAAAAGGAATGGAGTCATTAGCACTTATTGTTTGTAAATGGCACCCAGAATTATGTTGCACGAAGCACAATTTCACATCATTCTGGGTCCATTTGTGTGAAAACAAGGTCCAATCAGGCTGAAACGTTACAAGAAGGTAGAATCTACTGAGTTGTAAGTGATCTGAACGTTTCATGATGATCGCATATTCCTATAGGGGGTAAAACCATGTCCCAAAGGTCACCGGGCCTGGTGTCACTTTAAAGAAGTAGTCCAGTTACACCTTTGTGGGCTTATAACTTGGCTTCTGAATATCCTAGAGAGGTCAGGTTTGTTTTAGAGTACTCCAATTAACAGCCCCTACAACCACAAAAAGGAATGGAGTCATTAGCACTTATGGCTTTTAAATGGCACCCAGAATTATGTTGCACGAAGCACAATTTCACATCATTCTGGGTTCATTTGTGTGAAAACAAGGTCCAATCAGGCTGAAACATTAAAGGAAGGTAGAATCTATTGAGTTGTAAGTGATCTGAACGTTTCATGATGATCGCACATTCCTATAGGGGGTCAAACCATGTCCCAAAGGTCACCGGATCTGGTGTCAATTTAAAGAAGTAGTCCAGTTACACATTTGTGGGCTTATAACTTGGCTTCTGAATGTCCTAGAGAGATCAGGTTTGTTTTAGTGTACTCCAATCAACAGCCCCTACAACCACAAAAAGGAATGGAGTCATTAGCACTTATGGTTTTTAAATGGCACCCAGAATTATGTTGCATGAAGCACAATTTCACATCATTCTGGGTTCATTTGTGTGAAAACAAGGTCCAATCAGGCTGAAACGTTACAGGAAGGTAGACTCTATTGAGTTGTAAGTGATCTGAACGTTTCATGATGATAGCACTTTCCTAAGGGGGTCAAACCATGTCCCAAAGGTCCTCGGATCTGGTGTCAATTTAAAGAAGTAGTCCAGTTACACATTTGTGGGCTTACAACTTGGCTTCTGAATGTCCTAGAGAGATCAGGTTTGTTTTAGAGTACTCCAATTAACAGCCCCTACAACCACAAAAAGGAATGGAGTCATTTGCACTTATGGCTTTTAAATGGCACCCAGAATTATGTTGCACGAAGCACAATTTCACATCATTCTAGGTTCATTTGTGTGAAAACAAGGTCCAATCAGCTAGAAACGTTACAGGAAGGTAGAATCTATTGAGTTGTAAGTGATCTGAACGTTTCATGATGATAGCACTTTCCTAAGGGGGTCAAACCATGTCCCAAAGGTCACCGGATCCGGTGTCAATTTAAAGAAGTAGTCCAGTTACACCTTTGTGGGCTTATAACTTGGCTTCTGAATATCCTAGAGAGGTCAGGTTTGTTTTAGAGTACTCCAGTTATCAGCCCCCATTACCACAAAAAGAAATGGAGTCATTAGCACTTATGGTTTGTAAATGGCAACCAGAATTATGTTGCACGAAGCACAATTTCAAATCATTCTGGGTTCATTTGTGTGAAAACAAGGTCCAATCAGGCTGAAACGTTATAGGAAGGTAGAATCTATTGAGTTGTAAGTGATCTGAACGTTTCATGATGATAGCAATTTCCTAAGGGGGTCAAACCATGTCCCAAACGTCACCGGATCTGGTGTCAATTTAAAGAAGTAGTCCAGTTACACATTTGTGGGCTTATAACTTGGCTTCTGAATATCCTAGAGAGATCAGGTTTGTTTTAGTGTACTCAAATCAACAGCCCCTACAACCACAAAAAGGAATGGAGTCATTAGCACTTATGGTTTTTAAATGGCACCCAGAATTATGTTGCACGAAGCACAATTTCACATCATTCTGGGTTCATTTGTGTGAAAACAAGGTCCAATCAGGCTGAAACGTTACAGGAAGGTAGAATCTATTGAGTTGTAAGTGATCTGAACGTTTCATGATGATAGCACTTTCCTAAGGGGGTCAAACCATGTCCCAAAGGTCCTCGGATCTGGTGTCAATTTAAAGAAGTAGTCCAGTTACACATTTGTGGGCTTACAACTTGGCTTCTGAATGTCCTAGAGAGATCAGGTTTGTTTTAGAGTAATCCAATTAACAGCCCCTACAACACAAAAAGGAATGGAGTCATTAGCACTTATGGCTTTTAAATGGCACCCAGAATTATGTTGCACGAAGCACAATTTCACATCATTCTAGGTTCATTTGTGTGAAAACAAGGTCCAATCAGCTAGAAACGTTACAGGAAGGTAGAATCTATTGAGTTGTAAGTGATCTGAACGTTTCATGATGATAGCACTTTCCTAAGGGGGTCAAACAGCCCATGTCTGTCACCTGGTGCCTATCGGCTTTGGTTGAACTTGTTAAATTACTTATATGTGTGACATACAGTTTGGAGGTTATTGTTTTTATTTTTGTTGCTGATTTCTGTGACCTAAGAGAAAGACAGCATCACGTTGAGTATTGTTTTATTGATCATTTTGTCTGCCTGACTTCTATAAGAGGTGAGTTAGGAGACATGCCCCGCCCCCGAGAGTGGTACTCCCTCACCTGTCTGGAGGACGCTGGAGACAGGAGGAAGTGAGTTTTGATCGGACGCTGCCAAGCGGTGTTATGGACTAAGGATTATCGCACCTACGACTAGGGAGAGGCTAGCTGACCTATGTGACTTATCTGATGTGCTGGAGGAGTAAGCTGGGAGCGTTTTGTTCTGGTGAACCACCGAAGCAGCGGCCTGTCGGGACCTCAGCGGTACCGTGAGTAAACAGCTGATCGACGCAGCGGTTGCTGCAGCTGCTGTATACTGAATCAGCGATAATCTTAGTTTTTTTTTGCTGAGTATATTATGGACGCACATTTTTCTTTTCTGAACTGAACTGAACTGAATTTATCTGAACTGAACTGAATTTGTCTGAACTGAACTGAATTTATCTGAACGGAACTGAATTTATCTGAACGGGACTCTCGGACCTTTCCATTAATTATTATATATGTTGTTGAAAAAGATCTGATTTAATACACCCCCGTTTTTTGCCTTTTGCTTATGTGATTATTTGGGTTTGTTTGTTTCAGTCCAGGTTAGGGTGATAAACACTTCAAATTGTTTACATCCTTTGTGTTGTGAAGTGAGGGTGAGTTACAAGGGAAAGTTGTTAATAATTGTATTTATGTCTTATATGTCAGGAGAGAGACCTGGCTGGCACCCCGATTAAATCCCCCCTTAGTTACACCTGCTTCCGTCACATAAAAAATTGGCACCCCAGGTGGGACCGTTAAAGGGCGGATATTAAATATACTGAAAAATACAAACCCGGTAATAACAAATAAATAGTTAGCATACAGAATAAAGAATAGACTGTAAAGGGTTAGGAAGACTAAACAAATTAGGACATTTGGAAATGGCGGCACAAGCTGGGTCAGAGAATCAAACTGGCCTGCCTGATGAGCCTCCTACATCATATTCCCTTTTGGATATGGAGCTGTTTGAGCTCCCAGGGCTGGCCACTCCGTTAGAGGCCATCAGCCCTGTTCCTGTGAGCAGAAAGTTAGATGAATGCACACAAACAGTGAATTGTTCCGGTTCACATCCAGACCAGACCCAATACCAACTGGAAATAGGTGAAATAAAGTTAGACATTGCAGAGTTATCCAAAGGAATAACCTCTCAAATGGAACAGCTGAAGGAAAGATTGACTGAGTCATTTATGGAGCAGCAAAAACAACTAGTCAAGCATGTGGATACACGAGTTGAGTATTTACGAACCCAGCTGGATGCTTCCCTTGGATGGAGGCTTAAAGATCAGTACACTGAAATTACCACGAAACTCATACCAGATATCATCCAACCAGTGAAAGAGGAGCTTTCCCTCTGTCTTAACACGTTGCACACCATGGCTGAAGAGCTCACCTCCACGCGGCTAAACCCCTCAATGGGACAGGCAAGCGTGCAGACCATGCCAGATGATTTAGGTGGGAGACCGCTGGGACATGCAGGTCACCCCAGACTGCAGTCGACAATAAGGAGCAGTAAACCAAATGATCTGCTTGACTCCCCTCGAAGCACTGCCATCCAAGGAGAAACTAGGGGCAGGCTTGCGGGAAAGGCTCCCATTAAAGTACAGTTCCCAACATTTGGAAGAATCGATGACTCCTCGGACCCCCTTCAGTACCTGGAGAGATGTGAAGATTTTTTAGCCCTCAACCCACTCACTGATGAGGAGCTCATGGCCACTCTCCGTAATGTGCTTCACGGTACTTCCAGGGACTGGTGGGATGTGGCCCGTCATAAAGTCCAAACGTGGACTGAATTCAACAAGCAGTTTCGTGCTGCGTTCCTATCTGAGGACTATGAGGATGAGTTGGCTGAAAGAGTGCGTAACAGAATCCAAGAAGAGAATGAAGGCATCAGAGACTTTGCTTACATGTATCAATCGCTATGCAAGCGATGGAAGCCCTCTATAACGGAAGGGGATGTTGTGAAGTTGATCCTAAAGAATATCAACCCCCAACTCGCCAGTCAACTGCGGAGCAGAGTCACCTCGGTGGATGAACTTGTTCGTCTGGGACAACAACTGGAGAAGGACCAACAAAACCAACTGCAATATGAACAGAGGAAAGGTCTGCGGAAGGCAGTTCAGAAGCCTCCTTCCAACCTAACTCCCACACCTTCCACTACACAAACGACACAACGCCAACTGAACCCAGCAGCTTCCACCCAACCTCAGGTGTACTGCTGGCGCTGCAAAGGCCACCATGCACCTGCTTCATGCCCCCAGTGGAGGGCTGATAAAAATAGGGCTCCAAACGTATCCAGTCCACAAACTTCTAGTAATCCCCAAAGGCAACTTCAAGGACCATTTCACTCACTTTCCCCTCATACCCAACAAGGAGCCACTGCCTCTGTAAGTTATTTTCCTGCACCTGCTGGAACCAGCATGCCCTGTCAGCTAATGATGCCATTGAATGTTGGTGCGTGGTCAGGAACTGCCATCCTGGACACGGGCTCCTCGTACACCCTGATAAATGAGAATGTTTGGTCCACAGTACGTGATCCACAGGAGATTCTCAAGCCCTGGACCAGGGGACCTTTATATCTGGCAGACGGAGAAAGTCGGCAACCGCTAGGATGGAGTGAACTGAAACTGACTATACAATCTGCAACAGTGACATTACCTTGTGTGATCCTGCCTGGAAAAAGTCTCGCTTTCCCTGCAGTAGTTGGACTCGACTTCATTTTTTTTTCAGGCTTACAGTTTGATGTCTCAGAAAACAGTTATTGGTTCAAAGCCAATAAGCATCAACGCTATCTATTTATAAGTGCATCTGCTGGGAAGCCCGGAAACCATTCTCAACCACATGTTGCTTTCTTTTCTGCAATGACTCCGGCACAATTAATATCTCCTCCTCACAACTACCTAGAAATGGCTGTACAAAATGCCCATCTAGACGACTTCGGAAAGAAACAACTGTTGTATCAACTACAAAATAACAAACATATTTGTACCAATAGTTTGGGCCGTACTAACCTTCTCACCCACAAGATATTTCTCACTCACAATGTGCCCATCAAACAAAAGCCTTACCGTGTATCACCCTTCAAGTTGCAAGTGATTAAGGAGCATGTACAAGAAATGCTGGAGAAAGATATAATAGAACCATCCACTTCTCCTTATGCTTCTCCTGTAGTCCTGGTACCAAAAAAACTCGAGTCCAAACCACGATTCTGTGTTGATTACAGAAAACTAAATGCCGTAACCCGTACTGATGCTTATCCCATCCCTAACATTCAGGAGATATTAGAATCACTTGTTGGAGCTGCCATATTCACCACGTTGGACCTGAACAGTGGCTACTGGCAGGTCCAAATGGAGGAAGAGAGTCGTGAGAAAACAGCTTTTATCAGTCCCCTCGGCTTGTATCAATTTAAGGTGATGCCATTTGGGCTAAAAAATGCACCTGCCACCTTCCAAAGGTTAATGGAGGTGGTTCTGGGGGACTTGAGAGGAAAAAATTGTTTTGTCTATTTGGATGATATCATTGTCTATTCATCCACACCAGAGCAGCACAGGTTTGACCTTCAAGCTGTCTTTGACAAACTGCAAATGGCGAAGTTAACGGTGAACATGAAAAAGAGTCACTTCTTCCGTACCTCACTAAAATTCCTAGGACATGTGGTCTCCTCCTCTGGAGTGGAGGTAGACGCAGAAAAAACCAAGGCTGTTCAGGATTTCCCAGTCCCACAGAACATAAAGGAGCTACAGCGGTTTCTTGGAATAGCTGGATGGTACCATCGCTTTGTGCCTGGATTTTCACAGTTAACCGAACCACTTCATGCTTTGAAACGGAGAGGAGCAAAGTACATCTGGACACCTCAATGCCAAGCAGCCTTTGAAACTCTTAAAAAATATCTAGTCTCTCCACCAATACTTGGCCATCCAGACTTCAACCTCCCTTTTATAGTATACACAGACGCCAGTGAAGTAGGTCTAGGGGCTGTGTTGACTCAACCAACAGGACTCGGGACAGAACAGGTTCTTGCTTTTGCCAGCCGCACCCTTAATAAGGCAGAGAGAAATTACTCTACCACAGAACAAGAGTGTCTGGCTGTGGTGTGGGCTCTTGAGAAGTGGAGATACTATCTGGAAGGGAGGCACTTCACGGTTGTTACGGATCATTCTTCCCTTGTTTGGGTCTTTAAGACCACCAAACCCAGCACCAGACTGATACGGTGGGCTCTTCGTCTACAAGAGTTCTCCTTCACGGTGGAATACCGTAAAGGCAGATATAACACCGTACCAGATGCTCTATCAAGAGCTCCAGTGGACCTCAATCAAATACCTACGTGTGCGGCTGTGTTGGGCTCACTGAAGGACTCCTCACCGGAATTACATATAACAGACGAGGATATCTGGAAAGCACAACAGATGGATCTGGATATTCAAAGCCTGTATGAAAAAATCATTGAAACAGGAGAAATCATTGAAGGTCCAACCACCAGGTTCACCATCATAGAGGATAAAGTGTACAGAGTGACCCAACTACCGCATAAAACCATATATCAAATCTACATCCCCTCACCTCTTCGTCAACAGCTGCTCCATCACTCCCATGACAATCCCTTATCTGGCCACCTTGGACGATTTAAAACTTACAAGAGGTTACAGTCACTTGTGTATTGGCCCAGGATGAGCTTGGACGTAAGAAACTACGTTCGCAGTTGTAAGATCTGCCAGCTTTATAAACCAGAGAACCGGAAACCCCGCGGAAAACTTCAACAGACTCTGGTCAGTGGCCCTTGGGAGATGTTGGGGGTGGACCTCATGGGGCCTTTTCCCCGGAGCACCTATGGAAATGTATACCTGATAGTCTTTGTCGACTACTATACTCGATGGATAGTTATTCCCACTCCGTAAGGCCACAGCTCAGACTGTATCTCAAATCCTGATAAAGGAAATTCTCACCCGTTGGGGTTCACCCACCTACATCCTTACGGACCAAGGCCCACAGTTTGTTTCATCTGTCTTCGAGGAAACGTGCAAACGGTTGAATCTCCAGCAGAAGAGAACTTCACCATATCATCCCCAAACGAACTTAACAGAAAGAATAAACCGAAATTTAAAAGCCATGATCGCATCCTACGTAGAGGAAAAACACAAAACCTGGGATACGTACTTATCAGAGTTCCGTTTTGCCCTCAACTCAGCAGTACATGAGTCCTCAGGAGTAACCCCTGCTGAGCTCAACCTAGGGCGCTCTTTAAAGGGACCCCTGGATAATGAACTCCAACCCCATTTCAGTGATCCTGACTCTCATGCGTATCCCACGGCCAGGCAACTGACAAAACTCAAACACCTGGTTTCTCAACACATGGAAAAGGCTCGCCAAAAACAAAAGAAATATTATGACAAAGGAAGAAGAGAACCAGAGTTCAGGTCACAAGATCGAGTCTGGCTCCGCACTCATCCCAGTTCGAGAGCTGATCTGGCTTATTCTGCCAAGTTAGCCCCTCGTTGGAAAGGTCCCTACCGTATCACCCAGAAGTTAGGGCCTTTGAATTATGAAGTTGTCATGGAAGACACCGGAGAGGACCTACGGGTAGTACATGCAACCCAGTTAAAACCTTGCTATCCTCTTGCAGAGGAAGTCGACCACGCACAGCGACAAAATCTCTTTCGGATATTTGAAGAGGATAGCAGTGACGAAGACTTCTCAGGGTTTATGTAAAACTAAAAGCCTATATGATTGACGCCTACGCAGGCTTTGGCTTATTGCAGGGGAGGGGGTGTGTAACAGCCCATGTCTGTCACCTGGTGCCTATCGGCTTTGGTTGAACTTGTTAAATTACTTATATGTGTGACATACAGTTTGGAGGTTATTGTTTTTATTTTTGTTGCTGATTTCTGTGACCTAAGAGAAAGACAGCATCACGTTGAGTATTGTTTTATTGATCATTTTGTCTGCCTGACTTCTATAAGAGGTGAGTTAGGAGACATGCCCCGCCCCCGAGAGTGGTACTCCCTCACCTGTCTGGAGGACGCTGGAGACAGGAGGAAGTGAGTTTTGATCGGACGCTGCCAAGCGGTGTTATGGACTAAGGATTATCGCACCTACGACTAGGGAGAGGCTAGCTGACCTATGTGACTTATCTGATGTGCTGGAGGAGTAAGCTGGGAGCGTTTTGTTCTGGTGAACCGCCGAAGCAGCGGCCTGTCGGGACCTCAGCGGTACCGTGAGTAAACAGCTGATCGACGCAGCGGTTGCTGCAGCTGCTGTATACTGAATCAGCGATAATCTTAGTTTTTTTTTGCTGAGTATATTATGGACGCACATTTTTCTTTTCTGAACTGAACTGAACTGAATTTATCTGAACTGAACTGAATTTATCTGAACTGAACTGAATTTATCTGAACGGAACTGAATTTATCTGAACGGGACTCTCGGACCTTTCCATTAATTATTATATATGTTGTTGAAAAAGATCTGATTTAATACACCCCCGTTTTTTGCCTTTTGCTTATGTGATTATTTGGGTTTGTTTGTTTCAGTCCAGGTTAGGGTGATAAACACTTCAAATTGTTTACATCCTTTGTGTTGTGAAGTGAGGGTGAGTTACAAGGGAAAGTTGTTAATAATTGTATTTATGTCTTATATGTCAGGAGAGAGACCTGGCTGGCACCCCGATTAAATCCCCCCTTAGTTACACCTGCTTCCGTCACAAAACCATGTCCCAAAGGTCACCGGATCCTTTGTCAATTTAAAGAAGTAGTCCAGTTACACATTTGTGGGCTTATAACTTGGCTTCTGAATGTCCTAGAGAGGTCAGGTTTGTTTTAGAGTACTCCAATTATCAGCCCCCATTACCACAAAAAGGAATGGAGTCATTAGCACTTATGGTTTGTAAATGGCACCCAGAATTATGTTGCACGAAGCACAATTTCACATCATTCTGGGTTCATTTGTGTGAAAACAAGGTCCAATCAGGCTGAAACGTTATAGGAAGGTAGAATCTATTGAGTTGTAAGTGATGTGAACGTTTCATGATGATAGCACTTTCATAAGGGGGTCAAACCATGTCCCAAATGTCACCGGATCTGGTGTCAATTTAAAGAAGTAGTCCAGTTACACATTTGTGGGCTTATAACTTGGCTTCTGAATGCCCTAGAGAGATCAGGTTTGTTTTAGTGTACTCCAATCAACAGCCCCTACAACCACAAAAAGGAATGGAGTCATTAGCACTTATGGTTTGTAAATGGCACCCAGAATTATGTTGCACGAAGCACAATTTCACATCATTCTTGGTCCATTTGTGTGAAAACAAGGTCCAATCAGGCTGAAACGTTACAAGAAGGTAGAATCTACTGAGTTGTAAGTGATCTGAACGTTTCATGATGATCGCACATTCCTAGAGGGGGTAAAACCATGTCCCAAAGGTCACCGGGCCTGGTGTAACTTTAAAGAAGTAGTCCAGTTACACCTTTGTGGGCTTATAACTTGGCTTCTGAATATCCTAGAGAGGTCAGGTTTGTTTTAGAGTACTCCAATTAACAGCCCCTACAACCACAAAAAGGAATGGAGTCATTAGCACTTATGGTTTGTAAATGGCACCCAGAATTATGTTGCACGAAGCACAATTTCACATCATTCTGGGTTCATTTATGTGAAAACAAGGTCCAATCAGGCTGAAACGTTATAGGAAGGTAGAATCTATTGAGTTGTAAGTGATCTGATCGTTTCATGATGATAGCACTTTCCTAAGGGGGTCAAACAATGTCCCAAACGTCACCGGATCTGGTGTCAATTTAAAGAAGTAGTCCAGTTACACATTTGTGGGCTTATAACTTGGCTTTTGAATATCCTAAAGAGATCAGGTTTGTTTTAGTGTACTCAAATCAACAGCCCCTACAACCACAAAAAGGAATGGAGTCATTAGCACTTATGGTTTTTAAATGGCACCCAGAATTATGTTGCACGAAGCACAATTTCACATCATTCTGGGTTCATTTGTGTGAAAACAAGGTCCAATCAGGCTGAAACGTTGCAGGAAGGTAGAGTCTATTGAGTTGTAATTGATCTGAACGTTTCATGACGATAGCACTTTCCTAAGGGGGTCAAACCATGTCCCAAAGGTCCTCGAATCTGGTGTCAATTTAAAGAAGTAGTCCAGTTACACATTTGTGGGCTTACAACTTGGCTTCTGAATGTCCTAGAGAGATCAGGTTTGTTTTAGAGTAATCCAATTAACAGCCCCTACAACCACAAAAAGGAATGGAGTCATTAGCACTTATGGCTTTTAAATGTCACCCAGAATTATGTTGCACGAAGCACAATTTCACATCATTCTAGGTTCATTTGTGTGAAAACAAGGTCCAATCAGCTAGAAACGTTACAGGAAGGTAGAATCTATTGAGTTGTAAGTGATCTGAACGTTTCATGATGATAGCACTTTCCTAAGGGGGTCAAACCATGTCCTAAAGGTCACCGGATCCTTTGTCAATTTAAAGAAGTAGTCCAGTTACACATTTGTGGGCTTATAACTTGGCTTCTGAATGTCCTAGAGAGGTCAGGTTTGTTTTAGAGTACTCCAATTATCAGCCCCCATTACCACAAAAAGGAATGGAGTCATTAGCACTTATGGTTTGTAAATGGCACCCAGAATTATGTTGCACGAAGCACAATTTCACATCATTCTGGGTTCATTTGTGTGAAAACAAGGTCCAATCAGGCTGAAACGTTATAGGAAGGTAGAATCTATTGAGTTGTAAGTGATCTGAACGTTTCATGATGATAGCACTTTCATAAGGGGGTCAAACCATGTCCCAAACGTCACCGGATCTGGTGTCAATTTAAAGAAGTAGTCCAGTTACACATTTGTGGGCTTATAACTTGGCTTCTGAATGCCCTAGAGAGATCAGGTTTGTTTTAGTGTACTCCAATCAACAGCCCCTACAACCACAAAAAGGAATGGAGTCATTAGCACTTATGGTTTGTAAATGGCACCCAGAATTATGTTGCACGAAGCACAATTTCACATCATTCTTGGTCCATTTGTGTGAAAACAAGGTCCAATCAGGCTGAAACGTTACAAGAAGGTAGAATCTACTGAGTTGTAAGTGATCTGAACGTTTCATGATTATCGCACATTCCTAGAGGGGGTAAAACCATGTCCCAAAGGTCACCGGGCCTGGTGTCACTTTAAAGAAGTAGTCCAGTTACACCTTTGAGGGCTTATAACTTGGCTTCTGAATATCCTAGAGAGGTCAGGTTTGTTTTAGAGTACACCAATTAACAGCCCCTACAACCACAAAAAGGAATGGAGTCATTAGCACTTATGGTTTGTAAATGGCACCCAGAATTATGTTGCACGAAGCACAATTTCACATCATTCTGGGTTCATTTATGTGAAAACAAGGTCCAATCAGGCTGAAACGTTATAGGAAGGTAGAATCTATTGAGTTGTAAGGGATCTGAACGTTTCATGATGATAGCACTTTCCTAAGGGGGTCAAACCATGTCCCAAAGGTCACCGGGCCTGGTGTCAATTTAAAGAAGTAGTCCAGTTACACATTTGTGGGCTTACAACTTGGCTTCTGAATGTCCTAGAGAGATCAGGTTTGTTTTAGAGTACTCCAATTAACAGCCCCTACAACCACAAAAAGGAATGGAGTCATTAGCACTTATGGCTTTTAAATGGCACCCAGAATTATGTTGCACGAAGCACAATTTCACATCATTCTGGGTTCATTTGTGTGAAAACAAGGTCCAATCAGCTAGAAACGTTACAGGAAGGTAGAATCTATTGAGTTGTAAGTGATCTGAACGTTTCATGATGATAGCACTTTCCTAAGGGGGTCAAACCATGTCCCAAAGGTCACCGGATCTGGTGTCATTTTAAAGAAGTAGTCCAGTTACACCTTTGTGGGCTTATAACTTGGCTTCTGAATATCCTAGAGAGGTCAGGTTTGTTTTAGAGTACTCCAATTATCAGCCCCCATTACCACAAAAAGGAATGGAGTCATTAGCACTTATGGTTTGTAAATGGCACCGAGAATTATGTTGCACGAAGCACAATTTCACATCATTCTGGGTTCATTTGTGTGAAAACAAGGTCCAATCAGGCTGAAACGTTATAGGAAGGTAGAATCTATTGAGTTGTAAGTGATCTGAACGTTTCATGATGATAGCACTTTCCTAAGGGGGTCAAACCATGTCCCAAACGTCACCGGATCTGGTGTCAATTTAAAGAAGTAGTCCAGTTACACATTTGTGGGCTTATAACTTTGCTTCTGAATGCCCTAGAGAGATCAGGTTTGTTTTAGTGTACTCCAATCAACAGCCCCTACAACCACAAAAAGGAATGGAGTCATTAGCACTTATTGTTTGTAAATGGCACCCAGAATTATGTTGCACGAAGCACAATTTCACATCATTCTGGGTCCATTTATGTGAAAACAAGGTCCAATCAGGCTGAAACGTTAAAGAAGGTAGAATCTACTGAGTTGTAAGTGATCTGAACGTTTCATGATGATCGCACATTCCTATAGGGGGTAAAACCATGTCCCAAAGGTAACCGGGCCTGGTGTCACTTTAAAGAAGTAGTCCAGTTACAGCTTTGTGGGCTTATAACTTGGCTTCTGAATGCCCTAGAGAGATCAGGTTTGTTTTAGTGTACTCCAATCAACAGCCCCTACAACCACAAAAAGGAATGGAGTCATTAGCACTTATTGTTTGTAAATGGCACCCAGAATTATGTTGCACGAAGCACAATTTCACATCATTCTGGGTCCATTTGTGTGAAAACAAGGTCCAATCAGGCTGAAACGTTACAAGAAGGTAGAATCTACTGAGTTGTAAGTGATCTGAACGTTTCATGATGATAGTACTTTCCTAAGGGGGTCAAACATTGTCCCAAAGGTCACCGGATCTGGTGTCAATTTAAAGAAGTAGTCCAGTTACACATTTGTGGGCTTATAACTTGGCTTCTGAATGTCCTAGAGAGATCAGGTTTGTTTTAGTGTACTCCAATCAACAGCCCCTACAACCACAAAAAGGAATGGAGTCATTAGCACTTATGGCTTTTAAATGGCACCCAGAATTATGTTGCACGAAGCACAATTTCACATCATTCTGGGTTCATTTGTGTGAAAACAAGGTCCAATCAGCTAGAAACGTTACAGGAAGGTAGAATCTATTGAGTTGTAAGTGATCTGAACGTTTCATGATGATAGCACTTTCCTAAGGGGGTCAAACCATGTCCCAAAGCTCACCGGATCTGGTGTCAATTTAAAGAAGTAGTCCAGTTACACCATTGTGGGCTTATAACTTGGCTTCTGAATATCCTAGAGAGGTCAGGTTTGTTTTAGAGTACTCCAATTATCAGCCCCCATTACCACAAAAAGGAATGGAGTCATTAGCACTTATGGTTTGTAAATGGCACCCAGAATTATGT
The DNA here is from genome assembly GCF_043380555.1 of Nothobranchius furzeri. NCBI lineage: Eukaryota > Metazoa > Chordata > Actinopteri > Cyprinodontiformes > Nothobranchiidae > Nothobranchius > Nothobranchius furzeri. The sequence continues at coordinate 15,291,267 of NC_091750.1, forward strand.
TGCACGAAGCACAATTTCACATCATTCTGGGTTCATTTGTGTGAAAACAAGGTCCAATCAGGCTGAAACGTTATAGGAAGGTAGAATCTATTGAGTTGTAAGTGATCTGAACGTTTCATGATGATAGCACTTTCCTAAGGGGGTCAAACCATGTCCCAAACGTCACCGGATCTGGTGTCAATTTAAAGAAGTAGTCCAGTTACACATTTGTGGGCTTATAACTTGGCTTCTGAATGCCCTAGAGAGATCAGGTTTGTTTTAGTGGACTCCAATCAACAGCCCCTACAACCACAAAAAGGAATGGAGTCATTAGCACTTATGGTTTGTAAATGGCACCCAGAATTATGTTGCACGAAGCACAATTTCACATCATTCTTGGTCCATTTGTGTGAAAACAAGGTCCAATCAGGCTGAAACGTTACAAGAAGGTAGAATCTACAGAGTTGTAAGTGATCTGAACGTTTCATGATGATCGCACATTCCTATAGGGGGTAAAACCATGTCCCAAAGGTCACCGGGCCTGGTGTCACTTTAAAGAAGTAGTCCAGTTACACCTTTGTGGGCTTATAACTTGGCTTCTGAATATCCTAGAGAGGTCAGGTTTGTTTTAGAGTACTCCAATTAACAGCCCCTACAACCACAAAAAGGAATGGAGTCATTAGCACTTATGGTTTGTAAATGGCACCCAGAATTATGTTGCACGAAGCACAATTTCACATCATTCTGGGTTCATTTATGTGAAAACAAGGTCCAATCAGGCTGAAACGTTATAGGAAGGTAGAATCTATTGAGTTGTAAGGGATCTGAACGTTTCATGATGATAGCACTTTCCTAAGGGGGTCAAACCATGTCCCAAAGGCCACCGGATCTGGTGTCAATTTAAAGAAGTAGTCCAGTTACACCTTTGTGGGCTTATAACTTGGCTTCTGAATATCCTAGAGAGGTCAGGTTTGTTTTAGAGTACTCAAATTATCAGCCCCCATTACCACAAAAAGGAATGGAGTCATTAGCACTTATGGTTTGTAAATGGCACCGAGAATTATGTTGCACGAAGCACAATTTCACATCATTCTGGGTTCATTTGTGTGAAAACAAGGTCCAATCAGGCTGAAACGTTATAGGAAGGTAGAATCTATTGAGTTGTAAGTGATCTGAACGTTTCATGATGATAGCACTTTCCTAAGGGGGTCAAACCATGTCCCAAACGTCACCGGATCTGGTGTCAATTTAAAGAAGTAGTCCAGTTACACATTTGTGGGCTTATAACTTTGCTTCTGAATGCCCTAGAGAGATCAGGTTTGTTTTAGTGTACTCCAATCAACAGCCCCTACAACCACAAAAAGGAATGGAGTCATTAGCACTTATTGTTTGTAAATGGCACCCAGAATTATGTTGCACGAAGCACAATTTCACATCATTCTGGGTCCATTTATGTGAAAACAAGGTCCAATCAGGCTGAAACGTTAAAGAAGGTAGAATCTACTGAGTTGTAAGTGATCTGAACGTTTCATGATGATCCCACATTCCTATAGGGGGTAAAACCATGTCCCAAAGGTAACCGGGCCTGGTGTCACTTTAAAGAAGTAGTCCAGTTACACCTTTGTGGGCTTATAACTTGGCTTCTGAATGCCCTAGAGAGATCAGGTTTGTTTTAGTGTACTCCAATCAACAGCCCCTACAACCACAAAAAGGAATGGAGTCATTAGCACTTATTGTTTGTAAATGGCACCCAGAATTATGTTGCACGAAGCACAATTTCACATCATTCTGGGTCCATTTGTGTGAAAACAAGGTCCAATCAGGCTGAAACGTTACAAGAAGGTAGAATCTACTGAGTTGTAAGTGATCTGAACGTTTCATGATGATAGTACTTTCCTAAGGGGGTCAAACATTGTCCCAAAGGTCACCGGATCTGGTGTCAATTTAAAGAAGTAGTCCAGTTACACATTTGTGGGCTTATAACTTGGCTTCTGAATGTCCTAGAGAGATCAGGTTTGTTATAGTGTACTCCAATCAACAGCCCCTACAACCACAAAAAGGAATGGAGTCATTAGCACTTATGGTTTTTAAATGGCACCCAGAATTATGTATCACGAAGCACAATTTCACATCATTCTGGGTTCATTTGTGTGAAAACAAGGTCCAATCAGGCTGAAACGTTACAGGAAGGTAGAATCTATTGAGTTGTAAGTGATCTGAACATTTCATGATGATAGCACTTTCCTAAGGGGGTCAAACCATGTCCCAAAGGTCACCGGATCTGGTGGCAATTTAAAGAAGTAGTCCAGTTACACATTTGTGGGCTTACAACTTGGCGTCTGAATGTCCTAGAGAGATCAGGTTTGTTTTAGTGTACTCCAATCAACAGCCCCTACAACCACAAAAAGGAATGGAGTCATTAGCACTTATGGTTTTTAAATGGCACCCAGAATTATGTTATACGAAGCACAATTTCACATCATTCTGGGTTCATTTGTGTGAAAACAAGGTCCAATAATCTAGAAACGTTACAGGAAGGTAGAATCTATTGAGTTGTAAGTGATCTGAACGTTTCATGATTATAGCACTTTCCTAAGGGGGTCAAACCATGTCCCAAAGGTCACCGGATCTGGTGTCAATTTAAAGAAGTAGTCCAGTTACACCTTTGTGGGCTTATAACTTGGCTTCTGAATATCCTAGAGAGGTCAGGTTTGTTTTAGAGTACTCCAATTATCAGCCCCCAGTACCACAAAAAGGAATGGAGTCATTAGCACTTATGGCTTTTAAATGGAACCCAGAATTATGTTGCACGAAGCACAATTTCACATCATTCTGGGTTCATTTGTGTGAAAACAAGGTCCAATTGGGCTGAAACGTTACAGGAAGGTAGAATCTATTGAGTTGTAAGTGATCTGAACGTTTCATGATGATCGCACATTCCTATAGGGGGTCAAACCATGTCCCAAAAGTCACCGGATCTGGTGTCAATTTAAAGAAGTAGTCCAGTTACACATTTGTGGGCATATAACTTGGCTTCTGAATGTCCTAGAGAGATCAGGTTGGTTTTAGTGTACTCCAATAAACAGCCCCTACAACCACAAAAAGGAATGGAGTCATTAGCACTTATGGTTTTTAAATGGCACCCAGAATTATGTTGCAAAAAGCACAATTTCACATCATTCTGGGTTCATTTGTGTGAAAACAAGGTCCAATCAGGCTGAAACGTTACAGGAAGGTAGAATCTATTGAGTTGTAAGTGATCTGAACGTTTCATGATGATAGCACTTTCCTAAGGGGGTCAAACCATGTCCCAAAGGTCACCGGATCTGGTGTCAATTTAAAGAAGTAGTCCAGTTACACATTTGTGGGCTTATAACTTGGCTTCTGAATGTCCTAGAGATTTCAGGTTTGTTTTAGTGTACTCCAATCAACATCCCCTACAACCACAAAAAGGAATGGAGTCATTAGCACTTATGGTTTTTAAATGGCACCCAGAATTATGTTGCACGAAGCACAATTTCACATCATTCTGGGTTCATTTGTGTGAAAACAAGGTCCAATCAGCTAGAAACGTTACAGGAAGGTAGAATCTATTGAGTTGTAAGTGATCTGAACGTTTCATGATGATAGCACTTTCCTAAGGGGGTCAAACCATGTCCCAAAGGTCACCGGATCTGGTGTCAATTTAAAGAAGTAGTCCAGTTACACCTTTGTGGGCTTAAAACTTGGCTTCTGAATATCCTGGAGAGGTCAGGTTTGTTTTAGAGTACTCCAATTATCAGCCCCCATTACCACAAAAAGGAATGGAGTCATTAGCACTTATGGTTTTTAAATGGCACCCAGAATTATGTTGCACGAAGAACAATTTCACATCATTCTGGGTTCATTTGTGTGAAAACAAGGTCCAATCAGGCTGAAACGTTACAAGAAGGTAGAATCTATTGAGTTGTAAGTGATCTGAACGTTTCATGATGATTGCATATTCCTATAGGGGGTCAAACCATGTCCCAAAGGTCACCGGGCCTGGTGTCACTTTAAATAAGTAGTCCAGTTACACCTTTGTGGGCTTATAACTTGGCTTCTGAATGCCCTAGAGAGATCAGGTTTGTTTTAGTGTACTCCAATCAACAGCCCCTACAACCACAAAAAGGAATGGAGTCATTAGCACTTATGGTTTTTAAATGGCACCCAGAATTATGTTGCACGAAGAACAATTTCACATCATTCTGGGTTCATTTGTGTGAAAACAAGGTCCAATCAGGCTGAAACGTTACAGGAAGGTAGAATATATTGAATTGTAAGTGATCTCAACGTTTCATGATGATAGCACTTTACTAAGGGGGTCAAACTATGTCCCAAAGGTCACCGGATCTGGTGTCAATTTAAAGAAGTAGTCCAGTTACACATTTGTGGGCTTATAACTTGGCTTCTGAATGTCCTAGAGAGATCAGGTTTGTTTTACTGTACTCCAATCAACAGCCCCTACAACCACAAAAAGGAATGGAGTCATTAGCACTTATGGTTTTTAAATGGCACCCAGAATTATGTTGCACGAAGCACAATTTCACATCATTCTGGGTTCATTTGTGTGAAAACAAGGTCCAATCAGCTAGAAACGTTACAGGAAAGTAGAATCTATTGAGTTGTAAGTGATCTGAACGTTTCATGATGATAGCACTTCCCTAAGGGGGTCAAACCATGTCCCAAAGGTCACCGGATCTGGTGTCAATTTAAAGAAGTAGTCCAGTTACACATTTGTGGGCTTTTAACTTGGCTTCTGAATATCCTAGAGAGGTCAGGTTTTTTTAGAGTACTCCAATTATCAGCCCTCATTACCACAAAAAGGAATGGAGTCATTAGCACTTATGGTTTTTAAATGGCACCCAGAATTATGTTGCACGAAGCACAATTTCACATCATTCTGGGTTCATTTGTGTGAAAACAAGGTCCAATCAGGCTGAAACGTTACAGGAAGGTAGAATCTATTGAGTTGTAAGTGATCTGAACGTTTCATGATGATAGCACTTTCCTAAGGGGGTCAAACCATGTCCCAAACGTCACCGGATCTGGTGTCAATTTAAAGAAGTTGTCCAGTTACACATTTGTGGGCTTATAACTTGGCTTCTGAATGTCCTAGAGAGATCAGGTTTGTTTTAGTGTACTCCATTCAACAGCCTCTACAACCACAAAAAGGAATGGAGTCATTAGCACTTATGGTTTGTAAATGGCAACTAGAATTATGTTGCACGAAGCACAATTTCACATCATTCTGGGTCCATTTGTGTGAAAACAAGGTCCAATCAGGCTGAAACGTTACAAGAAGGTAGAATCTATTGAGTTGTAAGTGATCTGAACGTTTCATGATGATCACACATTCCTATAGGGGGTCAAACCATGTCCCAAAGGTCACCGGGCTTGGTGTCACTTTAAAGTAGTCCAGTTACACCTTTGTGGGCTTATAACTTGGCTTCTGAATATCCTAGGGAGGTCAGGTTTGTTTTAGAGTACTCCAATTAACAGCCCCTACAACCACAAAAAGGAATGGAGCCATTAGCACTTATGGTTTTTAAATGGCACCCAGAATTATGTTGCACGAAGCACAATTTCACATCATTCTGGGTTCATTTGTGTGAAAACAAGGTCCAATCAGGCTGAAACGTTACAGAAAGGTAGAATCTATTGAGTTGTAAGTGATCTGAACGTTTCATGATGATCGCACATTCCTATAGGGGGTCAAACCATGTCCCAAAGGTCACCGGGCCTGGTGTCACTTTAAAGAAGTAGTCCAGTTATACATTTGTGGGCTTATAACTTGGCTTCTGAATGTCCTAGAGAGGTCAGGTTTGTTTTAGTGTACTCCAATCAACAGCCCCTACATCCACAAAAAGGAATGGAGTCATTAGCACTTATGGTTTGTAAATGGCACCCAGAATTATGTTGCACGAAGCACAATTTCACATCATTCTGGGTCCATTTGTGTGAAAACAAGGTCCAATCAGGATGAAACGTTACAAGAAGGTAGAATCTATTGAGTTGTAAGTGATCTGAACTTTCATAATGATCGCACATTCCTATAGGGGGTCAAACCATGTCCCAAAGGTCACCGGGCCTGGTGTCACTTTAAAGAAGTAGTCCAGTTACACATTTGTGGGCTTATAACTTGGCTTCTGAATATCCTAGAGAGGTCAGGTTTGTTTTAGAGTACTCCAATCAACAGCCCCTACAACCACAAAAAGGAATAGAGTCATTAGAACTTATGGTTTGTAAATGGCACCCAGAATTATGTTGCACGAAGCACAATTTCACATCATTCTGGGTCCATTTGTGTGAAAACAAGGTCCAATCAGGCTGAAACGTTACAAGAAGGTAGAATCTACTGAGTTGTAAGTGATCTGAAAGTTTCATGATGATCGCACATTCCTATAGGGGGTAAAACCATGTCCCAAAGGTCACCGGGCCTGGTGTCACTTTAAAGAAGTAGTCCAGTTACACATTTGTGGGCTTATAACTTGGCTTCTGAATGTCCTAGAGAGATCAGGTTTGTTTTAGTGTACTCCAATCAACAGCCCCTACAAACACAAAAAGGAATGGAGTCATTAGCACTTATGGTTTGTAAATGGGACCCAGAATTATGTTGCACGAAGCACAATTTCACATCATTCTGGGTTCATTTGTGTGAAAACAAGGTCCAATCAGGCTGAAACATTATAGGAAGGTAGAATCTATTGAGTTGTAAGTGATCTGAACGTTTCATGATGATAGCACTTTCCTAAGGGGGTCAAACCATGTCCCAAAGGTCACCGGATCTGGTGTCAATTTAAAGAAGTAGTCCAGTTACATATTTGTGGGCTTATAACTTGGCTTCTGAATGCCCTAGAGAGATCAGGTTTGTTTTAGTGTACTCCAAACAACAGCCCCTACAACCACAAAAAGGAATGGAGTCATTAGCACTTATGGTTTGTAAATGGCACCCAGAATTATGTTGCACGAAGCACAATTTCACATCATTCTGGGTCCATTTGTGTGAAAACAAGGTCCAATCAGGCTGAAACGTTACAAGAAGGTAGAATCTATTGAAATGTAAGTGATCTGAATGATTCATGATGATCGCACATTCCTATAGGGGGTCAAACCATGTCCCAAAGGTCACCAGGCCTGGTGTCACTTTAAAGAAGTAGTCCAGTTACACATTTGTGGGCTTATAACTTGGCTTCTGAATGTCCTAGAGAGATCAGGTTTGTTTTAGTGTACTCCAATCAACAGCCCCTACAACCACAAAAAGGAATGGAGTCATCAGCACTTATGGTTTGTAAATGGCACCCAGAATTATGTTGCACGAAGCACAATTTCACATCATTCTGGGTCCATTTGTGTGAAAACAAGGTCCAATCAGGCTGAAACGTTACAGGAAGGTAGAATCTATTGAGTTGTAAGTGATCTGAACGTTTCATGATGATAGCACTTTCCTAAGGGGGTCAAACCATGTCCCAAACGTCACCGGATCTGGTGTCAATTTAAAGAAGTTGTCCAGTTACACATTTGTGGGCTTATAACTTGGCTTCTGAATGTCCTAGAGAGATCAGGTTTGTTTTAGTGTACTCCATTAAACAGCCCCTACAACCACAAAAAGGAATGGAGTCATTAGCACTTATGGTTTGTAAATGGCAACTAGAATTATGTTGCACGAAGCACAATTTCACATCATTCTGGGTCCATTTGTGTGAAAACAAGGTCCAATCAGGCTGAAACGTTACAAGAAGGTAGAATCTATTGAGTTGTAATTGATCTGAACGTTTCATGATGATCACACATTCCTATAGGGGGTCAAACCATGTCCCAAAGGTCACCGGGCTTGGTGTCACTTTAAAGTAGTCCAGTTACACATTTGTGGGCTTATAACTTGGCTTCTGAATATCCTAGGGAGGTCAGGTTTGTTTTAGAGTACTCCAATTAACAGCCCCTACAACCACAAAAAGGAATGGAGCCATTAGCACTTATGGTTTTTAAATGGCACCCAGAATTATGTTGCACGAAGCACAATTTCACATCATTCTGGGTTCATTTGTGTGAAAACAAGGTCCAATCAGGCTGAAACGTTACAGGAAGGTAGAATCTATTGAGTTGTAAGTGATCTGAACTTTTCATGATGATCGCACATTCCTATAGGGGGTCAAACCATGTCCCAAAGGTCACCGGGCCTGGTGTCACTTTAAAGAAGTAGTCCAGTTATACATTTGTGGGCTTATAACTTGGCTTCTGAATGTCCTAGAGAGGTCAGGTTTGTTTTAGTGTACTCCAATCAACAGCCCCTACATCCACAAAAAGGAATGGAGTCATTAGCACTTATGGTTTGTAAATGGCACCCAGAATTATGTTGCACGAAGCACAATTTCACATCATTCTGGGTCCATTTGTGTGAAAACAAGGTCCAATCAGGATGAAACGTTACAAGAAGGTAGAATCTATTGAGTTGTAAGTGATCTGAACTTTCATAATGATCGCACATTCCTATAGGGGGTCAAACCATGTCCCAAAGGTCACCGGGCCTGGTGTCACTTTAAAGAAGTAGTCCAGTTACACATTTGTGGGCTTATAACTTGGCTTCTGAATATCCTAGAGAGGTCAGGTTTGTTTTAGAGTACTCCAATCAACAGCCCCTACAACCACAAAAAGGAATAGAGTCATTAGAACTTATGGTTTGTAAATGGCACCCAGAATTATGTTGCACGAAGCACAATTTCACATCATTCTGGGTCCATTTGTGTGAAAACAAGGTCCAATCAGGCTGAAACGTTACAAGAAGGTAGAATCTACTGAGTTGTAAGTGATCTGAAAGTTTCATGATGATCGCACATTCCTATAGGGGGTAAAACCATGTCCCAAAGGTCACCGGGCCTGGTGTCACTTTAAAGAAGTAGTCCAGTTACACATTTGTGGGCTTATAACTTGGCTTCTGAATGTCCTAGAGAGATCAGGTTTGTTTTAGTGTACTCCAATCAACAGCCCCTACTAACACAAAAAGGAATGGAGTCATTAGCACTTATGGTTTGTAAATGGGACCCAGAATTATGTTGCACGAAGCACAATTTCACATCATTCTGGGTTCATTTGTGTGAAAACAAGGTCCAATCAGGCTGAAACATTATAGGAAGGTAGAATCTATTGAGTTGTAAGTGATCTGAACGTTTCATGATGATAGCACTTTCCTAAGGGGGTCAAACCATGTCCCAAACGTCACCGGATCTGGTGTCAATTTAAAGAAGTAGTCCAGTTACACATTTGTGGGCTTATAACTTGGCTTCTGAATGCCCTAGAGAGATCAGGTTTGTTTTAATGTACTCCAAACAACAGCCCCTATAACCACAAAAAGGAATGGAGTCATTAGCACTTATGGTTTGTTAATGGCACCCAGAATTATGTTGCACGAAGCACAATTTCACATCATTCTGGGTCCATTTGTGTGAAAACAAGGTCCAATCAGGCTGAAACGTTACAGGAAGGTAGAATCTATTGAGTTGTAAGTGATCTGAACGTTTCATGATGATCGCACATTCCTATAGGGGGTCAAACCATGTCCCAAAGGTCACCGGGCCTGGTGTCACTTTAAAAGAAGTAGTCCAGTTACACCTTTGTGGGCTTATAACTTGGCTTCTGAATATCCTTGAGAGGTCAGGTTTGTTTTAGAGTATTCCAATTAACAGCCCCTACAACCACAAAAAGGAATGGAGTCATTAGCACTTATGGCTTTTAAATGGCACCCAGAATTATGTTGCACGAAGCACAATTTCACATCATTCTGGGTTCATTTGTGTGAAAACAAGGTCCAATCAGGCTGAAACGTTACAGGAAGGTAGAATCTATTGAGTTGTAAGTGATCTGAACGTTTCATGATGATCGCACATTCCTATAGGGGGTCAAACCATGTCCCAAAGGTCACCGGATCTGGTGTCAATTTAAAGAAGTAGTCCAGTTACACATTTGTGGGCTTATAACTTGGCTTCTGAATGTCCTAGAGAGGTCAGGTTTGTTTTAGTGTACTCCAATCAACAGCCCCTACATTCACAAAAAGGAATGGAGTCATTAGCACTTATGGTTTGTAAATGGCACCCAGAATTATGTTGCACGAAGCACAATTTCACATCATTCTGGGTCCATTTGTGTGAAAACAAGGTCCTATCAGGCTGAAACGTTACAAGAAGGTAGAATCTATTGAGTTGTAAGTGATCTGAACGTTTCATGATGATCGCACATTCCTCTAGGGGGTAAAACCATGTCCAAAAGGTCACCAGATCTGGTGTCAATTCAAAGAAGTAGTCCAGTTACACATTTGTGGGCTTATAACTTGGCTTCTGAATGTCCTAGAGAGATCAGGTTTGTTTTAGTGTACTCCAATCAACAGCCCCTACAACCACAAAAAGGAATGGAGTCATTAGCACTTATGGTTTTTAAATGGCACCCAGAATTATGTTGCACAAAAGCACAATTTCACATCATTCTGGGTTCATTTGTGTGAAAACAAGGTCCAGTCAGGCTGAAACGTTACAGGAAGGTAGAATCTATTGAGTTGTAAATGATCTGAACGTTTCATGATGATAGCACTTTCCTAAGGGGGTCAAACCATGTCCCAAAGGTCACCGGATCTGGTGTCAATTTAAAGAAGTAGTCCAGTTACACATTTGTGGGCTTATAACTTGGCTTCTGAATGTCCTAGAGAGATCAGGTTTGTTTTAGTGTACTCCAATCAACAGCCCCTACAACCACAAAAAGGAATGGAGTCATTAGCACTTATGGTTTTTAAATGGCACCCAGAATTATGTTGCACAAAAGCACAATTTCACATCATTCTGGGTTCATTTGTGTGAAAACAAGGTCCAATCAGGCAGAAATGTTACAAGAAGGTAGAATCTATTGAGTTGTAAGTGATCTGAACGTTTCATGATGATCGCAAATTCCTATAGGGGGTCAAACCATGTCCCAAAGGTCACTGGGCCTGGTGTCACTTTAAAGTAGTCCAGTTACACCTTTGTGGGCTTATAACTTGGCTTCTGAATGTCCTAGAGGGATCAGGTTTGTTTTAGTGTACTCCAATCAACAGCCCCTACAACTACAAAAAGGAATGGAGTCATTAGCGCTTATGGTTTTTAAATGGCACCCAGAATTATGTTGCACGAAGCACAATTTCACATCATTCTGGGTTCATTTGTGTGAAAACAAGGTCCAATCACGCTGAAGCATTACAGGAAGGTAGAATCTATTGAGTTGTAAGTGATCTGAACGTTTCATGATGATCGCACATTCCTAAGAGGGTCATACCATGTCCCAAACGTCACCGGATCTGGTGTCAATTTAAAGAAGTAGTCCAGTTACACATTTGTGGGCTTATAACTTGGCTTCTGAATGTCCTAGAGAGATCAGGTTTGTTTTAGTGTACTCCAATCAACAGCCCCTACAACCACAAAAAGGAATGGAGTCATTAGCACTTATGGTTTGTAAATGGCACCCAGAATTATGTTGTACGAAGCACAATTTCACATCATTCTGGGTCCATTTGTGTGAAAACAAGGTCCAATCAGGCTGTACCGTTACAAGAAGGTAGAATCTATTGAGTTGTAAGTGATCTGAACGTTTCATGATGATCGCACATTCATATATGGGGTAAAACCATGTCCCAAAGGTCACCAGGCCTGGTGTCACTTTAAAGAAGTTGTCCAGTTACACATTTGTGGGCTTATAACTTGGCTTCTGAATGTCCTAGAGAGATCAGGTTTGTTTTAGTGTACTCCAATCAACAGCCCCTACAACCACAAAAAAGAATGGAGTCATTAGCGCTTATGGTTTTTAAATGGCATCCAGAATTATGTTGCACGAAGCACAATTTCACATCATTCTGGGTTCATTTGTGTGAAAACAAGGTCCAATCACGCTGAAGCATTACAGGAAGGTAGAATCTATTGAGTTGTAAGTGATCTGAACGTTTCATGATGATCGCACATTCCTAAGTGGGTTCAAACCATGTCCCAAAGGTCACCAGATCTGGTGTCAATTTAAAGAAGTAGTCCAGTTACACCTTTGTGGGCTTATAACTTGGCTTCTGAATAACCTAGAGAGGTCAGGTTTGTTTTAGAGTACTCTAATTAACAGCCCCCATTACCCCAAAAAGGAATGGAGTCATTAGCACTTATGGTTTTTAAATAGCACCCAGAATTATGTTGCACGAAGCACAATTTCACATCATTATGGGTTCATTTGTGTGAAAACAAGGTCCAATCAGGCAGAAATGTTACAAGAAGGTAGAATCTATTGAGTTGTAAGTGATCTGAACGTTTCATGATGATCGCAAATTCCTATAGGGGGTCAAACCATGTCCCAAAGGTCACTGGGCCTGGTGTCACTTTAAAGAAGTAGTCCAGTTACACCTTTGTGGGCTTATAACTTGGCTTCTGAATGTCCTAGAGGGATCAGGTTTGTTTTAATGTACTCCAATCAACAGCCCCTACAACCACAAAAAGGAATGGAGTCATTAGCACTTATGGTTTGTAAATGGCACCCAGAATTATGTTGCACGAAGCACAATTTCACATCATTCTGGGTCCATTTGTGTGAAAACAAGGTCCAATCAGGCTGAAACGTTACAGGAAGGTAGAATCTATTGAGTTGTAAGTGATCTGAGCGTTTCATGGAGATAGCACATTCCTATAGGGGGTCAAACCATGTCCCAAAGGTCACCGGATCTGGTGTCAATTTAAAGAAGTAGTCCAGTTACACATTTGTGGGCTTATAACTTGGCTTCTGAATGTCCTAGAGAGATCAGGTTTGTTTTAGTGTACTCCAATCAACAGCCCCTACATCCACAAAAAGGAATGGAGTCATTAGCACTTATGGTTTGTAGATGGCACCCAGAATTATGTTGCACGAAGCACAATTTCACATCATTCTGGGTCCATTTGTGTGAAAACAAGGTCCAATCAGGATGAAACGTTACAAGAAGGTAGAAACTATTGAGTTGTAAGTGATCTGAACTTTCATAATGATCGCACATTCCTATAGGGGGTCAAACCATGTCCCAAAGGTCACCGGGCCTGGTGTCACTTTAAAGAAGTAGTCCAGTTACACATTTGTGGGCTTATAACTTGGCTTCTGAATGTCCTAGAGAGATCAGGTTTGTTTTAGTGTACTCCAATCAACAGCCCCTACAAACACAAAAAGGAATGGAGTCATTAGCACTTATGGTTTGTAAATGGAACCCAGAATTATGTTGCACGAAGCACAATTTCACATCATCCTGGGTTCATTTGTGTGAAAACAAGGTCCAATCAGGCTGAAACGTTATAGGAAGGTACAATCTATTGAGTTGTAAGTGATCTGAACGTTTCATGATGATAGCACTTTCCTAAGGGGGTCAAACCATGTCCCAAACGTCACCGGATCTGGTGTCAATTTAAAGAAGTAGTCCAGTTACACATTTGTGGGCTTATAACTTGGCTTCTGAATGCCCTAGAGAGATCAGGTTTGTTTTAGTGTACTCCAAACAACAGCCCCTACAACCACAAAAAGGAATGGAGTCATTAGCACTTATGGTTTGTAAATGGCACCCAGAATTATGTTGCACGAAGCACAATTTCACATCATTCTGGGTCCATTTGTGTGAAAACAAGGTCCAATCAGGCTGAAACGTTACAGGAAGGTAGAATCTATTGAGTTGTAAGTGATCTGAACGTTTCATGATGATCACACATTCCTATAGGGGGTCAAACCATGTCCCAAAGGTCACCGGGCCTGGTGTCACTTTAAAAGAAGTAGTCCAGTTACACCTTTGTGGGCTTATAACTTGGCTTCTGAATATCCTAGAGAGGTCAGGTTTGTTTTAGAGTATTCCAATTAACAGCCCCTACAACCACAAAAAGGAATAGAGTCATTAGCACTTATGGTTTGTAAATGGCACCCAGAATTATGTTGCACGAAGCACAATTTCACATCATTCTGGGTCCATTTGTGTGAAAACAAGGTCCAATCAGGCTGAAACGTTACAAGAAGGTAGAATCTACTGAGTTGTAAGTGATCTGAACGTTTCATGATGATCGCACATTCCTATAGGGGGTAAAACCATGTCCAAAAGGTCACCGGGCCTCGTGTCACGTTAAAGAAGTAGTCCAGTTACACATTTGTGGGCTTATAACTTGGCTTCTGAATGTCCTAGAGAGATCAGGTTTGTTTTAGTGTACTCCAATCAACAGCCCCTACAAACACAAAAAGGAATGGAGTCATTAGCACTTATGGTTTGTAAATGGAACCCAGAATTATGTTGCACAAAGCACAATTTCACATCATCCTGGGTTCATTTGTGTGAAAACAAGGTCCAATCAGGCTGAAACGTTATAGGAAGGTACAATCTATTGAGTTGTAAGTGATCTGAACGTTTCATGATGATAGCACTTTCCTAAGGGGGTCAAACCATGTCCCAAACGTCACCGGATCTGGTGTCAATTTAAAGAAGTAGTCCAGTTACACATTTGTGGGCTTATAACTTGGCTTCTGAATGCCCTAGAGAGATCAGGTTTGTTTTAGTGTACTCCAAACAACAGCCCCTACAACCACAAAAAGGAATGGAGTCATTAGCACTTATGGTTTGTAAATGGCACCCAGAATTATGTTGCACGAAGCACAATTTCACATCATTCTGGGTCCATTTGTGTGAAAACAAGGTCCAATCAGGCTGAAACGTTACAGGAAGGTAGAATCTATTGAGTTGTAAGTGATCTGAACGTTTCATGATGATCACACATTCCTATAGGGGGTCAAACCATGTCCCAAAGGTCACCGGGCCTGGTGTCACTTTAAAAGAAGTAGTCCAGTTACACCTTTGTGGGCTTATAACTTGGCTTCTGAATATCCTAGAGAGGTCAGGTTTGTTTTAGAGTATTCCAATTAACAGCCCCTACAACCACAAAAAGGAATGGAGTCATTAGCACTTATGGTTTGTAAATGGCACCCAGAATTATGTTGCACGAAGCACAATTTCACATCATTCTGGGTCCATTTGTGTGAAAACAAGGTCCAATCAGGCTGAAACGTTACAAGAAGGTAGAATCTACTGAGTTGTAAGTGATCTGAACGTTTCATGATGATCGCACATTCCTATAGGGGGTAAAACCATGTCCCAAAGGTCACCGGGCCTGGTGTCACTTTAAAGAAGTAGTCCAGTTACACATTTGTGGGCTTATAACTTGGCTTCTGAATGTCCTAGAGAGATCAGGTTTGTTTTAGTGTACTCCAATCAACAGCCCCTACAAACACAAAAAGGAATGGAGTCATTAGCACTTATGGTTTGTAAATGGCACCCAGAATTATGTTGCACGAAGCACAATTTCACATCATTCTGGGTCCATTTGTGTGAAAACAAGGTCCAATCAGGCTGAAACGTTATGGGAAGGTACAATCTATTGAGTTGTAAGTGATCTGAACGTTTCATGATGATAGCACTTTCCTAAGGGGGTCAAACCATGTCCCAAACGTCACCGGATCTGGTGTCAATTTAAAGAAGTAGTCCAGTTACACATTTGTGGGCTTATAACTTGGCTTCTGAATGCCCTAGAGAGATCAGGTTTGTTTTAGTGTACTCCAAACAACAGCCCCTACAACCACAAAAAGGAATGGAGTCATTAGCACTTATGGTTTGTAAATGGCACCCAGAATTATGTTGCACGAAGCACAATTTCACATCATTCTGGGTCCATTTGTGTGAAAACAAGGTCCAATCAGGCTGAAACGTTACAGGAAGGTAGAATCTATTGAGTTGTAAGTGATCTGAACGTTTCATGATGATCACATATTTCTATAGGGGGTCAAACCATGTCCCAAAGGTCACCGGGCCTGGTGTCACTTTAAAAGAAGTAGTCCAGTTACACCTTTGTGGGCTTATAACTTGGCTTCTGAATATCCTAGAGAGGTCAGGTTTTTTTTAGAGTATTCCAATTAACAGCCCCTACAACCACAAAAAGGAATGGAGTCATTAGCACTTATGGCTTTTAAATGGCACCCAGAATTATGTTGCACGAAGCACAATTTCACATCATTCTGGGTTCATTTGTGTGAAAACAAGGTCCAATCAGGCTGAAACGTTACAGGAAGGTAGAATCTATTGAGTTGTGAGTGATCTGAACGTTTCATGATGATAGCACTTTCCTAAGGGGGGTCAAACCATGTCCCAAAGGTCACCAGATCTGGTGTCAATTTAAAGAAGTAGTCCAGTTACACCTTTGTGGGCTTATAACTTGGCTTCTGAATATCCTAGAGAGGTCAGGTTTGTTTTAGAGTACTCCAATTAACAGCCCCCATTACCCCAAAAAGGAATGGAGTTAGTAGCACTTATGGTTTTTAAATGGCACCCAGAATTATGTTGCACGAAGCACAATTTCACATCATTATGGGTTCATTTGTGTGAAAACAAGGTCCAATCAGGCTGAAACGTTACAAGAAGGTAGAATCTATTGAGTTGTAAGTGATCTGAACATTTCATGATGATCGCACATTCCTATAGGGGGTTAAACCATGTCCCATAGGTCACCGGGCCTGGTGTCACTTTAAAGAAGTAGTCCAGTTACACCTTTGTGGGCTTATAACTTGGCTTCTGAATGACCTAGAGAGATCAGGTTTGTTTTAATGTACTCCAATCAACAGCCCCTACAACCACAAAAAGGAATGGAGTCATTAGCACTTATGGTTTGTAAATGGCACCCAGAATTATGTTGCACGAAGCACAATTTCACATCATTCTGGGTCCATTTGTGTGAAAACAAGGTCCAATCAGGCTGAAACATTACAAGAAGGTAGAATCTATTGAGTTGTAAGTGATCTGAATGTTTCATGATGATCGCACATTCCTATAGGGGGTCAAACCATGTCCCAAAGGTCACCAGGCCTGGTGTCACTTTAAAGAAGTAGTCCAGTTACACATTTGTGGGCTTATAACTTGGCTTCTGAATGACCTAGAGAGATCAGGTTTGTTTTAGTGTACTCCAATCAACAGCCCCTACAACAACAAAAAGGAATGGAGTCATTAGCACTTATGGTTTGTAAATGGAACCCAGAATTATGTTGCACGAAGCACAATTTCACATCATCCTGGGTTCATTTGTGTGAAAACAAGGTCCAATCAGGCTGAAACGTTATGGGAAGGTACAATCTATTGAGTTGTAAGTGATCTGAACGTTTCATGATGATAGCACTTTCCTAAGGGGGTCAAACCATGTCCCAAACGTCACCGGATCTGGTGTCAATTTAAAGAAGTAGTCCAGTTACACATTTGTGGGCTTATAACTTGGCTTCTGAATGCCCTAGAGAGATCAGGTTTGTTTTAGTGTACTCCAAACAACAGCCCCTACAACCACAAAAAGGAATGGAGTCATTAGCACTTATGGTTTGTAAATGGCACCCAGAATTATGTTGCACGAAGCACAATTTCACATCATTCTGGGTCCATTTGTGTGAAAACAAGGTCCAATCAGGCTGAAACGTTACAGGAAGGTAGAATCTATTGAGTTGTAAGTGATCTGAACGTTTCATGATGATCACACATTCCTATAGGGGGTCAAACCATGTCCCTAAGGTCACCGGGCCTGGTGTCACTTTAAAAGAAGTAGTCCAGTTACACCTTTGTGGGCTTATAACTTGGCTTCTGAATATCCTAGAGAGGTCAGGTTTGTTTTAGTGTACTCCAATCAACAGCCCCTACAACCACAAAAAGGAATGGAGTCATTAGCACTTATGGCTTTTAAATGGCACCCAGAATTATGTTGCACGAAGCACAATTTCACATCATTCTGGGTTCATTTGTGTGAAAACAAGGTCCAATCAGGCTGAAACGTTACAGGAAGGTAGAATCTATTGAGTTGTAAGTGATCTGAACGTTTCATGATGATCGCACATTCCTATAGGGGGTCAAACCATGTCCCAAAGGTCACCGGATCTGGTGTCAATTTAAAGAAGTAGTCCAGTTACACATTTGTGGGCATATAACTTGGCTTCTGAATGTCCTAGAGAGGTCAGGTTTGTTTTAGTGTACTCCAATCAACAGCCCCTACATCCACAAAAAGGAATGGAGTCATTAGCACTTATGGTTTGTAAATGGCACCCAGAATTATGTTGCACGTAGCACAATTTCACATCATTATGGGTTCATTTGTGTGAAAACAAGGTCGATTCAGGCAGAAATGTTACAAGAAGGTAGAATCTATTGAGTTGTAAGTGATCTGGATGTTTCATGATGATCGCACATTCCTATAGGGGGTAAAGCCATGTCCCAAAGGTCACCGGGCCTGGTGTCACTTTAAAGAAGTAGTCCAGTTACACCTTTGTGGGCTTATAACTTGGCTTCTGAATATCCTAGGGAGGTCAGGTTTGTTTTAGAGTACTCCAATTAACAGCCCCTACAACCACAAAAAGGAATGGAGCCATTAGCACTTATGGTTTTTAAATGGCACCCAGAATTATGTTGCACGAAGCACAATTTCACATCATTCAGGGTTCATTTGTGTGAAAACTTGGTCCAATCAGGCTGAAACGTTACAGGAAGGTAGAATCTATATAGTTGTAAGTGATCTGAACGTTTCATGATGATCGCACATTCCTATAAGGGGTCAAACCATGTCCCAAAGGTCACCGGGCCTGGTGTCACTTTAAAGAAGTAGTCCAGTTATACATTTGTGGGCTTATAACTTGGCTTCTGAATGTCCTAGAGAGGTCAGGTTTGTTTTAGTGTACTCCAATCAACAGCCCCTATATCCACAAAAAGGAATGGAGTCATTAGCACTTATGGTTTGTAAATGGCACCCAGAATTATGTTGCACGAAGCACAATTTCACATCATTCTGGGTCCATTTGTGTGAAAACAAGGTCCAATCAGGATGAAACGTTACAAGAAGGTAGAATCTATTGAGTTGTAAGTGATCTGAACTTTCATAATGATCGCACATTCCTATAGGGGGTCAAACCATGGCCCAAAGGTCACCGGGCCTGGTGTCACTTTAAAGAAGTAGTCCAGTTACACATTTTTGGGCTTATAACTTGGCTTCTGAATATCCTAGAGAGGTCAGGTTTGTTTTAGAGTACTCCAATCAACAGCCCCTACAACCACAAAAAGGAATAGAGTCATTAGCACTTATGATTTGTAAATGGCACCCAGAATTATGTTGCACGAAGCACAATTTCACATCATTCTTGGTTCATTTGTGTGAAAACAAGGTCCAATCAGGCTGAAACGTTATAGGAAGGTAGAATCTATTGAGTTGTAAGTGATCTGAACGTTTCATGATGATAGCACTTTCCTAAGGGGGTCAAACCATGTCCCAAACGTCACCGGATCTGGTGTCAATTTAAAGAAGTAGTCCAGTTACACATTTGTGGGCTTATAACTTGGCTTCTGAATGCCCTAGAGAGATCAGGTTTGTTTTAGTGTACTCCAAACAACAGCCCCTACAACCATAAAAAGGAATGGAGTCATTAGCACTTATGGTTTGTAAATGGCACCCAGAATTATGTTGCACGAAGCACAATTTCACATCATTCTGGGTCCATTTGTGTGAAAACAAGGTCCAATCAGGCTGAAACGTTACAGGAAGGTAGAATCTATTGTGTTGTAAGTGATCTGAACGTTTCATGATGATCACACATTCCTATAGGGGGTCAAACCATGTCCCAAAGGTCACCGGGCCTGGTGTCACTTTAAAAGAAGTAGTCCAGTTACACCTTTGTGGGCATATAACTTGGCTTCTGAATATCCTAGAGAGGTCAGGTTTGTTTTAGAGTATTCCAATTAACAGCCCCTACAACCACAAAAAGGAATGGAGTCATTAGCACTTATGGCTTTTAAATGGCACCCAGAATTATGTTGCACGAAGCACAATTTCACATCATTCTGGGTTCATTTGTGTGAAAACAAGGTCCAATCAGGCTGAAACGTTACAGGAAGGTAGAATCTATTGAGTTGTAAGTGATCTGAACGTTTCATGATGATCGCACATTCCTATAGGGGGTCAAACCATGTCCCAAAGGTCACCGGATCTGGTGTCAATTTAAAGAAGTAGTCCAGATACACATTTGTGGGCTTATAACTTGGCTTCTGAATGTCCTAGAGAGGTCAGGTTTGTTTTAGTGTACTCCAATCAACAGCCCCTACATCCACAAAAAGGAATGGAGTCATTAGCACTTATGGTTTGTAAATGGCACCCAGAATTATGTTGCACGAAGCACAATTTCACATCATTCTGGGTCCATTTGTGTGAAAACAAGGTCCTATCAGGCTGAAACGTTACATGAAGGTAGAATCTATTGAGTTGTAAGTGATCCCAACGTTGCATGATGATCGCACATTCCTCTAGGGGGTAAAACCATGTCCAAAAGGTCACCAGATCTGGTGTCAATTCAAAGAAGTAGTCCAGTTACACATTTGTGGGCTTATAACTTGGCTTCTGAATGTCCTAGAGAGATCAGGTTTGTTTTAGTGTACTCCAATCAACAGCCCCTACAACCACAAAAAGGAATGGAGTCATTAGCACTTATGGTTTTTAAATGGCACCCAGAATTATGTTGCACAAAAGCACAATTTCACATCATTCTGGGTTCATTTGTGTGAAAACAAGGTCCAGTCAGGCTGAAACGTTACAGGAAGGTAGAATCTATTGAGTTGTAAATGATCTGAACGTTTCATGATGATAGCACTTTCCTAAGGGGGTCAAACCATGTCCCAAAGGTCACCGGATCTGGTGTCAATTTAAAGAAGTAGTCCAGTTACACATTTGTGGGCTTATAACTTGGCTTCTGAATGTCCTAGAGAGATCAGGTTTGTTTTAGTGTACTCCAATCAACAGCCCCTACAACCACAAAAAGGAATGGAGTTATTAGCACTTATGGTTTTTAAATGGGACCCAGAATTATGTTGCACGAAGCACAATTTCACATCATTCTGGGTTCATTTGTGTGAAAACAAGGTCCAATCAGGCAGAAATGTTACAAGAAGGTAGAATCTATTGAGTTGTAAGTGATCTGAACGTTTCATGATGATCGCAAATTCCTATAGGGGGTCAAACCATGTCCCAAAGGTCACTGGGCCTGGTGTCACTTTAAAGAAGTAGTCCAGTTACACCTTTGTGGGCTTATAACTTGGCTTCTGAATGTCCTAGAGGGATCAGGTTTGTTTTAATGTACTCCAATCAACAGCCCCTACAACCACAAAAAGGAATGGAGTCATTAGCACTTATGGTTTGTAAATGGCACCCAGAATTATGTTGCACGAAGCACAATTT
This sequence comes from Nothobranchius furzeri, assembly GCF_043380555.1. Classification (NCBI taxonomy): domain Eukaryota; kingdom Metazoa; phylum Chordata; class Actinopteri; order Cyprinodontiformes; family Nothobranchiidae; genus Nothobranchius; species Nothobranchius furzeri. Next base: position 15,312,545 of record NC_091750.1, read on the forward strand.
CACATCATTCTGGGTCCATTTGTGTGAAAACAAGGTCCAATCAGGCTGAAACGTTACAGGAAGGTAGAATCTATTGAGTTGTAAGTGATCTGAGCGTTTCATGATGATAGCACATTCCTATAGGGGGTCAAACCATGTCCCAAAGGTCACCAGATCTGGTGTCAATTAAAAGAAGTAGTCCAGTTACACATTTGTGGGCTTATAACTTGGCTTCTGAATGTCCTAGAGAGATCAGGTTGGTTTTAGTGTACTCCAATCAACAGCCCCTACAACCACAAAAAGGAATGGAGTCATTAGCACTTATGGTTTTTAAATGGCACCCAGAATTATGTTGCAAAAAGCACAATTTCACATCATTCTGGGTTCATTTGTGTGAAAACAAGGTCCAATCAGGCTGAAACGTTACAGGAAGGTAGAATCTATTGAGTTGTAAGTGATCTGAACGTTTCATGATGATAGCATTTTCCTAAGGGGGTCAAACCATGTCCCAAAGGTCACCGGATCTGGTGTCAATTTAAAGAAGTAGTCCAGTTACACATTTGTGGGCTTATAACTTGGCTTCTGAATGTCCTAGAGATTTCAGGTTTGTTTTAGTGTACTCCAATCAACATCCCCTACAACCACAAAAAGGAATGGAGTCATTAGCACTTATGGTTTTTAAATGGCACCCAGAATTATGTTGCACGAAGCACAATTTCACATCATTCTGGGTTCATTTGTGTGAAAACAAGGTCCAATCAGCTAGAAACGTTACAGGAAGGTAGAATCTATTGAGTTGTAAGTGATCTGAATGTTTCATGATGATAGCACTTTCCTAAGGGGGTCAAACCATGTCCCAAAGGTCACCGGATCTGGTGTCAATTTAAAGAAGTAGTCCAGTTACACCTTTGTGGGCTTAAAACTTGGCTTCTGAATATCCTGGAGAGGTCAGGTTTGTTTTAGAGTACTCCAATTATCAGCCCCCATTACCACAAAAAGGAATGGAGTCATTAGCACTTATGGTTTTTAAATGGCACCCAGAATTATGTTGCACGAAGAACAATTTCACATCATTCTGGGTTCATTTGTGTGAAAACAAGGTCCAATCAGGCTGAAACGTTACAAGAAGGTAGAATCTATTGAGTTGTAAGTGATCTGAACGTTTCATGATGATTGCATATTCCTATAGGGGGTCAAACCATGTCCCAAAGGTCACCGGGCCTGGTGTCACTTTAAATAAGTAGTCCAGTTACACCTTTGTGGGCTTATAACTTGGCTTCTGAATGTCCTAGAGAGATCAGGTTTGTTTTAATGTACTCCAATCAACAGCCCCTACAACCACACAAAGGAATGGAGTCATTAGCACTTATGGTTTGTAAATGGCGCCCAGAATTATGTTGCACGAAGCACAATTTCACATCATTCTGGGTCCATTTGTGTGAAAACAAGGTCCAGTCAGGCTGAAACGTTACAAGAAGGTAGAATCTATTGAATTGTAAGTGATCTGAACGTTTCATGATGATCGTACATTCCTATAGGGGGTCAAACCATGTCCCAAAGGTCACCAGGCCTGGTGTCACTTTAAAGAAGTAGTCCAGTTACACATTTGTGGGCTTATAATTTGGCTTCTGAATGTCCTAGAGAGATCAGGGTTGTTTTAGTGTACTCCAATCAACAGCCCCTACAACCACAAAAAGGAATGGAGTCATTAGCACTTATGGTTTTTAAATGGCACCCAGAATTATGTTGCACGAAGCACAATTTCACATCATTCTGGGTTCATTTGTGTGAAAACAAGGTCCAATCAGGCTGAAACGTTACAGGAAGGTAGAATATATTGAATTGTAAGTGATCTGAACGTTTCATGATGATAGCACTTTACTAAGGGGGTCAAACTATGTCCCAAAGGTCACCGGATCTGGTGTCAATTTAAAGAAGTAGTCCAGTTACACATTTGTGGGCTTATAACTTGGCTTCTGAATGTCCTAGAGAGATCAGGTTTGTTTTACTGTACTCCAATCAACAGCCCCTACAACCACAAAAAGGAATGGAGTCATTAGCCCTTATGGTTTTTAAATGGCACCCAGAATTATGTTGCACGAAGCACAATTTCACATCATTCTGGGTTCATTTGTGTGAAAACAAGGTCCAATCAGCTAGAAACGTTACAGGAAAGTAGAATCTATTGAGTTGTAAGTGATCTGAACGTTTCATGATGATAGCACTTCCCTAAGGGGGTCAAACCATGTCCCAAAGGTCACCGGATCTGGTGTCAATTTAAAGAAGTAGTCCAGTTACACCTTTGTGGGCTTATACCTTGGCTTCTGAATGTCCTAGAGAGATCAGGTTTGTTTTAGTGTACTCCAATCAACAGCCCCTACAACCACAAAACGGAATGGAGTCATTAGCACTTATGGTTTGTAAATGGCACCCAGAATTATGTTGCACGAAGCACAATTTCACATCATTCTGGGTCCATTTGTGTGAAAACAAGGTCCAATCAGGCTGAAACGTTACAAGAAGGTAGAATCTATTGAAATGTAAGTGATCTGAATGATTCATGATGATCGCACATTCCTATAGGGGGTCAAACCATGTCCCAAAGGTCACCAGGCCTGGTGTCACTTTAAAGAAGTAGTCCAGTTACACATTTGTGGGCTTATAACTTGGCTTCTGAATGTCCTAGAGAGATCAGGTTTGTTTTAGTGTACTCCAATCAACAGCCCCTACAACCACAAAAAGGAATGGAGTCATCAGCACTTATGGTTTGTAAATGGCACCCAGAATTATGTTGCACGAAGCACAATTTCACATCATTCTGGGTCCATTTGTGTGAAAACAAGGTCCAATCAGGCTGAAACGTTACAGGAAGGTAGAATCTATTGAGTTGTAAGTGATCTGAACGTTTCATGATGATAGCACTTTCCTAAGGGGGTCAAACCATGTCCCAAACGTCACCGGATCTGGTGTCAATTTAAAGAAGTTGTCCAGTTACACATTTGTGGGCTTATAACTTGGCTTCTGAGTGTCCTAGAGAGATCAGGTTTGTTTTAGTGTACTCCATTAAACAGCCCCTACAACCACAAAAAGGAATGGAGTCATTAGCACTTATGGTTTGTAAATGGCAACTAGAATTATGTTGCACGAAGCACAATTTCACATCATTCTGGGTCCATTTGTGTGAAAACAAGGTCCAATCAGGCTGAAACGTTACAAGAAGGTAGAATCTATTGAGTTGTAAGTGATCTGAACGTTTCATGATGATCACACATTCCTATAGGGGGTCAAACCATGTCCCAAAGGTCACCGGGCTTGGTGTCACTTTAAAGTAGTCCAGTTACACCTTTGTGGGCTTATAACTTGGCTTCTGAATATCCTAGGGAGGTCAGGTTTGTTTTAGAGTACTCCAATTAACAGCCCCTACAACCACAAAAAGGAATGGAGCCATTAGCACTTATGGTTTTTAAATGGCACCCAGAATTATGTTGCACGAAGCACAATTTCACATCATTCTGGGTTCATTTGTGTGAAAACAAGGTCCAATCAGGCTGAAACGTTACAGGAAGGTAGAATCTATTGAGTTGTAAGTGATCTGAACGTTTCATGATGATCGCACATTCCTATAGGGGGTCAAACCATGTCCCAAAGGTCACCGGATCTGGTGTCAATTTAAAGAAGTAGTCCAGTTACACATTTGTGGGCTTATAACTTGGCTTCTGAATGTCCTAGAGAGGTCAGGTTTGTTTTAGTGTACTCCAATCAACAGCCCCTACATTGACAAAAAGGAATGGAGTCATTAGCACTTATGGTTTGTAAATGGCACCCAGAATTATGTTGCACGAAGCACAATTTCACATCATTCTGGGTCCATTTGTGTGAAAACAAGGTCCTATCAGGCTGAAACGTTACAAGAAGGTAGAATCTATTGAGTTGTAAGTGATCTGAACGTTTCATGATGATCGCACATTCCTCTAGGGGGTAAAACCATGTCCAAAAGGTCACCAGATCTGGTGTCAATTCAAAGAAGTAGTCCAGTTACACATTTGTGGGCTTATAACTTGGCTTCTGAATGTCCTAGAGAGATCAGGTTTGTTTTAGTGTACTCCAATCAACAGCCCCTACAACCACAAAAAGGAATGGAGTCATTAGCACTTATGGTTTTTAAATGGCACCCAGAATTATGTTGCACAAAAGCACAATTTCACATCATTCTGGGTTCATTTGTGTGAAAACAAGGTCCAGTCAGGCTGAAACGTTACAGGAAGGTAGAATCTATTGAGTTGTAAATGATCTGAACGTTTCATGATGATAGCACTTTCCTAAGGGGGTCAAACCATGTCCCAAAGGTCACCGGATCTGGTGTCAATTTAAAGAAGTAGTCCAGTTACACATTTGTGGGCTTATAACTTGGCTTCTGAATGTCCTAGAGAGATCAGGTTTGTTTTAGTGTACTCCAATCAACAGCCCCTACAACCACAAAAAGGAATGGAGTTATTAGCACTTATGGTTTTTAAATGGGACCCAGAATTATGTTGCACGAAGCACAATTTCACATCATTCTGGGTTCATTTGTGTGAAAACAAGGTCCAATCAGGCAGAAACGATACAGGAAGGTAGAATCTATTGAGTTGTAAGTGACCTGAACGTTTCATGATGATAGCACTTTCCTAAGGGGGTTCAAACCATGTCCCAAAGGTCACCAGATCTGGTGTCAATTTAAAGAAGTAGTCCAGTTACACCTTTGTGGGCTTATAACTTGGCTTCTGAATAACCTAGAGAGGTCAGGTTTGTTTTAGAGTACTCCAATTAACAGCCCCCATTACCCCAAAAAGGAATGGAGTCATTAGCACTTATGGTTTTTAAATGGCACCCAGAATTATGTTGCACGAAGCACAATTTCACATCATTATGGGTTCATTTGTGTGAAAACAAGGTCCAATCAGGCAGAAATGTTACAAGAAGGTAGAATCTATTGAGTTGTAAGTGATCTGAACGTTTCATGATGATCGCAAATTCCTATAGGGGGTCAAACCATGTCCCAAAGGTCACTGGGCCTGGTGTCACTTTAAAGTAGTCCAGTTACACCTTTGTGGGCTTATAACTTGGCTTCTGAATGTCCTAGAGGGATCAGGTTTGTTTTAGTGTACTCCAATCAACAGCCCCTACAACTACAAAAAGGAATGGAGTCATTAGCGCTTATGGTTTTTAAATGGCACCCAGAATTATGTTGCACGAAGCACAATTTCACATCATTCTGGGTTCATTTGTGTGAAAACAAGGTCCAATCACGCTGAAGCATTACAGGAAGGTAGAATCTATTGAGTTGTAAGTGATCTGAACGTTTCATGATGATCGCACATTCCTAAGAGGGTCATACCATGTCCCAAACGTCACCGGATCTGGTGTCAATTTAAAGAAGTAGTCCAGTTACACATTTGTGGGCTTATAACTTGGCTTCTGAATGTCCTAGAGAGATCAGGTTTGTTTTAGTGTACTCCAATCAACAGCCCCTACAACCACAAAAAGGAATGGAGTCATTAGCACTTATGGTTTGTAAATGGCACCCAGAATTATGTTGCACGAAGCACAATTTCACATCATTCTGGGTCCATTTGTGTGAAAACAAGGTCCAATCAGGCTGTACCGTTACAAGAAGGTAGAATCTATTGAGTTGTAAGTGATCTGAACGTTTCATGATGATCGCACATTCATATATGGGGTAAAACCATGTCCCAAAGGTCACCAGGCCTGGTGTCACTTTAAAGAAGTTGTCCAGTTACACATTTGTGGGCTTATAACTTGGCTTCTGAATGTCCTAGAGAGATCAGGTTTGTTTTAGTGTACTCCAATCAACAGCCCCTACAACCACAAAAAAGAATGGAGTCATTAGCGCTTATGGTTTTTAAATGGCACCCAGAATTATGTTGCACGAAGCACAATTTCACATCATTCTGGGTTCATTTGTGTGAAAACAAGGTCCAATCACGCTGAAGCATTACAGGAAGGTAGAATCTATTGAGTTGTAAGTGATCTGAACGTTTCATGATGATCGCACATTCCTAAGTGGGTTCAAACCATGTCCCAAAGGTCACCAGATCTGGTGTCAATTTAAAGAAGTAGTCCAGTTACACCTTTGTGGGCTTATAACTTGGCTTCTGAATATCCTAGGGAGGTCAGGTTTGTTTTAGAGTACTCCAATTAACAGCCCCTACAACCACAAAAAGGAATGGAGCCATTAGCACTTATGGTTTTTAAATGGCACCCAGAATTATGTTGCACGAAGCACAATTTCACATCATTCTGGGTTCATTTGTGTGAAAACAAGGTCCAATCAGGCTGAAACGTTACAGGAAGGTAGAATCTATTGAGTTGTAAGTGATCTGAACGTTTCATGATGATCGCACATTCCTATAGGGGGTCAAACCATGTCCCAAAGGTCACCGGATCTGGTGTCAATTTAAAGAAGTAGTCCAGTTACACATTTGTGGGCTTATAACTTGGCTTCTGAATGTCCTAGAGAGGTCAGGTTTGTTTTAGTGTACTCCAATCAACAGCCCCTACATTCACAAAAAGGAATGGAGTCATTAGCACTTATGGTTTGTAAATGGCACCCAGAATTATGTTGCACGAAGCACAATTTCACATCATTCTGGGTCCATTTGTGTGAAAACAAGGTCCTATCAGGCTGAAACGTTACAAGAAGGTAGAATCTATTGAGTTGTAAGTGATCTGAACGTTTCATGATGATCGCACATTCCTCTAGGGGGTAAAACCATGTCCAAAAGGTCACCAGATCTGGTGTCAATTCAAAGAAGTAGTCCAGTTACACATTTGTGGGCTTATAACTTGGCTTCTGAATGTCCTAGAGAGATCAGGTTTGTTTTAGTGTACTCCAATCAACAGCCCCTACAACCACAAAAAGGAATGGAGTCATTAGCACTTATGGTTTTTAAATGGCACCCAGAATTATGTTGCACAAAAGCACAATTTCACATCATTCTGGGTTCATTTGTGTGAAAACAAGTTCCAGTCAGGCTGAAACGTTACAGGAAGGTAGAATCTATTGAGTTGTAAATGATCTGAACGTTTCATGATGATAGCACTTTCCTAAGGGGGTCAAACCATGTCCCAAAGGTCACCGGATCTGGTGTCAATTTAAAGAAGTAGTCCAGTTACACATTTGTGGGCTTATAACTTGGCTTCTGAATGTCCTAGAGAGATCAGGTTTGTTTTAGTGTACTCCAATCAACAGCCCCTACAACCACAAAAAGGAATGGAGTTATTAGCACTTATGGTTTTTAAATGGGACCCAGAATTATGTTGCACGAAGCACAATTTCACATCATTCTGGGTTCATTTGTGTGAAAACAAGGTCCAATCAGGCAGAAACGATACAGGAAGGTAGAATCTATTGAGTTGTAAGTGACCTGAACGTTTCATGATGATAGCACTTTCCTAAGGGGGTTCAAACCATGTCCCAAAGGTCACCAGATCTGGTGTCAATTTAAAGAAGTAGTCCAGTTACACCTTTGTGGGCTTATAACTTGGCTTCTGAATAACCTAGAGAGGTCAGGTTTGTTTTAGAGTACTCCAATTAACAGCCCCCATTACCCCAAAAAGGAATGGAGTCATTAGCACTTATGGTTTTTAAATGGCACCCAGAATTATGTTGCACGAAGCACAATTTCACATCATTATGGGTTCATTTGTGTGAAAACAAGGTCCAATCAGGCAGAAATGTTACAAGAAGGTAGAATCTATTGAGTTGTAAGTGATCTGAACGTTTCATGATGATCGCAAATTCCTATAGGGGGTCAAACCATGTCCCAAAGGTCACTGGGCCTGGTGTCACTTTAAAGTAGTCCAGTTACACCTTTGTGGGCTTATAACTTGGCTTCTGAATGTCCTAGAGGGATCAGGTTTGTTTTAGTGTACTCCAATCAACAGCCCCTACAACTACAAAAAGGAATGGAGTCATTAGCGCTTATGGTTTTTAAATGGCACCCAGAATTATGTTGCACGAAGCACAATTTCACATCATTCTGGGTTCATTTGTGTGAAAACAAGGTCCAATCACGCTGAAGCATTACAGGAAGGTAGAATCTATTGAGTTGTAAGTGATCTGAACGTTTCATGATGATCGCACATTCCTAAGAGGGTCATACCATGTCCCAAACGTCACCGGATCTGGTGTCAATTTAAAGAAGTAGTCCAGTTACACATTTGTGGGCTTATAACTTGGCTTCTGAATGTCCTAGAGAGATCAGGTTTGTTTTAGTGTACTCCAATCAACAGCCCCTACAACCACAAAAAGGAATGGAGTCATTAGCACTTATGGTTTGTAAATGGCACCCAGAATTATGTTGCACGAAGCACAATTTCACATCATTCTGGGTCCATTTGTGTGAAAACAAGGTCCAATCAGGCTGTACCGTTACAAGAAGGTAGAATCTATTGAGTTGTAAGTGATCTGAACGTTTCATGATGATCGCACATTCATATATGGGGTAAAACCATGTCCCAAAGGTCACCAGGCCTGGTGTCACTTTAAAGAAGTTGTCCAGTTACACATTTGTGGGCTTATAACTTGGCTTCTGAATGTCCTAGAGAGATCAGGTTTGTTTTAGTGTACTCCAATCAACAGCCCCTACAACCACAAAAAAGAATGGAGTCATTAGCGCTTATGGTTTTTAAATGGCACCCAGAATTATGTTGCACGAAGCACAATTTCACATCATTCTGGGTTCATTTGTGTGAAAACAAGGTCCAATCACGCTGAAGCATTACAGGAAGGTAGAATCTATTGAGTTGTAAGTGATCTGAACGTTTCATGATGATCGCACATTCCTAAGTGGGTTCAAACCATGTCCCAAAGGTCACCAGATCTGGTGTCAATTTAAAGAAGTAGTCCAGTTACACCTTTGTGGGCTTATAACTTGGCTTCTGAATAACCTAGAGAGGTCAGGTTTGTTTTAGAGTACTCTAATTAACAGCCCCCATTACCCCAAAAAGGAATGGAGTCATTAGCACTTATGGTTTTTAAATGGCACCCAGAATTATGTTGCACGAAGCACAATTTCACATCATTATGGGTTCATTTGTGTGAAAACAAGGTCCAATCAGGCAGAAATGTTACAAGAAGGTAGAATCTATTGAGTTGTAAGTGATCTGAACGTTTCATGATGATCGCAAATTCCTATAGGGGGTCAAACCATGTCCCAAAGGTCACTGGGCCTGGTGTCACTTTAAAGAAGTAGTCCAGTTACACCTTTGTGGGCTTATAACTTGGCTTCTGAATGTCCTAGAGAGATCAGGTTTGTTTTAGTGTACTCCAATCAACAGCCCCTACATCCACAAAAAGGAATGGAGTCATTAGCACTTATGGTTTTTAAATGGCACCCAGAATTATGTTGCACGAAGCATAATTTCACATCATTCTGGGTTCATTTGTGTGAAAACAAGGTCCAATCAGGCTGAAACGTTACAGGAAGGTAGAATCTATTGAGTTGTAAGTGATCTGAACGTTTCATGACGATAGCACTTTCCTAAGGGGGTCAAACCATGTCCCAAAGGTCACCGGATCTGGTGTCAATTTAAAGTAGTCCAGTTACACATTTGTGGGCTTATAACTTGGCTTCTGAATGTCCTAGAGAGATCAGGTTTGTTTTAGTGTACTCCAATCAACAGCCCCTACAACCACAAAAAGGAATTGAGTCATTAGCACTTATGGTTTGTAAATGGCACCCAGAATTATGTTGCACGAAGCACAATTTCACATCAGTCTGGGTCCATTTGTGTGAAAACAAGGTCCAATCAGGCTGAAACGTTACAGGAAGGTATAATCTATTGAGTTGTAAGTGATCTGAACGTTTCATAATGATAGCACTTTCCTAAGGGGGTCAAACCATGTCCCAAACGTCACCGGATCTGGTGTCAATTTAAAGAAGTAGTCCAGTTACACATTTGTGGGCTTATAACTTGGCTTCTGAATGCCCTAGAGAGATCAGGTTTGTTTTAGTGTACTCCAAACAACAGCCCCTACAACCACAAAAAGGAATGGAGTCATTAGCACTTATGGTTTGTAAATGGCACCCAGAATTATGTTGCATGAAGCACAATTTCACATCATTCTGGGTCCATTTGTGTGAAAACAAGGTCCAATCAGGCTGAAACGTTACAAGAAGGTAGAATCTACTGAGTTGTAAGTGATCTGAACGTTTCATGATGATCGCACATTCCTATAGGGGGTAAAACCATGTCCCAAAGGTCACCGGGCCTGGTGTCACGTTAAAGAAGTAGTCCAGTTACACATTTGTGGGCTTATAACTTGGCTTCTGAATGTCCTAGAGAGATCAGGTTTGTTTTAGTGTACTCCAATCAACAGCCCCTACAAACACAAAAAGGAATGGAGTCATTAGCACTTATGGTTTGTAAATGGAACCCAGAATTATGTTGCACAAAGCACAATTTCACATCATCCTGGGTTCATTTGTGTGAAAACAAGGTCCAATCAGGCTGAAACGTTATAGGAAGGTACAATCTATTGAGTTGTAAGTGATCTGAACGTTTCATGATGATAGCACTTTCCTAAGGGGGTCAAACCATGTCCCAAACGTCACCGGATCTGGTGTCAATTTAAAGAAGTAGTCCAGTTACACATTTGTGGGCTTATAACTTGGCTTCTGAATGCCCTAGAGAGATCAGGTTTGTTTTAGTGTACTCCAAACAACAGCCCCTACAACCACAAAAAGGAATGGAGTCATTAGCACTTATGGTTTGTAAATGGCACCCAGAATTATGTTGCACGAAGCACAATTTCACATCATTCTGGGTCCATTTGTGTGAAAACAAGGTCCAATCAGGCTGAAACGTTACAGGAAGGTAGAATCTATTGAGTTGTAAGTGATCTGAACGTTTCATGATGATCACACATTCCTATAGGGGGTCAAACCATGTCCCAAAGGTCACCGGGCCTGGTGTCACTTTAAAAGAAGTAGTCCAGTTACACCTTTGTGGGCTTATAACTTGGCTTCTGAATATCCTAGAGAGGTCAGGTTTGTTTTAGAGTATTCCAATTAACAGCCCCTACAACCACAAAAAGGAATGGAGTCATTAGCACTTATGGTTTGTAAATGGCACCCAGAATTATGTTGCACGAAGCACAATTTCACATCATTCTGGGTCCATTTGTGTGAAAACAAGGTCCAATCAGGCTGAAACGTTACAAGAAGGTAGAATCTACTGAGTTGTAAGTGATCTGAACGTTTCATGATGATCGCACATTCCTATAGGGGGTAAAACCATGTCCCAAAGGTCACCGGGCCTGGTGTCACTTTAAAGAAGTAGTCCAGTTACACATTTGTGGGCTTATAACTTGGCTTCTGAATGTCCTAGAGAGATCAGGTTTGTTTTAGTGTACTCCAATCAACAGCCCCTACAAACACAAAAAGGAATGGAGTCATTAGCACTTATGGTTTGTAAATGGCACCCAGAATTATGTTGCACGAAGCACAATTTCACATCATTCTGGGTCCATTTGTGTGAAAACAAGGTCCAATCAGGCTGAAACGTTATGGGAAGGTACAATCTATTGAGTTGTAAGTGATCTGAACGTTTCATGATGATAGCACTTTCCTAAGGGGGTCAAACCATGTCCCAAACGTCACCGGATCTGGTGTCAATTTAAAGAAGTAGTCCAGTTACACATTTGTGGGCTTATAACTTGGCTTCTGAATGCCCTAGAGAGATCAGGTTTGTTTTAGTGTACTCCAAACAACAGCCCCTACAACCACAAAAAGGAATGGAGTCATTAGCACTTATGGTTTGTAAATGGCACCCAGAATTATGTTGCACGAAGCACAATTTCACATCATTCTGGGTCCATTTGTGTGAAAACAAGGTCCAATCAGGCTGAAACGTTACAGGAAGGTAGAATCTATTGAGTTGTAAGTGATCTGAACGTTTCATGATGATCACATATTCCTATAGGGGGTCAAACCATGTCCCAAAGGTCACCGGGCCTGGTGTCACTTTAAAAGAAGTAGTCCAGTTACACCTTTGTGGGCTTATAACTTGGCTTCTGAATATCCTAGAGAGGTCAGGTTTGTTTTAGAGTATTCCAATTAACAGCCCCTACAACCACAAAAAGGAATGGAGTCATTAGCACTTATGGCTTTTAAATGGCACCCAGAATTATGTTGCACGAAGCACAATTTCACATCATTCTGGGTTCATTTGTGTGAAAACAAGGTCCAATCAGGCTGAAACGTTACAGGAAGGTAGAATCTATTGAGTTGTAAGTGATCTGAACGTTTCATGATGATCGCACATTCCTATAGGGGGTCAAACCATGTCCCAAAGGTCACCGGATCTGGTGTCAATTTAAAGAAGTAGTCCAGTTACACATTTGTGGGCATATAACTTGGCTTCTGAATGTCCTAGAGAGGTCAGGTTTGTTTTAGTGTACTCCAATCAACAGCCCCTACATCCACAAAAAGGAATGGAGTCATTAGCACTTATGGTTTGTAAATGGCACCCAGAATTATGTTGCACGAAGCACAATTTCACATCATTCTGGGTCCATTTGTGTGAAAACAAGGTCCAGTCAGGCTGAAGCGTTACAGGAAGGTAGAATCTATTGAGTTGTAAATGATCTGAACGTTTCATGATGATAGCACTTTCCTAAGGGGGTCAAACCATGTCCCAAAGGTCACCGGATCTGGTGTCAATTTAAAGAAGTAGTCCAGTTACACATTTGTGGGCTTATAACTTGGCTTCTGAATGTCATAGAGAGATCAGGTTTGTTTTGGTGTACTCCAATCAACAGCCCCTACAACCACAAAAAGGAATGGAGTTATTAGCACTTATGCTTTTTAAATGGGACCCAGAATTATGTTTCACGAAGCACAATTTCACATCATTCTGGGTTCATTTGTGTGAAAACAAGGTCCAATCAGGCAGAAACGTTACAGGAAGGTAGAATCTATTGAGTTGTGAGTGATCTGAACGTTTCATGATGATAGCACTTTCCTAAGGGGGGTCAAACCATGTCCCAAAGGTCACCAGATCTGGTGTCAATTTAAAGAAGTAGTCCAGTTACACCTTTGTGGGCTTATAACTTGGCTTCTGAATATCCTAGAGAGGTCAGGTTTGTTTTAGAGTACTCCAATTAACAGCCCCCATTACCCCAAAAAGGAATGGAGTTAGTAGCACTTATGGTTTTTAAATGGCACCCAGAATTATGTTGCACGAAGCACAATTTCACATCATTATGGGTTCATTTGTGTGAAAACAAGGTCCAATCAGGCAGAAATGTTACAAGAAGGTAGAATCTATTGAGTTGTAAGTGATCTGAACGTTTCATGATGATCGCAAATTCCTAAAGGGGGTCAAACCATGTCCCAAAGGTCACCGGGCCTGGTGTCACTTTAAAGAAGTAGTCCAGTTACACCTTTTTGGGCTTATAACTTGGCTTCTGAATGACCTAGAGAGATCAGGTTTGTTTTAATGTACTCCAATCAACAGCCCCTACAACCACAAAAAGGAATGGAGTCATTAGCACTTATGGTTTGTAAATGGCACCCAGAATTATGTTGCACGAAGCACAATTTCACATCATTCTGGGTCCATTTGTGTGAAAACAAGGTCCAATCAGGCTGAAACATTACAAGAAGGTAGAATCTATTGAGTTGTAAGTGATCTGAATGTTTCATGATGATCGCACATTCCTATAGGGGGTCAAACCATGTCCCAAAGGTCACCAGGCCTGGTGTCACTTTAAAGAAGTAGTCCAGTTACACATTTGTGGGCTTATAACTTGGCTTCTGAATGACCTAGAGAGATCAGGTTTGTTTTAGTGTACTCCAATCAACAGCCCCTACAACAACAAAAAGGAATGGAGTCATTAGCACTTATGGTTTGTAAATGGAACCCAGAATTATGTTGCACGAAGCACAATTTCACATCATCCTGGGTTCATTTGTGTGAAAACAAGGTCCAATCAGGCTGAAACGTTATGGGAAGGTACAATCTATTGAGTTGTAAGTGATCTGAACGTTTCATGATGATAGCACTTTCCTAAGGGGGTCAAACCATGTCCCAAACGTCACCGGATCTGGTGTCAATTTAAAGAAGTAGTCCAGTTACACATTTGTGGGCTTATAACTTGGCTTCTGAATGCCCTAGAGAGATCAGGTTTGTTTTAGTGTACTCCAAACAACAGCCCCTACAACCACAAAAAGGAATGGAGTCATTAGCACTTATGGTTTGTAAATGGCACCCAGAATTATGTTGCACGAAGCACAATTTCACATCATTCTGGGTCCATTTGTGTGAAAACAAGGTCCAATCAGGCTGAAACGTTACAGGAAGGTAGAATCTATTGAGTTGTAAGTGATCTGAACGTTTCATGATGATCACACATTCCTATAGGGGGTCAAACCATGTCCCAAAGGTCACCGGGCCTGGTGTCACTTTAAAAGAAGTAGTCCAGTTACACCTTTGTGGGCTTATAACTTGGCTTCTGAATATCCTAGAGAGGTCAGGTTTGTTTTAGTGTACTCCAATCAACAGCCCCTACAACCACAAAAAGGAATGGAGTCATTAGCACTTATGGCTTTTAAATGGCACCCAGAATTATGTTGCACGAAGCAAAATTTCACATCATTCTGGGTTCATTTGTGTGAAAACAAGGTCCAATCAGGCTGAAACGTTACAGGAAGGTAGAATCTATTGAGTTGTAAGTGATCTGAACGTTTCATGATGATCGCACATTCCTATAGGGGGTCAAACCATGTCCCAAAGGTCACCGGATCTGGTGTCAATTTAAAGAAGTAGTCCAGTTACACATTTGTGGGCATATAACTTGGCTTCTGAATGTCCTAGAGAGGTCAGGTTTGTTTTAGTGTACTCCAATCAACAGCCCCTACATCCACAAAAAGGAATGGAGTCATTAGCACTTATGGTTTGTAAATGGCACCCAGAATTATGTTGCACGTAGCACAATTTCACATCATTATGGGTTCATTTGTGTGAAAACAAGGTCGATTCAGGCAGAAATGTTACAAGAAGGTAGAATCTATTGAGTTGTAAGTGATCTGGATGTTTCATGATGATCGCACATTCCTATAGGGGGTAAAGCCATGTCCCAAAGGTCACCGGGCCTGGTGTCACTTTAAAGAAGTAGTCCAGTTACACCTTTGTGGGCTTATAACTTGGCTTCTGAATATCCTAGGGAGGTCAGGTTTGTTTTAGAGTACTCCAATTAACAGCCCCTACAACCACAAAAAGGAATGGAGCCATTAGCACTTATGGTTTTTAAATGGCACCCAGAATTATGTTGCACGAAGCACAATTTCACATCATTCAGGGTTCATTTGTGTGAAAACTTGGTCCAATCAGGCTGAAACGTTACAGGAAGGTAGAATCTATATAGTTTTAAGTGATCTGAACGTTTCATGATGATCGCACATTCCTATAAGGGGTCAAACCATGTCCCAAAGGTCACCGGGCCTGGTGTCACTTTAAAGAAGTAGTCCAGTTATACATTTGTGGGCTTATAACTTGGCTTCTGAATGTCCTAGAGAGGTCAGGTTTGTTTTAGTGTACTCCAATCAACAGTCCCTATATCCACAAAAAGGAATGGAGTCATTAGCACTTATGGTTTGTAAATGGCACCCAGAATTATGTTGCACGAAGCACAATTTCACATCATTCTGGGTCCATTTGTGTGAAAACAAGGTCCAATCAGGATGAAACGTTACAAGAAGGTAGAATCTATTGAGTTGTAAGTGATCTGAACTTTCATAATGATCGCACATTCCTATAGGGGGTCAAACCATGTCCCAAAGGTCACCGGGCCTGGTGTCACTTTAAAGAAGTAGTCCAGTTACACATTTTTGGGCTTATAACTTGGCTTCTGAATGTCCTAGAGAGGTCAGGTTTGTTTTAGAGTACTCCAATCAACAGCCCCTACAACCACAAAAAGGAATAGAGTCATTAGCACTTATGATTTGTAAATGGCACCCAGAATTATGTTGCACGAAGCACAATTTCACATCATTCTTGGTTCATTTGTGTGAAAACAAGGTCCAATCAGGCTGAAACGTTATAGGAAGGTAGAATCTATTGAGTTGTAAGTGATCTGAACGTTTCATGATGATAGCACTTTCCTAAGGGGGTCAAACCATGTCCCAAACGTCACCGGATCTGGTGTCAATTTAAAGAAGTAGTCCAGTTACACATTTGTGGGCTTATAACTTGGCTTCTGAATGCCCTAGAGAGATCAGGTTTGTTTTAGTGTACTCCAAACAACAGCCCCTACAACCACAAAAAGGAATGGAGTCATTAGCACTTATGGTTTGTAAATGGCACCCAGAATTATGTTGCACGAAGCACAATTTCACATCATTCTGGGTCCATTTGTGTGAAAACAAGGTCCAATCAGGCTGAAACGTTACAGGAAGGTAGAATCTATTGAGTTGTAAGTGATCTGAACGTTTCATGATGATCACACATTCCTATAGGGGGTCAAACCATGTCCCAAAGGTCACCGGGCCTGGTGTCACTTTAAAAGAAGTAGTCCAGTTACACCTTTGTGGGCTTATAACTTGGCTTCTGAATATCCTAGAGAGGTCAGGTTTGTTTTAGTGTACTCCAATCAACAGCCCCTACAACCACAAAAAGGAATGGAGTCATTAGCACTTATGGCTTTTAAATGGCACCCAGAATTATGTTGCACGAAGCACAATTTCACATCATTCTGGGTTCATTTGTGTGAAAACAAGGTCCAATCAGGCTGAAACGTTACAGGAAGGTAGAATCTATTGAGTTGTAAGTGATCTGAACGTTTCATGATGATCGCACATTCCTATAGGGGGTCAAACCATGTCCCAAAGGTCACCGGATCTGGTGTCAATTTAAAGAAGTAGTCCAGTTACACATTTGTGGGCATATAACTTGGCTTCTGAATGTCCTAGAGAGGTCAGGTTTGTTTTAGTGTACTCCAATCAACAGCCCCTACATCCACAAAAAGGAATGGAGTCATTAGCACTTATGGTTTGTAAATGGCACCCAGAATTATGTTGCACGTAGCACAATTTCACATCATTATGGGTTCATTTGTGTGAAAACAAGGTCGATTCAGGCAGAAATGTTACAAGAAGGTAGAATCTATTGAGTTGTAAGTGATCTGGATGTTTCATGATGATCGCACATTCCTATAGGGGGTAAAGCCATGTCCCAAAGGTCACCGGGCCTGGTGTCACTTTAAAGAAGTAGTCCAGTTACACCTTTGTGGGCTTATAACTTGGCTTCTGAATATCCTAGGGAGGTCAGGTTTGTTTTAGAGTACTCCAATTAACAGCCCCTACAACCACAAAAAGGAATGGAGCCATTAGCACTTATGGTTTTTAAATGGCACCCAGAATTATGTTGCACGAAGCACAATTTCACATCATTCAGGGTTCATTTGTGTGAAAACTTGGTCCAATCAGGCTGAAACGTTACAGGAAGGTAGAATCTATATAGTTGTAAGTGATCTGAACGTTTCATGATGATCGCACATTCCTATAAGGGGTCAAACCATGTCCCAAAGGTCACCGGGCCTGGTGTCACTTTAAAGAAGTAGTCCAGTTATACATTTGTGGGCTTATAACTTGGCTTCTGAATGTCCTAGAGAGGTCAGGTTTGTTTTAGTGTACTCCAATCAACAGTCCCTATATCCACAAAAAGGAATGGAGTCATTAGCACTTATGGTTTGTAAATGGCACCCAGAATTATGTTGCACGAAGCACAATTTCACATCATTCTGGGTCCATTTGTGTGAAAACAAGGTCCAATCAGGATGAAACGTTACAAGAAGGTAGAATCTATTGAGTTGTAAGTGATCTGAACTTTCATAATGATCGCACATTCCTATAGGGGGTCAAACCATGGCCCAAAGGTCACCGGGCCTGGTGTCACTTTAAAGAAGTAGTCCAGTTACACATTTTTGGGCTTATAACTTGGCTTCTGAATATCCTAGAGAGGTCAGGTTTGTTTTAGAGTACTCCAATCAACAGCCCCTACAACCACAAAAAGGAATAGAGTCATTAGCACTTATGATTTGTAAATGGCACCCAGAATTATGTTGCACGAAGCACAATTTCACATCATTCTTGGTTCATTTGTGTGAAAACAAGGTCCAATCAGGCTGAAACGTTATAGGAAGGTAGAATCTATTGAGTTGTAAGTGATCTGAACGTTTCATGATGATAGCACTTTCCTAAGGGGGTCAAACCATGTCCCAAACGTCACCGGATCTGGTGTCAATTTAAAGAAGTAGTCCAGTTACACATTTGTGGGCTTATAACTTGGCTTCTGAATGCCCTAGAGAGATCAGGTTTGTTTTAGTGTACTCCAAACAACAGCCCCTACAACCACAAAAAGGAATGGAGTCATTAGCACTTATGGTTTGTAAATGGCACCCAGAATTATGTTGCACGAAGCACAATTTCACATCATTCTGGGTCCATTTGTGTGAAAACAAGGTCCAATCAGGCTGAAACGTTACAGGAAGGTAGAATCTATTGTGTTGTAAGTGATCTGAACGTTTCATGATGATCACACATTCCTATAGGGGGTCAAACCATGTCCCAAAGGTCACCGGGCCTGGTGTCACTTTAAAAGAAGTAGTCCAGTTACACCTTTGTGGGCATATAACTTGGCTTCTGAATATCCTAGAGAGGTCAGGTTTGTTTTAGAGTATTCCAATTAACAGCCCCTACAACCACAAAAAGGAATGGAGTCATTAGCACTTATGGCTTTTAAATGGCACCCAGAATTATGTTGCACGAAGCACAATTTCACATCATTCTGGGTTCATTTGTGTGAAAACAAGGTCCAATCAGGCTGAAACGTTACAGGAAGGTAGAATCTATTGAGTTGTAAGTGATCTGAACGTTTCATGATGATCGCACATTCCTATAGGGGGTCAAACTATGTCCCAAAGGTCACCGGATCTGGTGTCAATTTAAAGAAGTGGTCCAGTTACACATTTGTGGGCTTATAACTTGGCTTCTGAATGTCCTAGAGAGGTCAGGTTTGTTTTAGTGTACTCCAATCAACAGCCCCTACATCCACAAAAAGGAATGGAGTCATTAGCACTTATGGTTTGTAAATGGCACCCAGAATTATGTTGCACAAAGCACAATTTCACATCATTCTGGGTCCATTTGTGTGAAAACAAGGTCCAATCAGGCTGAAATGTTACAAGAAGGTAGAATCTATTGAGTTGTAAGTGATCTGAACGTTTCATGATGATCGCACATTCCTCTAGGGGGTAAAACCATGTCCCAAAGGTCACCAGATCTGGTGTCAATTTAAAGAAGTAGTCCAGTTACACATTTGTGGGCTTATAACTTGGCTTCTGAATGTCCTAGAGAGATCAGGTTTGTTTTAGTGTACTCCAATCAACAGCCCCTACAACCACAAAAAGGAATGGAGTCATTATCACTTATGGTTTTTAAATGGCACCCAGAATTATGTTGCACAAAAGCACAATTTCACATCATTCTGGGTTCATTTGTGTGAAAACAAGGTCCAGTCAGGCTGAAACGTTACAGGAAGGTAGAATCTATTGAGTTGTAAATGATCTGAACGTTTCATGATGATAGCACTTTCCTAAGGGGGTCAAACCATGTCCCAAAGGTCACCGGATCTGGTGTCAATTTAAAGAAGTAGTCCAGTTACACATTTGTGGGCTTATAACTTGGCTTCTGAATATCCTAGAGAGGTCAGGTTTGTTTTAGAGTACTCCAATTAACAGCCCCCATTACCCCAAAAAGGAATGGAGTCATTAGCACTTATGGTTTTTAAATGGCACCCAGAATTATGTTGCACGTAGCACAATTTCACATCATTATGGGTTCATTTGTGTGAAAACAAGGTCGATTCAGGCAGAAATGTTACAAGAAGGTAGAATCTATTGAGTTGTAAGTGATCTGAACGTTTCATGATGATCGCAAATTCCTATAGGGGGTCAAACCATGTCCC
Organism: Nothobranchius furzeri; assembly: GCF_043380555.1. Taxonomy (NCBI): domain Eukaryota; kingdom Metazoa; phylum Chordata; class Actinopteri; order Cyprinodontiformes; family Nothobranchiidae; genus Nothobranchius; species Nothobranchius furzeri. The sequence goes on from NC_091750.1 coordinate 15,332,555, forward strand.
AAAGGTCACCGGGCCTGGTGTCACTTTAAAGAAGTAGTCCAGGTACACCTTTGTGGGCTTATAACTTGGCTTCTGAATGTCCTAGAGAGATCAGGTTTGTTTTAATATACTCCAAACAACAGCCCCTACAACCACAAAAAGGAATGGAGTCATTAGCACTTATGGTTTGTAAATGGCACCCAGAATTATGTTGCATGAAGCACAATTTCACATCATTCTGGGTCCATTTGTCTGAAAACAAGGTCCAATCAGGCTGAAACATTACAAGAAGGTAGAATCTATTGAGTTGTAAGTGATCTGAATGTTTCATGATGATTGCACATTCCTATAGGGGGTCAAACCATGTCCCAAAGTTCACCAGGCCTGGTGTCACTTTAAAGAAGTAGTCCAGTTACACATTTGTGGGCTTATAACTTGGCTTCTGAATGTCCTAGAGAGATCAGGTTTGTTTTAGTGTACTCCAATCAACAGCCCCTACAACGCCAAAAAGGAATGGAGTCATTAGCACTTATGGTTTTTAAATGGCACCCAGAATTATGTTGCACGAAGCACAATTTCACATCATTCTGGGTTCATTTGTGTGAAAACAAGGTCCAGTCAGGCTGAAACGTTACAGGAAGGTAGAATCTATTGAGTTGTAAATGATCTGAACGTTTCATGATGATAGCACTTTCCTAAGGGGGTCAAACATTGTCCCAAAGGTCACCGGATCTGGTGTCAATTTAAAGAAGTAGTCCAGTTACACATTTGTGGGCTTATAACTTGGCTTCTGAATGTCCTAGAGAGATCAGGTTTGTTTTAGTGTACTCCAATCAACAGCCCCTACAACCACAAAAAGGAATGGAGTTATTAGCACTTATGGTTTTTAAATGGGACCCAGAATTATGTTGCACGAAGCACAATTTCACATCATTCTGGGTCCATTTGTGTGAAAACAAGGTCCAATCAGGCAGAAACGTTACAGGAAGGTAGAATCTATTGAGTTGTAAGTGATCTGAACGTTTCATGATGATAGCACTTTCCTAAGGGGGGGTCAAACCATGTCCCAAAGGTCACCAGATCTGGTGTCAATTTAAAGAAGTAGTCCAGTTACACCTTTGTGGGCTTATAACTTGGCTTCTGAATATCCTAGAGAGGTCAGGTTTGTTTTAGAGTACTCCAATTAACAGCCCCCATTACCCCAAAAAGGAATGGAGTCATTAGCACTTATGGTTTTTAAATGGCACCCAGAATTATGTTGCACGTAGCACAATTTCACATCATTATGGGTTCATTTGTGTGAAAACAAGGTCGATTCAGGCAGAAATGTTACAAGAAGGTAGAATCTATTGAGATGTAAGTGATCTGAACGTTTCATGATGATCGCAAATTCCTATAGGGGGTCAAACCATGTCCCAAAGGTCACCGGGCCTGGTGTCACTTTAAAGAAGTAGTCCAGGTACACCTTTGTGGGCTTATAACTTGGCTTCTGAATGTCCTAGAGAGATCAGGTTTGTTTTAATGTACTCCAATCAACAGCCCCTACAACCACAAAAAGGAATGGAGTCATTAGCACTTATGGTTTGTAAATGGCACCCAGAATTATGTTGCACGAAGCACAATTTCACATCATTCTGGGTCCATTTGTGTGAAAACAAGGTCCAATCAGGCTGAAACATTACAAGAAGGTAGAATCTATTGAGTTGTAAGTGATCTGAATGTTTCATGATGATTGCACATTCCTATAGGGGGTCAAACCATGTCCCAAAGGTCACCAGGCCTGGTGTCACTTTAAAGAAGTAGTCCAGTTACACATTTGTGGGCTTATAACTTGGCTTCTGAATGTCCTAGAGAGATCAGGTTTGTTTTAGTGTACTCCAATCAACAGACCCTACAACGACAAAAAGGAATGGAGTCATTAGCACTTATGGTTTTTAAATGGCACCCAGAATTATGTTGCACGAAGCACAATTTCACATCATTCTGGGTTCATTTGTGTGAAAACAAGGTCCAATCAGGCTGAAACGTTACAGGAAGGTAGAATCTATTGAGTTGTAAGTGATCTGAACGTTTCATGATGATAGCAATTTCCTAAGAGGGTCAAACCATGTCCCAAAGGTCACCAGAACCTGGTGTCAGTTTAAAGAAGTAGTCTTGTTACACCTTTGTGGGCTTATAACTTGGCTTCTGAATGTTCTAGAGAGGTCAGGTTTGTTTTAGTGTACTCCAATCAACAGCCCCTACAACCACAAAAAGGAATGGAGTCATTAGCACTTATGGTTTGTAAATGGCACCCAGAATTATGTTGCACGAAGCACAATTTCACATCATTCTGGGTCCATTTGTGTGAAAACAAGGTCCAATCAGGCTGAAACATTACAAGAAGGTAGAATCTATTGAGTTGTAAGTGATCTGAATGTTTCATGATGATTGCACATTCCTATAGGGGGTCAAACCATGTCCCAAAGGTCACCAGGCCTGGTGTCACTTTAAAGAAGTAGTCCAGTTACACATTTGTGGGCTTATAACTTGGCTTCTGAATGTCCTAGAGAGATCAGGTTTGTTTTAGTGTACTCCAATCAACAGACCCTACAACGACAAAAAGGAATGGAGTCATTAGCACTTATGGTTTTTAAATGGCACCCAGAATTATGTTGCACGAAGCACAATTTCACATCATTCTGGGTTCATTTGTGTGAAAACAAGGTCCAATCAGGCTGAAACGTTACAGGAAGGTAGAATCTATTGAGTTGTAAGTGATCTGAACGTTTCATGATGATAGCAATTTCCTAAGAGGGTCAAACCATGTCCCAAAGGTCACCAGAACCTGGTGTCAGTTTAAAGAAGTAGTCTTGTTACACCTTTGTGGGCTTATAACTTGGCTTCTGAATGTTCTAGAGAGGTCAGGTTTGTTTTAGTGTACTCCAATCAACAGCCCCTACAACCACAAAAAGGAATGGAGTCATTAGCACTTATGGTTTGTAAATGGCACCCAGAATTATGTTGCACGAAGCACAATTTAACATCATTCTGGGTCCATTTGTGTGAAAACAAGGTCCAATCAGGCTGAAACGTTACAAGAAGGTAGGATCTATTGAGTTGTAAGTGATCTGAACGTTTCATGATGATCGCACATTCCTATAGGGGGTCAAACCATGTCCCAAAGGTCACCGGGCCTGGTGTCACTTTAAAGAAGTAGTCTAGTTACACCTTTGTGGGCTTATAACTTGGCTTCTGAATATCCTAGAGAGGTCAGGTTTTTTTTAGAGTACTCCTATTAACAGCCCCCATTACCCCAAATAGGATTGGAGTCATTAGCACTTATGGTTTGTAAATGGCACCCAGAATTATGTTGCACGAAGCACAATTTCACATCATTCTGGGTCCATTTGTGTGAAAACAACGTCCAATCAGGCTGAAACGTTACAAGAAGGTAGAATCTATTGAGTGTTAAGTGATCTGAACGTTTCATGATGATCGCACATTCCTATAGGGGGTCAAACCATGTCCCAAAGGTCACCGGGCCTGGTGTCACTTTAAAGAAGTAGTCTAGTTACACCTTTGTGGGCTTATAACTTGGCTTCTGAATGTCCTAGAGAGGTCAGGTTTTTTTAGAGTACTCCAATCAACAGCCCCTACAACCACAAAAAGGAATGGAGTCATTAGCACTAATGGTTTGTAAATGGCACCCAGAATTATGTTGCACGAAGCACAATTTCACATCATTCTGGGTCCATTTGTGTGAAAACAAGGTCCAATCAGGCTGAAACGTTACAAGAAGGTAGAATCTATTGAGTGTTAAGTGATCTGAATGTTTCATGATGATAGCAATTTCCTAAGGGGGTCAAACCATGTCCCAAAGGTCACCGGGCCTGGTGTCAGTTTAAAGAAGTAGTCTAGTTACACCTTTGTGGGCTTATAACTTGGCTTCTGAATGTCCTAGAGAGGTCAGGTTTGTTTTAGTGTACTCCAATCAACAGCCCCTACAACCACAAAAAGGAATGGAGTCATTACCACTTATGGTTTGTAAATGGCACCCAGAGTTATGTTGCACGAAGCACAATTTCACATCATTCTGGGTCCATTTGTGTGAAAACAAGGTCCAATCAGGCTGAAACGTTACAATAAGGTAGAATCTATTGAGTTGTAAGTGATCTGAACGTTTCATGATGATCGCACATTCCTATAGGGGGTCAAACCATGTCCCAAAGGTCACCAGGCCTGGTGTCACTTTAAAGAAGTAGTCCAGTTACACATTTGTGGGCTTATAACTTGGCTTCTGAATGTCCAGGAGAGATCAGGTTTGTTTTAGTGTACTCCAATCAACAGACCCTACAACGACAAAAAGGAATGGAGTCATTAGCACTTATGGTTTTTAAATGGCACCCAGAATTATGTTGCACGAAGCACAATTTCACATCATTCTGGGTTCATTTGTGTGAAAACAAGGTCCAATCAGGCTGAAACGTTACAGGAAGGTAGAATCTATTGAGTTGTAAGTGATCTGAATGTTTCATGATGACAGCAATTTCCTAAGGGGGTCAAACCATGTCCCAAAGGTCACCAGGCCTGGTGTCAGTTTAAAGAAGAAGTCTAGTTACACCTTTGTGGGCTTATAACTTGGCTTCTGAATGTCCTAGAGAGGTCAGGTTTGTTTTAGTGTACTCCAATCAACAGCCCCTACAACCACAAAAAGGAATGGAGTCATTAGCACTTATGGTTTGTAAATGGCACCCAGAATTATGTTGCACGAAGCACAATTTCACATCATTCTGGGTCCATTTGTGTGAAAACAACGTCCAATCAGGCTGAAACGTTACAAGAAGGTAGAATCTATTGAGTGTTAAGTGATCTGAACGTTTCATGATGATCGCACATTCCTATAGGGGGTCAAACCATGTCCCAAAGGTCACCGGGCCTGGTGTCACTTTAAAGAAGTAGTCTAGTTACAACTTTGTGGGCTTATAACTTGGCTTCTGAATATCCTAGAGAGGTCAGTTTTTTTTAGAGTACTCCTATTAACAGCCCCTATTACCCCAAATAGGAATGGTGTCATTAGCACTTATGGTTTGTAAATGGCACCCAGAATTATGTTGCACGAAGCACAATTTCACATCATTCTGGGTCCATTTGTGTGAAAACAAGGTCCAATCAGGCTGAAACGTTACAGGAAGGTAGAATCTATTGAGTTGTAAAAGATCTGAACGTTTCATGATGATCGCACATTCCTATAGGCGGTCAAACCATGTCCCAAAGGTCACCGGACCTGGTGTCACTTTAAAGAAGTAGTCCAGTTACACCTTTGTGGGCTTATAACTTGGCTTCTGAATGTCCTAGAGAGGTCAGGTTTGTTTTAGTGTACTCCAATCAACAGCCCCTACAACCACAAAAAGGAATGGAGTCATTAGCACTTATGGTTTGTAAATGGCACCCAGAATTATGTTGCACGAAGCACAATTTCACATCATTCTGGGTCCATTTGTGTGAAAACAAGGTCCAATCAGGCTGAAACGTTACAAGAAGGTAGAATCTATTGAGTGTTAAGTGATCTGAATGTTTCATGATGATAGCAATTTCCTAAGGGGGTCAAACCATGTCCCAAAGGTCACCGGGCCTGGTGTCAGTTTAAAGAAGTAGTCTAGTTACACCTTTGTGGGCTTATAACTTGGCTTCTGAATGTCCTAGAGAGGTCAGGTTTGTTTTAGTGTACTCCAATCAACAGCCCCTACAACCAAAAAAAGGAATGGAGTCATTACCACTTATGGTTTGTAAATGGCACCCAGAGTTATGTTGCACGAAGCACAATTTCACATCATTCTGGGTCCATTTGTGTGAAAACAAGGTCCAATCAGGCTGAAACGTTACAATAAGGTAGAATCTATTGAGTTGTAAGTGATCTGAACGTTTCATGATGATCGCACATTCCTATAGGGGGTCAAACCATGTCCCAAAGGTCACCAGGCCTGGTGTCACTTTAAAGAAGTAGTCCAGTTACACATTTGTGGGCTTATAACTTGGCTTCTGAATGTCCTAGAGAGATCAGGTTTGTTTTAGTGTACTCCAATCAACAGACCCTACAACGACAAAAAGGAATGGAGTCATTAGCACTTATGGTTTTTAAATGGCACCCAGAATTATGTTGCACGAAGCACAATTTCACATCATTCTGGGTTCATTTGTGTGAAAACAAGGTCCAATCAGGCTGAAACGTTACAGGAAGGTAGAATCTATTGAGTTGTAAGTGATCTGAATGTTTCATGATGATAGCAATTTCCTAAGGGGGTCAAACCATGTCCCAAAGGTCACCAGGCCTGGTGTCAGTTTAAAGAAGTAGTCTAGTTACACCTTTGTGGGCTTATAACTTGGCTTCTGAATGTCCTAGAGAGGTCAGGTTTGTTTTAGTGTACTCCAATCAACAGCCCCTACAACCACAAAAAGGAATGGAGTCATTACCACTTATGGTTTGTAAATGGCACCCAGAATTATGTTGCACAAAGCACAATTTCACATCATTCTGGGTCCATTTGTGTGAAAACAAGGTCCAATCAGGCTGAAACGTTACAATAAGGTAGAATCTATTGAGTTGTAAGTGATCTGAACGTTTCATGATGATCGAACATTCCTATAGGGGGTCAAACCATGTCCCAATGGTCACCGGGCCTGGTGTCACTTTAAAGAAGTAGTCTAGTTACACCTTTGTGGGCTTATAACTTGGCTTCTGAATATCCTAGAGAGGTCAGGTTTTTTTAGAGTACTCCTATTAACAGACCCATTACCCCAAATAGGAATGGAGTCATTAGCACTTATGGTTTGTAAATGGCACCCAGAATTATGTTGCACGAAGCACAATTTCACATCATTCTGGGTCCATTTGTGTGAAAACAAGGTCCAATAGGGCTGAAACGTTACAGGAAGGTAGAATCTATTGAGTTGTAAGTGATCTGAATGTTTCATGATGATCACACATTCCTAATTGCGGTCAAACCATGTCCCAAAGGTCACCGGGCCTGGTGTCACTTTAAAGAAGTAGTCCAGTTACACCTTTGTGGGCTTATAACTTGGCTTCTGAATGTTCTAGAGAGGTCAGGTTTGTTTTAGTGTACTCCAATCAACAGCCCCTACAACCACAAAAAGGAATGGAGTCATTAGCACTTATGGTTTGTAAATGGCACCCAGAATTATGTTGCACGAAGCACAATTTAACATCATTCTGGGTCCATTTGTGTGAAAACAAGGTCCAATCAGGCTGAAACGTTACAAGAAGGTAGAATCTATTGAGTTGTAAGTGATCTGAACGTTTCATGATGATCGCACATTCCTATAGGGGTTCAAACCATGTCCCAAAGGTCACCGGACCTGGTGTCACTTTAAAGAAGTAGTCTAGTTACACCTTTGTGGGCTTATAACTTGGCTTCTGAATATCCTAGAGAGGTCAGGTTTTTTTAGAGTACTCCTATTAACAGCCCCCATTACCCCAAATAGGATTGGAGTCATTAGCACTTATGGTTTGTAAATGGCACCCAGAATTATGTTGCACGAAGCACAATTTCACATCATTCTGGGTCCATTTGTGTGAAAACAAGGTCCAATAGGGCGAAACATTACAGGAAGGTAGAATCTATTGAGTTGTAAGTGATCTAAACGTTTCATGATGATCGCACATTCCTAATTGCGGTCAAACCATGTCCCAAAGGTCACCGGGCCTGGTGTCACTTTAAAGAAGTAGTCTAGTTACACCTTTGTGGGCTTATAACTTGGCTTCTGAATGTCCTAGAGAGGTCAGGTTTGTTTTAGTGTACTCCAATAAACAGCCCCTACAACCACAAAAAGGAATGGAGTCATTAGCACCTATGGTTTGTAAATGGCACCCAGAATTATGTTGCACGAAGCACAATTTCACATCATTCTGGGTCCATTTGTGTGAAAACAACGTCCAATCAGGCTGAAACGTTACAAGAAGGTAGAATCTATTGAGTGTTAAGTGATCTGAACGTTTCATGATGATCGCACATTCCTATAGGGGGTCAAACCATGTCCCAAAGGTCACCGGGCCTGGTGTCACTTTAAAGAAGTAGTCTAGTTACACCTTTGTGGGCTTATAACTTGGCTTCTGAATATCCTAGAGAGGTCAGGTTTTTTTTTAGAGTACTCCTATTAACAGCCCCTATTACCCCAAATAGGAATGGTGTCATTAGCACTTATGGTTTGTAAATGGCACCCAGAATTATGTTGCACGAAGCACAATTTCACATCATTCTGGGTCCATTTGTGTGAAAACAAGGTCCAATCAGGCTGAAACGTTACAGGAAGGTAGAATCTATTGAGTTGTAAAAGATCTGAACGTTTCATGATGATCGCACATTCCTATAGGCGGTCAAACCATGTCCCAAAGGTCACCGGACCTGGTGTCACTTTAAAGAAGTAGTCCAGTTACACCTTTGTGGGCTTATAACTTGGCTTCTGAATGTCCTAGAGAGGTCAGGTTTGTTTTAGTGTACTCCAATCAACAGCCCCTACAACCACAAAAAGGAATGGAGTCATTAGCACTTATGGTTTGTAAATGGCACCCAGAATTATGTTGCACGAAGCACAATTTCACATCATTCTGGGTCCATTTGTGTGAAAACAAGGTCCAATCAGGCTGAAACGTTACAAGAAGGTAGAATCTATTGAGTGTTAAGTGATCTGAACGTTTCATGATGATCGCACATTCCTATAGGGGGTCAAACCATGTCCCAAAGGTCACCGGGCCTGGTGTCACTTTAAAGAAGTAGTCTAGTTACACCTTTGTGGGCTTATAACTTGGCTTCTGAATGTCCTAGAGAGGTCAGGTTTGTTTTAGTGTACTCCAATCAACAGCCCCTACAACCACAAAAAGGAATGGAGTCATTAGCACTAATGGTTTGTATATGGCACCCAGAATTATGTTGCACGAAGCACAATTTCACATCATTCTGGGTCCATTTGTGTGAAAACAAGGTCCAATCAGGCTGAAACGTTACAAGAAGGTAGAATCTATTGAGTGTTAAGTGATCTGAATGTTTCATGATGATAGCAATTTCCTAAGGGGGTCAAACCATGTCCCAAAGGTCACCGGGCCTGGTGTCAGTTTTAAGAAGTAGTCTAGTTACACCTTTGTGGGCTTATAACTTGGCTTCTGAATGTCCTAGAGAGGTCAGGTTTGTTTTAGTGTACTCCAATCAACAGCCCCTACAACCACAAAAAGGAATGGAGTCATTACCACTTATGGTTTGTAAATGGCACCCAGAGTTATGTTGCACGAAGCACAATTTCACATCATTCTGGGTCCATTTGTGTGAAAACAAGGTCCAATCAGGCTGAAACGTTACAATAAGGTAGAATCTATTGAGTTGTAAGTGATCTGAACGTTTCATGATGATCGCACATTCCTATAGGGGGTCAAACCATGTCCCAAAGGTCACCGGGCCTGGTGTCACTTTAAAGAAGTAGTCTAGTTACACCTTTGTGGGCTTATAACTTGGCTTCTGAATATCCTAGAGAGGTCAGGTTTTTTTTAGAGTACTCCTATTAACAGCCCCCATTACCCCAAATAGGATTGGAGTCATTAGCAATTATGGTTTGTAAATGGCACCCAGAATTATGTTGCACGAAGCACAATTTCACATCATTCTGGGTCCATTTGTGTGAAAAAAAGGTCCAATAGGGCGAATCGTTACAGGAAGGTAGAATCTATTGAGTTGTAAGTGATCTAAACGTTTCATGATGATCGCACATTCCTAATTGCGGTCAAACCATGTCCCAAAGGTCACCGGGCCTGGTGTCACTTTAAAGAAGTAGTCCAGTTACACCTTTGTGGGCTTATAACTTGGCTTCTGGATATCCTAGAGAGGTCAGGTTTATTTTAGTGTACTCCAATCAACAGCCCCTACAACCACAAAAAGGAATGGAGACATTAGCACTTATGGTTTTTAAATTGCACCCAGAATTATGTTGCACGAAGCACAATTTCACATCATTCTGGGTCCATTTGTGTGAAAACAAGGTCCAATCAGGCTGAAACGTTACAAGAAGGTAGAATCTATTGAGTGTTAAGTGATCTGAACGTTTCATGATGATCGCACATTCCTATAGGGGGTCAAACCATGTCCCAAAGGTCACCGGGCCTGGTGTCACTTTAAAGAAGTAGTCTAGTTACACCTTTGTGGGCTTATAACTTGGCTTCTGAATATCCTAGAGAGGTCAGGTTTTTTTTAGAGTACTCCTATTAACAGCCCCTATTACCCCAAATAGGAATGGAGTCATTAGCACTTATGGTTTGTAAATGGCACCCAGAATTATGTTGCACGAAGCACAATTTCACATCATTCTGGGTCCATTTGTGTGAAAACAAGGTCCAATCAGGCTGAAACGTTACAGGAAGGTAGAATCTATTGAGTTGTAAGTGATCTGAACGTTTCATGATGATCTCACATTCCTATAGGCGGTCAAACCATGTCCCAAAGGTCACCGGACCTGGTGTCACTTTAAAGAAGTAGTCCAGTTACACCTTTGTGGGCTTATAACTTGGCATCTGAATGTCCTAGAGAGGTCAGGTTTGTTTTAGTGTACTCCAATCAACAGCCCCTACAACGACAAAAAGGAATGGAGTCATTAGCACTTATGGTTTGTAAATGGCACCCAGAATTATGTTGCACGAAGCACAATTTCACATCATTCTGGGTCCATTTGTGTGAAAACAAGGTCCAATCAGGCTGAAACGTTACAAGAAGGTAGAATCTATTGAGCTGTAAGTGATCTGAACGTTTCATGATGATAGCACTTTCCTAAGGGGGTCAAACCATGTCCCAAATGTCACCGGATCTGGTGTCAATTTAAAGTAGTCCAGTTACACCTTTGTGGGCTTATAACTTGGCTTCTGAATGTCCTAGAGAGGTCAGGTTTGTTTTAGTGTACTCCAATCAACAGCCCCTACAACCACAAAAAGGAATGGAGTCATTAGCACTTATGGTTTGTAAATGGCACCCAGAATTATGTTGCACGAAGCACAATTTCACATCATTCTGGGTCCATTTGTGTGAAAACAAGGTCCAATCAGGCTGAAACGTTACAAGACGGTAGAATCTATTGAGTTGTCAGAGATCTGAATGTTTCATGATGATCGCACATTCCTATAGGGGGTCAAACCATGTCCCAAAGGTCACCGGGCCTGGTGTCACTTTAAAGAAGTAGTCCAGTTACACCTTTGTGGGCTTATAACTTGGCTTCTGAATGTCCTAGAGAGGTCAGGTTTGTTTTAGTGTACTCCAATCAACAGCCCCTACAACCACAAAAAGGAATGGAGTCATTAGCACTTATGGTTTGTAAATGGCACCCAGAATTATGTTGCACGAAGCACAATTTCACATCATTCTGGGTCCATTTGTGGTAAAACAAGGTCCAATCAGGCTGAAACGTTACAAGAAGGTAGAATCTATTGAGTTGTAAGTGATCTGAACGTTTCATGATGATAGCACTTTCCTAAGGGGGTCAAACCATGTCCCAAAGGTCACCGGATCTGGTGTCAATTTAAAGAAGTAGTCCAGTTACACCTTTGTGGGCTTATAACTTGGCTTCTGAATGTCCTAGAGAGGTCAGGTTTGTTTTAGTGTACTCCATTCAACAGCCCCTACAACCACAAAAAGGAATGGAGTCATTAGCACTTATATTTTGTAAATGGCACCCAGAATTATGTTGCACGAAGCACAATTTCACATCATTCTGGGTCCATTTGTGTGAAAACAAGGTCCAATCAGGCTGAAACGTTACAAGAAGGTAGAATCTATTGAGTTGTAAGTGATCTGAACGTTTCATGATGATAGCACTTTCCTAAGGGGGTCAAACCATGTCCCAAAGGTCACCGGATCTGTTGTCAATTTAAAGAAGTAGTCCAGTTACACCTTTGTGGGCTTATAACTTGGCTTCTGAATGTCCTAGAGAGGTCAGGTTTGTTTTAGTGTACTCCAATCAACAGCCCCTACAACCACAAAAAGGAATGGAGTCATTAGCACTTATGGTTTGTAAATGGCACCCAGAATTATGTTGCACGAAGCACAATTTCACATCATTCTGAGTCCATTTGTGTGAAAACAAGGTCCAATCAGGCTGAAACGTTACAAGAAGGTAGAATCTATTGAGTTGTCAGTGATCTGAATGTTTCATGATGATTGCACATTCCTATAGGGGGTCAAACCATGTCCCAAAGGTCACCGGGCCTGGTGTCACTTTAAAGAAGTAGTCCAGTTACACCTTTGTGGGCTTATAACTTTGCTTCTGAATGTCCTAGAGAGGTCAGGTTTGTTTTAGTGTACTCCAATCAACAGCCCCTACAACCACAAAAAGGAATGGAGTCATTAGCACTTATGGTTTGTAAATGGCACCCAGAATTATGTTGCACGAAGCACAATTTCACATCATTCTGGATCCATTTGTGGTAAAACAAGGTCCAATCAGGCTGAAACTTTACAAGAAGGTAGAATCTATTGAGTTGTAAGTGATCTGAACGTTTCATGATGATAGCACTTTCCTAAGGGGGTCAAACCATGTCCCAAAGGTCACCGGATCTGGTGTCAATTTAAAGAAGTAGTCCAGTTACACCTTTGTGGTCTTATAACTTGGCTTCTGAATGTCCTAGAGAGGTCAGGTTTGTTTTAGTGTACTCCATTCAACAGCCCCTACAACCACAAAAAGGAATGGAGTCATTAAAACTTATGGTTTGTAAATGGCACCCAGAATTATGTTGCACGGAGCACAATTTCACATCATTCTGGGTCCATTTGTGTGAAAACAAGGTCCAATCAGGCTGAAACGTTACAAGAAGGTAGAATCTATTGAGTTGTCAGTAATCTGAATGTTTCATGATGATCGCACATTCCTATAGGGGGTAAAACCATGTCCCAAAGGTCACCGGGCCTGGTGTCACTTTAAAGAAGTAGTCCAGTTACACCTTTGTGGGCTTATAACTTGGCTTCTGAGTGTCCTAGAGAGGTCTGGTTTGTTTTAGTGTACTCCAATCAACAGCCCCTACAACCACAAAAAGGAATGTAGTCATTATCACTTATGGTTTGTAAATGGCACCCAGAATTATGTTGCACGAAGCACAATTTCACATCATTCTGGGTCCATTTGTGTGAAAACAAGGTCCAATCAGGCTGAAACGTTACAAGAAGGTAGAATCTATTGAGTTGTAAGTGATCTGAACGTTTCATGATGATCGCACATTCCTATAGAGGGTCAAACCATGTCCCAAAGGTCACCGGGCCTGGTGTCAGTTTAAAGAAGTAGTCTAGTTACACCTTTGTGGGCTTATAACTTGGCTTCTGAATGTCCTAGAGAGGTCAGGTTTGTTTTAGTGTACTCCAATCAACAGCCCCTACAACCACAAAAAGGAATGGAGTCATTAGCACTTATGGTTTGTAAATGGCACCCAGAATTATGTTGCACGAAGCACAATTTCACATCATTCTGGGTCCATTTGTGTGAAAACAAGGTCCAATCAGGCTGAAACGTTACAAGACGGTAGAATCTATTGAGTTGTCAGAGATCTGAATGTTTCATGATGATCGCACATTCCTATAGGGGGTCAAACCATGTCCCAAAGGTCACCGGGCCTGGTGTCACTTTAAAGAAGTAGTCCAGTTACACCTTTGTGGGCTTATAACTTGGCTTCTGAATGTCCTAGAGAGGTCAGGTTTGTTTTAGTGTACTCCAATCAACAGCCCCTACAACCACAAAAAGGAATGGAGTCATTAGCACTTATGGTTTGTAAATGGCACCCAGAATTATGTTGCACGAAGCACAATTTCACATCATTCTGGGTCCATTTGTGGTAAAACAAGGTCCAATCAGGCTGAAAGGTTACAAGAAGGTAGAATCTATTGAGTTGTAAGTGATCTGAACGTTTCATGATGATAGCACTTTCCTAAGGGGGTCAAACCATGTCCCAAAGGTCACCGGATCTGGTGTCAATTTAAAGAAGTAGTCCAGTTACACCTTTGTGGGCTTATAACTTGGCTTCTGAATGTCCTAGAGAGGTCAGGTTTGTTTTAGTGTACTCCATTCAACAGCCCCTACAACCACAAAAAGGAATGGAGTCATTAGCACTTATGGTTTGTAAATGGCACCCAGAATTATGTTGCACGAAGCACAATTTCACATCATTCTGGGTCCATTTGTGTGAAAACAAGGTCCAATCAGGCTGAAACGTTACAAGAAGGTAGAATCTATTGAGTTGTAAGTGATCTGAACGTTTCATGATGATAGCACTTTCCTAAGGGGGTCAAACCATGTCCCAAAGGTCACCGGATCTGTTGTCAATTTAAAGAAGTAGTCCAGTTACACCTTTGTGGGCTTATAACTTGGCTTCTGAATGTCCTAGAGAGGTCAGGTTTGTTTTAGTGTACTCCGATCAACAGCCCCTACAACCACAAAAAGGAATTGAGTCATTAGCACTTATGGTTTGTAAATGGCACCCAGAATTATGTTGCACGAAGCACAATTTCACATCATTCTGAGTCCATTTGTGTGAAAACAAGGTCCAATCAGGCTGAAACGTTACAAGAAGGTAGAATCTATTGAGTTGTCAGTGATCTGAATGTTTCATGATGATTGCACATTCCTATAGGGGGTCAAACCATGTCCCAAAGGTCACCGGGCCTGGTGTCACTTTAAAGAAGTAGTCCAGTTACACCTTTGTGGGCTTATAACTTGGCTTCTGAATGTCCTAGAGAGGTCAGGTTTGTTTTAGTGTACTCCAATCAACAGCCCCTACAACCACAAAAAGGAATGGAGTCATTAGCACTTATGGTTTGTAAATGGCACCCAGAATTATGTTGCACGAAGCACAATTTCACATCATTCTGGGTCCATTTGTGGTAAAACAAGGTCCAATCAGGCTGAAATGTTACAAGAAGGTAGAATCTATTGAGTTGTAAGTGATCTGAACGTTTCATGATGATAGCACTTTCCTAAGGGGGTCAAACCATGTCCCAAAGGTCACCGGATCTGGTGTCAATTTAAAGAAGTAGTCCAGTTACACCTTTGTGGTCTTATAACTTGGCTTCTGAATGTCCTAGAGAGGTCAGGTTTGTTTTAGTGTACTCCATTCAACAGCCCCTACAACCACAAAAAGGAATGGAGTCATTAGCACTTATGGTTTGTAAATGGCACCCAGAATTATGTTGCACGGAGCACAATTTCACATCATTCTGGGTCCATTTGTGTGAAAACAAGGTCCAATCAGGCTGAAACGTTACAAGAAGGTAGAATCTATTGAGTTGTCAGTAATCTGAATGTTTCATGATGATCGCACATTCCTATAGGGGGTAAAACCATGTCCCAAAGGTCACCGGGCCTGGTGTCACTTTAAAGAAGTAGTCCAGTTACACCTTTGTGGGCTTATAACTTGGCTTCTGAGTGTCCTAGAGAGGTCTGGTTTGTTTTAGTGTACTCCAATCAACAGCCCCTACAACCACAAAAAGGAATGTAGTCATTATCACTTATGGTTTGTAAATGTCACCCAGAATAATGTTGCACGAAGCACAATTTCACATCAGTCTGGGTCCATTTGTGTGAAAACAAGGTCCAATCAGGCTGAAACGTTACAAGAAGGTAGAATCTATTGAGTTGTAAGTGATCTGAACGTTTCATGATGATCGCACATTCCTATAGAGGGTCAAACCATGTCCCAAAGGTCACCGGGCCTGGTGTCAGTTTAAAGAAGTAGTCTAGTTACACCTTTGTGGGCTTATAACTTGGCTTCTGAATGTCCTAGAGAGGTCAGGTTTGTTTTAGTGTACTCCAATCAACAGCCCCTACAACGACAAAAAGGAATGGAGTCATTAGCACTTATGGTTTGTAAATGGCACCCAGAATTATGTTGCACGAAGCACAATTTCACATCATTCTGGGTCCATTTGTGTGAAAACAAGGTCCAATCAGGCTGAAACGTTACAGGAAGGTAGAATCTATTGAGTTGTAAGTGATCTGAACGTTTCATGATGATCTCACATTCCTATAGGCGGTCAAACCATGTCCCAAAGGTCACCGGACCTGGTGTCACTTTAAAGAAGTAGTCCAGTTACACCTTTGTGGGCTTATAACTTGGCATCTGAATGTCCTAGAGAGGTCAGGTTTGTTTTAGTGTACTCCAATCAACAGCCCCTACAACGACAAAAAGGAATGGAGTCATTAGCACTTATGGTTTGTAAATGGCACCCAGAATTATGTTGCACGAAGCACAATTTCACATCATTCTGGGTCCATTTGTGTGAAAACAAGGTCCAATCAGGCTGAAACGTTACAAGAAGGTAGAATCTATTGAGCTGTAAGTGATCTGAACGTTTCATGATGATAGCACTTTCCTAAGGGGGTCAAACCATGTCCCAAATGTCACCGGATCTGGTGTCAATTTAAAGTAGTCCAGTTACACCTTTGTGGGCTTATAACTTGGCTTCTGAATGTCCTAGAGAGGTCAGGTTTGTTTTAGTGTACTCCAATCAACAGCCCCTACAACCACAAAAAGGAATGGAGTCATTAGCACTTATGGTTTGTAAATGGCACCCAGAATTATGTTGCACGAAGCACAATTTCACATCATTCTGGGTCCATTTGTGTGAAAACAAGGTCCAATCAGGCTGAAACGTTACAAGACGGTAGAATCTATTGAGTTGTCAGAGATCTGAATGTTTCATGATGATCGCACATTCCTATAGGGGGTCAAACCATGTCCCAAAGGTCACCGGGCCTGGTGTCACTTTAAAGAAGTAGTCCAGTTACACCTTTGTGGGCTTATAACTTGGCTTCTGAATGTCCTAGAGAGGTCAGGTTTGTTTTAGTGTACTCCAATCAACAGCCCCTACAACCACAAAAAGGAATGGAGTCATTAGCACTTATGGTTTGTAAATGGCACCCAGAATTATGTTGCACGAAGCACAATTTCACATCATTCTGGGTCCATTTGTGGTAAAACAAGGTCCAATCAGGCTGAAACGTTACAAGAAGGTAGAATCTATTGAGTTGTAAGTGATCTGAACGTTTCATGATGATAGCACTTTCCTAAGGGGGTCAAACCATGTCCCAAAGGTCACCGGATCTGGTGTCAATTTAAAGAAGTAGTCCAGTTACACCTTTGTGGGCTTATAACTTGGCTTCTGAATGTCCTAGAGAGGTCAGGTTTGTTTTAGTGTACTCCATTCAACAGCCCCTACAACCACAAAAAGGAATGGAGTCATTAGCACTTATATTTTGTAAATGGCACCCAGAATTATGTTGCACGAAGCACAATTTCACATCATTCTGGGTCCATTTGTGTGAAAACAAGGTCCAATCAGGCTGAAACGTTACAAGAAGGTAGAATCTATTGAGTTGTAAGTGATCTGAACGTTTCATGATGATAGCACTTTCCTAAGGGGGTCAAACCATGTCCCAAAGGTCACCGGATCTGTTGTCAATTTAAAGAAGTAGTCCAGTTACACCTTTGTGGGCTTATAACTTGGCTTCTGAATGTCCTAGAGAGGTCAGGTTTGTTTTAGTGTACTCCAATCAACAGCCCCTACAACCACAAAAAGGAATGGAGTCATTAGCACTTATGGTTTGTAAATGGCACCCAGAATTATGTTGCACGAAGCACAATTTCACATCATTCTGAGTCCATTTGTGTGAAAACAAGGTCCAATCAGGCTGAAACGTTACAAGAAGGTAGAATCTATTGAGTTGTCAGTGATCTGAATGTTTCATGATGATTGCACATTCCTATAGGGGGTCAAACCATGTCCCAAAGGTCACCGGGCCTGGTGTCACTTTAAAGAAGTAGTCCAGTTACACCTTTGTGGGCTTATAACTTTGCTTCTGAATGTCCTAGAGAGGTCAGGTTTGTTTTAGTGTACTCCAATCAACAGCCCCTACAACCACAAAAAGGAATGGAGTCATTAGCACTTATGGTTTGTAAATGGCACCCAGAATTATGTTGCACGAAGCACAATTTCACATCATTCTGGATCCATTTGTGGTAAAACAAGGTCCAATCAGGCTGAAACTTTACAAGAAGGTAGAATCTATTGAGTTGTAAGTGATCTGAACGTTTCATGATGATAGCACTTTCCTAAGGGGGTCAAACCATGTCCCAAAGGTCACCGGATCTGGTGTCAATTTAAAGAAGTAGTCCAGTTACACCTTTGTGGTCTTATAACTTGGCTTCTGAATGTCCTAGAGAGGTCAGGTTTGTTTTAGTGTACTCCATTCAACAGCCCCTACAACCACAAAAAGGAATGGAGTCATTAGCACTTATGGTTTGTAAATGGCACCCAGAATTATGTTGCACGGAGCACAATTTCACATCATTCTGGGTCCATTTGTGTGAAAACAAGGTCCAATCAGGCTGAAACGTTACAAGAAGGTAGAATCTATTGAGTTGTCAGTAATCTGAATGTTTCATGATGATCGCACATTCCTATAGGGGGTAAAACCATGTCCCAAAGGTCACCGGGCCTGGTGTCACTTTAAAGAAGTAGTCCAGTTACACCTTTGTGGGCTTATAACTTGGCTTCTGAGTGTCCTAGAGAGGTCTGGTTTGTTTTAGTGTACTCCAATCAACAGCCCCTACAACCACAAAAAGGAATGTAGTCATTATCACTTATGGTTTGTAAATGGCACCCAGAATTATGTTGCACGAAGCACAATTTCACATCATTCTGGGTCCATTTGTGTGAAAACAAGGTCCAATCAGGCTGAAACGTTACAAGAAGGTAGAATCTATTGAGTTGTAAGTGATCTGAACGTTTCATGATGATCGCACATTCCTATAGAGGGTCAAACCATGTCCCAAAGGTCACCGGGCCTGGTGTCAGTTTAAAGAAGTAGTCTAGTTACACCTTTGTGGGCTTATAACTTGGCTTCTGAATGTCCTAGAGAGGTCAGGTTTGTTTTAGTGTACTCCAATCAACAGCCCCTACAACCACAAAAAGGAATGGAGTCATTAGCACTTATGGTTTGTAAATGGCACCCAGAATTATGTTGCACGAAGCACAATTTCACATCATTCTGGGTCCATTTGTGTGAAAACAAGGTCCAATCAGGCTGAAACGTTACAAGACGGTAGAATCTATTGAGTTGTCAGAGATCTGAATGTTTCATGATGATCGCACATTCCTATAGGGGGTCAAACCATGTCCCAAAGGTCACCGGGCCTGGTGTCACTTTAAAGAAGTAGTCCAGTTACACCTTTGTGGGCTTATAACTTGGCTTCTGAATGTCCTAGAGAGGTCAGGTTTGTTTTAGTGTACTCCAATCAACAGCCCCTACAACCACAAAAAGGAATGGAGTCATTAGCACTTATGGTTTGTAAATGGCACCCAGAATTATGTTGCACGAAGCACAATTTCACATCATTCTGGGTCCATTTGTGGTAAAACAAGGTCCAATCAGGCTGAAACGTTACAAGAAGGTAGAATCTATTGAGTTGTAAGTGATCTGAACGTTTCATGATGATAGCACTTTCCTAAGGGGGTCAAACCATGTCCCAAAGGTCACCGGATCTGGTGTCAATTTAAAGAAGTAGTCCAGTTACACCTTTGTGGGCTTATAACTTGGCTTCTGAATGTCCTAGAGAGGTCAGGTTTGTTTTAGTGTACTCCATTCAACAGCCCCTACAACCACAAAAAGGAATGGAGTCATTAGCACTTATGGTTTGTAAATGGCACCCAGAATTATGTTGCACGAAGCACAATTTCACATCATTCTGGGTCCATTTGTGTGAAAACAAGGTCCAATCAGGCTGAAACGTTACAAGAAGGTAGAATCTATTGAGTTGTAAGTGATCTGAACGTTTCATGATGATAGCACTTTCCTAAGGGGGTCAAACCATGTCCCAAAGGTCACCGGATCTGTTGTCAATTTAAAGAAGTAGTCCAGTTACACCTTTGTGGGCTTATAACTTGGCTTCTGAATGTCCTAGAGAGGTCAGGTTTGTTTTAGTGTACTCCGATCAACAGCCCCTACAACCACAAAAAGGAATTGAGTCATTAGCACTTATGGTTTGTAAATGGCACCCAGAATTATGTTGCACGAAGCACAATTTCACATCATTCTGAGTCCATTTGTGTGAAAACAAGGTCCAATCAGGCTGAAACGTTACAAGAAGGTAGAATCTATTGAGTTGTCAGTGATCTGAATGTTTCATGATGATTGCACATTCCTATAGGGGGTCAAACCATGTCCCAAAGGTCACCGGGCCTGGTGTCACTTTAAAGAAGTAGTCCAGTTACACCTTTGTGGGCTTATAACTTGGCTTCTGAATGTCCTAGAGAGGTCAGGTTTGTTTTAGTGTACTCCAATCAACAGCCCCTACAACCACAAAAAGGAATGGAGTCATTAGCACTTATGGTTTGTAAATGGCACCCAGAATTATGTTGCACGAAGCACAATTTCACATCATTCTGGGTCCATTTGTGGTAAAACAAGGTCCAATCAGGCTGAAATGTTACAAGAAGGTAGAATCTATTGAGTTGTAAGTGATCTGAACGTTTCATGATGATAGCACTTTCCTAAGGGGGTCAAACCATGTCCCAAAGGTCACCGGATCTGGTGTCAATTTAAAGAAGTAGTCCAGTTACACCTTTGTGGTCTTATAACTTGGCTTCTGAATGTCCTAGAGAGGTCAGGTTTGTTTTAGTGTACTCCATTCAACAGCCCCTACAACCACAAAAAGGAATGGAGTCATTAGCACTTATGGTTTGTAATTGGCACCCAGAATTATGTTGCACGGAGCACAATTTCACATCATTCTGGGTCCATTTGTGTGAAAACAAGGTCCAATCAGGCTGAAACGTTACAAGAAGGTAGAATCTATTGAGTTGTCAGTAATCTGAATGTTTCATGATGATCGCACATTCCTATAGGGGGTAAAACCATGTCCCAAAGGTCACCGGGCCTGGTGTCACTTTAAAGAAGTAGTCCAGTTACACCTTTGTGGGCTTATAACTTGGCTTCTGAGTGTCCTAGAGAGGTCTGGTTTGTTTTAGTGTACTCCAATCAACAGCCCCTACAACCACAAAAAGGAATGTAGTCATTATCACTTATGGTTTGTAAATGTCACCCAGAATAATGTTGCACGAAGCACAATTTCACATCAGTCTGGGTCCATTTGTGTGAAAACAAGGTCCAATCAGGCTGAAACGTTACAAGAAGGTAGAATCTATTGAGTTGTAAGTGATCTGAACGTTTCATGATGATCGCACATTCCTATAGAGGGTCAAACCATGTCCCAAAGGTCACCGGGCCTGGTGTCAGTTTAAAGAAGTAGTCTAGTTACACCTTTGTGGGCTTATAACTTGGCTTCTGAATGTCCTAGAGAGGTCAGGTTTGTTTTAGTGTACTCCAATCAACAGCCCCTACAACCACAAAAAGGAATGGAGTCATTAGCACTTATGGTTTGTAAATGGCACCCAGAATTATGTTGCACGAAGCACAATTTCACATAATTCTGGGTCCATTTGTGTGAAAACAAGGTCCAATCAGGCTGAAACGTTACAAGAAGGTAGAATCTATTGAGTTGTAAGTGATCTGAACGTTTCATGATGATAGCACTTTCCTAAGGGGGTCAAACCATGTCCCAAAGGTCACCGGATCTGTTGTCAATTTAAAGAAGTAGTCCAGTTACACCTTTGTGGGCTTATAACTTGGCTTCTGAATGTCCTAGAGAGGTCAGGTTTGTTTTAGTGTACTCCAATCAACAGCCCCTACAACCACAAAAAGGAATGGAGTCATTAGCACTTATGGTTTGTAAATGGCACCCAGAATTATGTTGCACGAAGCACAATTTCACATCATTCTGAGTCCATTTGTGTGAAAACAAGGTCCAATCAGGCTGAAACGTTACAAGAAGGTAGAATCTATTGAGTTGTCAGTGATCTGAATGTTTCATGATGATTGCACATTCCTATAGGGGGTCAAACCATGTCCCAAAGGTCACCGGGCCTGGTGTCACTTTAAAGAAGTAGTCCAGTTACACCTTTGTGGGCTTATAACTTGGCTTCTGAATGTCCTAGAGAGGTCAGGTTTGTTTTAGTGTACTCCAATCAACAGCCCCTACAACCACAAAAAGGAATGGAGTCATTAGCACTTATGGTTTGTAAATGGCACCCAGAATTATGTTGCACGAAGCACAATTTCACATCATTCTGGGTCCATTTGTGGTAAAACAAGGTCCAATCAGGCTGAAACGTTACAAGAAGGTAGAATCTATTGAGTTGTAAGTGATCTGAACGTTTCATGATGATAGCACTTTCCTAAGGGGGTCAAACCATGTCCCAAAGGTCACCGGATCTGGTGTCAATTTAAAGAAGTAGTCCAGTTACACCTTTGTGGTCTTATAACTTGGCTTCTGAATGTCCTAGAGAGGTCAGGTTTGTTTTAGTGTACTCCATTCAACAGCCCCTACAACCACAAAAAGGAATGGAGTCATTAGCACTTATGGTTTGTAAATGGCACCCAGAATTATGTTGCACGAAGCACAATTTCACATCATTCTGGGTCCATTTGTGTGAAAACAAGGTCCAATCAGGCTGAAACGTTACAAGAAGGTAGAATCTATTGAGTTGTCAGTAATCTGAATGTTTCATGATGATCGCACATTCCTATAGGGGGTAAAACCATGTCCCAAAGGTCACCGGGCCTGGTGTCACTTTAAAGAAGTAGTCCAGTTACACCTTTGTGGGCTTATAACTTGGCTTCTGAGTGTCCTAGAGAGGTCTGGTTTGTTTTAGTGTACTCCAATCAACAGCCCCTACAACCACAAAAAGGAATGTAGTCATTATCACTTATGGTTTGTAAATGGCACCCAGAATTATGTTGCACGAAGCACAATTTCACATCATTCTGGGTCCATTTGTGTGAAAACAAGGTCCAATCAGGCTGAAACGTTACAAGAAGGTAGAATCTATTGAGTTGTAAGTGATCTGAACGTTTCATGATGATCGCACATTCCTATAGAGGGTCAAACCATGTCCCAAAGGTCACCGGGCCTGGTGTCAGTTTAAAGAAGTAGTCTAGTTACACCTTTGTGGGCTTATAACTTGGCTTCTGAATGTCCTAGAGAGGTCAGGTTTGTTTTAGTGTACTCCAATCAACAGCCCCTACAACCACAAAAAGGAATGGAGTCATTAGCACTTATGGTTTGTAAATGGCACCCAGAATTATGTTGCACGAAGCACAATTTCACATAATTCTGGGTCCATTTGTGTGAAAACAAGGCCCAATCAGGCTGAAACGTTACAAGAAGGTAGAATCTATTGAGTTGTAAGTGATCTGAACGTTTCATGATGATCGCACATTCCTATAGGGGGTCAAACCATGTCCCAAAGGTCACCGGGCCTGGTGTCACTTTAAAGAAGTAGTCTAGTTACACCTTTGTGGGCTTATAACTTGGCTTCTGAATATCCTAGAGAGGTCAGGTTTTTTTAGAGTACTCCTATTAACAGCCCCCATTACCCCAAATAGGAATGGTGTCATTAGCACTTATGGTTTGTAAATGGCACCCAGAATTATGTTGCACAAAGCACAATTTTGCATCATTCTGGGTCCATTTGTGTGAAAACAAGGTCCAATCAGGCTGAAACGTTACAGGAAGGTAGAATCTATTGAGTTGTAAGTGATCTGAACGTTTCATGATGATCGCACATTCCTATAGGCGGTCAAACCATGTCCCAAAGGTCACCGGGCCTGGTGTCACTTTAAAGAAGTAGTCTAGTTACACCTTTGTGGGCTTATAACTTGGCTTCTGAATGTCCTAGAGAGGTCAGGTTTGTTTTAGTGTACTCTAATCAACAGCCCCTACAACCACAAAAAGGAATGGAGTCATTAGCACTTATGGTTTGTAAATGGCACACAGAATTATGTTGCACGAAGCACAATTTCACATCATTCTGGGTCCATTTGTGTGAAAACAAGGTCCAATCAGGCTGAAACGTTACAAGAAGGTAGAATCTATTGAGTTGTAAGTGATCTGAACGTTTCATGATGATAGCACTTTCCTAAGGGGGTCAAACCATGTCCCAAAGGTCACCTTATCTGGTGTCAATTTAAAGAAGTAGTCCAGATACACCTTTGTGGGCTTATAACTTGGCTTCTGAATGTCCTAGAGAGGTCAGGTTTGTTTTAGTGTACTCCAATCAACAGCCCCTACAACCACAAAAAGGAATGGAGTCATTAGCACTTATGGTTTGTAAATGGCACCCAGAATTATGTTGCACGAAGCACAATTTCACATCATTCTGGGTCCATTTGTGTGAAAACAAGGTCCAATCAGGCTGAAACGTTACAAGAAGGTAGAATCTATTGAGTTGTCAGTGATCTGAATGTTTCATGATGATCGCACATTCCTATAGGGGGTCAAACCATGTCCCAAAGGTCACCGGGCCTGGTGTCACTTTAACGAAGTAGTCCAGTTACACCTTTGTGGGCTTATAACTTGGCTTCTGAATGTCCTAGAGAGGTCAGGTTTGTTTTAGTGTACTCCAATCAACAGCCCCTACAACCACAAAAAGGAATGGAGTCATTAGCACTTATGGTTTGTAAATGGCACCCAGAATTATGATGCACGAAGCACAATTTCACATCATTCTGGGTCCATTTGTGGTAAAACAAGGTCCAATCAGGCTGAAACGTTACAAGAAGGTAGAATCTATTGAGTTGTCAGTAATCTGAATGTTTCATGATGATCGCACATTCCTATAGGGGGTAAAACCATGTCCCAAAGGTCACCGGGCCTGGTGTCACTTTAAAGAAGTAGTCCAGTTACACCTTTGTGGGCTTATAACTTGGCTTCTGAATGTCCTAGAGAGGTCAGGTTTGTTTTAGTGTACTCCAATCAACAGCCCCTACAACCACAAAAAGGAATGTAGTCATTATCACTTATGGTTTGTAAATGGCACCCAGAATTATGTTGCACGAAGCACAATTTCACATCATTCTGGGTCCATTTGTGTGAAAACAAGGTCCAATCAGGCTGAAACGTTACAAGAAGGTAGAATCTATTGAGTTGTAAGTGATCTGAACGTTTCATGATGATCACACATTCCTATAGAGGGTCAAACCATGTCCCAAAGGTCACCGGGCCTGGTGTCAGTTTAAAGAAGTAGTCTAGTTACACCTTTGTGGGCTTATAACTTGGCTTCTGAATGTCCTAGAGAGGTCAGGTTTGTTTTAGTGTACTCCAATCCACAGCCCCTACAACCACAAACAGGAATGGAGTCATTAGCACTTATGGTTTGTAAATGGCAACCAGAATTATGTTGCACGAAGCACAATTTCACATCATTCTGGGTCCATTTGTGTGAAAACAAGGTCCAATCAGGCTGAAACGTTACAGGAAGGTAGAATCTATTGAGTTGTAAGTGATCTGAACGTTTCATGATGATCGCACATTCCTATAGGCGGTCAAACCATGTCCCAAAGGTCACCGGGCCTGGTGTCACCTTAAAGAAGTAGTCTAGTTACACCTTTGTGGGCTTATAACTTGACTTCTGAATGTCCTAGAGAGGTCAGGTTTGTTTTAGTGTACTCCAATCAACAGCCCCTACAACCACAAAAAGGAATGGAGTCATTAGCACTTATGTTTTGTAAATGGCACCCAGAATTATGTTGCACGAAGCACAATTTCACATCATTCTGGGTCCATTTGTGTGAAAACAAGGTCCAATCAGGCTGAAACGTTACAAGAAGGTAGAATCTATTGAGTTGTAAGTGATCTGAACGTTTCATGATGATAGCACTTTCCTAAGGGGGTCAAACCATGTCCCAAAGGTCACCGGATCTGGTGTCAATTTAAAGAAGTAGTCCAGTTACACCTTTGTGGGCTTATAACTTGGCTTCTGAATGTCCTAGAGAGGTCAGGTTTGTTTTAGTGTACTCCAATCAACAGCCCCTACAACCACAAAAAGGAATGGAGTCATTAGCACTTATGGTTTGTAAATGGCACCCAGAATTATGTTGCACGAAGCACAATTTCACATCATTCTGGGTCCATTTGTGTGAAAACAAGGTCCAATCAGGCTGAAACCTTACAAGAAGGTAGAATCTATTGAGTTGTCAGTGATCTGAATGTTTCATGATGATCGCACATTCCTATAGGGGGTCAAACCATGTCCCAAAGGTCACCGGGCCTGGTGTCACTTTAAAGAAGTAGTCCAGTTACACCTTTGTGGGCTTATAACTTGGCTTCTGAATGTCCTAGAGAGGTCAGGTTTGTTTTAGTGTACTCCAATCAACAGCCCCTACAACCACAAAAAGGAATGGAGTCATTAGCACTTATGGTTTGTAAATGGCACCCAGAATTATGTTGCACGAAGCACAATTTCACATCATTCTGGGTCCATTTGTGTGAAAACAAGGTCCAATCAGGCTGAAACGTTACAAGAAGGTAGAATCTATTGAGTTGTAAGTGATCTGAACGTTTCATGATGATAGCACTTTCCTAAGGGGGTCAAACCATGTCCCAAAGGTCACCGGATCTGGTGTCAATTTAAAGAAGTAGTCCAGTTACACCTTTGTGGGCTTATAACTTGGCTTCTGAATGTCCTAGAGAGGTCAGGTTTGTTTTAGTGTACTCCAATCAACAGCCCCTACAACCACAAAAAGGAATGGAGTCATTAGCACTTATGGTTTGTAAATGGCACCCAGAATTATGTTGCACGAAGCACAATTTCACATCATTCTGGGTCCATTTGTGTGAAAACAAGGTCCAATCAGGCTGAAACGTTACAAGAAGGTAGAGTCTATTGAGTTGTCAGTAATCTGAACGTTTCATGATGATCGCACATTCCTATAGGGGGTAAAACCATGTCCCAAAGGTCACCGGGCCTGGTGTCACTTTAAAGAAGTAGTCCAGTTACACCTTTGTGGGCTTATAACTTGGCTTCTGAATGTCCTAGAGAGGTCTGGTTTGTTTTAGTGTACTCCAATCAACAGCCCCTACAACCACAAAAAGGAATGTAGTCATTATAACTTATGGTTTGTAAATGGTACCCAGAATTATGTTGCACAAAGCACAATTTCACATCATTCTGGGTCCATTTGTGTGAAAACAAGGTCCAATCAGGCTGAAACGTTACAAGAAGGTAGAATCTATTGAGTTGTAAGTGATCTGAACATTTCATGATGATCGCACATTCCTATAGAGGGTCAAACCATGTCCCAAAGGTCACCGGGCCTGGTGTCAGTTTAAAGAAGTAGTCTAGTTACACCTTTGTGGGCTTATAACTTGGCTTCTGAATGTCCTAGAGAGGTCAGGTTTGTTTTATTGTACTCTAATCAACAGCCCCTACAACCACAAAAAGGAATGGAGTCATTAGCACTTATGGTTTGTAAATGGCACCCAGAATTATGTAGCACGAAGCACAATTTCACATCATTCTGGGTCCATTTGTGGTAAAACAAGGTCCAATCAGGCTGAAACGTTACAAGAAGGTAGAATCTATTGAGTTGTAAGTGATCTGAACGTTTCATGGTGATAGCACTTTCCTAAGGGGGTCAAACCATGTCCCAAAGGTCACCGGATCTGGTGTCAATTTAAAGAAGTAGTCCAGTTAAACCTTTGTGGGCTTATAACTTGGCTTCTGAATGTCCAAGAGAGGTCAGGTTTGTTTTAGAGTACTCCAATCAACAGCCCCTACATCCACAAAAAGGAATGTAGTCATTATAACTTATGGTTTGTAAATGGCACCCAGAATTATGTTGCACAAAGCACAATTTCACATCATTCTGGGTCCATTTGTGTGAAAACAAGGTCCAATCAGGCTGAAACATTACAAGAAGGTAGAATCTATTGAGTTGTAAGTGATCTGAACATTTCATGATGATCGCACATTCCTATAGAGGGTCAAACCATGTCCCAAAGGTCACCGGGCCTGGTGTCAGTTTAAAGAAGTAGTCTAGTTACACCTTTGTGGGCTTATAACTTGGCTTCTGAATGTCCTAGAGAGGTCAGGTTTGTTTTAGTGTACTCTAATCAACAGCCCCTACAACCACAAAAAGGAATGGAGTCATTAGCACTTATGGTTTGTAAATGGCACCCAGAATTATGTTGCACGAAGCACAATTTCACATCATTCTGGGTTCATTTGTGGTAAAACAAGGTCCAATCAGGCTGAAACGTTACAAGAAGGTAGAATCTATTGAGTTGTAAGTGATCTGAACGTTTCATGGTGATAGCACTTTCCTAAGGGAGTCAAACCATGTCCCAAAGGTCACCGGATCTGGTATCAATTTAAAGAAGTAGTCCAGTTACACCTTTGTGGGCTTATAACTTGGCTTCTGAATGTCCTAGAGAGGTCAGGTTTGTTTTAGTGTACTCCATTCAACAGCCCCTACAACCACAAAAAGGAATGGAGTCATTAGCACTTATGGTTTGTAAATGGCACCCAGAATTATGTTGCACGAAGCACAATTTCACATCATTCTGGGTCCATTTGTGGTAAAACAAGGTCCAATCAGGCTGAAACGTTACAAGAAGGTAGAATCTATTGAGTTGTAAGTGATCTGAACATTTCATGGTGATAGCACTTTCCTAAGGGGGTCAAACCATGTCCCAAAGGTCACCGGATCTGGTGTCAATTTAAAGAAGTAGTCCAGTTACACCTTTGTGGGCTTATAACTTGGCTTCTGAATGTCCTAGAGAGGTCAGGTTTGTTTTAGTGTACTCCATTCAACAGCCCCTACAACCACAAAAAGGAATGGAGTCATTAGCACTTATGGTTTGTAAATGGCACCCAGAATTATGTTGCACGAAGCACAATTTCACATCATTCTGGGTCCATTTGTGGTAAAACAAGGTCCAATTGGGCTGAAACGTTACAAGAAGGTAGAATCTATTGAGTTGTAAGTGATCTGAACGTTTCATGATGATCGCACATTCCTATAGAGGGTCAAACCATGTCCCAAAGGTCACCGGGCCTGGTGTCAGTTTAAAGAAGTAGTCTAGTTACACCTTTGTGGGCTTATAACTTGGCTTCTGAATGTCCTAGAGAGGTCAGGTTTGTTTTAGTGTACTCCAATCAACAGCCCCTACAACCACAAAAAGGAATGGAGTCATTAGCACTTATGGTTTGTAAATGGCAACCAGAATTATGTTGCACGAAGCACAATTTCACATCATTCTGGGTCCATTTGTGTGAAAACAAGGTCCAATCAGGCTGAAACGTTACAAGAAGGTAGAATCTATTGAGTCGTAAGTGATCTGAACGTTTCATGATGATTGCACATTCCTATAGGGGGTCAAACCATGTCCCAAAGGTCACCGGGCCTGGTGTCACTTTAAAGAAGTATTCTAGTTACACCTTTGTGGGCTTATAACTTGGCTTCTGAATATCCTAGAGAGGTCAGGTTTTTTTAGAGTACTCCTATTAAGAGCCCCCATTACCCCAAATAGGAATGGCGTCATTAGCACTTATGGTTTGTAATTGGCACCCAGAATTATGTTGCACGAAGCACAATTTCACATCATTCTGGGTCCATTTGTGTGAAAACAAGGTCCAATCAGGCTGAAACGTTACAAGAAGGTAGAATCTATTGAGTTGTCAGTGATCTGAATGTTTCATGATGATCGCACATTCCTATCGGGGGTCAAACCATGTCCCAAAGGTCACCGGGCCTGGTGTCACTTTAAAGAAGTAGTCCAGTTACACCTTTGTGGGCTTATAACTTGGCTTCTGAATGTCCTAGAGAGGTCAGGTTTGTTTTAGTGTACTCCAATCAACAGCCCCTACAACCACAAAAAGGAATGGAGTCATTAGCACTTATGGTTTGTAAATGGCACCCAGAATTATGTTGCACGAAGCACAATTTCACATCATTCTGGGTCCATTTGTGGTAAAACAAGGTCCAATCAGGCTGAAACGTTACAAGAAGGTAGAATCTATTGAGTTGTAAGTGATCTGAACGTTTCTTGGTGATAGCACTTTCCTAAGGGGGTCAAACCATGTCCCAAAGGTCACCGGATCTGGTGTCAATTTAAAGAAGTAGTCCAGTTACACCTTTGTGGGCTTATAACTTGGCTTTTGAATGTCCTAGAGAGGTCAGGTTTGTTTTAGTGTACTCCATTCAACAGCCCCTACAACCACAAAAAGGAATGGAGTCATTAGCACTTATGGTTTGTAAATGGCACCCAGAATTATGTTGCACGAAGCACAATTTCACATCATTCTGGGTCCATTTGTGTGAAAACAAGGTCCAATCAGGCTGAAACGTTACAAGAAGGTAGAATCTATTGAGTTGTCAGTAATCTGAATGTTTCATGATGATCGCACATTCCTATAGGGGGTAAAACCATGTCCCAAAGGTCACCGGGCCTGGTGTCACTTTAAAGAAGTAGTCCAGTTACACCTTTGTGGGCTTATAACTTGGCTTCTGAATGTCCTAGAGAGGTCAGGTTTGTTTTAGTGTACTCCAATCAACAGCCCCTACAACCACAAAAAGGAATGTAGTCATTATCACTTATGGTTTGTAAATGGCACCCAGAATTATGTTGCACGAAGCACAATTTCACATCATTCTGGGTCCATTTGTGTGAAAACAAGGTCCAATCAGGCTGAAACGTTACAAGAAGGTAGAATCTATTGAGTTGTAAGTGATCTGAACGTTTCATGATGATCGCACATTCCTATAGAGGGTCAAACCATGTCCCAAAGGTCACCGGGCCTGGTGTCAGTTTAAAGAAGTAGTCTAGTTACACCTTTGTGGGCTTATAACTTGGCTTCTGAATGTCCTAGAGAGGTCAGGTTTGTTTTAGTGTACTCCAATCAGCAGCCCCTACAACCACAAAAAGGAATGGAGTCATTAGCACTTATGGTTTGTAAATGGCAACCAGAATTATGTTGCACGAAGCACAATTTCACATCATTCTGGGTCCATTTGTGTGAAAACAAGGTCCAATCAGGCTGAAACGTTACAGGAAGGTAGAATCTATTGAGTTGTAAGTGATCTGAACGTTTCATGATGATCGCACATTCCTATAGGCGGTCAAACCATGTCCCAAAGGTCACCGGGCCTGGTGTCACTTTAAAGAAGTAGTCTAGTTACACCTTTGTGGGCTTATAACTTGACTTCTGAATGTCCTAGAGAGGTCAGGTTTGTTTTAGTGTACTCCAATCAACAGCCCCTACAACCACAAAAAGGAATGGAGTCATTAGCACTTATGTTTTGTAAATGGCACCCAGAATTATGTTGCACGAAGCACAATTTCACATCATTCTGGGTCCATTTGTGTGAAAACAAGGTCCAATCGGGCTGAAACGTTACAAGAAGGTAGAATCTATTGAGTTGTAAGTGATCTGAACGTTTCATGATGATAGCACTTTCCTAAGGGGGTCAAACCATGTCCCAAAGGTCACCGGATCTGGTGTCAATTTAAAGAAGTAGTCCAGTTACACCTTTGTGGGCTTATAACTTGGCTTCTGAATGTCCTAGAGAGGTCAGGTTTGTTTTAGTGTACTCCAATCAACAGCCCCTACAACCACAAAAAGGAATGGAGTCATTAGCACTTATGGTTTGTAAATGGCACCCAGAATTATGTTGCACGAAGCACAATTTCACATCATTCTGGGTCCATTTGTGTGAAAACAAGGTCCAATCAGAATGAAATGTTACAAGAAGGTAGAATCTATTGAGTTGTCAGTGATCTGAATGTTTCATGATGATCGCACATTCCTATAGGGGGTCAAACCATGTCCCAAAGGTCACCGGGCCTGGTGTCACTTTAAAGAAGTAGTCCAGTTACACCTTTGTGGGCTTATAACTTGGCTTCTGAATGTCCTAGAGAGGTCAGGTTTGTTTTAGTGTACTCCAATCAACAGCCCCTACAACCACAAAAAGGTTTGGAGTCATTAGCACTTATGGTTTGTAAATGGCACCCAGAATTATGTTGCACGAAGCACAATTTCACATCATTCTGGGTCCATTTGTGGTAAAACAAGGTCCAATCAGGCTGAAACGTTACAAGAAGGTAGAATCTATTGAGTTGTAAGTGATCTGAACGTTTCATGATGATAGCACTTTCCTAAGGGGGTCAAACCATGTCCCAAAGGTCACCGGATCTGGTGTCAATTTAAAGAAGTAGTCCAGTTACACCTTTGTGGGCTTATAACTTGGCTTCTGAATGTCCTAGAGAGGTCAGGTTTGTTTTAGTGTACTCCATTCAACAGCCCCTACAACCACAAAAAGGAACGGAGTCATTAGCACTTATGGTTTGTAAATGGCACCCAGAATTATGTTGCACGAAGCACAATTTCACATCATTCTGGGTCCATTTGTGTGAAAACAAGGTCCAATCTGGCTGAAACGTTACAAGAAGGTAGAATCTATTGAGTTGTAAGTGATCTGAACGTTTCATGATGATAGCACTTTCCTAAGGGGGTCAAACCATGTCCCAAAGGTCACCGGATCTGGTGTCAATTTAAAGAAGTAGTCCAGTTACACCTTTGTGGGCTTATAACTTGGCTTCTGAATGTCCTAGAGAGGTCAGGTTTGTTTTAGTGTACTCCAATCAACAGCCCCTACAACCACAAAAAGGAATGGAGTCATTAGCACTTATGGTTTGTAAATGGCACCCAGAATTATGTTGCACGAAGCACAATTTCACATCATTCTGAGTCCATTTGTGTGAAAACAAGGTCCAATCAGGCTGAAACGTTACAAGAAGGTAGAATCTATTGAGTTGTCAGTGATCTGAATGTTTCATGATGATTGCACATTCCTATAGGGGGTCAAACCATGTCCCAAAGGTCACCGGGCCTGGTGTCACTTTAAAGAAGTAGTCCAGTTACACCTTTGTGGGCTTATAACTTGGCTTCTGAATGTCCTAGAGAGGTCAGGTTTGTTTTAGTGTACTCCAATCAACAGCCCCTACAACCACAAAAAGGAATGGAGTCATTAGCACTTATGGTTTGTAAATGGCACCCAGAATTATGTTGCACGAAGCACAATTTCACATCATTCTGGGTCCATTTGTGGTAAAACAAGGTCCAATCAGGCTGAAACGTTACAAGAAGGTAGAATCTATTGAGTTGTAAGTGATCTGAACGTTTCATGATGATAGCACTTTCCTAAGGGGGTCAAACCATGTCCCAAAGGTCACCGGATCTGGTGTCAATTTAAAGAAGTAGTCGACTTACACCTTTGTGGTCTTATAACTTGGCTTCTGAATGTCCTAGAGAGGTCAGGTTTGTTTTAGTGTACTCCATTCAACAGCCCCTACAACCACAAAAAGGAATGGAGTTATTAGCACTTATGATTTGTAAATGGCACCCAGAATTCTGTTGCACGAAGCACAATTTCACATCATTCTGGGTCCATTTGTGTGAAAACAAGGTCCAATCAGGCTGAAACGTTACAAGAAGGTAGAATCTATTGAGTTGTCAGTGATCTGAATGTTTCATGATGATCGCACATTCCTATAGGGGGTCAAACCATGTCCCAAAGGTCACCGGGCCTGGTGTCACTTTAAAGAAGTAGTCCAGTTACACCTTTGTGGGCTTATAACTTGGCTTCTGAATGTCCTAGAGAGGTCAGGTTTGTTTTAGTGTACTCCAATCAACAGCCCCTACAACCACAAAAAGGAATGGAGTCATTAGCACTTATGGTTTGTAAATGGCACCCAGAAATATGTTGCACAAAGCACAATTTCACATCATTCTGAGTCCATTTGTGTGAAAACAAGGTCCAATCAGGCTGAAACGTTACAAGAAGGTAGAATCTATTGAGTTGTCAGTGATCTGAATGTTTCATGATGATTGCACATTCCTATAGGGGGTCAAACCATGTCACAAAGGTCACCGGGCCTGGTGTCACGTTAAAGAAGTAGTCCAGTTACACCTTTGTGGACTTATAACTTGGCTTCTGAATGTCCTAGAGAGGTCAGGTTTGTTTTAGTGTACTCCAATCAACAGCCCCTACAACCACAAAAAGGAATGGAGTCATTAGCACTTATGGTTTGTAAATGGCACCCAGAATTATGTTGCACGAAGCACAATTTCACATCATTCTGGGTCCATTTGTGGTAAAACAAGGTCCAATCAGGCTGAAACGTTACAAGAAGGTAGAATCTATTGAGTTGTAAGTGATCTGAACGTTTCATGATGATAGCACTTTCCTAAGGGGGTCAAACCATGTCCCAAAGGTCACCGGATCTGGTGTCAATTTAAAGAAGTAGTCCAGTTACACCTTTGTGGTCTTATAACTTGGCTTCTGAATGTCCTAGAGAGGTCAGGTTTGTTTTAGTGTACTCCATTCAACAGCCCCTACAAGCACAAAAAGGAATGGAGTCATTAGCACTTATGGTTTGTAAATGGCACCCAGAATTATGTTGCACGAAGCACAATTTCACATCATTCTGGGTCCATTTGTGTGAAAACAAGGTCCAATCAGGCTGAAACGTTACAAGAAGGTAGAATCTATTGAGTTGTCAGTAATCTGAATGTTTCATTATGATCGCACATTCCTATAGGGGGTAAAACCATGTCCCAAAGGTCACCGGGCCTGGTGTCACTTTAAAGAAGTAGTCAAGTTACACCTTTGTGGGCTTATAACTTGGCTTCTGAATGTCCTAGAGAGGTCTGGTTTGTTTTAGTGTACTCAAATCAACAGCCCCTACAACCACAAAAAGGAATGTAGTCATTATAACTTATGGTTTGTAAATGGCACCCAGAATTATGTTGCACGAAGCACAATTTCACATCATTCTGGGTCCATTTGTGGTAAAACAAGGTCCAATCAGGCTGAAACGTTACAAGAAGGTAGAATCTATTGAGTTGTAAGTGATCTGAACGTTTCATGGTGATAGCACTTTCCTAAGGGGGTCAAACCATGTCCCAAAGGTCACCGGATCTGGTGTCAATTTAAAGAAGTAGTCCAGTTACACCTTTGTGGGCTTATAACTTGGCTTCTGAATGTCCTAGAGAGGTCAGGTTTGTTTTAGTGTACTCCATTCAACAGCCCCTACAACCACAAAAAGGAATGGAGTCATTAGCACTTATGGTTTGTAAATGGCACCCAGAATTATGTTGCACGAAGCACAATTTCACATCATTCTGGGTCCATTTGTGGTAAAACAAGGTCCAATCAGGCTGAAACGTTACAAGAAGGTAGAATCTATTGAGTTGTAAGTGATCTGAACGTTTCATGGTGATAGCACTTTCCTAAGGGGGTCAAACCATGTCCCAAAGGTCACCGGATCTGGTGTCAATTTAAAGAAGTAGTCCAGTTACACCTTTGTGGGCTTATAACTTGGCTTCTGAATGTCCTAGAGAGGTCAGGTTTGTTTTAGTGTACTCCATTCAACAGCCCCTACAACCACAAAAAGGAATGGAGTCATTAGCACTTATGGTTTGTAAATGGCACCCAGAATTATGTTGCACGAAGCACAATTTCACATCATTCTGGGTCCATTTGTGGTAAAACAAGGTCCAATCAGGCTGAAACGTTACAAGAAGGTAGAATCTATTGAGTTGTAAGTGATCTGAACGTTTCATGATGATCGCACATTCCTATAGAGGGTCAAACCATGTCCCAAAGGTCACCGGGCCTGGTGTCAGTTTAAAGAAGTAGTCTAGTTACACCTTTGTGGGCTTATAACTTGGCTTCTGAATGTCCTAGAGAGGTCAGGTTTGTTTTAGTGTACTCCAATCAACAGCCCCTACAACCACAAAAAGGAATGGAGTCATTAGCACTTATGGTTTGTAAATGGCAACCAGAATTATGTTGCACGAAGCACAATTTCACATCATTCTGGGTCCATTTGTGTGAAAACAAGGTCCAATCAGGCTGAAACGTTACAAGAAGGTAGAATCTATTGAGTCGTAAGTGATCTGAACGTTTCATGATGATTGCACATTCCTATAGGGGGTCAAACCATGTCCCAAAGGTCACCGGGCCTGGTGTCACTTTAAAGAAGTATTCTAGTTACACCTTTGTGGGCTTATAACTTGGCTTCTGAATATCCTAGAGAGGTCAGGTTTTTTTAGAGTACTCCTATTAAGAGCCCCCATTACCCCAAATAGGAATGGCGTCATTAGCACTTATGGTTTGTAAATGGCACCCAGAATTATGTTGCACGAAGCACAATTTCACATCATTCTGGGTCCATTTGTGTGAAAACAAGGTCCAATCAGGCTGAAACGTTACAAGAAGGTAGAATCTATTGAGTTGTCAGTGATCTGAATGTTTCATGATGATCGCACATTCCTATCGGGGGTCAAACCATGTCCCAAAGGTCACCGGGCCTGGTGTCACTTTAAAGAAGTAGTCCAGTTACACCTTTGTGGGCTTATAACTTGGCTTCTGAATGTCCTAGAGAGGTCAGGTTTGTTTTAGTGTACTCCAATCAACAGCCCCTACAACCACAAAAAGGAATGGAGTCATTAGCACTTATGGTTTGTAAATGGCACCCAGAATTATGTTGCACGAAGCACAATTTCACATCATTCTGGGTCCATTTGTGGTAAAACAAGGTCCAATCAGGCTGAAACGTTACAAGAAGGTAGAATCTATTGAGTTGTAAGTGATCTGAACGTTTCATGGTGATAGCACTTTCCTAAGGGGGTCAAACCATGTCCCAAAGGTCACCGGATCTGGTGTCAATTTAAAGAAGTAGTCCAGTTACACCTTTGTGGGCTTATAACTTGGCTTCTGAATGTCCTAGAGAGGTCAGGTTTGTTTTAGTGTACTCCATTCAACAGCCCCTACAACCACAAAAAGGAATGGAGTCATTAGCACTTATGGTTTGTAAATGGCACCCAGAATTATGTTGCACGAAGCACAATTTCACATCATTCTGGGTCCATTTGTGGTAAAACAAGGTCCAATCAGGCTGAAACGTTACAAGAAGGTAGAATCTATTGAGTTGTAAGTGATCTGAACGTTTCATGGTGATAGCACTTTCCTAAGGGGGTCAAACCATGTCCCAAAGGTCACCGGATCTGGTGTCAATTTAAAGAAGTAGTCCAGTTACACCTTTGTGGGCTTATAACTTGGCTTCTGAATGTCCTAGAGAGGTCAGGTTTGTTTTAGTGTACTCCATTCAACAGCCCCTACAACCACAAAAAGGAATGGAGTCATTAGCACTTATGGTTTGTAAATGGCACCCAGAATTATGTTGCACGAAGCACAATTTCACATCATTCTGGGTCCATTTGTGGTAAAACAAGGTCCAATCAGGCTGAAACGTTACAAGAAGGTAGAATCTATTGAGTTGTAAGTGATCTGAACGTTTCATGATGATCGCACATTCCTATAGAGGGTCAAACCATGTCCCAAAGGTCACCGGGCCTGGTGTCAGTTTAAAGAAGTAGTCTAGTTACACCTTTGTGGGCTTATAACTTGGCTTCTGAATGTCCTAGAGAGGTCAGGTTTGTTTTAGTGTACTCCAATCAACAGCCCCTACAACCACAAAAAGGAATGGAGTCATTAGCACTTATGGTTTGTAAATGGCAACCAGAATTATGTTGCACGAAGCACAATTTCACATCATTCTGGGTCCATTTGTGTGAAAACAAGGTCCAATCAGGCTGAAACGTTACAAGAAGGTAGAATCTATTGAGTCGTAAGTGATCTGAACGTTTCATGATGATTGCACATTCCTATAGGGGGTCAAACCATGTCCCAAAGGTCACCGGGCCTGGTGTCACTTTAAAGAAGTATTCTAGTTACACCTTTGTGGGCTTATAACTTGGCTTCTGAATATCCTAGAGAGGTCAGGTTTTTTTAGAGTACTCCTATTAAGAGCCCCCATTACCCCAAATAGGAATGGCGTCATTAGCACTTATGGTTTGTAAATGGCACCCAGAATTATGTTGCACGAAGCACAATTTCACATCATTCTGGGTCCATTTGTGTGAAAACAAGGTCCAATCAGGCTGAAACGTTACAAGAAGGTAGAATCTATTGAGTTGTCAGTGATCTGAATGTTTCATGATGATCGCACATTCCTATCGGGGGTCAAACCATGTCCCAAAGGTCACCGGGCCTGGTGTCACTTTAAAGAAGTAGTCCAGTTACACCTTTGTGGGCTTATAACTTGGCTTCTGAATGTCCTAGAGAGGTCAGGTTTGTTTTAGTGTACTCCAATCAACAGCCCCTACAACCACAAAAAGGAATGGAGTCATTAGCACTTATGGTTTGTAAATGGCACCCAGAATTATGTTGCACGAAGCACAATTTCACATCATTCTGGGTCCATTTGTGGTAAAACAAGGTCCAATCAGGCTGAAACGTTACAAGAAGGTAGAATCTATTGAGTTGTAAGTGATCTGAACGTTTCTTGGTGATAGCACTTTCCTAAGGGGGTCAAACCATGTCCCAAAGGTCACCGGATCTGGTGTCAATTTAAAGAAGTAGTCCAGTTACACCTTTGTGGGCTTATAACTTGGCTTTTGAATGTCCTAGAGAGGTCAGGTTTGTTTTAGTGTACTCCATTCAACAGCCCCTACAACCACAAAAAGGAATGGAGTCATTAGCACTTATGGTTTGTAAATGGCACCCAGAATTATGTTGCACGAAGCACAATTTCACATCATTCTGGGTCCATTTGTGTGAAAACAAGGTCCAATCAGGCTGAAACGTTACAAGAAGGTAGAATCTATTGAGTTGTCAGTAATCTGAATGTTTCATGATGATCGCACATTCCTATAGGGGGTAAAACCATGTCCCAAAGGTCACCGGGCCTGGTGTCACTTTAAAGAAGTAGTCCAGTTACACCTTTGTGGGCTTATAACTTGGCTTCTGAATGTCCTAGAGAGGTCAGGTTTGTTTTAGTGTACTCCAATCAACAGCCCCTACAACCACAAAAAGGAATGTAGACATTATCACTTATGGTTTGTAAATGGCACCCAGAATTATGTTGCACGAAGCACAATTTCACATCATTCTGGGTCCATTTGTTTGAAAACAAGGTCCAATCAGGCTGAAACGTTACAAGAAGGTAGAATCTATTGAGTTGTAAGTTATCTGAACGTTTCATGATGATCGCACATTCCTATAGAGGGTCAAACCATGTCCCAAAGGTCACCGGGCCTGGTGTCAGTTTAAAGAAGTAGTCTAGTTACACCTTTGTGGGCTTATAACTTGGCTTCTGAATGTCCTAGAGAGGTCAGGTTTGTTTTAGTGTACTCCAATCAGCAGCCCCTACAACCACAAAAAGGAATGGAGTCATTAGCACTTATGGTTTGTAAATGGCAACCAGAATTATGTTGCACGAAGCACAATTTCACATCATTCTGGGTCCATTTGTGTGAAAACAAGGTCCAATCAGGCTGAAACGTTACAGGAAGGTAGAATCTATTGAGTTGTAAGTGATCTGAACGTTTCATGATGATCGCACATTCCTATAGGCGGTCAAACCATGTCCCAAAGGTCACCGGGCCTGGTGTCACTTTAAAGAAGTAGTCTAGTTACACCTTTGTGGGCTTATAACTTGACTTCTGAATGTCCTAGAGAGGTCAGGTTTGTTTTAGTGTACTCCAATCAACAGCCCCTACAACCACAAAAAGGAATGGAGTCATTAGCACTTATGTTTTGTAAATGGCACCCAGAATTATGTTGCACGAAGCACAATTTCACATCATTCTGGGTCCATTTGTGTGAAAACAAGGTCCAATCAGGCTGAAACGTTACAAGAAGGTAGAATCTATTGAGTTGTAAGTGATCTGAACGTTTCATGATGATAGCACTTTCCTAAGGGGGTCAAACCATGTCCCAAAGGTCACCGGATCTGGTGTCAATTTAAAGAAGTAGTCCAGTTACACCTTTGTGGGCTTATAACTTGGCTTCTGAATGTCCTAGAGAGGTCAGGTTTGTTTTAGTGTACTCCAATCAACAGCCCCTACAACCACAAAAAGGAATGTAGTCATTATCACTTATGGTTTGTAAATGGCACCCAGAATTATGTTGCACGAAGCACAATTTCACATCATTCTGGGTCCATTTGTGTGAAAACAAGGTCCAATCAGGCTGAAACGTTACAAGAAGGTAGAATCTATTGAGTTGTAAGTGATCTGAACGTTTCATGATGATCGCACATTCCTATAGAGGGTCAAACCATGTCCCAAAGGTCACCGGGCCTGGTGTCAGTTTAAAGAAGTAGTCTAGTTACACCTTTGTGGGCTTATAACTTGGCTTCTGAATGTCCTAGAGAGGTCAGGTTTGTTTTAGTGTACTCCAATCAGCAGCCCCTACACCCACAAAAAGGAATGGAGTCATTAGCACTTATGGTTTGTAAATGGCAACCAGAATTATGTTGCACGAAGCACAATTTCACATCATTCTGGGTCCATTTGTGTGAAAACAAGGTCCAATCAGGCTGAAACGTTACAGGAAGGTAGAATCTATTGAGTTGTAAGTGATCTGAACGTTTCATGATGATCGCACATTCCTATAGGCGGTCAAACCATGTCCCAAAGGTCACCGGGCCTGGTGTCACTTTAAAGAAGTAGTCTAGTTACACCTTTGTGGGCTTATAACTTGACTTCTGAATGTCCTAGAGAGGTCAGGTTTGTTTTAGTGTACTCCAATCAACAGCCCCTACAACCACAAAAAGGAATGGAGTCATTAGCACTTATGTTTTGTAAATGGCACCCAGAATTATGTTGCACGAAGCACAATTTCACATCATTCTGGGTCCATTTGTGTGAAAACAAGGTCCAATCAGGCTGAAACGTTACAAGAAGGTAGAATCTATTGAGTTGTAAGTGATCTGAACGTTTCATGATGATAGCACTTTCCTAAGGGGGTCAAACCATGTCCCAAAGGTCACCGGATCTGGTGTCAATTTAAAGAAGTAGTCCAGTTACACCTTTGTGGGCTTATAACTTGGCTTCTGAATGTCCTAGAGAGGTCAGGTTTGTTTTAGTGTACTCCAATCAACAGCCCCTACAACCACAAAAAGGAATGGAGTCATTAGCACTTATGGTTTGTAAATGGCACCCAGAATTATGTTGCACGAAGCACAATTTCACATCATTCTGGGTCCATTTGTGTGAAAACAAGGTCCAATCAGAATGAAATGTTACAAGAAGGTAGAATCTATTGAGTTGTCAGTGATCTGAATGTTTCATGATGATCGCACATTCCTATAGGGGGTCAAACCATGTCCCAAAGGTCACCGGGCCTGGTGTCACTTTAAAGAAGTAGTCCAGTTACACCTTTGTGGGCTTATAACTTGGCTTCTGAATGTCCTAGAGAGGTCAGGTTTGTTTTAGTGTACTCCAATCAACAGCCCCTACAACCACAAAAAGGTTTGGAGTCATTAGCACTTATGGTTTGTAAATGGCACCCAGAATTATGTTGCACGAAGCACAATTTCACATCATTCTGGGTCCATTTGTGGTAAAACAAGGTCCAATCAGGCTGAAACGTTACAAGAAGGTAGAATCTATTGAGTTGTAAGTGATCTGAACGTTTCATGATGATAGCACTTTCCTAAGGGGGTCAAACCATGTCCCAAAGGTCACCGGATCTGGTGTCATTTTAAAGAAGTAGTCCAGTTACACCTTTGTGGGCTTATAACTTGGCTTCTGAATGTCCTAGAGAGGTCAGGTTTGTTTTAGTGTACTCCATTCAACAGCCCCTACAACCACAAAAAGGAACGGAGTCATTAGCACTTATGGTTTGTAAATGGCACCCAGAATTATGTTGCACGAAGCACAATTTCACATCATTCTGGGTCCATTTGTGTGAAAACAAGGTCCAATCTGGCTGAAACGTTACAAGAAGGTAGAATCTATTGAGTTGTAAGTGATCTGAACGTTTCATGATGATAGCACTTTCCTAAGGGGGTCAAACCATGTCCCAAAGGTCACCGGATCTGGTGTCAATTTAAAGAAGTAGTCCAGTTACACCTTTGTGGGCTTATAACTTGGCTTCTGAATGTCCTAGAGAGGTCAGGTTTGTTTTAGTGTACTCCAATCAACAGCCCCTACAACCACAAAAAGGAATGGAGTCATTAGCACTTATGGTTTGTAAATGGCACCCAGAATTATGTTGCACGAAGCACAATTTCACATCATTCTGAGTCCATTTGTGTGAAAACAAGGTCCAATCAGGCTGAAACGTTACAAGAAGGTAGAATCTATTGAGTTGTCAGTGATCTGAATGTTTCATGATGACTGCACATTCCTATAGGGGGTCAAACCATGTCCCAAAGGTCACCGGGCCTGGTGTCACTTTAAAGAAGTAGTCCAGTTACACCTTTGTGGGCTTATAACTTGGCTTCTGAATGTCCTAGAGAGGTCAGGTTTGTTTTAGTGTACTCCAATCAACAGCCCCTACAACCACAAAAAGGAATGGAGTCATTAGCACTTATGGTTTGTAAATGGCACCCAGAATTATGTTGCACGAAGCACAATTTCACATCATTCTGGGTCCATTTGTGGTAAAACAAGGTCCAATCAGGCTGAAACGTTACAAGAAGGTAGAATCTATTGAGTTGTAAGTGATCTGAACGTTTCATGATGATTGCACTTTCCTAAGGGGGTCAAACCATGTCCCAAAGGTCACCGGATCTGGTGTCAATTTAAAGAAGTAGTCGACTTACACCTTTGTGGTCTTATAACTTGGCTTCTGAATGTCCTAGAGAGGTCAGGTTTGTTTTAGTGTACTCCATTCAACAGCCCCTACAACCACAAAAAGGAATGGAGTCATTAGCACTTATGATTTGTAAATGGCACCCATAATTCTGTTGCACGAAGCACAATTTCACATCATTCTGGGTCCATTTGTGTGAAAACAAGGTCCAATCAGGCTGAAACGTTACAAGAAGGTAGAATCTATTGAGTTGTCAGTGATCTGAATGTTTCATGATGATCGCACATTCCTATAGGGGGTCAAACCATGTCCCAAAGGTCACCGGGCCTGGTGTCACTTTAAAGAAGTAGTCCAGTTACACCTTTGTGGGCTTATAACTTGGCTTCTGAATGTCCTAGAGAGGTCAGGTTTGTTTTAGTGTACTCCAATCAACAGCCCCTACAACCACAAAAAGGAATGGAGTCATTAGCACTTATGGTTTGTAAATGGCACCCAGAAATATGTTGCACGAAGC
This sequence comes from Nothobranchius furzeri, assembly GCF_043380555.1. NCBI lineage: Eukaryota > Metazoa > Chordata > Actinopteri > Cyprinodontiformes > Nothobranchiidae > Nothobranchius > Nothobranchius furzeri. The sequence goes on from NC_091750.1 coordinate 15,375,624, forward strand.
ACAATTTCACATCATTCTGAGTCCATTTGTGTGAAAACAAGGTCCAATCAGGCTGAAACGTTACAAGAAGGTAGAATCTATTGAGTTGTCAGTGATCTGAATGTTTCATGATGATTGCACATTCCTATAGGGGGTCAAACCATGTCACAAAGGTCACCGGGCCTGGTGTCACGTTAAAGAAGTAGTCCAGTTACACCTTTGTGGACTTATAACTTGGCTTCTGAATGTCCTAGAGAGGTCAGGTTTGTTTTAGTGTACTCCAATCAACAGCCCCTACAACCACAAAAAGGAATGGAGTCATTAGCACTTATGGTTTGTAAATGGCACCCAGAATTATGTTGCACGAAGCACAATTTCACATCATTCTGGGTCCATTTGTGGTAAAACAAGGTCCAATCAGGCTGAAACGTTACAAGAAGGTAGAATCTATTGAGTTGTAAGTGATCTGAACGTTTCATGATGATAGCACTTTCCTAAGGGGGTCAAACCATGTCCCAAAGGTCACCGGATCTGGTGTCAATTTAAAGAAGTAGTCCAGTTACACCTTTGTGGTCTTATAACTTGGCTTCTGAATGTCCTAGAGAGGTCAGGTTTGTTTTAGTGTACTCCATTCAACAGCCCCTACAAGCACAAAAAGGAATGGAGTCATTAGCACTTATGGTTTGTAAATGGCACCCAGAATTATGTTGCACGAAGCACAATTTCACATCATTCTGGGTCCATTTGTGTGAAAACAAGGTCCAATCAGGCTGAAACGTTACAAGAAGGTAGAATCTATTGAGTTGTCAGTAATCTGAATGTTTCATTATGATCGCACATTCCTATAGGGGGTAAAACCATGTCCCAAAGGTCACCGGGCCTGGTGTCACTTTAAAGAAGTAGTCCAGTTACACCTTTGTGGGCTTATAACTTGGCTTCTGAATGTCCTAGAGAGGTCTGGTTTGTTTTAGTGTACTCAAATCAACAGCCCATACAACCACAAAAAGGAATGTAGTCATTTTAACTTATGGTTTGTAAATGGCACCCAGAATTATGTTGCACGAAGCACAATTTCACATCATTCTGGGTCCATTTGTGGTAAAACAAGGTCCAATCAGGCTGAAACGTTACAAGAAGGTAGAATCTATTGAGTTGTAAGTGATCTGAACGTTTCATGGTGATAGCACTTTCCTAAGGGGGTCAAACCATGTCCCAAAGGTCACCGGATCTGGTGTCAATTTAAAGAAGTAGTCCAGTTACACCTTTGTGGGCTTATAACTTGGCTTCTGAATGTCCTAGAGAGGTCAGGTTTGTTTTAGTGTACTCCATTCAACAGCCCCTACAACCACAAAAAGGAATGGAGTCATTAGCACTTATGGTTTGTAAATGGCACCCAGAATTATGTTGCACGAAGCACAATTTCACATCATTCTGGGTCCATTTGTGGTAAAACAAGGTCCAATCAGGCTGAAACGTTACAAGAAGGTAGAATCTATTGAGTTGTAAGTGATCTGAACGTTTCATGGTGATAGCACTTTCCTAAGGGGGTCAAACCATGTCGCAAAGGTCACCGGATCTGGTGTCAATTTAAAGAAGTAGTCCAGTTACACCTTTGTGGGCTTATAACTTGGCTTCTGAATGTCCTAGAGAGGTCAGGTTTGTTTTAGTGTACTCCATTCAACAGCCCCTACAACCACAAAAAGGAATGGAGTCATTAGCACTTATGGTTTGTAAATGGCACCCAGAATTATGTTGCACGAAGCACAATTTCACATCATTCTGGGTCCATTTGTGGTAAAACAAGGTCCAATCAGGCTGAAACGTTACAAGAAGGTAGAATCTATTGAGTTGTAAGTGATCTGAACGTTTCATGATGATCGCACATTCCTATAGAGGGTCAAACCATGTCCCAAAGGTCACCGGGCCTGGTGTCAGTTTAAAGAAGTAGTCTAGTTACACCTTTGTGGGCTTATAACTTGGCTTCTGAATGTCCTAGAGAGGTCAGGTTTGTTTTAGTGTACTACAATCAACAGCCCCTACAACCACAAAAAGGAATGGAGTCATTAGCACTTATGGTTTGTAAATGGCAACCAGAATTATGTTGCACGAAGCACAATTTCACATCATTCTGGGTCCATTTGTGTGAAAACAAGGTCCAATCAGGCTGAAACGTTACAAGAAGGTAGAATCTATTGAGTCGTAAGTGATCTGAACGTTTCATGATGATTGCACATTCCTATAGGGGGTCAAACCATGTCCCAAAGGTCACCGGGCCTGGTGTCACTTTAAAGAAGTATTCTAGTTACACCTTTGTGGGCTTATAACTTGGCTTCTGAATATCCTAGAGAGGTCAGGTTTTTTTAGAGTACTCCTATTAAGAGCCCCCATTACCCCAAATAGGAATGGCGTCATTAGCACTTATGGTTTGTAAATGGCACCCAGAATTATGTTGCACGAAGCACAATTTCACATCATTCTGGGTCCATTTGTGTGAAAACAAGGTCCAATCAGGCTGAAACGTTACAAGAAGGTAGAATCTATTGAGTTGTCAGTGATCTGAATGTTTCATGATGATCGCACATTCCTATCGGGGGTCAAACCATGTCCCAAAGGTCACCGGGCCTGGTGTCACTTTAAAGAAGTAGTCCAGTTACACCTTTGTGGGCTTATAACTTGGCTTCTGAATGTCCTAGAGAGGTCAGGTTTGTTTTAGTGTACTCCAATCAACAGCCCCTACAACCACAAAAAGGAATGGAGTCATTAGCACTTATGGTTTGTAAATGGCACCCAGAATTATGTTGCACGAAGCACAATTTCACATCATTCTGGGTCCATTTGTGGTAAAACAAGGTCCAATCAGGCTGAAACGTTACAAGAAGGTAGAATCTATTGAGTTGTAAGTGATCTGAACGTTTCTTGGTGATAGCACTTTCCTAAGGGGGTCAAACCATGTCCCAAAGGTCACCGGATCTGGTGTCAATTTAAAGAAGTAGTCCAGTTACACCTTTGTGGGCTTATAACTTGGCTTTTGAATGTCCTAGAGAGGTCAGGTTTGTTTTAGTGTACTCCATTCAACAGCCCCTACAACCACAAAAAGGAATGGAGTCATTAGCACTTATGGTTTGTAAATGGCACCCAGAATTATGTTGCACGAAGCACAATTTCACATCATTCTGGGTCCATTTGTGTGAAAACAAGGTCCAATCAGGCTGAAACGTTACAAGAAGGTAGAATCTATTGAGTTGTCAGTAATCTGAATGTTTCATGATGATCGCACATTCCTATAGGGGGTAAAACCATGTCCCAAAGGTCACCGGGCCTGGTGTCACTTTAAAGAAGTAGTCCAGTTACACCTTTGTGGGCTTATAACTTGGCTTCTGAATGTCCTAGAGAGGTCAGGTTTGTTTTAGTGTACTCCAATCAACAGCCCCTACAACCACAAAAAGGAATGTAGACATTATCACTTATGGTTTGTAAATGGCACCCAGAATTATGTTGCACGAAGCACAATTTCACATCATTCTGGGTCCATTTGTGTGAAAACAAGGTCCAATCAGGCTGAAACGTTACAAGAAGGTAGAATCTATTGAGTTGTAAGTTATCTGAACGTTTCATGATGATCGCACATTCCTATAGAGGGTCAAACCATGTCCCAAAGGTCACCGGGCCTGGTGTCAGTTTAAAGAAGTAGTCTAGTTACACCTTTGTGGGCTTATAACTTGGCTTCTGAATGTCCTAGAGAGGTCAGGTTTGTTTTAGTGTACTCCAATCAGCAGCCCCTACAACCAGAAAAAGGAATGGAGTCATTAGCACTTATGGTTTGTAAATGGCAACCAGAATTATGTTGCACGAAGCACAATTTCACATCATTCTGGGTCCATTTGTGTGAAAACAAGGTCCAATCAGGCTGAAACGTTACAGGAAGGTAGAATCTATTGAGTTGTAAGTGATCTGAACGTTTCATGATGATCGCACATTCCTATAGGCGGTCAAACCATGTCCCAAAGGTCACCGGGCCTGGTGTCACTTTAAAGAAGTAGTCTAGTTACACCTTTGTGGGCTTATAACTTGACTTCTGAATGTCCTAGAGAGGTCAGGTTTGTTTTAGTGTACTCCAATCAACAGCCCCTACAACCACAAAAAGGAATGGAGTCATTAGCACTTATGTTTTGTAAATGGCACCCAGAATTATGTTGCACGAAGCACAATTTCACATCATTCTGGGTCCATTTGTGTGAAAACAAGGTCCAATCAGGCTGAAACGTTACAAGAAGGTAGAATCTATTGAGTTGTAAGTGATCTGAACGTTTCATGATGATAGCACTTTCCTAAGGGGGTCAAACCATGTCCCAAAGGTCACCGGATCTGGTGTCAATTTAAAGAAGTAGTCCAGTTACACCTTTGTGGGCTTATAACTTGGCTTCTGAATGTCCTAGAGAGGTCAGGTTTGTTTTAGTGTACTCCAATCAACAGCCCCTACAACCACAAAAAGGAATGGAGTCATTAGCACTTATGGTTTGTAAATGGCACCCAGAATTATGTTGCACGAAGCACAATTTCACATCATTCTGGGTCCATTTGTGTGAAAACAAGGTCCAATCAGAATGAAATGTTACAAGAAGGTAGAATCTATTGAGTTGTCAGTGATCTGAATGTTTCATGATGATCGCACATTCCTATAGGGGGTCAAACCATGTCCCAAAGGTCACCGGGCCTGGTGTCACTTTAAAGAAGTAGTCCAGTTACACCTTTGTGGGCTTATAACTTGGCTTCTGAATGTCCTAGAGAGGTCAGGTTTGTTTTAGTGTACTCCAATCAACAGCCCCTACAACCACAAAAAGGTTTGGAGTCATTAGCACTTATGGTTTGTAAATGGCACCCAGAATTATGTTGCACGAAGCACAATTTCACATCATTCTGGGTCCATTTGTGGTAAAACAAGGTCCAATCAGGCTGAAACGTTACAAGAAGGTAGAATCTATTGAGTTGTAAGTGATCTGAACGTTTCATGATGATAGCACTTTCCTAAGGGGGTCAAACCATGTCCCAAAGGTCACCGGATCTGGTGTCAATTTAAAGAAGTAGTCCAGTTACACCTTTGTGGGCTTATAACTTGGCTTCTGAATGTCCTAGAGAGGTCAGGTTTGTTTTAGTGTACTCCATTCAACAGCCCCTACAACCACAAAAAGGAACGGAGTCATTAGCACTTATGGTTTGTAAATGGCACCCAGAATTATGTTGCACGAAGCACAATTTCACATCATTCTGGGTCCATTTGTGTGAAAACAAGGTCCAATCTGGCTGAAACGTTACAAGAAGGTAGAATCTATTGAGTTGTAAGTGATCTGAACGTTTCATGATGATAGCACTTTCCTAAGGGGGTCAAACCATGTCCCAAAGGTCACCGGATCTGGTGTCAATTTAAAGAAGTAGTCCAGTTACACCTTTGTGGGCTTATAACTTGGCTTCTGAATGTCCTAGAGAGGTCAGGTTTGTTTTAGTGTACTCCAATCAACAGCCCCTACAACCACAAAAAGGAATGGAGTCATTAGCACTTATGGTTTGTAAATGGCACCCAGAATTATGTTGCACGAAGCACAATTTCACATCATTCTGAGTCCATTTGTGTGAAAACAAGGTCCAATCAGGCTGAAACGTTACAAGAAGGTAGAATCTATTGAGTTGTCAGTGATCTGAATGTTTCATGATGATTGCACATTCCTATAGGGGGTCAAACCATGTCCCAAAGGTCACCGGGCCTGGTGTCACTTTAAAGAAGTAGTCCAGTTACACCTTTGTGGGCTTATAACTTGGCTTCTGAATGTCCTAGAGAGGTCAGGTTTGTTTTAGTGTACTCCAATCAACAGCCCCTACAACCACAAAAAGGAATGGAGTCATTAGCACTTATGGTTTGTAAATGGCACCCAGAATTATGTTGCACGAAGCACAATTTCACATCATTCTGGGTCCATTTGTGGTAAAACAAGGTCCAATCAGGCTGAAACGTTACAAGAAGGTAGAATCTATTGAGTTGTAAGTGATCTGAACGTTTCATGATGATAGCACTTTCCTAAGGGGGTCAAACCATGTCCCAAAGGTCACCGGATCTGGTGTCAATTTAAAGAAGTAGTCGACTTACACCTTTGTGGTCTTATAACTTGGCTTCTGAATGTCCTAGAGAGGTCAGGTTTGTTTTAGTGTACTCCATTCAACAGCCCCTACAACCACAAAAAGGAATGGAGTCATTAGCACTTATGGTTTGTAAATGGCACCCAGAATTATGTTGCACGAAGCACAATTTCACATCATTCTGGGTCCATTTGTGTGAAAACAAGGTCCAATCAGGCTGAAACGTTACAAGAAGGTAGAATCTATTGAGTTGTCAGTGATCTGAATGTTTCATGATGATCGCACATTCCTATAGGGGGTCAAACCATGTCCCAAAGGTCACCGGGCCTGGTGTCACTTTAAAGAAGTAGTCCAGTTACACCTTTGTGGGCTTATAACTTGGCTTCTGAATGTCCTAGAGAGGTCAGGTTTGTTTTAGTGTACTCCAATCAACAGCCCCTACAACCACAAAAAGGAATGGAGTCATTAGCACTTATGGTTTGTAAATGGCACCCAGAAATATGTTGCACGAAGCACAATTTCACATCATTCTGAGTCCATTTGTGTGAAAACAAGGTCCAATCAGGCTGAAACGTTACAAGAAGGTAGAATCTATTGAGTTGTCAGTGATCTGAATGTTTCATGATGATTGCACATTCCTATAGGGGGTCAAACCATGTCACAAAGGTCACCGGGCCTGGTGTCACGTTAAAGAAGTAGTCCAGTTACACCTTTGTGGACTTATAACTTGGCTTCTGAATGTCCTAGAGAGGTCAGGTTTGTTTTAGTGTACTCCAATCAACAGCCCCTACAACCACAAAAAGGAATGGAGTCATTAGCACTTATGGTTTGTAAATGGCACCCAGAATTATGTTGCACGAAGCACAATTTCACATCATTCTGGGTCCATTTGTGGTAAAACAAGGTCCAATCAGGCTGAAACGTTACAAGAAGGTAGAATCTATTGAGTTGTAAGTGATCTGAACGTTTCATGATGATAGCACTTTCCTAAGGGGGTCAAACCATGTCCCAAAGGTCACCGGATCTGGTGTCAATTTAAAGAAGTAGTCCAGTTACACCTTTGTGGTCTTATAACTTGGCTTCTGAATGTCCTAGAGAGGTCAGGTTTGTTTTAGTGTACTCCATTCAACAGCCCCTACAAGCACAAAAAGGAATGGAGTCATTAGCACTTATGGTTTGTAAATGGCACCCAGAATTATGTTGCACGAAGCACAATTTCACATCATTCTGGGTCCATTTGTGTGAAAACAAGGTCCAATCAGGCTGAAACGTTACAAGAAGGTAGAATCTATTGAGTTGTCAGTAATCTGAATGTTTCATTATGATCGCACATTCCTATAGGGGGTAAAACCATGTCCCAAAGGTCACCGGGCCTGGTGTCACTTTAAAGAAGTAGTCCAGTTACACCTTTGTGGGCTTATAACTTGGCTTCTGAATGTCCTAGAGAGGTCTGGTTTGTTTTAGTGTACTCAAATCAACAGCCCCTACAACCACAAAAAGGAATGTAGTCATTATAACTTATGGTTTGTAAATGGCACCCAGAATTATGTTGCACGAAGCACAATTTCACATCATTCTGGGTCCATTTGTGGTAAAACAAGGTCCAATCAGGCTGAAACGTTACAAGAAGGTAGAATCTATTGAGTTGTAAGTGATCTGAACGTTTCATGGTGATAGCACTTTCCTAAGGGGGTCAAACCATGTCCCAAAGGTCACCGGATCTGGTGTCAATTTAAAGAAGTAGTCCAGTTACACCTTTGTGGGCTTATAACTTGGCTTCTGAATGTCCTAGAGAGGTCAGGTTTGTTTTAGTGTACTCCATTCAACAGCCCCTACAACCACAAAAAGGAATGGAGTCATTAGCACTTATGGTTTGTAAATGGCACCCAGAATTATGTTGCACGAAGCACAATTTCACATCATTCTGGGTCCATTTGTGGTAAAACAAGGTCCAATCAGGCTGAAACGTTACAAGAAGGTAGAATCTATTGAGTTGTAAGTGATCTGAACGTTTCATGGTGATAGCACTTTCCTAAGGGGGTCAAACCATGTCCCAAAGGTCACCGGATCTGGTGTCAATTTAAAGAAGTAGTCTAGTTACACCTTTTTGGGCTTATAACTTGGCTTCTGAATGTCCTAGAGAGGTTAGGTTTGTTTTAGTGTACTCCAATCAACAGCCCCTACAACCACAAAAAGGAATGTACCGTAAATCCTCTAATACAGGCCCGGGCCTTTATTTGACTCAAGCTCATCAAGCTCCAGGCCTTTATTTGAAGGAGGGCCAGTATTAGAGGCAGGCCTCTATTTCTAATTGAGCAAAATGAACTAATGGTTCGCTGGAGTTTTTGACAATTAAAATTGCGCCCACATTTTCAAAGTTAAACACATTTCTTTTAACAACGGTAGTTTCTGCTTCAGCCATCTCCACCCTCCCCCTGCTTCAGCCCTCTCCCCCCTCCCCCTGCGCAGCAGCAGCAAACTCACTGATGCGCCTGCAGCCTCTCGGAGTTCCTGCTGCTCTAAACATTAAAATAATTATTTCATTTTCTGTTCCACTTCTGATTACCTTCAATGGTGTCTGTTTGTTAAGACCACCAGGTACAAAAACTAACTTGTTTTTATTTGACTCTTTTTCTGTCCTGTCTGTTTATTATCTTCCTGCATCTCCTCTCAATCCTAAAGAGAAACTGCTACCTGGGTTCATATATATTCACCTCATGAGTTACCTTTGAACTGCAGTTCTAAAAGATCTACCCACCGCAAAAACAGCGGAGCGCTCGCTGTTTGGCGCCGTATCAGTGATCAGTGCGTCGGAGGACAAGGTAATGCGCGCAGCGCCCCGCTCCACAGCAGCGAAACGCATCAGGAGCTTGTCACCTGCTGATAGCAGGCTGCTGTCTTTTCCGAGGGCTGCATCTTGCCGGTCATTATCACGTGACAGCGACTAGTCGATGACAGGCATAAAAAGTCACTACAGTAATCCCTCGTTTATCGCTGTAGATGCGTTCCAGACCTGGCCGCGATAGGTGAAAATCCGCGAAGTAGGGACTCCCAGCATGCCCCTCGCGGGGATTCCCTCCACGTTGCACCAACGTCACAAACCGCGTTTATAAACGGAAGTCGCCTTTCCAGCTCACCACTCAGTCATCGTTTATTCAGATTCATGATCAGAGTTTCCAACCTACCGATCAATCCAACGAACTATCAGCTCATAGTAAGTTATCTTACTTACTTCTGGAAAGCCCGGCATTTCCGTGTCACTTCGTTGACGCTCGAACGCTCGGGGGTTTCCTAGATCAGCCGGCGTTTCACCGACGCTATCACTTCCGCGTCTGTGAAACCACGCTCTCTATGGAATTATCGTATGATCACATTCTCTTTTTGTGGGTAAAACTCAAGAAAAAAAAATTTTTTTACTTGTTTTTTTTTGTTTTATTACAAAAAGTGCATTTTATGATGAAATTGATGAAAAAAACAAGAATTTCTTGATATTTCGCATAGAAAAATACCGCGAATCAGTGAAAAATACCGCGAATCTGCGAATTCCCCCTGAAAAATGCTCCAAAGAAAAAATCCGCGAAGCAGCGAATCCGCGATGAACGAACCGCGAAGTAGCGAGGGATTACTGTATAGTGAAGTTGACTAGTTCATACACCCCCTACTGCTGCTCTCCAGAGTGTTCTGCAGCATAATCAGCACGTTCTCATTGAACTTGATAGTGTAGTGACCTGGCTGGGGTTGTAAGCCAGGTGCATTCTGGGTATTGTGTTATATGTGTTTCCTATCGTTCTGCTAGTTCCTATGTGCTGATTTGCGTGTTGTGTGAGTGTTATGTAAGCCACAGGGAAGGTGATGTGTGTTCTGTGGAGGGGTTGAATTAGCATGGTTAACTGACACCGTGACTCTGTGTGGTAGGAGCATAATAGAGGATCGTGTCTGTAGCGTTACAAAGCATTGAAGAAAAAGCCCAATAAAGGTCCGCGTGAACCTCTACTGCCTCCAGCTGGTTGATTTGGGGACTATAACCCTGCCGCTGGGATGCTCATACTTGCTTGTCACCACATTCCACCCGGCCACAATAAGAGACCGGCCATTATTTACCTCCGCTGACTCCGACACCGGCCAAAATTGGAGACCCAGCCTTTAATTGAATACCGGCCTGTATTAGAGGATTTACGGTAGTCATTAGCACTTATGGTTTGTAAATGGCGCCCAGAATTATGTTGCACGAAGCACAATTTCACATCATTCTGGGTCCATTTGTGTGAAAACAAGGTCCAATCAGGCTGAAACGTTACAAGAAGGTAGAATCTATTGAGTTGTAAGTGATCTGAATGTTTCATGATGATAGCACTTTCCTAAGGGGGTCAAACCATGTCCCAAAGGTCACCGGATCTGGTGTCAATTTAAAGAAGTAGTCCAGTTACACCTTTGTGGGCTTATAACTTGGCTTCTGAATGTCCTAGAGAGGTCAGGTTTGTTTTAGTGTACTCCAATCAACAGCCCCTACAACCACAAAAAGGAATGGATTCATTAGCACTTATGCTTTGTAAATGGAACCCAGAATTATGTTGCACGAAGCACAATTTCACATCATTCTGGGTCCATTTGTGTGAAAACAAGGTCCAATCAGGCTGAAACGTTACAAGAAGGTAGAATCTATTGAGTTGTCAAAGATTTGAATGTTTCATGATGATCGCACATTCCTATAGGGGGTCAAACCATGTCCCAAAGGTCACCGGGCCTGGTGTCACTTTAAAGAAGTAGTCCAGTTACACCTTTGTGGGCTTATAACTTGGCTTCTGAATGTCCTAGAGAGGTCAGGTTTGTTTTAGTGTACTCCAATCAACAGCCCCTACAACCACAAAAAGGAATGTAGTCATTATCACTTATGGTTTGTAAATAGCACCCAGAATTATGTTGCACGAAGCACAATTTCACATCATTCTGGGTCCATTTGTGTGAAAACAAGGTCCAATCAGGCTGAAACGTTACAAGAAGGTATAATCTATTGAGTTGTAAGTGATCTGAACGTTTCATGATGATCGCACATTCCTATAGAGGGTCAAACCATGTCCCAAAGGTCACCGGGCCTGGTGTCACTTTAAAGAAGTAGTCCATTTACACCTTTGTGGTTTTATAACTTGACTTCTGAATGTCCTAGAGAGGTCAGGTTTGTTTGATTGTACTCCAATCAACAGCCCCTACAACCACAAAAAGGAATGGAGTCATTAGCACTTATGGTTTGTAAATGGCACCCAGAATTATGTTGCACGAAGCACAATTTCACATCATTCTGGGTCCATTTGTGTGAAGACAAGGTCCAATCAGGCTGAAACGTTACAAGAAGGTAGAATCTATTGAGTTGTCAGTGATCTGAATGTTTCATGATGATCGCACATTCCTATAGGGGGTAAAACCATGTCCCAAAGGTCACCGGGCCTGGTGTCACTTTAAAGAAGTAGTCCAGTTACACCTTTGTGGGCTTATAACTTGGCTTCTGAATGTCCTAGAGAGATCAGGTTTGTTTTAGTGTACTCCAATCAACAGCCCCTACAACCACAAAAAGGAATGTAGTCATTATCACTTATGGTTTGTAAATGGCACCCAGAATTATGTTGCACGAAGCACAATTTCACATCATTCTGGGTCAATTTGTGTGAAAACAAGGTCCAATCAGGCTGAAACGTTACAAGAAGGTAGAATCTATTGAGTTGTAAGTGATCTGAATGTTTCATGATGATCGCACATTCCTATAGAGGGTCAAACCATGTCCCAAAGGTCACCGGGCCTGGTGTCACTTTAAAGAAGTAGTCTAGTTACACCTTTGTGGGCTTATAACTTGGCTTCTGAATGTCCTAGAGAGGTCAGGTTTGTTTTAGTGTACTCCAATCAACAGCCCCTACAACCACAAAAAGGAATGGAGTCATTAGCACTTATGGTTTGTAAATGGCACCCAGAATTATGTTGCACGAAGCACAATTTCACATCATTCTGGGTCCATTTGTGTGAAAACAAGGTCCAATCAGGCTGAAACATTACAAGAAGGTAGAATCTATTGAGTTGTAAGTGATCTGAACGTTTCATGATGATCGCACATTCCTAAGGGGGTCAAACCATGTCCCAAAGGTCACCGGGCCTGGTGTCACTTTAAAGAAGTAGTCTAGTTACACCTCTGTGGGCTTATAACTTGGCTTCTGAATATCCTAGAGAGGTCAGGTTTTTTTTTAGAGTACTCTTATTAACAGCCCCCATTTCCCCAAATAGGAATGGAGTCATTAGCACTTATGGTTTGTAAATGGCACCCAGAATTATGTTGCATGAAGCACAATTTCACATCATTCTGGGTCCATTTGTGTGAAAACAAGGTCCAATAGGGCTGAAACGTTACAGGAAGGTAGAATCTATTGAGTTGTAAGTGATCTGAATGTTTCATGATGATCGCACATTCCTAATTGCGGTCAAACCATGTCCCAAAGGTCACCGGGCCTGGTGTCACTTTAAAGAAGTAGTCCAGTTACACCATTGTGGGACTATAACTTGGCTTCTGAATGTTCTAGGGAGGTCAGGTTTGTTTTAGTGTACTCCAATCAACAGCCCCTACAACCACAAAAAGGAATGGAGTCATTAGCACATATGGTTTGTAAATGGCACCCAGAATTATGTTGCACTAAGCACAATTTCACATCATTCTGGGTCCATTTGTGTGAAAACAAGGTCCAGTCAGGCTGAAACGTTACAAGAAGGTAGAATCTATTCAGTTGTAAGTGATCTGGATGTTTCATGATGATCGCACATTCCTATAGGGGGTAAAACCATGTCCCAAAGGTCACCGGGCCTGGTGTCACTTTAAAGAAGTAGTCCAGTTACACCTTTGTGGGCTTATAACTTGGCTTCTGAATGTCCTAGAGAGGTCAGGTTTATTTTAGTGTACTCCAATCAACAGCCCCTACAACCACAAAAAGGAATGGAGTCATTAGCACTTATGGTTTGTAAATGGCACCCAGAATTATGTTGCACGAAGCACAATTTCACATCATTCTGGGTCCATTTGTGTGAAAACAAGGTCCAATCAGGCTGAAACGTTACAAGAAGGTAGAATCTATTGAGTTGTAAGTGATCTGAACGTTTCAAGATGATCGCACATTCCTATAGAGGGTCAAACCATGTCCCAAAGGTCACCGGGCCTGGTGTCACTTTAAAGAAGTAGTCTAGTTACACCTTTGTGGGCTTATAACTTGGCTTCTGAATGTCCTAGAGAGGTCAGGTTTGTTTCAGTGTACTCCAATCAACAACCCCTACAACCACAAAAAGGAATGGAGTCATTAGCACTTATGGTTTTTAAATGGCACCCAGAATTATGTTGCACGAAGCACAATTTCACATCATTCTGGGTCCATTTGTGTGAAAACAAGGTCCAATCAGGCTGAAACGTTACAAGAAGGTAGAATCTATTGAGTTGTAAGTGATCTGAACGTTTCATGATGATCGCACATTCCTATAGGGGGTCAAACCATGTCCCAAAGGTCACCGGGCCTGGTGTCACTTTAAAGAAGTAGTCTAGTTACACCTTTGTGGGCTTATAACTTGGCTTCTGAATATCCTAGAAAGGTCAGGTTTTTTTTTTAGAGTACTCCTACTAACAGCCCCCATTACCCCAAATAGGAATGGAGTCATTAGCACTTATGGTTTGTAAATGGCACCCAGAATTATGTTGCACGAAGCACAATTTCACATCATTCTGGGTCCATTTGTGTGAAAACAAGGTCCAATCAGGCTGAAACGTTACAAGAAGGTAGAATCTATTGAGTTGTAAGTGATCTGGATGTTTCATGATGATCGCACATTCCTATAGGGGGTAAAACCATGTCCCAAAGGTCACCGGGCCTGGTGTCACTTTAAAGAAGTAGTCTAGTTACACCTTTGTGGGCTTATAACTTGGCTTCTGAATATCCTAGAGAGGTCAGGTTTTATTTAGAGTACTCCTATTAACAGCCCCCATTACCCCAAATAGGAATGGAGTCATTAGCACTTATGGTTTGTAAATGGCACCCAGAATTATGTTGCACGAAGCACAATTTCACATCATTCTGGGTCCATTTGTGTGAAAACAAGGTCCAATCAGGCTGAAACGTTACAAGAAGGTAGAATCTATTGAGTTGTAAGTGATCTGAACGTTTCATGATGATAGCTCTTTCCTAAGGGGGTCAAACCATGTCCCAAAGGTCACCGGGCCTGGTGTCACTTTAAAGAAGTAGTCCAGTTACACCTTTGTGGGCTTATAACTTCGCTTCTGAATGTTCTAGAGAGGTCAGGTTTCTTTTAGTGTACTCCAATCAACAGCCCCTACAACCACAAAAAGGAATGGAGTCATTAGCACTTATGGTTTGTAAATGGCACCCAGAATTATGTTGCACGAAGCACAATTTCACATCATTCTGGGTCCATTTGTTGTGAAAACAAGGTCCAATCAGGCTGAAACGTTACAAGAAGGTAGAATCTATTGAGTTGTAAGTGATCTGGATGTTTCATGATGATCGCACATTCCTATAGGGGGTAAAACCATGTCCCAAAGGTCACCGGGCCTGGTGTCACTTTAAAGAAGTAGTCTAGTTACACCTTTGTGGGCTTATAACTTGGCTTCTGAATATCCTAGAGAGGTCAGGTTTTTATTAGAGTACTCCTATTAACAGCCCCCATTACCCCAAATAGGAATGGAGTCATTAGCACTTATGGTTTGTAAATGGCACCCAGAATTATGTTGCACGAAGCACAATTTCACATCATTCTGGGTCCATTTGTGTGAAAACAAGGTCCAATCAGGCTGAAACGTTACAAGAAGGTAGAATCTATTGAGTTGTAAGTGATCTGAACGTTTCATGATGATAGCACTTTCCTAAGGGGGTCAAACCATGTCCCAAAGGTCACCGGATCTGGTGTCAATTTAAAGAAGTAGTCCAGTTACACATTTGTGACCTTATAACTTGGCTTCTGAAGTCCTAGAGAGGTCAGGTTTGTTTTAGTGTACTCCAATCAACAGCCCCTACAACCACAAAAAGGAATGGAGTCATTAGCACTTATGGTTTTTAAATGGCACCCAGAATTATGTTGCACGAAGCACAATTTCACATCATTCTGGGTCCATTTGTGTGAAAACAAGGTCCAATCAGGCTGAAACGTTACAAGAAGGTAGAATCTATTGAGTTGTAAGTGATCTGAACGTTTCATGATGATCGCACATTCCTATAGGGGGTCAAACCATGTCCCAAAGGTCACCGGGCCTGGTGTCACTTTAAAGAAGTAGTCCAGTTACACCTTTGTGGGCTTATAACTTGGCTTCGGAATATCCTAGAGAGCTCAGGTTTGTTTTAGAGTACTCCAATTAACAGCCCCCATTACCCCAAAAAGGAATGGAGTTATTAGCACTTATGTTTTTTAAATGGCACCCAGAATTATGTTGCATGAAGCAGAATTTCACATCATTCTGGGTTCATTTGTGTGAAAACAAGGTCCAATCAGGCTGAAACGTTACAGGAAGGTAGAATCTATTGAGTTGTAAGTGATCTGAACGTTTCATGATGATCGCACATTCCTATAAGGGTTCAAACCATGTCCCAAAGGTCACCGGGCCTGGTGTCACTTTAAAGAAGTAGTCCAGTTACACATTTGTGGGCTTATAACTTGGCTTCTGAATGTCCTAGAGAGATCAGGTTTGTTTTAGTGTACTCCAATCAACAGCCCCTGCAACCACAAAAAGGAATGGAGTCATTAGCACTTATGGTTTGTAAATGGCAACCAGAATTATGTTGCACGAAGCACAATTTCACATCATTCTGGGTCCATTTGTGTGAAAACAAGGTCCAATCAGGCTGAAACGTTACAAGAAGGTAGAATCTATTGAGTTGTAAGTGATCTGAACGTTTCATGATGATCGCACATTCCTATAGGGGGTCAAACCATGTCCCAAAGGTCACCGGGCCTGGTGTCACTTTAAAGAAGTAGTCTAGTTACACCTTTGTGGGCTTATAACTTGGCTTCTGAATATCCTAGAGAGGTCAGGTTTGTTTTGGAGTACTCCTATTAACAGCCCCCATTACCCCAAATAGGAATGGAGTCATTAGCACTTATGGTTTGTAAATGGCACCCAGAATTATGTTGCACGAAGCACAATTTCACATCATTCTGGGTCCATTTGTGTGAAAACAAGGTCCAATAGGGCTGAAACGTTACAGGAAGGTAGAATCTATTGAGTTCTAAGTGATCTGAACGTTTCATGATTATAGCACATTCCTATAGGCGGTCAAACCATGTCCCAAAGGTCACCGGGCCTGGTGTCACTTTAAAGAAGTAGTCCAGTTACACCTTTGTGGGCTTATAACTTGGCTTCTGAATGTCCTAGAGAGGTCAGGTTTGTTTTAGTGTACTCCAATCAACAGGCCCTACAACCACAAAAAGGAATGGAGCCATTAGCACTTATGGTTTGTAAATGGCACCCAGAATTATGTTGCACGAAGCACAATTTCACATCATTCTGGGTCCATTTGTGTGAAAACAAGGTCCAATCAGGCTGAAACGTTACAAGAAGGTAGAATCTATTGAGTTGTAAGTGATCTGAACGTTTCATGATGATCGCACATTCCTATAGGGGGTCAAACCATGTCCCAAAAGTCACCGGGCCTGGTGTCACTTTAAAGAAGTAGTGCAGTTACACCTTTGTGGGCTTATAACTTGGCTTCTGAATATCCTAGAGAGGTCAGGTTTAATTTAGAGTACTCCAATTAACAGCCCCTATTACCCCTGTTGGGGTTATTAGGAGCGAACAATTCGTAAGCTTTAACTTACTTTTGGATTCTTCAATAAATTCTGTAAATATGGGAATATTTAATGATTTATTAATTAATTAAGATATTCTTAGATATACGGGACACCATTCCCCTTTAACCGGGGAAAAATTGAATCCAAAACTTTTATCAGTCTTTCTTGAAGTTCGTAGAATCCTTGGAGCAGAGACTTCTTTTCGACACAACAAAGCTACTGGAGACGAAAATCTGAATTTTATAACGTTTAATTAACAATTTGTCAAATGAATAAACAGTGGCATAAATGAATAATAACCATGTGATATAATAAAAGGATGTATATTCAAAATAATGTTCAAGGTGTTTTGTGTGTATGTATGTGTGTGTGTGTTTCTAAAATGGAGTCTGTATGCAAGATGACTGACCCCTTTGTCTGGCTAAAGTGTGGGTGGCAACTTGCACTTTAACTTCCAAAGCACTTAGAATCAGTAGTAACTTAACCTTAAATCACTCAAAACATTTCAAAGGATCATGAAACAACACAAAGGATTAATCACAAATAATATCTTTTAGTTTAACCACGTGGCCAAGCAGAAAACATTTAAAGATACCAAAAAATGATCAATAAGCAGTTTATTTATTCAAAATGACCCGGCGGACGTGTTTTGGGAACGAAAGAGGAGAACACGAAGCTACTTTTTAAGCAATAGCGCGGTTTTATTGCTTATTCTGGACTATAGAGGAAACGGGAGGAGAAAAGGAGAGAGAAAAATGAGTTTTCTGATCACCAGAAGAGCAAGGCGTCCCCAGCTGTTTGATTTGACGGTTCTCCGTTTTTCTCCGCAGTTTGGCGTCGTCCGTCGGTTTGATGCTTTCTCCGTTGTTTACCTCCACGAGTGTTTCTCCACGGGCTGGACACAAAGAGAGCGAAGTTTCTTTTGTGCTGAGTTTGACAACTTACAGCGTCTCTGAGAACTGGATGGAGCTCCGCTCGTTCCCAGTCAGGTCCCGATGGAGTTGGAGTGTAGTTTCCAGCAGTTCCGTGGGCTCAACTTGGGCACTTAGAGCTTCCGCGTGCTCAAGTTGTCGGAGCGTTCGACAAGCGTGTCCTTACCGCCAGGTATCCTGGGCAAAAGAACGAGGTTTCTTTGTCTCATTCATGATTTATAGTCTTTGAAGTCGCGGGAAAGCTGTCCAAGCTCCCGCCTCCCGCAGATCGTGTTTCTGGTATTAGGCGGTGACGTCATCACAATGCTTCCGTGTGCAAAGCATCATGGGAAATGAAGTTTCTTGGCACTGATGTGATTATTTGCTTTTCAGGACAATTTAAGCACAGTCATTTTGGAGAAAATCACTGCATAGTAATTTCCTCATGAGGTCAGACCCTCAACATTCCCCCTTTTGGTTTCGGGGATCGCGCCCAAAGCTCGATCGTCGGAAGCACAGATGGGTTTGTTCCTCATGAACGTAGGTCGACTTGATTGTCGGAAGCACAGGTGGGTTTGTCCCTTAGGACGTTGGTCTCCTTGGACGCCTTTGTCTTTGGTCTTTGTCTTGGATCCTGGCGCCTTTGGTCTTTGATCCTGGTCAGGCAAAAAGAGGATAGGAAACGGGATAGTCCCCAACGCGCATAACGAGAAGAAGCCACTCACGCAGGTGGTACGCAATGAAGATGTCGTCCATGCGAGAGGTAGTAGTGTAGAAGGAGGAAGGTCGGTGGGCGGTTAACTCCACGAGGGGACACAAAGGCATCTCACCGCCGGCCATACAGTTCAGTTTATGGAGCACGCGGTGATGTACGAGGTCCATAGTTCGCAAACGCGCATTGACCTATGTGGTCCCAAGATTCCCCCCTTTTTGGTCCAAAGGGCGGATCAGGACAGTCTTTGGGCTAAAACAAGGACCATAAAACTAAGAGGTACTACAATGTGCTGGTGCGTCAGACAGAGTCATTGACAGACTGAGCTGGGCCGGCACATAACCACTAGTTAATATGTGACCAAGTAAGAAACAAAAATACAGAAAACCCAAAAAAAAAAACATATAACATCCAAGAAAATTCATAGCAACCTTGAGGTCTCATAAAATACATTCTTAGGTCATACATTCAGTGTGTAGCTTATAAAGAATGTGACATACTGCAACACTCAGATAAATATGTGAGGTAGACTAAAATGAGAACTACTCGTAGGGTTACAAAATAACAAAGAAAATGTTGCTCACCCCCTTTAGACTGGTGTGGTACATTCAAGCTTGGAGTCTCCCCGAACGCAGTTACGAGGCACACCGTAGGTGAGCAAGTGCATCTTATCTTGGAGTTTCTTAACACGCCTGTAGGCGGAATAAGCTATCACGGCCGTGATGAGCCATCCCATCCCCAGGGCAACCAATGTGCAGATTAAGGTGGTATAATCTGTGTCAATGTAGCGTCTTGGGCGTCAAAGTAAGTTCACGCGGGGTTTGTGTGAACTTAACAAATTTGGTTCCTTCAATCAGTAATTGTTGGTCAATTTCTAAATCGAAGGCAAAGTTATAACTCTGGAAAGCGTCCATGATCTCAATCTCTGAGTCATGCTGTTCGAGGTTGAGATGATGGAGTGCCAGGTGTCTAGTTCAAGGTGGAAATGCCTACCGTCCTTTCAAATACCAAAGTTTAGCATTGACCTAAACCTATAGATGTGAGGTGTCACAATTATGGGAACGTTTAACAGGAAACCGAGTTCTAATTTTTCTGAATCAACGTGAATGGGAATTGCACTACCTAGGCCGTACGCTAGGTGGATTTGTGAAAGGTGCACAGTAGAGGGGTAGCAGCTGTCAAGCTAACTTTGAGCAGGTCCAGTCAGGCCCGGAGTGGCTAATCGGGAGGGTCTGGAGAATTCCCGGTGGGCCGCGCGATGTTTGGGCCGCATGGGGCCGGTGCTCTCGTTTTTGTTTTTTATCATTTTATTTTTATTTTTTGGTGCCGGTGTTCAGTCATGGCACTGAGGCCGCCGGGCTGATCACATACGCTCCTCCCGGCTGTCTCTGGCTGGCTCTACCTGCAGGCTGCAGCTCGTTTTTTTTCCCCAGTATGCGCCTGTGCGCACCACGTGACCACGCAGTTGACGGAAAGATGGAAAGTAGAAAGAGCAAGGGTGGCGCGGAGAAGGCAAGAATTAAAAAGAGGAAAGCGTTGGAAACAGATGCAGCCAAGGCCGGATTAACTATGGGCAACTGGGCAATTGACCAGGGCCCACGAACTCTAAGGGGCCCAGGGCAGCAAGCGCACGAGCAAAATACTGTAGGCATGTCTGTAATCTCCTACATTATATTAAACTAGGGTGACCGTATGTCCGGTTTTCCCCAGACATGTCCACTTTTCACTCTCTGTCCGGGCGTCCGGACTGCGGGTTCTTGTATTGATGAAAATGTCCGGCTTTTCATCCAGGAGCAGGGATCGAATTATGGGGGAGCTGTATATCTTACACATCCAGGGGAGCCGGAAACAAGTTTTCTATCTATATTACATCATTTATGGACTCTTCTGAGCAGAGAGCACAAAGAGCGGCACAGCGCGTTATTGCGCAGCGATCCAGGCAGCTGCGTCCAGCGCACGGTCCATTCTCAAAGTGGCGCAACCAAAAAACTATAATTAGCACACGATCGTTCATGTCCGCACATATTCTCTATTTTCTGTCTTATTTGTGCCTGAAGCGCTCTGCTGCTGCGCAGCTCATCACCTGTGCTGCGCGGTGCTGCGGTGATTTCACCTCACTGACGCAGCATCGAAAGGCGCACT
This sequence comes from Nothobranchius furzeri, assembly GCF_043380555.1. NCBI lineage: Eukaryota > Metazoa > Chordata > Actinopteri > Cyprinodontiformes > Nothobranchiidae > Nothobranchius > Nothobranchius furzeri. The sequence goes on from NC_091750.1 coordinate 15,396,312, forward strand.
CCGCTTTGCGGTCAGGAGATCAATTTGATCTGCTCAAAAGTAACTGATGAGGTGAAAAAGTAAGAATCCTGGCAGCAGTTTTTTCTGGAGAGTTTAGAGGAGACGCAGGAAGACGAGAGACAGACAGGACAGGAAATAGTTCAATAAAAACAAGAAAACCAAACTAAGTGTAAAGTAAAATGTAGGTAGATTTATCTCCACTACAAGTTTTTACCAGTATAAAACAATAAGTTATACACATGTCATAGTTATACATCTGATACAATTCAAATCACCTTCAAAACTCAGTCACACACCCAGGGCCGTTTCAAGACATTTTGGGGGCCAAGGCAAAATGACCCCCCCCCCCACCCACCCCATAACTGGGCTCCCCAGAAGCCTCTGTGTAATTGTTACCCTCTCCAGTATTGTTAGTTATCCAGTGTTTATAAAAGCTCCTCAGACATTACTGACATGTTCTAATATTATCAGATGAAATTGAAAGCCACTATTTGTGGATTCTCTGAAAGTTTCCATGGAGTGTGTGACAACTTATTTTATCATTGATCCTATCGTCTAATCTCACAGCTGAAACAAGCACCCTTAATAATCTGTGCACAGGAAGCGTACCGATGCTGTAGTAAAACAAAAGTTATAATAATTTATTATTATTAAAACCTTGTTGCAGCACTAAAGCAGAAAAATGAGATTTTGCAATACATATGCTAAATATTTACATATGAATTGTTTTAGAGCCCTTTTATTGGCAGAATCTGATATTAATTTAGTTCTTACAAGAAAATGGGTCCCAACGTGGTTTGTGTGGTGTTGCCATAGTGTGACGTCATAGGCACAGATCCCCTGTTCTCTTGTTTGGAAATGGAAATATGATCACCCTGTACTAAACAAACTGTCCACCCGGGCTTTTGTGCTGCACAGACGCTTCGCTGCCTATGACTAAACATCAGTTGAGAGTCAGTCTCATGCAGACTGACCAATGAAGAGAGGGCCTCAAGTTAAGACCCTCTCCTCATTGGTCAGTCCACACAAGGTGGGTCAAAGGTTACCCTGAGCGGGTTACGTGATGTCAGGCATTCAAGCATTGAGTATATTTACTGCATATTACAGTAAAATATTCTGTATGTGACCATATTATGGTGATCCTTGGGTCGTGATGATGGGGCCCTTGAATATTGTTGCCCAGGGTACAACGAAGTCTTAATCTGGCCCTGGATGCAGCTAAATGTGCAAAAATGAGCACCTTTTTTTCTCAAACAAGCTTGCGGTCTTTAACTTCAAATGAAGATAAAACGGGTAAGGCAAGTCAAGATGTTAAACTTTACCGGCTGCAAATCACCATTCAAGTTAATTAAGCATCAATAATGAATTATATGGCATCATGACATAACGTTATGTAATATAATTTACAGTATGATGTGACTGATGCCACCAAACTGTCTTGTCAGAGTCAAACACAAGATCCTGTAGGCCTAATAAGCACCAGGCAGAAACCCACAATTCCAGAGCGGGCATGTACTGGTAGGATTACTTATTGAGTCAGTGAACTGAATATTATTGAAATTTATATGATGAAAACTATCCTGGCTGTATATGAAAGTGTCCTAAAATGCTAGATGATTCAGCATTGATCAGAAAGCATGTAAAAAAGGAAAATGAATGCTGAATTGTGACAATTTTCACACAATGTAGTGTCAGAAGAAGAGCCAGGAGCCAGCAGTGAGGGTATTGCTCCTGTTGGGATAGAAGGTGAGCCAACTCATGTGCAAACAAGCAAACATCAGTTTCATTATAATAATTTTAATGCCCAAATAATAGTAGTGACCTGATGTATTTCTGTTAGTAAATGCACAAAGCCCACAACAGATCGTTATTAGAATGAAAGTAAAATTAAATAAGCCTGCATATTTTGCCATAGAAAATATTTTAATTGGTTACAAAGATGTGTTTTCCATATCAAATGTGCCAAAGCTTTACAGATGATTATTTTAATTGTGTGCAGGTGAGTATAGGGAAACTGGAAAAAGTGTGAAAGGGAGTGCTGAGTCATTTCATTTTAAAGGTTTGAAAATCTCAGAACAGCTGTTTGAACAGAAGGTAGATTGTTATATTGTTAGAGAATGTGTTGTAAAGAACAATGTTGGAGATGTGCACTGATGTTCAAATAAACCTACATTGTAAAGCAACTCTTTCTTGCTTTACAAGAAAGAGTTGCTCTTTCTTGTAAAGCAACTCAACTCTTTCAACTCTTTCTTGCTTTACAATTACAAGGCTTTACCGAGTAGTGTGCTTTTGTAGACTATACATATAAAGTTCTAACATGATTTTAATAATAATTCGTTAAGTGGGCCGGTCTGGGGTCTGAAACTCCAGGGCTGAAAATGTGTCCCACTCCGGCCCTGGGTCCAGTGGTACCAAGTACGGGGAAATACGACTTTCAACCAAGCTGTCCAGCGTGGAACTTACTTCCCTGAGCAGGTCCTGCATCAAATCTCTCACCACTCGTGTGTACACAATATCCTGAGGTATGGTTTCAGACAAAGTCTTGATTGCACGTAGAGATTCATTAATCAGAGCAGAATGTAGGTTGACAGTAACATGAGTACCCTGTAAGGTTTTAGTGAGTACTTCCTGTTAAGAGTTCTAGGAGGAGGAGGTTCTCTTGGTTAGTGAAAGGGATGGCGGGGGGGCCTGGTTCTTTGTCGGTTAGTACATGTTAGTGGGTTAAACATGCACTTTCCCCCCTTTCCATTTCCATGCATAGAACTATGTAGAGACTACGTCTACCTCCTGCGGGGAGTCTGGTCTCTGTACCCGCAGGGATGGTTTGACGTAGGGTTTGATTTGGTTTGCATGCACCCATTTGTAGACAGGCTCCTGTCTTGCTTTGGTGATGCGTAACCTGTATGCAACTGGAGAGAGTTTTGCCACGATCTCAAATGGTCCTGACCAGCAGGGCAGGAACTTCTTAGCTTTGCGTGCCGGTTGGGCGAACCGAAAGTAGAATACTTTGTCACCCACCTCGTATTCGCGGCTGGTTGTCTTTTGGTCGTAGTAGGCTTTAGCGCCTTCTACGTTGGTCTCCAGTTTCTTCTGAGCGTGCGCGAACGTAGCTCTGAGATGTGTTTTCAAGTCTGCCACATACTGATGAGCGGTATAGGCAGTGGCAACACTGACATCCTCTGGGTGATACAGGAGGTGCAGTGGTAGAGTCATCAGTCTGCCGGTCATCATCTCAAAGGGCGTTACCCCCCTTGGATCGCTGGGGAGTGGACCGTATGGCCATCAGGACCAGAGGGAGCTTAACGTCCCAGTCCTTCCCAGTGGAGCAGACGTACTTTTTGAGCATAGAGACGACCGTGCGGTTCATCCGTTCGACCTGTCCGGATGACTGTGGGTTATAGGGGAGGTGGAATCTCACTTCCACTCCCAGAAGTTCAAACAGGGACGTCATTACACTGGATGTGAAATGAGTTCCTCGGTCAGAGTCAATGCAGAGTGGAAGTCCCCATCGACTGAAAACGTGGTTAATCAGCAGTACAGCGGTTGTGACGGCTGTATCGTTTGGCACTGGAAGGCACTCAACCCACTTTGTGAAACTGCAAGTTACAGTTAGCATATATTTGTTTCCTCTTGCCGATTTGGGAACCGGTCCAACCCAGTCGATCTGCAGGTGGGACCAAGGGAAGGTTATTCCCCTGCGTTGCAGTGGTGCTCTAGCAAGCGGCTGGGAGGGTTGAAACTGGGCACAGATGAGGCAGCCTTGGACATAGCTGTGTACGTCCTTGGACATCGATGGCCAATATGCTACTTCTGTCAGTGACGCGAGGGTAGCGTTTGCTCCGCGGTGACCTCCAACCGGAGTGTCGTGGGCGTAGGCAAGCATCACTCCTCTGTGGTCAAGTGGAACAACCCAGCGTGGCGGGCTGTGATCGTCACGCATGTAAACTAACAAATCGTTTTGTAGTTTCAGGTGCGCGAGTTGACGATGCAGGGTTACCAAATCTCGGCTTGCGCCAGTAGGTGGTGACGGTTGTTTAGACATCGGGCCCTTTTGGAGAAGCTCGCGGATGAGCTTCAGGTCAGGATCTTGTTCCTGCATAGTGACTAGGTCCGCGTCCTGTGGTGGTCTGCCTAGAAACACGGGTACCCCAACGGTCCGAGGTTCGTCTGCCTGTTTAGCATGGCGACGAGTAATCGCGCAGACCTCGTGAACGGCCTTGGGTGGAAGCCACTCGTCTTTGAATTCCCAGCAGGTTCCCTGGTCAGCACCGAGCTGAGCAAGGCGGTCAGCTTCGTCATTACCATCTTTCTCCGGACCTAGGGTCCTGGAGTGACCTTTGACCTTTTTCCAGTAGACCATTATGCCTTTCTCAGTGGTGAGCAGATCACACGCTAGGAATAACTCCGAGTGTTTCACGTCTCTGTTCCTGGCATTTTTCATGTTGTTCTCCTTCCACATGGGTAAGTGAGAAATGAAGCTGTGTCTAGCGTAGTTTAAATCAGAGCAAAGGACGATTTGAGTGATGTCCAAGGCTGCTGCCTGCTGGAGGGTTATCAACACTGCAGCGATTTCGACGTACTGACTAGACTTTTGGCCCAACCGGTAGTGATTTGGTTGCTTGGTGTCACAGTCCACCCAAACGACTCCAACCCCGGCACGGAGCTGGCCTTCGTGAAGGTAGGCGCATCCGTCAGTGTAAACTTTCGGAAGCCCTTGGCAAACATTCTCATCAAAGTAGCGATGATTGGATGCGGTTGGGTAGACTGCGGCAGGTGTGTCCAGGGGGCCCATGACGGAGTCAGAGTCACAGTGCTGGCAGCCTGCTAGCCCTTGTCCTAGCGCTAGCTTGGTGTTCTGACCATAGTTGACCTCAATGTTGTATCCTTGGAGCACCATCATCCATGTCGCAATGCGGCTGTTTGACACTCTTCCTTCGCGCAGACGCTGGCTGTTTAGGAAGGTGACGGGCTGATGACACGTTTCAATGATCACTTTCTGTCCACCGATGTAACTACGAAAGTGTTTGACGGCCCAGACTGTAGAGAGGAGAGCTCTCTTGCAGTCTGAGAACTGGAGTTCCACCTTGCTCAGAGGCTTGCTGGCATATGCCACAACTCTCATGTCCTGATTGTGTTTCTGCTTCAAAGCAGCGCTCAGGCAGTGAGAGGAGAAAGTAGCCTCTATGAAGAACTCTTTATCCTTGTCTGGGTAAGCCAGACAGGGTGCGGACGCCAACTTCTGTTTTAGGAACTGGAAGGAGAGTTCTTGGGGTCTGTCCCACACGAAAGGTGTGTCGTTCCGAAGCAGCTCAGTGAGGGGCCTCGCTGTTTCAGCATACTCCTCAATGAACTGCCTGGAGTAGTTGCAGACTCCGAGGAAGCTCCTGAGTTCAGTCAGATTAGCTGGGGCTTTGATGTCCTGAATGGCTCTAATGCGTCCCGCTTGGGGCTCGACTCCATTAGGGCCAACCAGCAGTCCAACATACTCCACTTTGGTTCGACACCACTGTCCCTTGAGAATCGCCAATTTAGCTCCGGCGTCAGCGAGCTGTTGCAGCACGTGACGGAGCTCAACCAGGTGCTCCTTGAAGGTTCGACTCCTCATCAAGATGTCATCGACATATATGAGGTTCCCTCTGGAAGCAGCATCTGACATGGCTTTGTGGAGGAAGATGTTGAACTCTGCAGGTGAGTTAGAGTAGCCAAAGGGGCAGCGGTTCCAAGTATATTGGCGATTTCCAAAGGAGAAAGCCAGTTTATACTGGTCCGCCGGCTCAACCTTCATGGTCCAGAAGCCGTTGGCTACGTCAACCGTAGAGAAAAAACGAGCATCTCTGACTCTGGCTAGCTCTTGATCTAAATGGATCATAGGCCACCTGGAGAGAGGTACTTGTTTGTTCAGTGCACGATAGTCTATGGTGAGACGCCATTTCCCAGTCGGTTTCAGAACCGGCCAGATGGGAGAGTTGTAAGTGGAGTTACACTCTCTGATGATGTTTTTCTCCTTCAGCTGATCGAGGATCTCCTGGATCGACTCATAAGCAGCGAGGGGAATCTTGTACTGACGTACAAAAGTAGGAGGAGCATTCGGGTTCGTCGGAATGCGAACCGTGTGCAGGTTTGTGAGTCCACAGTCCAGGGAGTCCCTGGATAAGACGGACTGAAACTCATAGAAAAGGCTTCTAAGCTCTGCTCTCTGCTCCTCTGACTCCAGCGCATCCGCTTTGTCAAGCTGCTGGCTGACTTCGGCCTCGAAGCCGTCATAAGGTTCAGAGGAGGAGGGTCTCTGGTGTTCCGGGCTTTCAACCGGTGACTCAGAGGGTTGAGTATTTATTGCAAAAACCGTTAGACACTGACCGCCGTCAGTATCTAAGGTTGCACTGCAAATGGGTTCCTCAGGAAGGGCTTCATGCCGCTTGATGGTAATCATTTGTGAGGGGAAAGTACTGAATGTGTCTACACCAACCTGTCTGTCGTTCAAGAACAACGGAAGTTTTCCGATCACGGGGACTGAAAGTTCAAAGTCATGGAATGAGCTATCTATCAGCATGCCCAAGGGCTTTCCGGCCGGCATGTGGATAGGACTGACTCCGGGTCGGATTTTCGACCAACAAGTAAGCAGAACGATTGTTCAGCTCCAAGAGTGGCGTGCCACAGATGGCTAAGTTGAGCTCCAAGAAGTGTGGTGATGGCTGGAAGAAGGCCTGTGTGCCTGGCAGCTTCTGATGCTTCATCAGAGTCAGACGAACAGGCACTCCTTTGACCAGTGGGGGCAGAACCGTGCTGGCCTCAACCACTGCACGGCAGGCCTGTGGAATGGTCTGTCCGGACAGCAAGTGTTCACGGCCTTCTGAGCGAGGCTCAGAGGATGGTGTGGCCCGGGCCCAAAGGACTTGATTGCAAGTGTCCAGCTGGGCACCGAGTCGAACCAGCAGATCTGCTCCAATGAGTGCAGGTGGATCAAGCTGTGGTATGATGCTGAATGTACGTGTGAGCTGTCTTGCTCCAAGTTGGATAGTCAGAGAGCAGACCTCTGGCGCTTTCAGGAGCCTCTGCGGCCAAGTAGGTGACAAGAGCCGATGGCTACGTGTCACACTGACCAGAAGGGGGTCCTTCTGACGCAGGTGTTCAAACGTCTGCTGGCTGATGGCTGACTTTTCCGACCAAAGAGCAAGGCGAGCATCTGAGATGTGGGTGCAGTTGATGGTAAGACCACCAACTATGTGTGGTGCATATGGCTGCAGGCTGACGTTCTTCAGCGAGCAGAGAAAAGATGAATGTATGCGGAGCGGAGTTCCAGGAGCGGTTTCGTGCCTTTGCAGGCGGTCATCGTCTGTGGGAGCCGTAGGGAGGGGCATGACCTTGGAACAAGGGTTTTGCGGCTCACTTATGCTGACTTCAAGAATAGAGGATGGTCGGCTGCTATCCGGGTTCCAGGGCTTAGGTGTGTCCACCTGGGCCCACAGTTGACACTTCTGGCAGTCGATGAGGGGAGCTAGACGTTCAAGCAGGTCCTGACCAATGAGAAGTGGTTCAGTGTCTAGCTGGCAGACATAAAACGGGTGAACCAGAGTCATGTCTTGGAAGGTGATGTCCAGCCACGCCCGGTGAGTGATACACTCCCGGGTCTGGGTGTAGCTGGTGATTTTCAGGTTACAGGGTTCTACCTGGACTGGTTTCCCGAGCGACCGCATGGTGTCAGACACGCGATGGAACAGCGTGGAGCTCATCAGGGTGATTTCTGAGCCAGTATCCAGCAGAGCATCAACCTGTATGCATCCACCTACTTTGGTGCTATAGTACAAACGGCGAGCATGATCATGGTTTGTTAAGTCACCAAGGAACTTCAGAAATTTAGTATCAGGTTTCTCTGGGGGGTAGATTTCAGGAGACTCCTGTGATCTACCAGTAGTGTTTCCCCAGCTGATCAGGTAGGTCCTGGCCACGCTGGAGGGTTGAGCCACGCCTAGTCATGCTGACGTTGGCTCTGGGTCTGGCTTCTTAGAAGAAGACTTTGATGCAGGGGTCTCTTCTGCAGATCTCAGCTGTTCCTTCTGTTTAGCCAGAAACTGCTGAAACATCTCCTGGACGTCGGCTTTAGTCAAGTACTCACCTGCGGACTCGTGTTCGGGACCTACCTGTGGGCGGCGCTCCTTAAACCTTCCACTGTTCCGACCTGCCTGCCATTGGTTTTGGTTGGGCCACTTCCTGTCTGATTGTCCAGACCTAGGCGGCCAATCAGCACCCCCCTTCCCCTGTTGAGGAGATTGGGACTGCTCTCGCGGTTTAACAGGTCTAGGTTTAGCAGATTTTGGCTTAGTGGGTGGAGCTTCTGTGCCTTCAAGCTCCAAACGCGGCTCGGCGTCGGGAGCTAGGTGCATGACGCGGTGATGTGCGTCAGGCTTTTGGGGCTTTCCGCCGGCTTCCCAAGCCTGTTGAGCATATCTCCTAATCTCCTGAGTTGTCAGTTTTTCATCCGACAATACATTGAGACTTCAGGTCGAACACACTCGTGCAGGTTGTGAATGAACAGGGATCTGAAGGCAGGGTCTTCCTCGAGCCCAGGGCCGTTTCGACCTTGGAAATAAGCACTTTTGAGTCGGCGATAATACTCTCTGGGGGGTTCGTTTCTCCCGTGTTTGATGGAGAAGGCCCCCATTGTAGCTGACGCAGAGTCTGCATACGTGGCGTATTCATCTCTCAACGCTCGGCAGAGCGAGGAGTACCGATCTCGAATGTCAGGTGGTAGAGTTTCCATGAAACCGTGCACCGATCTAGATGTGGTTTTCCAAATTAGCTTGAGCTTTTCCCTTGAAGAGGGTGCTGGAAGATCAAGCAGACAACGTTCTATCTCCCTGAGATAATCGTCGACATTGGATTCATTGGTGTTAGGATCATAGCATTCTATGTCTTTAGCTAGCGATTCAATTTGACGTACACGGAGCCCTGACTCACGGTACGGCGCTTCATCCTCTGACTCTGACCCACGGTCTGTCTCAGAGTGCGCTGGATATCGCTGGTGTGTTCTGGGCTCCCAATGTTGACTCCTGGGGCCCAAATCGGGGTTCGGCATGCTGTGGCGGGCTGCTGGCACGTCACGTGGGTGTCTTGGGAGGTCCTCCTCCCGGGGCACGTCTGCGTAGTGCAGCCTGCGTCTTTCAACTGGGGCTTCTGCGTAATACGCTCTGTCCGGGTACGGACTGGCGTATGATGCTTTGTCCTGTAGCTGGTTATCAGCATGCCGAATACCGGAGTAGCTAGGATGGGTGGATGGTTGAGGTGCAGGTTGGGGTGCATAACCCCAGCCGGCACCTTGCACCCTTTGTGGACTGGGGGAGCGGTCTAAATAAAGGTGCTGCTCGGCTGGTCGGCTTCTCACTGATTGAGAAGGCCGTGAAGATGAGGGTGGTGGTCCAACCTGGGGTTCGAGGGCGAACTGCTCTCGGCCCCTAGGTGGTCCTGAATGCCCTATAGTGTGTGTAGGGAACGGGGCCGAAGGTTGGGACAGATAAGCTTCATCTCTCCCCTGCGGCGTGCGTCCGTCCAGAGAGTCATGGTGTTTCCCCCCTTCCCACTGTCTGTTGTCATCAGCAGAAGGGGGCGGGGTCTTCTCCCCATCTTCTCCAGAATCGGTGCGGGTGTCGTCTTCCTCAATCAGCCTTCCATTTCGTTGTTTTTCAGCTAGCATACTCTGGAGGTTCATGATCTCTCGATCATGTTGGAGTTCTCTCTGATAGAGGATCAGGGCTAACTTAGCTAAGTGAACCTGGATTGGTTTTGTACCATCCGGGTTTTCTATTTGATCAATTACAGCTTCTAGCTTGTCGCTACGCTGTTCTTCAGTGAAATCCCTAGAAGGGTAGTCGGGTTCTCGAGCAACCGCGACCAGTTTGGACAATATTTGTCCAGAAAGTAGGCCAGGTTCATAGTCGTGGGCCGCAGCGCCACCTGGTTGCTGGGAGTTGGTCAGTTCACTACTCTGTCCCTCCATTTTAACAACCGAACCAAAAATAGCCTAGTAGAGCTTCTGCAGATAGCTCAAAGCTGCACCTTTTGGCAGCGACTGCTAGCTTTGTAGCAGAAAAAAACACTAAATTAACCTTTGTGCGCACAGGTTTTAGCGTTTTAAGATTGCACGGAATGCCGTGACTGATGCTTAAAATACTATTCCTTTCAGTATTTTAGCAAAAGCTGGTGCGTTGCCGTAGCAACGTCTTACAACACTTGTGGTTTTAAATATGCTAGTTATTCCTTCAGAATATTAGCAAACAGGGTGTTATCAGTCTTTGAGTGAAGGTTTCAGTTAGTTACAATAGCCACTGTGAGTTAAAGTCGCTAAATTAGCAGTTAATTTTAGCCTAAAAGGGTTAGTCAGAATCGCTTACATACTGCGCCTTTAATGAGGAACTGAATTTTAACCTAAAAGGTTAGCCAGAATTAATTACACGTTGCACCTTTAAGGAAAACTGAATTTTAACCTAAAAGGTTAGCCAGAATTAATTACACGTTGCACCTTTAAGGAAAACTGAATTTTAACCTAAAAGGTTAGCCAGAATTAATTACACGTTGCACCTTTAAATAAGCACTGAGTTACTGGTGAGAGTTCGATGCAGCTTCCTGCTCAGCGAAATCAGCACCACTCTGTTGCTGGTTCAAGGCTGAACAACTGATTATTTTTAATTCAGGCTCTTTGGATTTATTTTTTTGTTTGTGCCGGATAGAAATCTCTGTGTATCCCAGCCTCACACGGGCTGCACCAATTAATGTTGGGGTTATTAGGAGCGAACAATTCGTAAGCTTTAACTTACTTTTGGATTTTTCAATAAATTCTGTAAATATGGGAATATTTACTGATTTATTAATTAATTAAGATATTCTTAGATATACGGGGCACCATTCCCCTTTAACCGGGGAAAAATTGAATCCAAAACTTTTATCAGTCTTTCTTGAAGTTCGTAGAATCCTTGGAGCAGAGACTTCTCTTCGACACAACAAAGCTACTGGAGACAAAAATCTGAATTTTATAACGTTTAATTAACAATTTGTCAAATGAATAAACAGCGGCATAAATGAATAATAACCATGTGATATAATAAAAGGATGTATATTCAAAATAATGTTCAAGGTGTTTTGTGTGTATGTATGTGTGTGTGTGTGTTTCTAAAATGGAGTCTGTATGCAAGATGACTGACCCCTTTGTCTGGCTAAAGTGTGGGTGGCAACTTGCACTTTAACTTCCAAAGCACTTAGAATCAGTAGTAACTTAACCTTAAATCACTCAAAACATTTCAAAGGATCATGAAACAACACAAAGGATTAATCACAAATAATATCTTTTAGTTTAACCACGTGGCCAAGCAGAAAACATTTAAAGATACCAAAAAATGATCAATAAGCAGTTTATTTATTCAAAATGACCCGGCGGACGTGTTTTGGGAACGAAAGAGGAGAACACGAAGCTACTTTTTAAGCAATAGCGCGGTTTTATTGCTTATTCTGGACTATAGAGGAAACGGGAGGAGAAAAGGAGAGAGAAAAATGAGTTTTCTGATCACCAGAAGAGCAAGGCGTCCCCAGCTGTTTGATTTGACGGTTCTCCGTTTTTCTCCGCAGTTTGGCGTCGTCCGTCGGTTTGATGCTTTCTCCGTTGTTTACCTCCACGAGTGTTTCTCCACGGGCTGGACACAAAGAGAACGAAGTTTCTTTTGTGCTGAGTTTGACAACTTATAGCGTCTCTGAGAACTGGATGGAGCTCCGCTCGTTCCCAGTCAGGTCCCGATGGAGTTGGAGTGTAGTTTCCAGCAGTTCCGTGGGCTCAACTTGGGCACTTAGAGCTTCCGCGTGCTCAAGTTGTCGGAGCGTTCGACAAGCGTGTCCTTACCGCCAGGTATCCTGGGCAAAAGAACGAGGTTTCTTTGTCTCATTCATGATTTATAGTCTTTGAAGTCGCGGGAAAGCTGTCCAAGCTCCCGCCTCCCACAGATCGTGTTTCTGGTATTAGGCGGTGACGTCATCACAATGCTTCCGTGTGCAAAGCATCATGGGAAATGAAGTTTCTTGGCGCTGATGTGATTATTTGCTTTTCAGAGCAATTTAAACACAGTCATTTTGGAGAAAATCACTGCATAGTAATTTCTCATGAGGTCAGACCCTCAACACCCCAAAAAGGAATGGAGTCATTAGCACTTATGGTTTGTAAATGGCACCCAGAATTATGTTGCACGAAGCACAATTTCACATCATTCTGGGTCCATTTGTGTGAAAACAAGGTCCAATCAGGCTGAAACGTTACAAGAAGGTAGAATCTATTGAGTTGTAAGTGATCTGAACATTTCATGATGATCGCACATTCCTATAGGGGGTCAAACCATGTCCCAAAGGTCACTGGGCCTGGTGTCACTTTAAAGAAGTAGTCCAGTTACACCTCTGTGGGTTTATAACTTGGCTTCTGAATGTCCTAGAGAGGTCAGGTTTGTTTTAGTGTACTCCAATCAACAGCCCCTACAACCACAAAAAGGAATGGAGTCATTAGCACTTATGATTTTTAAATGGCACCCAGAATTATGTTGCAAGAAGCACAATTTCACATCATTCTGGGTCCATTTGTGTGAAAACAAGGTCCAATCAGGCTGAAACGTTACAAGAAGGTAGAATCTATTGAGTTGTAAGTGATCTGAACGTTTCATGAAGATCGCAAATTCCTAAGGGGGTCAAACCATGTCCCAAAGGTCACCGGATCTTGTGTCACTTTAAAGAAGTAGTCCAGTTACACATTTGTGGGCTTATAACTTGGCTTCTGAATATCCTAGAGAGGTCAAGTTTGTTTTAGAGTACTCCAATTAATAGCCCTTATTACCTCAAAAAGGAATGGAGTCATTAGCACTTATGGTTTTTAAATGGCACCCAGAATTATGTTGCACGAAGCACAATTTCACAACATTCTGGGTTCATTTGTGTGAAAACAAGGTCCAATCAGGCTGAAACGTTACAGGAAGGTAGAATCTATTGAGTTGTAAGTGATCTGAACGTTTCATGATGATAGCACTTTCCTAAGGGGGTCAAACCATGTCCCAAAGGTCAACGGATCTGGTGTCAATTTAAAGAAGTAGTCCAGTTACACATTTGTGGGCTTATAACTTGGCTTCTGAATGTCCTAGAGAGATCAGGTTTGTTTTAGTGTACTCCAATCAACAGTCCCTACATCCACAAAAAGGAATGGAGTCATTAGCACTTATGGTTTTTAAATGGCACTCAGAATTATGTTGCACGAAGCACAATTTCACATCATTCTGGGTTCATTTGTGTGAAAACAAGGTCCAATAGGGCTGAAACGTTACAGAAAGGTAGAATCTATTGAGTTGTAAGTGATCTGAACGTTTCATGATGATAGCACTTTCCTAAGGGGGTCAAACCATGTCCCAAAGGTCACCGGATCTGGTGTCAATTTAAAGAAGTAGTCCAGTTACACATTTGTGGGCTTATAACTTGGCTTCTGAATATCCTAGAGAGGTCAGGTTTGTTTTAGAGTACTCCAATTAAAAGCCCCCATTACCCCAAAAAGGAATGGAGTCATTAGCACTTATGGTTTTTAAATGGCACCCAGAATTATGTTGCATGAAGCACAATTTCACATCATTCTGGGTTCATTTGTGTGAAAACAAGGTCCAATCAGGCTGAAACGTTACAGGAAGGTAGAATCTATTGAGTTGTAAGTGATCTGAACGTTTCATGATGATCGCACATTCCTATAGGGGATCAAACCATGTCCCAAAGGTCACCGGGCCTGATGTCACTTTAAAGAAGTAGTCCAGTTACACATTTGTGGGCTTATAACTTGGCTTCTGAATATCCTAGAGAGATCAGGTTTGTTTTGGTGTACTCCAATCAACAGCCCCCATTACCCCAAATAGGAATGGAGTCATTAGCACTTATGGTTTGTAAATGGCACCCAGAATTATGTTGCACGAAGCACAATTTCACATCATTCTGGGTCCATTTGTGTGAAAACAAGGTCCAATCAGGCTGAAACGTTACAAGAAGGTAGAATCTGTTGAGTTGTAAGTGATCTGAACGTTTCATGATGATCGCATATTCCTATAGGGGGTCAAACCATGTCCCAAAGGTCACCGGGCCTGGTGTCACTTTAAAGAAGTAGTCCAGTTACACATTTGTGGGATTATAACTTGGCTTCTGAATGTCCTAGAGAGATCAGGTTTATTTTAGTGTACTCCAATCAACAGCCTCTACAACCACAAAAGGAATGGAGTCATTAGCACTTATGGTTTTTAAATGGCACCCAGAATTATGTTGCACGAAGCACAATTTCACAACATTCTGGGTTCATTTGTGTGAAAACAAGGTCCAATCAGGCTGAAACGTTAAAGGAAGGTAGAATCTATTGAGTTGTAAGTGATCTGAACGTTTCATGATGATAGCACTTTCCTAAGGGGGTCAAACCATGTCCCAAAGGTCAACGGATCTGGTGTCAATTTAAAGAAGTAGTCCAGTTACACATTTGTGGGCTTATAACTTGGCTTCTGAATGTCCTAGAGAGATCAGGTTTGTTTTAGTGTACTCCAATCAACAGTCCCTACATCCACAAAAAGGAATGGAGTCATTAGCACTTATGGTTTTTAAATGGCACTCAGAATTATGTTGCACGAAGCACAATTTCACATCATTCTGGGTTCATTTGTGTGAAAACAAGGTCCAATAGGGCTGAAACGTTACAGAAAGGTAGAATCTATTGAGTTGTAAGTGATCTGAACGTTTCATGATGATAGCACTTTCCTAAGGGGGTCAAACCATGTCCCAAAGGTCACCGGATCTGGTGTCAATTTAAAGAAGTAGTCCAGTTACACATTTGTGGGCTTATAACTTGGCTTCTGAATATCCTAGAGAGGTCAGGTTTGTTTTAGAGTACTCCAATTAAAAGCCCCCATTACCCCAAAAAGGAATGGAGTCATTAGCACTTATGGTTTTTAAATGGCACCCAGAATTATGTTGCATGAAGCACAATTTCACATCATTCTGGGTTCATTTGTGTGAAAACAAGGTCCAATCAGGCTGAAACGTTACAGGAAGGTAGAATCTATTGAGTTGTAAGTGATCTGAACGTTTCATGATGATCGCACATTCCTATAGGGGATCAAACCATGTCCCAAAGGTCACCGGGCCTGATGTCACTTTAAAGAAGTAGTCCAGTTACACATTTGTGGGCTTATAACTTGGCTTCTGAATATCCTAGAGAGATCAGGTTTGTTTTGGTGTACTCCAATCAACAGCCCCCATTACCCCAAATAGGAATGGAGTCATTAGCACTTATGGTTTGTAAATGGCACCCAGAATTATGTTGCACGAAGCACAATTTCACATCATTCTGGGTCCATTTGTGTGAAAACAAGGTCCAATCAGGTTGAAACGTTACAAGAAGGTAGAATCTGTTGAGTTGTAAGTGATCTGAACGTTTCATGATGATCGCATATTCCTATAGGGGGTCAAACCATGTCCCAAAGGTCACCGGGCCTGGTGTCACTTTAAAGAAGTAGTCCAGTTACACATTTGTGGGCTTATAACTTGGCTTCTGAATATCCTAGAGAGGTCAAGTTTGTTTTAGAGTACTCCAATTAACAGCCCCTATTACCTCAAAAAGGAATGGAGTCATTAGCACTTATGGTTTTTAAATGGCACCCAGAATTATGTTGCACGAAGCACAATTTCACATCATTCTGGGTCCATTTGTGTGAAAACAAGGTCCAATCAGGCTGAAACGTTACAAGAAGGTAGAATCTATTGAGTTGTAAGTGATCTGAACGTTTCATGATGATCGCACATTCCTAAGGGGGTCAAACCATGTCCCAAAGGTCACCGGATCTGGTGTCACTTTAAAGAAGTAGTCCAGTTACACATTTGTGGGCTTCTAACTTGGCTTCTGAATGTCCTAGAGAGATCAGGTGTATTTTAGTGTACTCCAATCAACAGCCCCTACAACCACAAAAAGGAATGGAGTCATTAGCACTTATGGTTTTTAAATGGCACCCAGAATTATGTTGCACGAAGCACAATTTCACATCATTCTGGGTTCATTTGTGTGAAAACAAGGTCCAATCAGGCTGAAACGTTACAAGAAGGTAGAATCTATTGAGTTGTAAGTGATCGGAACGTTTCATGATGATCGCACATTCCTATAGGGGGTCAAACCATGTCCCGAAGGTCACCGGGTCTGGTGTCACTTTAAAGAAGTAGTCCAGTTACACCTTTGTGGTTTTATAACTTGGCTTCTGAATGTCCTAGAGAGATCAGTTTTGTTTTAGTGTACTCCAATCAGCAGCCCCTAAAACCACAAAAAGGAATGGAGTCATTAGCATTTATGGTTTGTAAATGGCACCCAGAATTATGTTGCACGATTCACAATTTCACATCATTCTGGGTCCATTTGTGTGAAAACAAGGTCCAATCAGGCTGAAACGTTACAAGAAGGTAGAATCTATTGAGTTGGAAGTGATCTGAACGTTTCATGATGATCGCACATTCCTATAGGGGGTCAAACCATGTCCCAAAGGTCACTGGGCCTGGTGTCACTTTAAAGAAGTAGTCCAGTTACACCTTTGTGGGCTTATAACTTGGCTTCTGAATGTCCTAGAGAGGTCAGGTTTTTTTTAGTGTACTCCAATCAACAGCCCCTACAACCACAAAAAGGAATGGAGTCATTAGCACTTATGGTTTGTAAATGGCACCAAGAATTAGGTTGCACAAAGCACAATTTCACATCATTCTGGGTCCATTTGTGTGAAAACAAGGTCCAATCAGGTTGAAACGTTACAAGAAGGTAGAATCTATTGAGTTGTAAGTGATCTGAACGTTTCATGATGATCGCACATTCCTAAGTAGGTTAAACCATGTCCCAAAGGTCACCGGGCCTGGTGTCACTTTAAAGAAGTAGTCCAGTTACACATTTGTGGGCTTATAACTTGGCTTCTGAATATCCTAGAGAGGTCAAGTTTGTTTTAGAGTACTCCAATTAACAGCCCCTATTACCTCAAAAAGGAATGGAGTCATTAGCACTTATGGTTTTTAAATGGCACCCAGAATTATGTTGCACGAAGCACAATTTCACATCATTCTGGGTCCATTTGTGTGAAAACAAGGTCCAGTCAGGCTGAAACATTACAAGAAGGTAGAATCTATTGAGTTGTAAGTGATCTGAACGTTTCATGATGATCGCACATTCCTAAGGGGGTCAAACCATGTCCCAAAGGTCACCGGGCCTGGTGTCACTTTAAAGAAGTAGTCCAGTTACACATTTGTGGGCTTATAACTTGGCTTCTGAATATCCTAGAGAGGTCAGGTTTGTTTTAGAGTACTCCAATTAAAAACCCCCATTACCCCAAAAAGGAATGGAGTCATTAGCACTTATGGTTTTTAAATGGCACCCAGAATTATGTTGCATGAAGCACAATTTCACATCATTCTGGGTTCATTTGTGTGAAAACAAGGTCCAATCAGGCTGAAACGTTACAGGAAGGTAGAATCTATTGAGTTGTAAGTGATCTGAACGTTTCATGATGATCGCACATTCCTATAGGTGATCAAACCATGTCCCAAAGGTCACCGGGACTGATGTCACTTTAAAGAAGTAGTCCAGTTACACATTTGTGGGCTTATAACTTGGCTTCTGAATATCCTAGAGAGATCAGGTTTGTTTTGGTGTACTCCAATCAACAGCCCCCATTACCCCAAATAGGAATGGAGTCATTAGCACTTATGGTTTGTAAATGGCAACCAGAATTATGTTGCACGAAGCACAATTTCACATCATTCTGGGTCCATTTGTGTGAAAACAAGGTCCAATCAGGCTGAAACGTTACAAGAAGGTAGAATCTATTGAGTTGTAAGTGATCTGAACGTTTCATGATGATCGCATATTCCTATAGGGGGTCAAACCATGTCCCAAAGGTCACCGGGCCTGGTGTCACTTTAAAGAAGTAGTCCAGTTACACATTTGTGGGCTTATAACTTGGCTTCTGAATATCCTAGAGAGGTCAAGTTTGTTTTAGAGTACTCCAATTAACAGCCCCCATTACCCCAAAAAGGAATGGAGTCATTAGCACTTATGGTTTTTAAATGGCACCCAGAATTATGTTGCATGAAGCACAATTTCACATCATTCTGGGTTCATTTGTGTGAAAACAAGGTCCAATCAGGCTGAAACGTTACAGGAAGGTAGAATCTATTGAGTTGTAAGTGATCTGAACGTTTCATGATGATCGCACATTCCTATAGGTGATCAAACCATGTCCCAAAGGTCACCGGGCCTGATGTCACTTTAAAGAAGTAGTCCAGTTACACATTTGAGGGCTTATAACTTGGCTTCTGAATATCCTAGAGAGATCAGGTTTGTTTTGGTGTACTCCAATCAACAGCCCCCATTACCCCAAATAGGAATGGAGTCATTAGCACTTATGGTTTGTAAATGGCACCCAGAATTATGTTGCACGAAGCACAATTTCACATCATTCTGGGTCCATTTGTGTGAAAACAAGGTCCAATCAGGCTGAAACGTTACAAGAAGGTAGAATCTATTGAGTTGTCAGTGATCTGAATGTTTCATGATGATCGCACATTCCTATAGGGGGTCAAACCATGTCCCAAAGGTCACCGGGCCTGGTGTCACTTTAAAGAAGTAGTCCAGTTACACCTTTGTGGGCTTATAACTTGGCTTCTGAATGTCCTAGAGAGGTCAGGTTTGTTTTAGTGTACTCCAATCAACAGCCCCTACAACCACAAAAAGGAATGGAGTCATTAGCACTTATGGTTTGTAAATGGCAACAAGAATTAGGTTGCACAAAGCACAATTTCACATCATTCTGGGTCCATTTGTGTGAAAACAAGGTCCAATCAGGTTGAAACGTTACAAGAAGGTAGAATCTATTGAGTTGTAAGTGATCTGAACGTTTCATGATGATCGCACATTCCTAAGTAGGTCAAACCATGTCCCAAAGGTCACCGGGCCTGGTGTCACTTTAAAGAAGTAGTCCAGTTACACATTTGTGGGCTTATAACTTGGCTTCTGAATATCCTAGAGAGGTCAAGTTTGTTTTAGAGTACTCCAATTAACAGCCCCTATTACCTCAAAAAGGAATGGAGTCATTAGCACTTATGGTTTTTAAATGGCACCCAGAATTATGTTGCACGAAGCACAATTTCACATGATTCTGGGTCCATTTGTGTGAAAACAAGGTCCAGTCAGGCTGAAACGTTACAAGAAGGTAGAATCTATTGAGTTGTAAGTGATCTGAACGTTTCATGATGATCGCACATTCCTAAGGGGGTCAAACCATGTCCCAAAGGTCACCGGGCCTGGTGTCACTTTAAAGAAGTAGTCCAGTTACACATTTGTGGGCTTATAACTTGGCTTCTGAATATCCTAGAGAGATCAGGTTTGTTTTAGTGTACTCCAATCAACAGCCCCTTCAACCACAAAAAGGAATGGAGTCATTAGCACTTATGCTTTGAAAATGGCACCCAGAATTATGTTGCACGAAGTACAATTTCACATCATTCTGGGATCATTTGTGTGAAAACAAGGTCCAATCAGGCTGAAACGTTACAAGAAGGTAGAATCTATTGAGTTGTAAGTGATCTGAACGTTTCATGATGATCGCACATTCCTATAGGGGGTCAAACCATGTCCCAAAGGTCACCGGGCCTGGTGTCACTTTAAAGAAGTAGTCCAGTTACACATTTGTGGGATTATAACTTGGCTTCTGAATATCCTAGAGAGGTCAGGGTTGTTTTAGAGTACTCCAATTAACAGCCCCCATTACCCCAAATAGGAATGGAGTCATTAGCACTTATGGTTTTTAAATGGCACCCAGAAATATGTTGCACGAAGCACAATTTCACATCATTCTGGGTTCATTTGTGTGAAAACAAGGTCCAATCAGGCTGAAACGTTACAGGAAGCTAGAATCTATTGAGTTGTAAGTGATCTGAACGTTTCATGATGATAGCCCTTTCCTAAGGGGGTCAAACCATGTCCCAAAGGTCACCGGATCTGGTGTCAATTTAAAGAAGTGGTCCAGTTACACATTTGTGGGCTTATAACTTGGCTTCTGAATGTCCTAGAGAGATCAGGTTTGTTTTAGTGTACTCCAATCATTAGCCCCTACAACCACAAAAAGGAATGGAGTCATTAGCACTTATGGTTTGTAAATGGCACCCAGAATTATGTTGCACGAAGCACAATTTCACATCATTCTGGGTCCATTTGTGTGAAAACAAGGTCCAATAGGGCTGAAACGTTACAGAAAGGTAGAATCTATTGAGTTGTAAGTGATCTGAATGTTTCATGATGATCGCACATTCCTAAGGGGGTCAAACCATGTCCCAAAGGTTACCGGATCTGGTGTCAATTTAAAGAAGTAGTCGAGTTACACATTTGTGGGCTTATAACTTGGCTTCTGAATGTCCTAGAGAGATCAAGTTTGTTTTAGTGTACTCCAATCAACAGTCCCTACATCCACAAAAAGGAATGGAGTCATTAGCACTTATGGTTTTTAAATGGCACCCAGAATTATGTTGCACGAAGCACAATTTCACATAATTCTGGGTTCATTAGTGTGAAAACAAGGTCCAATCAGGCTGAAACGTTACAGAAAGGTAGAATCTATTGAGTTGTAAGTGATCTGAACGTTTCATGATGATCGCACATTCCTAAGGGGGTCAAACCATGTCCCAAAGGTCACCGGGCCTGGTGTCACTTTAAAGAAGTAGTCCAGTTACACTTTTGTGGGCTTATAACTTGGCTTCTGAATATCCTAGAGAGGTCAGGTTTGTTTTAGAGAACTCCAATCAACAGCCCCCATTACCCCAAAAAGCAATGGAGTCAGTAGCACTTATGGTTTTTAAATGGCACCAAGAATTATGTTGCATGAAGCACAATTTCACATCATTCTGGGTCCATTTGTGTGAAAACAAGGTCCAATCAGGCTGAAATGTTACAGGAAGGTAGAATCTATTGAGTTGTAAGTGATCTGAACGTTTCATGATGATCGCACATTCCTATAGGGGGTCAAACCATTTCCCAAAGGTCACCGGGCCTGGTGTCACTTTAAAGAAGTAGTGCAGATACACCTTTGTGGGCTTATAACTTGACTTCTGAATATCCTAGAGAGGTCAGGTTTAATTTAGAGTACTCCAATTAACAGCCCCCATTACCCCAAAAAGGAATGGAGTCATTAGCACTTATGGTTTGTAAATGGCACCCTGAATTATGTTGCACGAAGCATAATTTCACATCATTCTGGGTCCACTTGTGTGAAAACAAAGTACAACCAGGCTGAAACGTTACAAGAAGGTAGAATCTATTGAGTTGTAAGTGATCTGAACGTTTCATGATGATCGCACATTCCTATAGGGGGTCAAACCATGTCCCAAAGGTCCCTGGGCCTGGTGTCACTTTAAAGAAGTAGTCCAGTTACACCTTTGTGGGCTTATAACTTGGCTTCTGAATGTCCTAGAGAGGTCAGGTTTGTTTTAGTGTACTCCAATCAACAGCCCCTACAACAACAAAAAGGAATGGAGTCATTAGCACTTATGGTTTGTAAATGGCACCAAGAATTAGGTTGCACAAAGCACAATTTCACATCATTCTGGGTACATTTGTGTGAAAACAAGGTCCAAT
Source organism: Nothobranchius furzeri (assembly GCF_043380555.1). Taxonomy (NCBI): domain Eukaryota; kingdom Metazoa; phylum Chordata; class Actinopteri; order Cyprinodontiformes; family Nothobranchiidae; genus Nothobranchius; species Nothobranchius furzeri. Next base: position 15,417,997 of record NC_091750.1, read on the forward strand.
CAGGCTGAAACGTTACAAGAAGGTAGAATCTATTGAGTTGTAAGTGATCTGAACGTTTCATGATGATCGCATATTCCTATAGGGGGTCAAACCATGTCCCAAAAGTCACCGGGCCTGGTGTCACTTTAAAGAAGTAGTCCAGTTACACATTTGTGGGCTTATAACTTGGCTTCTGAATATCCTAGAGAGGTCAAGTTTGTTTTAGAGTACTCCAATTAACAGCCCCTATTACCTCAAAAAGGAATGGAGTCATTAGCACTTATGGTTTGTAAATGGCACCCAGAATTATGTTGCACGAAGCACAATTTCACATCATTCTGGGTCCATTTGTGTGAAAACAAGGTCCAATCAGGCTGAAACGTTACAAGAAGGTAGAATCTATTGAGTTGTCAGTGATCTGAACGTTTCATGATGATCGCACATTCCTAAGGGGGTCAAACCATGTCCCAAAGGTCACCGGATCTGGTGTCACTTTAAAGAAGTAGTCCAGTTACACATTTGTGGGCTTCTAACTTGGCTTCTGAACGTCCTAGAGAGATCAGGTTTATTTTAGTGTACTCCAATCAACAGCCCCTACAACCACAAAAAGGAATGGAGTCATTAGCACTTATGGTTTTTAAATGGCACCCAGAATTATGTTGCACGAAGCACAATTTCACATCATTCTGGGTTCATTTGTGTGAAAACAAGGTCCAATCAGGCTGAAACGTTACAAGAAGGTAGAATCTATTGAGTTGTAAGTGATCTGAACGTTTCATGATGATCGCACATTCCTAAGGGGGTCAAACCATGTCCCAAAGGTCACCGGGCCTGGTGTCACTTTAAAGAAGTAGTCCAGTTACACTTTTGTGGGCTTATAACTTGGCTTCTGAATATCCTAGAGAGGTCAGGTTTGTTTTAGAGAACTCCAATCAACAGCCCCCATTACCCCAAAAAGCAATGGAGTCAGTAGCACTTATGGTTTTTAAATGGCACCCAGAATTATGTTGCATGAAGCACAATTTCACATCATTCTGGGTTCATTTGTGTGAAAACAAGGTCCATTCAGGCTGAAACGTTACAGGAAGGTAGAATCTATTGAGTTGTAAGTGATCTGAACGTTTCATGATGATCGCACATTCCTATAGGGGGTCAAACCATTTCCCAAAGGTCACCGGGCCTGGTGTCACTTTAAAGAAGTAGTGCAGATACACCTTTGTGGGCTTATAACTTGGCTTCTGAATATCCTAGAGAGGTCAGGTTTAATTTAGAGTACTCCAATTAACAGCCCCCATTACCCCAAAACGGAATGGAGTCATTAGCACTTATGGTTTGTAAATGGCACCCAGAATTATGTTGCACGAAGCACAATTTCACATCATTCTGGGTCCATTTGTGTGAAAACAAGGTCCAATCAGGCTGAAACGTTACAAGAAGGTAGAATCTATTGAGTTGTAAGTGATCTGAACGTTTCATGATGATCACACATTCCTATAGGGGGTCAAACCATGTCCCAAAGGTCACTGGGCCTGGTGTCACTTTAAAGAAGTAGTCCAGTTACACCTTTGTGGGCTTATAACTTGGCTTCTGAATGTCCTAGAGAGGTCAGGTTTGTTTTAGTGTACTCCAATCAACAGCCCCTACAACCACAAAAAGGAATGGAGTCATTAGCACTTATGGTTTGTAAATGGCACCAAGAATTAGGTTGCACAAAGCACAATTTCACATCATTCTGGGTCCATTTGTGTGAAAACAAGGTCCAATCAGGCTGAAACGTTACAAGAAGGTAGAATCTATTGAGTTGTAAGTGATCTGAACGTTTCATGATGATCGCATATTCCTATAGGGGGTCAAACCATGTCCCAAAGGTCACCGGGCCTGGTGTCACTTTAAAGAAGTAGTCCAGTTACACATTTGTGGGCTTATAACTTGGCTTCTGAATATCCTAGAGAGGTCAAGTTTGTTTTAGAGTACTCCAATTAACAGCCCCTATTACCTCAAAAAGGAATGGAGTCATTAGCACTTATGGTTTGTAAATGGCACCCAGAATTATGTTGCACGAAGCACAATTTCACATCATTCTGGGTCCATTTGTGTGAAAACAAGGTCCAATCAGGCTGAAACGTTACAAGAAGGTAGAATATATTGAGTTGTAAGTGATCTGAACGTTTCATGATGATCGCACATTCCTAAGGGGGTCAAACCATGTCCCAAAGGTCACCGGATCTGGTGTCACTTTAAAGAAGTAGTCCAGTTACACATTTGTGGGCTTATAACTTGGCTTCTGAATGTCCTAGAGAGATCAGGTTTGTTTTAGTGTACTCCAATCAACAGCCTGTAAAACCACAAAAAGGAATGGAGTCATTAGCACTTATGGTTTGTAAATGGCACCCAGAATTAGGTTGCACAAAGCACAATTTCACATCATTCTGGGTCCATTTGTGTGAAAACAAGGTCCAATCAGACTGAAACGTTACAAGAAGGTAGAATCTATTGAGTTGTAAGTGATCTGAACGTTTCATGATGATCGCACATTCCTAAGTAGGTCAAACCATGTCCCAAACGTCATCGGGCCTGGTGTCACTTTAAAGAAGTAGTCCAGTTACACATTTGTGGGCTTATAACTTGGCTTCTGAATGTCCTAGAGAGATCAGGTTTGTTTTAGTGTACTCCAATCAACAGCCCCTACAACCACAAAAAGGAATGGAGTCATTAGCACTAATGCTTTGAAAATGGCACCCAGAATTATGTTGCACGAAGCACAATTTCACATCATTTTGGGTCCATTTGTGTGAAAACAAGGTCCAATCAGGCTGAAACGTTACAAGAAGGTAGAATCTATTGAGTTGTAAGTGATCTGAACGTTTCATGATGATCGCACATTCCTATAGGGGGTCAAACCATGTCCCAAAGGTCACCAGGCCTGGTGTCACTTTAAAGAAGTAGTCCAGTTACACATTTGTGGGATTATAACTTGGCTTCTGAATATCCTAGAGAGGTCAGGTTTGTTTTAGAGTACTCCAATTAACAGCCCCCATTACCCCAAATAGGAATGGAGTCATTAGCACTTATGGTTTGTAAATGGCAACAAGAATTAGGTTGCACAAAGCACAATTTCACATCATTCTGGGTCCATTTGTGTGAAAACAAGGTCCAATCAGGTTGAAACGTTACAAGAAGGTAGAATCTATTGAGTTGTAAGTGATCTGAACGTTTCATGATGATCGCACATTCCTAAGTAGGTCAAACCATGTCCCAAAGGTCACCGGGCCTGGTGTCACTTTAAAGAAGTAGTCCAGTTACACATTTGTGGGCTTATAACTTGGCTTCTGAATGTCCTAGAGAGGTCAGGTTTGTTTTAGTGTACTCCAATCAACAGCCCCTACAACCACAAAAAGGAATGGAGTCATTAGCACTTATGGTTTGTAAATGGCACCAAGAATTAGGTTGCACAAAGCACAATTTCACATCATTCTGGGTCCATTTGTGTGAAAACAAGGTCCAATCAGGCTGAAACGTTACAAGAAGGTAGAATCTATTGAGTTGTAAGTGATCTGAACGTTTCATGATGATCGCATATTCCTATAGGGGGTCAAACCATGTCCCAAAGGTCACCGGGCCTGGTGTCACTTTAAAGAAGTAGTCCAGTTACACATTTGTGGGCTTATAACTTGGCTTCTGAATATCCTAGAGAGGTCAAGTTTGTTTTAGAGTACTCCAATTAACAGCCCCTATTACCTCAAAAAGGAATGGAGTCATTAGCACTTATGGTTTGTAAATGGCACCCAGAATTATGTTGCACGAAGCACAATTTCACATCATTCTGGGTCCATTTGTGTGAAAACAAGGTCCAATCAGGCTGAAACGTTACAAGAAGGTAGAATATATTGAGTTGTAAGTGATCTGAACGTTTCATGATGATCGCACATTCCTAAGGGGGTCAAACCATGTCCCAAAGGTCACCGGATCTGGTGTCACTTTAAAGAAGTAGTCCAGTTACACATTTGTGGGCTTATAACTTGGCTTCTGAATGTCCTAGAGAGATCAGGTTTGTTTTAGTGTACTCCAATCAACAGCCTGTAAAACCACAAAAAGGAATGGAGTCATTAGCACTTATGGTTTGTAAATGGCACCCAGAATTAGGTTGCACAAAGCACAATTTCACATCATTCTGGGTCCATTTGTGTGAAAACAAGGTCCAATCAGGCTGAAACGTTACAAGAAGGTAGAATCTATTGAGTTGTAAGTGATCTGAACGTTTCATGATGATCGCACATTCCTAAGTAGGTCAAACCATGTCCCAAACGTCATCGGGCCTGGTGTCACTTTAAAGAAGTAGTCCAGTTACACATTTGTGGGCTTATAACTTGGCTTCTGAATGTCCTAGAGAGATCAGGTTTGTTTTAGTGTACTCCAATCAACAGCCCCTACAACCACAAAAAGGAATGGAGTCATTAGCACTAATGCTTTGAAAATGGCACCCAGAATTATGTTGCACGAAGCACAATTTCACATCATTTTGGGTCCATTTGTGTGAAAACAAGGTCCAATCAGGCTGAAACGTTACAAGAAGGTAGAATCTATTGAGTTGTAAGTGATCTGAACGTTTCATGATGATCGCACATTCCTATAGGGGGTCAAACCATGTCCCAAAGGTCACCAGGCCTGGTGTCACTTTAAAGAAGTAGTCCAGTTACACATTTGTGGGATTATAACTTGGCTTCTGAATATCCTAGAGAGGTCAGGTTTGTTTTAGAGTACTCCAATTAACAGCCCCCATTACCCCAAATAGGAATGGAGTCATTAGCACTTATGGTTTGTAAATGGCAACAAGAATTAGGTTGCACAAAGCACAATTTCACATCATTCTGGGTCCATTTGTGTGAAAACAAGGTCCAATCAGGTTGAAACGTTACAAGAAGGTAGAATCTATTGAGTTGTAAGTGATCTGAACGTTTCATGATGATCGCACATTCCAAAGTAGGTCAAACCATGTCCCAAAGGTCACCGGGCCTGGTGTCACTTTAAAGAAGTAGTCCAGTTACACATTTGTGGGCTTATAACTTGGCTTCTGAATATCCTAGAGAGGTCAAGTTTGTTTTAGAGTACTCCAATTAACAGCCCCTATTACCTCAAAAAGGAATGGAGTCATTAGCACTTATGGTTTTTAAATGGCACCCAGAATTATGTTGCACGAAGCACAATTTCACATCATTCTGGGTCCATTTGTGTGAAAACAAGGTCCAGTCAGGCTGAAACGTTACAAGAAGGTAGAATCTATTGAGTTGTAAGTGATCTGAACGTTTCATGATGATCGCACATTCCTAAGGGGGTCAAACCATGTCCCAAAGGTCACCGGGCCTGGTGTCACTTTAAAGAAGTAGTCCAGTTACACATTTGTGGGCTTATAACTTGGCTTCTGAATATCCTAGAGAGATCAGGTTTGTTTTAGTGTACTCCAATCAACAGCCCCTACAACCACAAAAAGGAATGGAGTCATTAGCACTTATGCTTTGAAAATGGCACCCAGAATTATGTTGCACGAAGTACAATTTCACATCATTCTGGGATCATTTGTGTGAAAACAAGGTCCAATCAGGCTGAAACGTTACAAGAAGGTAGAATCTATTGAGTTGTAAGTGATCTGAACGTTTCATGATGATCGCACATTCCTATAGGGGGTCAAACCATGTCCCAAAGGTCACCGGGCCTGGTGTCACTTTAAAGAAGAAGTCCAGTTACACATTTGTGGGATTATAACTTGGCTTCTGAATATCCTAGAGAGGTCAGGGTTGTTTTAGAGTACTCCAATTAACAGCCCCCATTACCCCAAATAGGAATGGAGTCATTAGCACTTATGGTTTTTAAATGGCACCCAGAAATATGTTGCACGAAGCACAATTTCACATCATTCTGGGTTCATTTGTGTGAAAACAAGGTCCAATCAGGCTGAAACGTTACAGGAAGCTAGAATCTATTGAGTTGTAAGTGATCTGAACGTTTCATGATGATAGCCCTTTCCTAAGGGGGTCAAACCATGTCCCAAAGGTCACCGGATCTGGTGTCAATTTAAAGAAGTGGTCCAGTTACACATTTGTGGGCTTATAACTTGGCTTCTGAATGTCCTAGAGAGATCAGGTTTGTTTTAGTGTACTCCAATCATTAGCCCCTACAACCACAAAAAGGAATGGAGTCATTAGCACTTATGGTTTGTAAATGGCACCCAGAATTATGTTGCACGAAGCACAATTTCACATCATTCTGGGTCCATTTGTGTGAAAACAAGGTCCAATAGGGCTGAAACGTTACAGAAAGGTAGAATCTATTGAGTTGTAAGTGATCTGAATGTTTCATGATGATCGCACATTCCTAAGGGGGTCAAACCATGTCCCAAAGGTTACCGGATCTGGTGTCAATTTAAAGAAGTAGTCGAGTTACACATTTGTGGGCTTATAACTTGGCTTCTGAATGTCCTAGAGAGATCAAGTTTGTTTTAGTGTACTCCAGTCAACAGTCCCTACATCCACAAAAAGGAATGGAGTCATTAGCACTTATGGTTTTTAAATGGCACCCAGAATTATGTTGCACGAAGCACAATTTCACATCATTCTGGGTTCATTTGTGTGAAAACAAGGTCCAATCAGGCTGAAACGTTACAGAAAGGTAGAATCTATTGAGTTGTAAGTGATCTGAACGTTTCATGATGATCGCACATTCCTAAGGGGGTCAAACCATGTCCCAAAGGTCACCGGGCCTGGTGTCACTTTAAAGAAGTAGTCCAGTTACACTTTTGTGGGCTTATAACTTGGCTTCTGAATATCCTAGAGAGGTCAGGTTTGTTTTAGAGAACTCCAATCAACAGCCCCCATTACCCCAAAAAGCAATGGAGTCAGTAGCACTTATGGTTTTTAAATGGCACCCAGAATTATGTTGCATGAAGCACAATTTCACATCATTCTGGGTCCATTTGTGTGAAAACAAGGTCCAATCAGGCTGAAATGTTACAGGAAGGTAGAATCTATTGAGTTGTAAGTGATCTGAACGTTTCATGATGATCGCACATTCCTATAGGGGGTCAAACCATTTCCCAAAGGTCACCGGGCCTGGTGTCACTTTAAAGAAGTAGTGCAGATACACCTTTGTGGGCTTATAACTTGACTTCTGAATATCCTAGAGAGGTCAGGTTTAATTTAGAGTACTCCAATTAACAGCCCCCATTACCCCAAAAAGGAATGGAGTCATTAGCACTTATGGTTTGTAAATGGCACCCTGAATTATGTTGCACGAAGCATAATTTCACATCATTCTGGGTCCACTTGTGTGAAAACAAAGTACAACCAGGCTGAAACGTTACAAGAAGGTAGAATCTATTGAGTTGTAAGTGATCTGAACGTTTCATGATGATCGCACATTCCTATAGGGGGTCAAACCATGTCCCAAAGGTCCCTGGGCCTGGTGTCACTTTAAAGAAGTAGTCCAGTTACACCTTTGTGGGCTTATAACTTGGCTTCTGAATGTCCTAGAGAGGTCAGGTTTGTTTTAGTGTACTCCAATCAACAGCCCCTACAACAACAAAAAGGAATGGAGTCATTAGCACTTATGGTTTGTAAATGGCACCAAGAATTAGGTTGCACAAAGCACAATTTCACATCATTCTGGGTCCATTTGTGTGAAAACAAGGTCCAATCAGGCTGAAACGTTACAAGAAGGTAGAATCTATTGAGTTGTAAGTGATCTGAACGTTTCATGATGATCGCATATTCCTATAGGGGGTCAAACCATGTCCCAAAGGTCACCGGGCCTGGTGTCACTTTAAAGAAGTAGTCCAGTTACACATTTGTGGGCTTATAACTTGGCTTCTGAATATCCTATAGAGGTCAATTTTGTTTTAGAGTACTCCAATTAACAGCCCCTATTACCTCAAAAAGGAATGGAGTCATTAGCACTTATGGTTTGTAAATGGCACCCAGAATTATGTTGCACGAAGCACAATTTCACATCATTCTGGGTCCATTTGTGTGAAAACAAGGTCCAATCAGGCTGAAACGTTACAAGAAGGTAGAATCAATTGAGTTGTAAGTGATCTGAACGTTTCATGATGATCGCACATTCCTATAGGGGGTCAAACCATGTCCCAAAGGTCACCGGGCCTGGTGTCACTTTAAAGAAGTAGTCCAGTTACACATTTGTGGGATTATAACTTGGCTTCTGAATATCCTAGAAAGGTCAGGTTTGTTTTAGAGTACTCCAATTAACAGCCCCCATTACCCCAAAAAGGAATGGAGTCATTAGCACTTATGCTTTGAAAATGGCACCCAGAATTATGTTGCATGAAGCACAATTTCACATCATTCTGGGTTCATTTGTGTGAAAACAAGGTCCAATCAGGCTGAAACGTTACAGGAAGGTAGAATCTATTGAGTTGTAAGTGATCTGAACGTTTCGTGATGATCGCACATTCCTATAGGGGGTCAAACCATGTCCCAAAGGTCACCGTGCCTGGTGTCACTTTAAAGAAGTAGTCCAGTTACACATTTGTGGGATTATAACTTGGCTTCTGATTATCCTAGAGAGGTCAGGTTTGTTTTAGAGTACTCCAATTAACAGCCCCCATTACCCCAAAAAGGAATGGAGTCATTAGCACTTATGCTTTGAAATTGGCACCCAGAATTATGTTGCATGAAGCACAATTTCACATCATTCTGGGTTCATTTGTGTGAAAACAAGGTCCAATCAGGCTGAAACGTTACAGGAAGGTAGAATCTATTGAGTTGTAAGTGATCTGAACGTTTCATGATGATCGCACATTCCTATAGGGGGTCAAACCATGTCCCAAAGGTCACCGGGCCTGGTGTAACTTTAAAGAAGTAGTCCAGTTACACATTTGTGGGCTTATAACTTGGCTTCTGAATATCCTAGAGAGATCAGGTTTGTTTTAGTGTACTCCAATCAACAGCCCCTACAACCACAAAAAGGAATGGAGTCATTAGCACTTATGCTTTGAAAATGGCACCCAGAATTATGTTGCACGAAGCACAATTTCACATCATTCTGGGTTCATTTGTGTGAAAACAAGGTCCAATAGGGCTGAAACGTTAAAGAAAGGTAGAATCTATTGAGTTGTAAGTGATCTGAACGTTTCATGATGATCGCACATTCCAAAGGGGGTCAAACCATGTCCCAAAGGTCACAGGGCCTGGTGTCACTTTAAAGAAGTAGTCCAGTTACACTTTTGTGGGCTTATAACTTGGCTTCTGAATATCCTAGCGAGGTCAGGTTTGTTTTAGAGTACTCCAATTAACAGCCCCCATTACCCCAAAAAGCAATTGAGTCATTAGCACTTATGGTTTTTAAATGGCACCCAGAATTATGTTGCATGAAGCACAATTTCACATCATTCTGGGTTCATTTGTGTGAAAACAAGGTCCAATCAGGCTGAAACGTTACAGGAAGGTAGAATCTATTGAGTTGTAAGTGATCTGAACGTTTCATGATGATCGCACATTCCTATAGGGGGTCAAACCATTTCCCAAAGGTCACCGGGCCTGGTGTCACTTTAAAGAAGTAGTGCAGATACACCTTTGTGGGCTTATAACTTGGCTTCTGAATATCCTAGAGAGGTCAGGTTTAATTTAGAGTACTCCAATTAACAGCCCCCATTACCCCAAAAAGGAATGGAGTTATTAGCACTTATGGTTTGTAAATGGCACCCAGAATTATGTTGCACGAAGCACAATTTCACATCATTCTGGGTCCATTTGTGTGAAAACAAGGTCCAATCAGGCTGAAACGTTACAAGAAGGTAGAATCTATTGAGTTGTAAGTGATCTGAATGTTTCATGATGATCACACATTCCTATAGGGGGTCAAACCATGTCCCAAAGGTCACTGGGCCTGGTGTCACTCTAAAGAAGTAGTCCAATTACACCTTTGTGGGCTTATAACTTGGCTTCTGAATGTCCTAGAGAGGTCAGGTTTGTTTTAGTGTACTCCAATCAACAGCCCCTACAACCACAAAAGGAATGGAGTCATTAGCACTTATGGTTTGTAAATGGCACCAAGAATTAGGTTGCACAAAGCACAATTTCACATCATTCTGGGTCCATTTGTGTGAAAACAAGGTCCAATCAGGCTGAAACGTTACAAGAAGGTAGAATCTATTGAGTTGTAAGTGATCTGAACGTTTCATGATGATCGCATATTCCTATAGGGGGTCAAACCATGTCCCAAAGGTCACCGGGCCTGGTGTCACTTTAAAGAAGTAGTCCAGTTACACATTTGTGGGCTTATAACTTGGCTTCTGAATATCCTAGAGAGGTCAAGTTTGTTTTAGAGTACTCCAATTAACAGCCCCTATTACCTCAAAAAGGAATGGAGTCATTAGCACTTATGGTTTGTAAATGGCACCCAGAATTATGTTGCACGAAGCACAATTTCACATCATTCTGGGTCCATTTGTGTGAAAACAAGGTCCAATCAGGCTGAAACGTTACAAGAAGGTAGAATATATTGAGTTGTAAGTGATCTGAACGTTTCATGATGATCGCACATTCCTAAGGGGGTCAAACCATGTCCCAAAGGTCACCGGATCTGGTGTCACTTTAAAGAAGTAGTCCAGTTACACATTTGTGGGCTTATAACTTGGCTTCTGAATGTCCTAGAGAGATCAGGTTTGTTTTAGTGTACTCCAATCAACAGCCTGTAAAACCACAAAAAGGAATGGAGTCATTAGCACTTATGGTTTGTAAATGGCACCCAGAATTAGGTTGCACAAAGCACAATTTCACATCATTCTGGGTCCATTTGTGTGAAAACAAGGTCCAATCAGGCTGAAACGTTACAAGAAGGTAGAATCTATTGAGTTGTAAGTGATCTGAACGTTTCATGATGATCGCACATTCCTAAGTAGGTCAAACCATGTCCCAAACGTCATCGGGCCTGGTGTCACTTTAAAGAAGTAGTCCAGTTACACATTTGTGGGCTTATAACTTGGCTTCTGAATGTCCTAGAGAGATCAGGTTTGTTTTAGTGTACTCCAATCAACAGCCCCTACAACCACAAAAAGGAATGGAGTCATTAGCACTAATGCTTTGAAAATGGCACCCAGAATTATGTTGCACGAAGCACAATTTCACATCATTTTGGGTCCATTTGTGTGAAAACAAGGTCCAATCAGGCTGAAACGTTACAAGAAGGTAGAATCTATTGAGTTGTAAGTGATCTGAACGTTTCATGATGATCGCACATTCCTATAGGGGGTCAAACCATGTCCCAAAGGTCACCAGGCCTGGTGTCACTTTAAAGAAGTAGTCCAGTTACACATTTGTGGGATTATAACTTGGCTTCTGAATATCCTAGAGAGGTCAGGTTTGTTTTAGAGTACTCCAATTAACAGCCCCCATTACCCCAAATAGGAATGGAGTCATTAGCACTTATGGTTTGTAAATGGCAACAAGAATTAGGTTGCACAAAGCACAATTTCACATCATTCTGGGTCCATTTGTGTGAAAACAAGGTCCAATCAGGTTGAAACGTTACAAGAAGGTAGAATCTATTGAGTTGTAAGTGATCTGAACGTTTCATGATGATCGCACATTCCTAAGTAGGTCAAACCATGTCCCAAAGGTCACCGGGCCTGGTGTCACTTTAAAGAAGTAGTCCAGTTACACATTTGTGGGCTTATAACTTGGCTTCTGAATGTCCTAGAGAGGTCAGGTTTGTTTTAGTGTACTCCAATCAACAGCCCCTACAACCACAAAAAGGAATGGAGTCATTAGCACTTATGGTTTGTAAATGGCACCAAGAATTAGGTTGCACAAAGCACAATTTCACATCATTCTGGGTCCATTTGTGTGAAAACAAGGTCCAATCAGGCTGAAACGTTACAAGAAGGTAGAATCTATTGAGTTGTAAGTGATCTGAACGTTTCATGATGATCGCATATTCCTATAGGGGGTCAAACCATGTCCCAAAGGTCACCGGGCCTGGTGTCACTTTAAAGAAGTAGTCCAGTTACACATTTGTGGGCTTATAACTTGGCTTCTGAATATCCTAGAGAGGTCAAGTTTGTTTTAGAGTACTCCAATTAACAGCCCCTATTACCTCAAAAAGGAATGGAGTCATTAGCACTTATGGTTTGTAAATGGCACCCAGAATTATGTTGCACGAAGCACAATTTCACATCATTCTGGGTCCATTTGTGTGAAAACAAGGTCCAATCAGGCTGAAACGTTACAAGAAGGTAGAATATATTGAGTTGTAAGTGATCTGAACGTTTCATGATGATCGCACATTCCTAAGGGGGTCAAACCATGTCCCAAAGGTCACCGGATCTGGTGTCACTTTAAAGAAGTAGTCCAGTTACACATTTGTGGGCTTATAACTTGGCTTCTGAATGTCCTAGAGAGATCAGGTTTGTTTTAGTGTACTCCAATCAACAGCCTGTAAAACCACAAAAAGGAATGGAGTCATTAGCACTTATGGTTTGTAAATGGCACCCAGAATTAGGTTGCACAAAGCACAATTTCACATCATTCTGGGTCCATTTGTGTGAAAACAAGGTCCAATCAGGCTGAAACGTTACAAGAAGGTAGAATCTATTGAGTTGTAAGTGATCTGAACGTTTCATGATGATCGCACATTCCTAAGTAGGTCAAACCATGTCCCAAACGTCATCGGGCCTGGTGTCACTTTAAAGAAGTAGTCCAGTTACACATTTGTGGGCTTATAACTTGGCTTCTGAATGTCCTAGAGAGATCAGGTTTGTTTTAGTGTACTCCAATCAACAGCCCCTACAACCACAAAAAGGAATGGAGTCATTAGCACTAATGCTTTGAAAATGGCACCCAGAATTATGTTGCACGAAGCACAATTTCACATCATTTTGGGTCCATTTGTGTGAAAACAAGGTCCAATCAGGCTGAAACGTTACAAGAAGGTAGAATCTATTGAGTTGTAAGTGATCTGAACGTTTCATGATGATCGCACATTCCTATAGGGGGTCAAACCATGTCCCAAAGGTCACCAGGCCTGGTGTCACTTTAAAGAAGTAGTCCAGTTACACATTTGTGGGATTATAACTTGGCTTCTGAATATCCTAGAGAGGTCAGGTTTGTTTTAGAGTACTCCAATTAACAGCCCCCATTACCCCAAATAGGAATGGAGTCATTAGCACTTATGGTTTGTAAATGGCAACAAGAATTAGGTTGCACAAAGCACAATTTCACATCATTCTGGGTCCATTTGTGTGAAAACAAGGTCCAATCAGGTTGAAACGTTACAAGAAGGTAGAATCTATTGAGTTGTAAGTGATCTGAACGTTTCATGATGATCGCACATTCCTAAGTAGGTCAAACCATGTCCCAAAGGTCACCGGGCCTGGTGTCACTTTAAAGAAGTAGTCCAGTTACACATTTGTGGGCTTATAACTTGGCTTCTGAATATCCTAGAGAGGTCAAGTTTGTTTTAGAGTACTCCAATTAACAGCCCCTATTACCTCAAAAAGGAATGGAGTCATTAGCACTTATGGTTTTTAAATGGCACCCAGAATTATGTTGCACGAAGCACAATTTCACATCATTCTGGGTCCATTTGTGTGAAAACAAGGTCCAGTCAGGCTGAAACGTTACAAGAAGGTAGAATCTATTGAGTTGTAAGTGATCTGAACGTTTCATGATGATCGCACATTCCTAAGGGGGTCAAACCATGTCCCAAAGGTCACCGGGCCTGGTGTCACTTTAAAGAAGTAGTCCAGTTACACATTTGTGGGCTTATAACTTGGCTTCTGAATATCCTAGAGAGATCAGGTTTGTTTTAGTGTACTCCAATCAACAGCCCCTACAACCACAAAAAGGAATGGAGTCATTAGCACTTATGCTTTGAAAATGGCACCCAGAATTATGTTGCACGAAGTACAATTTCACATCATTCTGGGATCATTTGTGTGAAAACAAGGTCCAATCAGGCTGAAACGTTACAAGAAGGTAGAATCTATTGAGTTGTAAGTGATCTGAACGTTTCATGATGATCGCACATTCCTATAGGGGGTCAAACCATGTCCCAAAGGTCACCGGGCCTGGTGTCACTTTAAAGAAGTAGTCCAGTTACACATTTGTGGGATTATAACTTGGCTTCTGAATATCCTAGAGAGGTCAGGGTTGTTTTAGAGTACTCCAATTAACAGCCCCCATTACCCCAAATAGGAATGGAGTCATTAGCACTTATGGTTTTTAAATGGCACCCAGAAATATGTTGCACGAAGCACAATTTCACATCATTCTGGGTTCATTTGTGTGAAAACAAGGTCCAATCAGGCTGAAACGTTACAGGAAGCTAGAATCTATTGAGTTGTAAGTGATCTGAACGTTTCATGATGATAGCCCTTTCCTAAGGGGGTCAAACCATGTCCCAAAGGTCACCGGATCTGGTGTCAATTTAAAGAAGTGGTCCAGTTACACATTTGTGGGCTTATAACTTGGCTTCTGAATGTCCTAGAGAGATCAGGTTTGTTTTAGTGTACTCCAATCATTAGCCCCTACAACCACAAAAAGGAATGGAGTCATTAGCACTTATGGTTTGTAAATGGCACCCAGAATTATGTTGCACGAAGCACAATTTCACATCATTCTGGGTCCATTTGTGTGAAAACAAGGTCCAATAGGGCTGAAACGTTACAGAAAGGTAGAATCTATTGAGTTGTAAGTGATCTGAATGTTTCATGATGATCGCACATTCCTAAGGGGGTCAAACCATGTCCCAAAGGTTACCGGATCTGGTGTCAATTTAAAGAAGTAGTCGAGTTACACATTTGTGGGCTTATAACTTGGCTTCTGAATGTCCTAGAGAGATCAAGTTTGTTTTAGTGTACTCCAGTCAACAGTCCCTACATCCACAAAAAGGAATGGAGTCATTAGCACTTATGGTTTTTAAATGGCACCCAGAATTATGTTGCACGAAGCACAATTTCACATCATTCTGGGTTCATTTGTGTGAAAACAAGGTCCAATCAGGCTGAAACGTTACAGAAAGGTAGAATCTATTGAGTTGTAAGTGATCTGAACGTTTCATGATGATCGCACATTCCTAAGGGGGTCAAACCATGTCCCAAAGGTCACCGGGCCTGGTGTCACTTTAAAGAAGTAGTCCAGTTACACTTTTGTGGGCTTATAACTTGGCTTCTGAATATCCTAGAGAGGTCAGGTTTGTTTTAGAGAACTCCAATCAACAGCCCCCATTACCCCAAAAAGCAATGGAGTCAGTAGCACTTATGGTTTTTAAATGGCACCCAGAATTATGTTGCATGAAGCACAATTTCACATCATTCTGGGTCCATTTGTGTGAAAACAAGGTCCAATCAGGCTGAAATGTTACAGGAAGGTAGAATCTATTGAGTTGTAAGTGATCTGAACGTTTCATGATGATCGCACATTCCTATAGGGGGTCAAACCATTTCCCAAAGGTCACCGGGCCTGGTGTCACTTTAAAGAAGTAGTGCAGATACACCTTTGTGGGCTTATAACTTGACTTCTGAATATCCTAGAGAGGTCAGGTTTAATTTAGAGTACTCCAATTAACAGCCCCCATTACCCCAAAAAGGAATGGAGTCATTAGCACTTATGGTTTGTAAATGGCACCCTGAATTATGTTGCACGAAGCATAATTTCACATCATTCTGGGTCCACTTGTGTGAAAACAAAGTACAACCAGGCTGAAACGTTACAAGAAGGTAGAATCTATTGAGTTGTAAGTGATCTGAACGTTTCATGATGATCGCACATTCCTATAGGGGGTCAAACCATGTCCCAAAGGTCCCTGGGCCTGGTGTCACTTTAAAGAAGTAGTCCAGTTACACCTTTGTGGGCTTATAACTTGGCTTCTGAATGTCCTAGAGAGGTCAGGTTTGTTTTAGTGTACTCCAATCAACAGCCCCTACAACAACAAAAAGGAATGGAGTCATTAGCACTTATGGTTTGTAAATGGCACCAAGAATTAGGTTGCACCATAGGCGTCATTTTAACCGGGGACGCCGGGGACATGTCCCCGGCAAAATTCGTGATTGGCAGCTGTGTCCCCCCCCCCCCCCCCCCACTTTAAAAAATGCCTGCTGATGAGGATTTTTGTTTTACCAGCTCTGATCTTATACCAGGGGTCGGCAACCTGTTCCCATCAAAGAGCCATTATTACCCGTTTCCCACGGTAAAGAAAACACCGCAGCAGCCGCAGCGTTGCGGGCGGGGCCTACCCTCAGACAGCAGAGCGCTGCTCACAACAGGTGACAGCAGCCGGGGGCATCGCACCCGTGGGGGACAACACCCACACTTTTCCAGCTGTTTTGCTCACCTCCACACCAGTCTGGTTTCTTTACGTAGCACTCACTCTGTTTGCCTCATCTCCTTCTTCACCTCCCAGCCGATGTCGGGTTTCCAGGAGAGCATGAGAGGGAGGGACGGAAGAGCTCGACTGAATTCATAATTTTACATCTTGACATTAGCTGTACAAAGTCTGAGTTTGATAAAGTTAAGAACAACAATTTGCAGAGGTTTATAACTGGAGCGGCGCCAGGTTTTCAGTTTTGGGTGGGCCACGGTAATTTTGGACGGACCTTAATAAGCAGTGACTTAAGTGAAGCAGGCAGGTCGCGCTAGAAAATTTCGTTTTAAAAGACATCATAAATGTTTTCCCCCATCATTTTTATTTCTAAAATATGAAGTAAAAACTCCCAATTTAATTTTCATTCATTTGTCATTAATATGTAGTCTACAACCGTGCGTTAAGTGGACCATCTTCCAGTAAACGCAAAGCATCCAGTCCACCTCTCCAAATGCGTAAAATGTGCATCAGCCGCTAGTTAGGCGTGCCGCGCACACCATCAGCTGATCAGCCCAGACAAAAGCAGAGCAACTAGAGAAAGAATAGAGGATAATTGTGTCTGGATGTGGATGGAGATTACATTTTACAGCAGCCTGATCATCATTTAAATACGTAAACCATCACCTGTCTTCTAGTCCACGCTATCAGCATTATTTTAATGGGTGTGTGTGTGTGTGTGTGTGTGTGTGTGTGTGTGTTTGTGTGTGTGTGTGTGTGTGTGTGTGTTTTCCACTTCAAACACTGGTCTAACCAACCAGACCAGCGTGTCCAGTAACATATTAATGATTAACCCCAGAGCCACGCGCACTGCACTGTACTGACTGTAAATGAGGGGGAAACTATTTAATCGGATCCTTTACTTTTCAACATGGTTTAATGTAAAGTTTCATTCAGTACAAACTTTAGTTACACCCATCTAATGAGACAGAGCCTGGATTTGTATTCTGAACAGTTTAAACATGTTTGAAACGGAGACGTGCGTGACGCGTCTAAAATTCGCACCTGCTCCGCTATTACGGAAATTAAACTAACAAGATGAATAACATGAACTTATTTTAGGCACAGACAACATCCCCCACACTTTTGAAAAGCATGCAACGCGCCTGGTCGCTTGTGTACATCTTAATTATCTTTCATTAGACGATAATCAATAAAACGACTTATATAAAATGGATCCAGAAGTTGTAGCCCGTCTCTGCCTTCAATTTTTGGTATTTTTCACCCTGTTGGTGGTTTTACTGAGCAGGTGCCACTTTTGTCCTACGTTTCTTTTTAAAACATGTTTAGACTGTTCAGAATACAAATCCAGGCTCTGTCACGTTTGATTGTTGTAATTAAACTTTGTAGGTGGGGAAGGTCAGAAAGCAGCTCAGAAGCGCCGATATGATTACGCACAAGCGTGACGCGTCAACCCGGTCTCACAGTAAGACCGGGTTGGAACTGTTCAGGTTTACGCAGACAATCTTTACATTTAGAATTAGCTTACAGATGTAAAATTAATGCAGTAAAATATAAAGCATTTTATTTAAATATCCATTCATTATTTCACAAGCACAGAGAGCCGCATCAGATGGATGGAGGAGCTGCATGCGGCTCCAGAGCCGCGGGGTGCCGACCCCTGTGCTAGCCTACTTTATTGTCCCCAGCAATTTTTAAACCCCACTCAAGTGTATGGTTATTGTCCCCAGCAATTCTGAAAACAAACTGACGCCCTTGGGTTGCACAAAGCACAATTTCACATCATTCTGGGTACATTTGTGTGAAAACAAGGTCCAATCAGGCTGAAACGTTACAAGAAGGTAGAATCTATTGAGTTGTAAGTGATCTGAACGTTTCATGATGATCTCATATTCCTATAGGGGGTCAAACCATGTCCCAAAAGTCACCGGGCCTGGTGTCACTTTAAAGAAGTAGTCCAGTTACACATTTGTGGGCTTATAACTTGGCTTCTGAATATCCTAGAGAGGTCAAGTTTGTTTTAGAGTACTCCAATTAACAGCCCCTATTACCTCAAAAAGGAATGGAGTCATTAGCACTTATGGTTTGTAAATGGCACCCAGAATTATGTTGCACGAAGCACAATTTCACATCATTCTGGGTCCATTTGTGTGAAAACAAGGTCCAATCAGGCTGAAACGTTACAAGAAGGTAGAATCTATTGAGTTGTCAGTGATCTGAACGTTTCATGATGATCGCACATTCCTAAGGGGGTCAAACCATGTCCCAAAGGTCACCGGATCTGGTGTCACTTTAAAGAAGTAGTCCAGTTACACATTTGTGGGCTTCTAACTTGGCTTCTGAATGTCCTAGAGAGATCAGGTTTATTTTAGTGTACTCCAATCAACAGCCCCTACAACCACAAAAAGGAATGGAGTCATTAGCACTTATGGTTTTTAAATGGCACCCAGAATTATGTTGCACAAAGCACAATTTCACATCATTCTGGGTTCATTTGTGTGAAAACAAGGTCCAATCAGGCTGAAACGTTACAAGAAGGTAGAATCTATTGAGTTGTAAGTGATCTGAACGTTTCATGATGATCGCACATTCCTAAGGGGGTCAAACCATGTCCCAAAGGTCACCGGGCCTGGTGTCACTTTAAAGAAGTAGTCCAGTTACACTTTTGTGGGCTTATAACTTGGCTTCTGAATATCCTAGAGAGGTCAGGTTTGTTTTAGAGAACTCCAATCAACAGCCCCCATTACCCCAAAAAGCAATGGAGTCAGTAGCACTTATGGTTTTTAAATGGCACCCAGAATTATGTTGCATGAAGCACAATTTCACATCATTCTGGGTTCATTTGTGTGAAAACAAGGTCCAATCAGGCTGAAACGTTACAGGAAGGTAGAATCTATTGAGTTGTAAGTGATCTGAACGTTTCATGATGATCGCACATTCCTATAGGGGGTCAAACCATTTCCCAAAGGTCACCGGGCCTGGTGTCACTTTAAAGAAGTAGTGCAGATACACCTTTGTGGGCTTATAACTTGGCTTCTGAATATCCTAGAGAGGTCAGGTTTAATTTAGAGTACTCCAATTAACAGCCCCCATTACCCCAAAAAGGAATGGAGTCATTAGCACTTATGGTTTGTAAATGGCACCCAGAATTATGTTGCACGAAGCACAATTTCACATCATTCTGGGTCCATTTGTGTGAAAACAAGGTCCAATCAGGCTGAAACGTTACAAGAAGGTAGAATCTATTGAGTTGTAAGTGATCTGAACGTTTCATGATGATCGCACATTCCTATAGGGGGTCAAACCATGTCCCAAAGGTCACTGGGCCTGGTGTCACTTTAAAGAAGTAGTCCAGTTACACCTTTGTGGGCTTATAACTTGGCTTCTGAATGTCCTAGAGAGGTCAGGTTTGTTTTAGTGTACTCCAATCAACAGCCCCTACAACCACAAAAAGGAATGGAGTCATTAGCACTTATGGTTTGTAAATGGCACCAAGAATTAGGTTGCACAAAGCACAATTTCACATCATTCTGGGTCCATTTGTGTGAAAACAAGGTCCAATCAGGCTGAAACGTTACAAGAAGGTAGAATCTATTGAGTTGTAAGTGATCTGAACGTTTCATGATGATCGCATATTCCTATAGGGGGTCAAACCATGTCCCAAAGGTCACCGGGCCTGGTGTCACTTTAAAGAAGTAGTCCAGTTACACATTTGTGGGCTTATAACTTGGCTTCTGAATATCCTATAGAGGTCAATTTTGTTTTAGAGTACTCCAATTAACAGCCCCTATTACCTCAAAAAGGAATGGAGTCATTAGCACTTATGGTTTGTAAATGGCACCCAGAATTATGTTGCACGAAGCACAATTTCACATCATTCTGGGTCCATTTGTGTGAAAACAAGGTCCAATCAGGCTGAAACGTTACAAGAAGGTAGAATCAATTGAGTTGTAAGTGATCTGAACGTTTCATGATGATCGCACATTCCTATAGGGGGTCAAACCATGTCCCAAAGGTCACCGGGCCTGGTGTCACTTTAAAGAAGTAGTCCAGTTACACATTTGTGGGATTATAACTTGGCTTCTGAATATCCTAGAAAGGTCAGGTTTGTTTTAGAGTACTCCAATTAACAGCCCCCATTACCCCAAAAAGGAATGGAGTCATTAGCACTTATGCTTTGAAAATGGCACCCAGAATTATGTTGCATGAAGCACAATTTCACATCATTCTGGGTTCATTTGTGTGAAAACAAGGTCCAATCAGGCTGAAACGTTACAGGAAGGTAGAATCTATTGAGTTGTAAGTGATCTGAACGTTTCGTGATGATCGCACATTCCTATAGGGGGTCAAACCATGTCCCAAAGGTCACCGTGCCTGGTGTCACTTTAAAGAAGTAGTCCAGTTACACATTTGTGGGATTATAACTTGGCTTCTGATTATCCTAGAGAGGTCAGGTTTGTTTTAGAGTACTCCAATTAACAGCCCCCATTACCCCAAAAAGGAATGGAGTCATTAGCACTTATGCTTTGAAATTGGCACCCAGAATTATGTTGCATGAAGCACAATTTCACATCATTCTGGGTTCATTTGTGTGAAAACAAGGTCCAATCAGGCTGAAACGTTACAGGAAGGTAGAATCTATTGAGTTGTAAGTGATCTGAACGTTTCATGATGATCGCACATTCCTAAAGGGGGTCAAACCATGTCCCAAAGGTCACCGGGCCTGGTGTAACTTTAAAGAAGTAGTCCAGTTACACATTTGTGGGCTTATAACTTGGCTTCTGAATATCCTAGAGAGATCAGGTTTGTTTTAGTGTACTCCAATCAACAGCCCCTACAACCACAAAAAGGAATGGAGTCATTAGCACTTATGCTTTGAAAATGGCACCCAGAATTATGTTGCACGAAGCACAATTTCACATCATTCTGGGTTCATTTGTGTGAAAACAAGGTCCAATAGGGCTGAAACGTTAAAGAAAGGTAGAATCTATTGAGTTGTAAGTGATCTGAACGTTTCATGATGATCGCACATTCCAAAGGGGGTCAAACCATGTCCCAAAGGTCACAGGGCCTGGTGTCACTTTAAAGAAGTAGTCCAGTTACACTTTTGTGGGCTTATAACTTGGCTTCTGAATATCCTAGCGAGGTCAGGTTTGTTTTAGAGTACTCCAATTAACAGCCCCCATTACCCCAAAAAGCAATTGAGTCATTAGCACTTATGGTTTTTAAATGGCACCCAGAATTATGTTGCATGAAGCACAATTTCACATCATTCTGGGTTCATTTGTGTGAAAACAAGGTCCAATCAGGCTGAAACGTTACAGGAAGGTAGAATCTATTGAGTTGTAAGTGATCTGAACGTTTCATGATGATCGCACATTCCTATAGGGGGTCAAACCATTTCCCAAAGGTCACCGGGCCTGGTGTCACTTTAAAGAAGTAGTGCAGATACACCTTTGTGGGCTTATAACTTGGCTTCTGAATATCCTAGAGAGGTCAGGTTTAATTTAGAGTACTCCAATTAACAGCCCCCATTACCCCAAAAAGGAATGGAGTTATTAGCACTTATGGTTTGTAAATGGCACCCAGAATTATGTTGCACGAAGCACAATTTCACATCATTCTGGGTCCATTTGTGTGAAAACAAGGTCCAATCAGGCTGAAACGTTACAAGAAGGTAGAATCTATTGAGTTGTAAGTGATCTGAACGTTTCATGATGATCGCATATTCCTATAGGGGGTCAAACCATGTCCCAAAGGTCACCGGGCCTGGTGTCACTTTAAAGAAGTAGTCCAGTTACACATTTGTGGGCTTATAACTTGGCTTCTGAATATCCTAGAGAGATCAGGTTTGTTTTAGTGTACTCCAATTAACAGCCCCTACAACCACAAAAAGGAATGGAGTCATTAGCACTTATGCTTTGAAAATGGCACCCAGAATTATGTTGCACGAAGCACAATTTCACATCATTCTGGGTCCATTTGTGTGAAAACAAGGTCCAATCAGGCTGAAACGTTACAAGAAGGTAGAATCAATTGAGTTGTAAGTGATCTGAACGTTTCATGATGATCGCACATTCCTATAGGGGGTCAAACCATGTCCCAAAGGTCACCGGGCCTGGTGTCACTTTAAAGAAGTAGTCCAGTTACACATTTGTGGGATTATAACTTGGCTTCTGAATATCCTAGAGAGGTCAGGTTTGTTTTAGAGTACTCCAATTAACAGCCCCCATTACCCCAAATAGGAATGGAGTCATTAGCACTTATGGTTTTTAAATGGCACCCAGAAATATGTTGCACGAAGCACAATTTCACATCATTCTGGGTTCATTTGTGTGAAAACAAGGTCCAATCAGGCTTAAACGTTACAGGAAGGTAGAATCTATTGAGTTGTAAGTGATCTGAACGTTTCATGATGATAGCACTTTCCTAAGGGGGTCAAACCATGTCCCAAAGGTCACCAGATCTGGTGTCAATTTAAAGAAGTGGTCCAGTTACACATTTGTGGGCTTATAACTTGGCTTCTGAATGTCCTAGAGAGATCAGGTTTGTTTTAGTGTACTCCAATCAACAGTCCCTACATCCACAAAAAGGAATGGAGTCATTAGCACTTATGGTTTTTAAATGGCACCCAGAATTATGTTGCACGAAGCACAATTTCACATCATTCTGGGTCCATTTGTGTGAAAACAAGGTCCAATAAGGCTGAAACGTTACAAGAAGGTAGAATCTATTGAGTTGTAAGTGATCTGAACATTTCATGATGATCGCATATTCCTATAGGGGGTCAAACCATGTCCCAAAGGTCACCGGGCCTGGTGTCACTTTAAAGAAGTAGTCCAGTTACACATTTGTGGGCTTATAACTTGGCTTCTGAATATCCTAGAGAGGTCAGGTTTGTTTTAGAGTACTCCAATTAACAGCCCCCATTACCCAAAAAGGAATGGAGTCATTAGCACTTATGGTTTTTAAATGGCACCCAGAATTATGTTGCATGAAGCACAATTTCACATAATTCTAGGTTCATTTGTGTGAAAACAAGGTCCAATCAGGCTGAAACGTTACAAGAAGGTAGAATCTATTAAGTTGTAATTGATCTGAACGTTTCATGATGATCGCACATTCCTATAGGGGGTGAAACCATGTCCCAAAGGTCACCGGGCCTGGTGTCACTTTAAAGAAGTAGTCCAGTTACTCATTTGTGGGATTATAACTTGGCTTCTGAATATCCTAGAGAGGTCAGGTTTGTTTTAGAGTACTCCAATTAACAGCCCCCATTACCCCAAATAGGAATGGAGTCATTAGCACTTATGGTTTTTAAATGGCACCCAGAATTATGTTGCACGAAGCACAATTTCACATCATTCTGGGTTCATTTGTGTGAAAACAAGGTCCAATCAGGCTGAAACGTTACAGGAAGGTAGAATCTATTGAGTTGTAAGTGATCTGAACGTTTCATGATGATAGCACTTTCCTAAGGGGGTCAAACCATGTCCAAAGGTCACCGGATCTGGTGTCAATTTAAAGAAGTGGTCCGGTTACACATTTGTGGGCTTTTAACTTGGCTTCTGAATGTCCTAGAGAGATCAGGTTTGTTTTAGTGTACTCCAATCATTAGCCCATACAACCACAAAAAGGAATGGAGTCATTAGCACTTATGGTTTGTAAATGGCACCCAGAATTATGTTGCACGAAGCACAATTTCACATCATTCTGGGTCCATTTGTGTGAAAACAAGGTCCAATCAGGCTGAAACGTTACAAGAAGGTAGAATCTATTGAGTTGTAAGTGATCTGAATGTTTCATGATGATCGCACATTCCTATAGGGGGTAAAACCATGTCCCAAAGGTCACCGGGCCTGGTGTCACTCTAAAGAAGTAGTCCAGTTACACCTTTGTGGGCTTATAACTTGGCTTCTGAATGTCCTAGAGAGATCAGGTTTGTTTTAGTGTACTCCAATCAACAGCCCCTACAACCACAAAAAGGATTGTAGTCATTATCACTTATGGTTTGTAAATGGCACCCAGAATTATGTTGCACGAAGCACAAATTCACATCATTCTGGGTCCATTTGTGTGAAAACAAGGTCCAATCAGGCTGAAACGTTACAAGAAGGTAGAATCTATTGAGTTGTAAGTGATCTGAACGTTTCATGATGATCGCACATTTCTAAGGGGGTCAAACCATGTCCCAAAGGTCACCGGATCTGGTGTCACTTTAAAGAAGTAGTCGAGTTACACATTTGTGGGCTTATAACTTGGCTTCTGAATGTCCTAGAGAGATCAGGTTTGTTTTAGTGTACTCCAATCAACAGTCCCTACATCCACAAAAAGGAATGGAGTCATTAGCACTTATGGTTTTTAAATGGCACCCAGAATTATGTTGCACGAAGCACAATTTCACATCATTCTGGGTTCATTTGTGTGAAAACAAGGTCCAATAGGGCTGAAACGTTACAGAAAGGTAGAATCTATTGAGTTGTAAGTGATCTGAACGTTTCATGATGATCGCACATTCCTAAGGGGGTCAAACCATGTCCCAAAGGTCACAGGGCCTGGTGTCACTTTAAAGAAGTAGTCCAGTTACACATTTGTGGGCTTATAACTTGGCTTCGGAATATCCTAGAGAGGTCAGGTTTGTTTTAGAGTACTCCAATTAACAGCCCCCATTACCCCAAAAAGCAATTGAGTCATTAGCACTTATGGTTTGTAAATGGCACCCAGAATTATGTTGCATGAAGCACAATTTCACATCATTCTGGGTTCATTTGTGTGAAATCAAGGTCCAATCAGGCTGAAACGTTACAGGAAGGTAGAATCTATTGAGTTGTAAGTGATCTGAACGTTTCATGATGATCGCACATTCCTATAGGGGGTCAAACCATTTCCCAAAGGTCACCGGGCCTGGTGTCACTTTAAAGAAGTAGTGCAGATACACCTTTGTGGGCTTATAACTTGGCTTCTGAATATCCTAGAGAGGTCAGGTTTAATTTAGAGTACTCCAATTAACAGCCCCCAATACCCCAAAAAGGAATGGAGTTATTAGCACTTATGGTTTGTAAATGGCACCCTGAATTATGTTGCACGAAGCACAATTTCACATCATTCTGGGTCCATTTGTGTGAAAACAAGGTCCAATCAGGCTGAAACGTTACAAGAAGGTAGAATCTATTGAGTTGTAAGTGATCTGAACGTTTCATGATGATCGCACATTCCTATAGGGGGTCAAACCATGTCCCAAAGGTCACTGGGCCTGGTGTCACTTTAAAGAAGTAGTCCAATTACACCTTTGTGGGCTTATAACTTGGCTTCTGAATGTCCTAGAGAGGTCAGGTTTGTTTTAGTGTACTCCAATCAACAGCCCCTACAACCAAAAAAAGGAATGGAGTCATTAGCACTTATGGTTTGTAAATGGCACCAAGAATTAGGTTGCACAAAGCACAATTTCACATCATTCTGGGTCCATTTGTGTGAAAACAAGGTCCAATCAGGCTGAAACGTTAAAAGAAGGTAGAATCTATTGAGTTGTAAGTGATCTGAACATTTCATGATGATCGCATATTCCTATAGGGGGTAAAACCATGTCCCAAAGGTCACCGGGCCTGGTGTCACTTTAAAGAAGTAGTCCAGTTACACATTTGTGGGCTTATAACTTGGCTTCTGAATATCCTAGAGAGGTCAGGTTTGTTTTAGAGTACTCCAATTAACAGCCCCCATTACCCAAAAAGTAATGGAGTCATTAGCACTTATGGTTTTTAAATGGCACCCAGAATTATGTTGCATGAAGCACAATTTCACATAATTCTGGGTTCATTTGTGTGAAAACAAGGTCCAATCAGGCTGAAACGTTACAAGAAGGTAGAATCTATTGAGTTGTAAGTGATCTGAACGTTTCATGATGATCGCACATTCCTATAGGGGGTCAAACCATGTCCCAAAGGTCACCGGGCCTGGTGTCACTTTAAAGAAGTAGTCCAGTTACTCCTTTGTGGGATTATAACTTGGCTTCTGAATATCCTAGAGAGGTCAGGTTTGTTTTAGAGTACTCCAATTAACAGCCCCCATTACCCCAAATAGGAATGGAGTCATTAGCACTTATGGTTTTTAAATGGCACCCAGAATTATGTTGCACGAAGCACAATTTCACATCATTCTGGGTTCATTTGTGTGAAAACAAGGTCCAATCAGGCTGAAACTTTACAGGAAGGTAGAATCTATTGAGTTGTAAGTGATCTGAACGTTTCATGATGATAGCACTTTCCTAAGGGGGTCAAACCATGTCCAAAGGTCAACGGATCTGGTGTCAATTTAAAGAAGTGGTCCGGTTACACATTTGTGGGCTTATAACTTGGCTTCTGAATGTCCTAGATAGATCAGGTTTGTTTTAATGTACTCCAATCATTAGCCCATACAACCACAAAAAGGAATGGAGTCATTAGCACTTATGGTTTGTAAATGGCACCCAGAATTATGTTGCACGAAGCACAATTTCACATCATTCTGGGTCCATTTGGGTGAAAACAAGGTCCAATCAGGCTGAAACGTTACAAGAAGGTAGAATCTATTGAAATGTAAGTGATCTGAACGTTTCATGATGATCGCACATTCCTATAGGGGGTCAAACCATGTCCCAAAGGTCACCGGGCCTGGTGTCACTTTAAAGAAGTAGTGCAGTTACACCTTTGTGGGCTTATAACTTGGCTTCTGAATACCCTAGAGAGGTCAGGTTTAATTTAGAGTACTCCAATTAACAGCCCCCATTACCCCAAAAAGGAATGGAGTCATTAGCACTAATGGTTTGTAAATGGCACCCAGAATTATGTTGCACGAAGCACAATTTCACATCATTCTGGGTCCATTTGTGTGAAAACAAGGTCCAATCAGGCTGAAACGTTAGAAGAAGGTAGAATCTATTGAGTTGTAAGTGATCTGAATGTTTCATGATGATCGCACATTCCTATAGGGGGTCAAACCATGTCCCAAAGGTCACTGGGCCTGGTGTTACTTTAAAGAAGTAGTCCAGTTACACCTTTGTGGGCTTATAACTTGGCTTCTGAATGTCCTAGAGAGGTCAGGTTTGTTTTAGTGTACTCCAATCAACAGCCCCCACAACCACAAAAAGGACTGGAGTCATTAGCACTTATGGTTTGTAAATGGCACCAAGAATTAGGTTGCACATAGCACAATTTCACATCATTCTGGGTCCATTTGTGTGAAAACAAGGTCCAATCAGGCTGAAACGTTACAAGAAGGTAGAATCTATTGAGTTGTAAGTGATCTGAACGTTTCATGATGATCACACATTCCTAAGGGGGTCAAACCATGTCCCAAAGGTCACAGGATCTGGTGTCACTTTAAAGAAGTAGTCCAGTTACACATTTGTGGGCTTATAACTTGGCTTCTGAATGTCCTAGAGAGATCAGGTTTATTTTAGTGTACTCCAATCAACAGCCCCTACAACCACAAAAAGGAATGGAGTCATTAGCACTTATGGTTTGTAAATGGCACCCAGAATTATGTTGCACGAAGCACAATTTCACATCATTCTAGGTCCGTTTGTGTGAAAACAAGGTCCAATCAGGCTGAAACGTTACAAGAAGGTAGAATCTATTGAGTTGTAAGTGATCTGAACGTTTCATGATGATCACACATTCCTATAGGGGGTCAAACCATCTCCCAAAGGTCACTGGGCCTGGTGTCACTTTAAAGAAGTAGTCCAGTAACACATTTGTGGGCTTATAACTTGGCTTCTGAATGTCCTAGAGAGATCAGGTTTGTTTTAGTGTACTCCAATCAACAGCCGCTACAACCACAAAAAGGAATGGAGTCATTAGCACTTATGGTTTGTAAATGGCACCCAGAATGATGTTGCACGAAGCACAATTTCACATCATTCTGGGTCCATTTGTGTGAAAACAAGGTCCAATCAGGCTGAAACGTTACAAGAAGGTATAATCTATTGAGTTGTAAGTGATCTGAACGTTTCATGATGACCGCACCTTCCTATAGGGGGTCAAACCATGTCCCAAAGGTCACTGGGCCTGGTGTCACTTTAAAGAAGTAGTCCAGTTACACATTTGTGGGCTTATAACATGGCTTCTGAATGTCCTAGAGAGATCAGGTTTGTTTTAGTGTACTCCAATCAACAGCCCCTACAACCACAAAAAGGAATGGAGTCATTAGCACTTATGGTTTGTAAATGGCACCCAGAATTATGTTGCACGAAGCACAATTTCACATCATTCTGGGTCCATTTGTGTGAAAACAAGGTCCAATCAGGCTGAAACGTTACAAGAAGGTATAATCTATTGAGTTGTAAGTGATCTGAACGTTTCATGATGACCGCACATTCCTATAGGGGGTCAAACCATGTCCCAAAGGTCACTGGGCCTGGTGTCACTTTAAAGAAGTAGTCCAGTTACACATTTGTGGGCTTATAACTTGGCTTCTGAATGTCCTAGAGAGATAAGGTTTGTTTTAGTGTACTCCAATCAACAGCCCCTACAACCACAAAAAGGAATGGAGTCATTAGCACTTATGGTTTTTTAATGGCACCCAGAATTATGTTGCACGAAGCACAATTTCACATCATTCTGGGTTCATTTGTGTGAAAACAAGGTCCAATCAGGCTGAAACGTTACAGGAAGGTAGAATCTATTGAGTTGTAAGTGATCTGAACGTTTCATGATGATAGCACTTTCCTAAGGGGGTCAAACCATGTCCCAAAGGTCACCGGATCTGGTGTCAATTTAAAGAAGTGGTCCAGTTACACATTTGTGGGCTTATAACTTGGCTTCTGAATGTCCAAGAGAGATTAGGTTTGTTTTAGTGTACTCCAATCATTAGCCCCTACAACCACAAAAAGGAATGGAGTCATTAGCACTTATGGTTTGTAAATGGCACCCAGAATTATGTTGCACGAAGCACAATTTCACATCATTCTGGGTCCATTTGTGTGAAAACAAGGTCCAATCAGGCTGAAACGTTACAAGAAGGTAGAATCTATTGAGTTGTAAGTGATCTGAACGTTTCATGATGATCGCATATTCCTATAGGGGGTCAAACCATGTCCCAAAGGTCACCGGGCCTGTTGTCACTTTAAAGAAGTAGTCAAGTTACACATTTGTGGGCTTATAACTTGGCTTCTGAATATCCTAGAGAGGTCAAGTTTGTTTTAGAGTACTCCAATTAGCAGCCCCTATTACCTCAAAAAGGAATGGAGTCATTAGCACTTATGGTTTTTAAATGGCACCCAGAATTATGTTGCACGAAGCACAATTTCACATCATTCTGGGTCCATTTGTGTGAAAACAAGGTCCAATCAGGCTGAAACGTTACAAGAAGGTAGAATCTATTGAGTTGTAAGTGATCTGAACGATTCATGATGATCGCACATTCCTAAGGGGGTCAAACCATGTCCCAAAGGTCACCGGATCTGGTGTCACTTTAAAGATGTAGTCCAGTTACACATTTGTGGGCTTATAACTTGGCTTCTGAATGTCCTAGAGAGGTCAGGTTTTTTCTAGTGTTCTCCAATCAACAGCCCCTATTACCTCAAAAAGGAATGGAGTCATTAGCACTTATGGTTTTTAAATGGCACCCAGAATTATGTTGCACGAAGCACAATTTCACATCATTCTGGGTTCATTTGTGTGAAAACAAGGTCCAGTCAGGCTGAAACGTTACAAGAAGGTAGAATCTATTGAGTTGTAAGTGATCTGAACGTTTCATGATGATCGCACATTCCTATAGGGGGTCAAACCATGTCCCAAAGGTCACCGGGCCTGGTGTCACTTTAAAGAAGTAGTGCAATTACACCTTTGTGGGCTTATAACTTGGCTTCTGAATATCCTAGAGAGGTCAGGTTTAATTTAGAGTACTCCAATTAACAGCTTCCATTACCCCCAGAAGGAATGGAGTCATTAGCACTTATGGTTTGTAAATGGCACCCAGAATTATGTTGCACGAAGCACAATTTCACATCATTCTGGGTCCATTTGTGTGAAAACAAGGTCCAATCAGGCTGAAACGTTACAAGAAGGTAGAATCTATTGAGTTGTAAGTGATCTGAACGTTTTCATGATGATCGCACATTCCTATAGGGGGTCAAACCATGTCCCAAAGGTCACTGGGCCTGGTGTCACTTTAAAGAAGTAGTCCAGTTACACATTTGTGGGCTTATAACTTGGCTTCTGAATGTCCTAGAGGGATCAGGTTTGTTTTAGTGTACTCCAATCAACAGCGCCTACAACCACAAAAATGAGTGGAGTCATTAGCACTTATGGTTTGTAAATGGCACCCAGAATTATGTTGCACGAAGCACAATTTCACATCATTCTGGGTCCATTTGTGTGAAAACAAGGTCCAATCAGGCTGAAACGTTACAAGAAGGTAGAATCTATTGAGTTGTAAGTGATCTGAACGTTTCATGATGATCGCACATTCCTATAGGGGGTCAAACCATGTCCCAAAGGTCACCGGGCCTCGTGTCACTTTAAAGAAGTAGTGCAGTTACACCTTTGTGGGCTTATAACTTGGCTTCTGAATATCCTAGAGAGGTCAGGTTTAATTTAGAGTACTCCAATTAACAGCCCCCATTACCCCAAAAAGGAATGGAGTCATTAGCACTTATGGTTTGTAAATGGCAGCCAGAATTATGTTGCACGAAGCACAATTTCACATCATTCTGGGTCCATTTGTGTGAAAACAAGGTCCAATCAGGCTGAAACGTTACAAGAAGGTAGAATCTATTGAGTTGTAAGTGATCTGAACGTTTCATGATGATCGCACATTCCTATAGGGGGTCAAACCATGTCCCAAAGGTTACTGGGCCTGGTGTCACTTTAAAGAATAAGTCCAGTTACACATTTGTGGGCTTATAACTTGGCTTCTGAATGTCCTAGAGAGATCAGGTTTGTTTTATTGTACTCCAATCAACAGCCCCTACAACCACAAAAAGGAATGGAGTCATTAGCACTTATGGTTTGTAAATGGCACCCAGAATTATGTTGCACGAAGCACAATTTCTCATCATTCTGGGTCCATTTGTGTGAAAACAAGGACCAATCAGGCTGAAACGTTACAGGAAGGTAGAATCTATTGAGTTGTAAGTGATCTGAGCGTTTCATGATGATACCACTTTCCTAAGGGGGTCAAACCATGTCCCAAAGGTCACCGGATCTGGTGTCAATTTAAAGAAGTGGTCCAGTTACACATTTGTGGGCTTATAACTTGGCTTCTGAATGTCCTAGAGAGATCAGGTTTGTTTTAGTGTACTCCAATCATTAGCCCCTACAACCACAAAAAGGAATGGAGTCATTAGCACTTATGGTTTGTAAATGGCACCCAGAATTATGTTGCACGAAGCACAATTTCACATCATTCTGGGTCCATTTGTGTGAAAACAAGGTCCAATCAGGCTGAAACGTTACAAGAAGGTAGAATCTATTGAGTTGTAAGTGATCTGAACGTTTCATGATGATAGCACTTTCCTATAGGTGGTCAAACCATGTCCCAAAGGTCACCGGGCCTGGTGTCACTTTAAAGAAGTAGTCCAGTTACACATTTGTGGGCTTATAACTTGGCTTCTGAATATCCTAGAGAGGTCAAGTTTGTTTTAGAGTACTCCAATTAACAGCCCCTATTACCTCAAAAAGGAACGGAGTCATTAGCACTCATGGTTTTTAAATGGCACCCAGAATTATGTTGCACGAAGCACAATTTCACATCATTCTGGGTTCATTTGTGTGAAAACAAGGTCCAATCAGGCTGAAACATTACAGGAAGGTAGAATCTATTGAGTTGTAAGTGATCTGAACGTTTCATGATGATAGCACTTTCCTAAGGGGGTCAAAACATGTCCCAAAGGTCACCGGATCTGGTGTCAATTTAAAGAAGTAGTCCAGTTACACATTTGTGGGCTTATAACTTGGCTTCTGAATGTCCTAGAGAGATCAGGTTTGTTTTAGTGTACTCCAATCAACAGTCCCTACATCCACAAAAAGGAACGGAGTCATTAGCACTTATGGTTTTTAAATGGCACCCAGAATTATGTTGCACGAAGCACAATTTCACATCATTCTGGGTTCATTTGTGTGAAAACAAGGTCCAATAGGGCTGAAACGTTACAGAAAGGTAGAATCTATTGAGTTGTAAGTGATCTGAACGTTTCATGATGATAGCACTTTCCTAAGGGGGTCAAACCATGTCCCAAAGGACACCGGATCTGGTGTCACTTTAAAGAAGTAGTCCAGTTACACATTTGTGGGCTTATAACTTGGCTTCTGAATGTCCTAGAGAGATCAGGTTTGTTTTAGTGTACTCCAATCAACAGCCCCTACAACCACAAAAAGGAATGGAGTCATTAGCACTTATGGTTTGTAAATGGCACCCAGAATTATGTTGCACGAAGCACAATTTCACATCATTCTGGGTCCATTTGTGTGAAAACAAGGTCCAATCAGGCTGAAACGTTACAAGAAGTTAGAATCTATTGAGTTGTAAGTGATCTTAAGGTTTCATGATGATCGCACATTCCTATAGGGGGTCAAACCATGTCCCAAAGGTCACCGGGCCTGGTGTACCTTTAAAGAAGTAGTGCAGTTACACCTTTGTGGGCTTATAACTTGGCTTCTGAATATCCTAGAGAGGTCAGGTTTAACTTAGAGTACTCCAATTAAAAGCCCCCATTACCCCAAAAAGGAATGGAGTCATTAGCACTTATGGTTTGTAAATGGCACCCAGAATTATGTTGCACGAAGCACAATTTCACATCATTATGGGTCCATTTGTGTGAAAACAAGGTCCAATTAGGCTGAACCGTTACAAGAAGGTAGAATCTATTGAGTTGTAAGTGATCTGAACGTTTCATGATGATCGCACATTCCTATAGGGGGTCAAACCATGTCCCAAAGGTCACTGGGCCTGGTGTCACTTTAAAGAATTAGTCCAGTTACACATTTGTGGGCTTATAACTTGGCTTCTGAATGTCCTAGAGAGATCAGGTTTGTTTCAGTGTACTCCAATCAACAGCCCCTACAACCACAAAAAGGAGTGGAGTCATTAGCACTTATGGATTGTAAATGGCACCCAGAATTATGTTGCACGAAGCACAATTTCACATCATTCTGGGTCCATTTGTGTGAAAACAAGGTCCAATCAGGCTGAAACGTTACAAGAAGGTAGAATCTATTGAGTTGTAAGTGATCTGAACGTTTCATGATGATCGCACATTCCTATAGGGTGTCAAACCATGTCCCAAAGGTCACCGGGCCTGGTGTCACTTAAAAGAAGTAGTCCAGTTACACCTTTGTGGTTTTATAACTTGGCTTCTGAATGTCCTAGAGAGGTCAGGTTTGTTTTAGTGTAGTCCAATCAACAGCCCCTACAACCACAAAAAGGAATGGAGTCATTAGCACTTATGGTTTTTAAATGGCACCCAGAATTATGTTGCAAGAAGCACAATTTCACATCATTCTGGGTCCATTTGTGTGAAAACAAGGTCCAATCAGGCTGAAACGTTACAAGAAGGTAGAATCTATTGAGTTGTAAGTGATCTGAACGTTTCATGATGATCGCACATTCCTAAGGGGGTCAAACCATGTCCCAAAGGTCACCAGATCTGGTGTCAATTTAAAGAAATAGTCCAGTTACACATTTGTGGGCTTATAACTTGGCTTCTGAATGCCCTAGAGAGATCAGGTTTATTTTAGTGTACTCCAATCAACAGCCCCTACAACCACAAAAAGGAATGGAGTCATTAGCACTTATGGTTTTTAAATGGCACCCAGATTTATGTTGCACGAAGCACAATTTCACATCATTCTGGGTTCATTTGTGTGAAAACAAGGTCCAATCAGGTTGAAACGTTACAGAAAGGTAGAATCTATTGAGTTGTAAGTGATCTGAACGTTTCATGATGATAGCACTTTCCTAAGGGGGTAAAACCATGTCCCAAAGGTCACCGGATCTGGTGTCAATTTAAAGA
The DNA here is from genome assembly GCF_043380555.1 of Nothobranchius furzeri. NCBI lineage: Eukaryota > Metazoa > Chordata > Actinopteri > Cyprinodontiformes > Nothobranchiidae > Nothobranchius > Nothobranchius furzeri. Next base: position 15,452,288 of record NC_091750.1, read on the forward strand.
AGTGGTCCAGTTACACATTTGTGGGCTTATAACTTGGCTTCTGAATGTCCTAGAGAGATCAAGTTTGTTTTAGTGTAATCCAATCAACAGCCCCTACAACCACAAAAAGGAATGGAGTCATTAGCACTTATGGTTTGTAAATGGCACCCAGAATTATGTTGCACGAAGCACAATTTCACATCATTCTGGGTCCATTTGTGTGAAAACAAGGTCCAATCAGGCTGAAACGTTACAAGAAGGTAGAATCTATTGAGTTGTAAGTGATCTGAACGTTTCATGATGATCGCACATTCCTATAGGGGGTCAAACCATGTCCCAAAGGTCACCGGGCCTGGTGTCACTTTAAAGAAGTAGTCCAGTTACACCTTTGTGGTTTTATAACTTGGCTTCTGAATATCCTAGAGAGGTCAAGTTTGTTTTAGAGTACTCCAATTAACAGCCCCTATTACCTCAAAAAGGAATGGTTTCATTAGCACTTATGGTTTTTAAATGGCACCCAGAATTATGTTGCACGGAGCACAATTTCACATCATTCTGGGTCCATTTGTGTGAAAACAAGGTCCAATCAGGCTGAAACGTTACAAGTAGGTAGAATCTATTGAGTTGTAAGTGATCTGAACGTTTCATGTTGATCGCACATTCCTAAGGGGGTCAAACAATGTCCCAAAGGTCACCGGATCTGGTGTCACTTTAAAGAAGTAGTCCAGTTACACATTTGTGGGCTTATAACTTGGCTTCTGAATGTCCTAGGGAGATCAGGTTTATTTTAGTGTACTCCAATCAACAGCCCCTACAGCCACAAAAAGGAATGGAGTCATTAGCACTTATGGTTTTTAAATGGCACCCAGAATTATGTTGCACGAAGCACAATTTCACATCATTCTGGGTTCATTTGTGTGAAAACAAGGTCCAATCAGGCTGAAACGTTACAGGAAGGTAGAATCTATTGAGTTGTAAGTGATCTGAACGTTTCATGATGATAGCACTTTCCTAAAGGGGTCAAACCATGTCCCAAAGGTCACCGGATCTGGTGTCAATTTAAAGAAGTAGTCCAGTTACACATTTGTGGGCTTATAACTTGGCTTTTGAATGTCCTAGAGAGATCAGGTTTGTTTTAGTGTACTCCAATCAACAGTCCCTACATCCACAAAAAGGAATGGAGTCATTAGCACTTATGGTTTGTAAATGGCACCCAGAATTCTGTTGCACGAAGCACAATTTCACATCATTCTGGGTTCATTTGTTTGAAAACAAGGTCCAATAGGGCTGAAACGTTACAGAAAGGTAGAATCTATTGAGTTGTAAGTGATCTGAACGTTTCATGATGATAGCACTTTCCTAAGGGGGTCAAACCATGTCCCAAAGGTCATCGGATCTGGTGTCACTTTAAAGTAGTACAGTTACACATTTGTGGGCTTATAACTTGGCTTCTGAATGTCCTAGAGAGATCAGGTTTGTTTTAGTGTACTCCAATTAACAGCCCCTACAACCACAAATAGGAATGGAGTCATTAGCACTTATGGTTTGTAAATGGCACCCAGAATTATGTTGCACGAAGCACAATTTCACATCATTCTGGGTTCATTTGTGTGAAAACAAGGTCCAATCAGGCTGAAACGTTACAGAAAGGTAGAATCTATTGAGTTGTAAGTGATCTGAACGTTTCATGATGATAGCACTTTCCTAAGGGGGTCAAACTATGTCCCAAAGGTCACCGGATCTGGTGTCACTTTGAAGAAGTAGTCCAGTTACACATTTGTGGGCTTTTAACTTGGCTTCTGAATGTCATAGAGAGATCAGGTTTGTTTTAGTGTACTCCAATCAACAGCCCCTACAACCACAAAAAGGAATCGTTTCATTAGCACTTATGGTTTTTAAATGGCACCCAGAATTATGTTGCACGAAGCACAATTTCACATCATTCTGGGTCCATTTGTGTTAAAACAAGGTCCAATCAGGCTGAAACGTTACAACAAGGTAGAATCTATTGAGTTGTAAGTGATCTGAACGTTTCATGTTGATAGCACATTCCTAAGGGGGTCAAACCATGTCCCAAAGGTCACCGGATCTGGTGTCACTTTAAAGAAGTAGTCCAGTTACACATTTGTGGGCTTATAACTTGGCTTCTGAATGTCCTAGAGAGATCAGGTTTATTTTAGTGTACTCCAATCAACAGCCCCTACAGCCACAAAAAGGAATGGAGTCATTAGCACTTATGGTTTTTAAATGGCACCCAGAATTATGTTGCACGAAGCACAATTTCACATCATTCTGGGTTCATTTTTGTGAAAACAAGGTCCAATCAGGCTGAAATGTTACAGGAAGGTAGAATCTATTGAGTTGTAAGTGATCTGAACGTTTCATGATGATAGCACTTTCCTAAGGGGGTCAAACCATGTCCCAAAGGTCACCGGATCTGGTGTCAATTTAAAGAAGTAGTCCAGTTACACATTTGTGGGCTTATAACTTGGCTTCTGAATGTCCTAGAGAGATCAGGTTTGTTTTAGTGTACTCCAATCAACAGTCCCTACATCCTCAAAAAGGAATGGAGTCATTAGCACTTATGGTTTGTAAATGGCACCCAGAATTCTGTTGCACGAAGCACAATTTCACATCATTCTGGGATCATTTGTGTGAAAACAAGGTCCAATAGGGCTGAAACGTTACAGAAAGGTAGAATCTATTGAGTTGTAAGTGATCTGAACGTTTCATGATGATAGCACTTTCCTAAGGGGGTCAAACCATGTCCCAAAGGTCATCGGATCTGGTGTCACTTTAAAGTAGTCCAGTTACACATTTGTGGGCTTATAACTTGGCTTCTGAATGTCCTAGAGAGATCAGGTTTGTTTTAGTGTACTCCAATCAACAGCCCCTACAACCACAAATAGGAATGGAGTCATTAGCACTTATGGTTTGTAAATGGTACCCAGAATTATGTTGCACGAAGCACAATTTCACATCATTCTTGGTCCATTTGTGTGAAAACAAGGTCCAATCAGGCTGAAACATTACAAGAAGGTAGAATCTATTGAGTTGTAAGTGATCTGAACGTTTCATGATGATCGCACATTCCTATAGGGGGTCAAACCATGTCCCAAAGGTCACTGGGCCTGGTGTCACTTTAAAGAATTAGTCCAGTTACACATTTGTGGGCTTATAACTTGGCTTCTGAATGTCCTAGAGAGATCAGGTTTGTTTTAGTGTACTCCAATCAACAGCCCCTACAACCACAAAAAGGAATGGAGTCATTAGCACTTATGGTTTGTAAATGGCACCCAGAATTATGTTGCACGAAGCACAATTTCACATCATTCTGGGTCCATTTGTGTGAAAGCAAGGTCCAATCAGGCTGAAACGTTACAAGAAGGTAGAATCTATAGAGTTGTAAGTGATCTGAACGTTTCATGATGATCGAACATTCCTATAGGGTGTCAAACCATGTCCCAAAGGTCACGGGGCCTGGTGTCACTTTAAAGAAGTAGTCCAGTTACACCTTTGTGGTTTTATAACTTGGCTTCTGAATGTCCAAGAGAGGTCAGGTTTGTTTTAGTGTAGTCCAATCAACAGCCCCTACAACCACAAAAAGGAATGGAGTCATTAGCACTTATGGTTTGTAAATGGCACCCAGAATTATGTTGCACGAAGCACAATTTCACATCATTCTGGGTCCATTTGTGTGAAAACAAGGTCCAATCAGGCTGAAACGTTACAAGAAGGTAGAATCTATTGAGTTGTAAGTGATCTGATTGTTTCATGATGATCGCACATTCCTAAGGGGGTCAAACCATGTCCCAAAGGTCTTCGGATCTGGTGTCACTTTAAAGAAGTAGTCCAGTTACACATTTGTGGGCTTATAACTTGGCTTCTGAATGCCCTAGAGAGATCAGGTTTATTTTAGTGTACTCCAATCAACAGCCCCTACAACCACAAAAAGGAATGGAGTCATTAGCACTTATGGTTTGTAAATGGCACCCAGATTTATGTTGCACGAAGCGCAATTTCACATCATTCTGGGTTCATTTGTGTGAAAACAAGGTCCAATCAGGCTGAAACGTTACAGGAAGGTAGAATCTATTGAGTTGTAAGTGATCTGAACGTTTCATGATGATAGCCCTTTCCTAAGGGGGTAAAACCATGTCCCAAAGGTCACCGGATCTGGTGTCAATTTAAAGAAGTGGTCCAGTTACACATTTGTGGGCTTATAACTTGGCTTCTGAAAGTCCTAGAGAAATCAGGTTTGTTTTAGTGTACTCCAATCAACAGCCCCTACAACCACAAAAAGGAATGGAGTCATTAGCACTTATGGTTTGTAAATGGCACCAAGAATTATGTTGCACAAAGCACAATTTCACATCATTCTGGGTCCATTTGTGTGAAAACAAAGTCCAATCAGGCTGAAACGTTACAAGAAGGTAGAATCTATTGAGTTGTAAGTGATCTGAATGTTTCATGATGATCGCATATTCCTATAGGGGGTCAAACCATGTCCCAAAGGTCACCGGGCCTGGTGTCACTTTAAAGAAGTAGTCCAGTTACACATTTGTGGGCTTATAACTTGGCTTCTGAGTATCCTAGAGAGGTCAAGTTTGTTTTAGAGTACTCCAATTAACAGCCCCTATTACCTCAAAAAGAAATGGTTTCATTAGCACTTATGGTTTTTAAATGGCACCCAGAATTATGTTGCACGAAGCACAATTTCACATCATTCTGAGTCCATTTGTGTGAAAACAAGGTCCAATCAGGCTGAAACGTTACAAGAAGGTAGAATCTATTGAGCTGTAAGTGATCTGAACGTTTCATGTTGATCGCACATTCCTAAGGGGGTCAAACCATGTCCCAAAGGTCACCGGATCTGGTGTCACTTTAAAGAAGTAGTCAAGTTACACCTTTATGGGCTTATAACTTGGCTTCTGAATATCCTAGAGAGGTCAGGTTTGTTTTAGAGTACTCCAATTAACAGCCCCCATTACCCCAAAAAGGAATGGAGTCATTAGCACTTATGGTTATTAAATGGCACCCAGAATTATGTTGCATGAAGCACAATTTCACATCATTCTGGGTTCATTTGTGTGAAAACAAGGTCCAATCAGGCTGAAACGTTACAGGAAGGTAGAATCTATTGAGTTGTAAGTGATCTGAACGTTTCATGATGATCGCACATTCCTATAGGGGGTCAAACCATGTCCCAAAGGTCACCGGGCCTGGTGTCACTTTAAAGAAGTAGTCCAGTTACACATTTGTGGGCTTATAACTTGGCTTCTGAATATCTTAGAGAGACCAGGTTTGTTTTAGAGTACTCCAATCAACAGCCCCTACAACCACAAAAAGGAATGGAGTCATTAGCACTTATGCTTTGTAAATGGCACCCAGAATTATGTTGCACGAAGCACAATTTCACATCATTCTGGGTCCATTTGTGTGAAAACAATGTCCATTCAGGCTGAAACGTTACAAGAAGGTAGAATCTATTGAGTTGTAAGTGATCTGAACGTTTCATGATGATCGCACATTCCTATAGGGGGTCAAACCATTTCCCAAAGGTCACCGGGCCTGGTGTCACTTTAAAGAAGTAGTCCAGATACACATTTGTGGGATTATAACTTGGCTTCTGAATATCCTAGAGAGGTCAGGTTTGTTTTAGAGTACTCCAATTAACAGCCCCCATTACCCCAAATAGGAATGGAGTCATTAGCACTTATGGTTTTTAAATGGCACCCAGAATTATGTTGCATGAAGCACAAATTCACATCATTCTGGGTTCATTTGTGTGAAAACAAGGTCCAATCAGGCTGAAACGTTACAGGAAGGTAGAATCTATTGATTTGTAAGTGATCTGAACGTTTCATGATGATAGCATTTTCCTAAGGGGGTCAAACTATGTCCCAAAGGTCACCGGATCTGGTGTCAATTTAAAGAAGTGGTCCAGTTACACATTTGTGGGCTTATAACTTGGCTTCTGAATGTCCTAGAGAGATCAGGTTTGTTTTAGTGTACTCCAATCATTAGCCCCTACAACCACAAAAAGGAATGGATCATTAGCACTTATGGTTTGTAAATGGCACCCAGAATTATGTTGCACGAAGCACAATTTCACATCATTCTGGGTCCATTTGTGTGAAAACAAGGTCCAATCAGGCTGAAACGTTACAAGAAGGTAGAATCTATTGAGTTGTAAGTGATCTGAACGTTTCATGATGATCGCACATTCCTATAGGGGGTCAAACCATGTCCCAAAGGTCACCGGGCCTGGTGTCACTTTAAAGAAGTAGTGCAGTTACACCTTTGTGGGCTTATAACTTGGCTTCTGAATATCCTAGAGAGGTCAGGTTTAATTTAGAGTACTCCAATTAACAGCCCCCATTACCCCAAAAAGGAATGGAGTCATTAGCACTTATGGTTTGTAAATGGCACCCAGAATTATGTTGCACGAAGCACAATTTCACATCATTCTGGGTCCATTTGTGTGAAAACAAGGTCCAATCAGGCTGAAACGTTACAAGAAGGTAGAATCTATTGTGTTGTAAGTTATCTGAACGTTTCATGATGATCGCACATTCCTATAGGGGGTCAAACCATGTCACAAAGGTCACTGGGCCTGGTGTCACTTTAAAGAAGTAGTCCAGTTACACCTTTGTGGGCTTATAACTTGGCTTCTGAATGTCCTAGAGAGGTCAGGTTTGTTTTAGTGTACTCTAATCAACAGCCTCTACAACCACAAAAAGGAATGGAGTCATTAGCACTTATGGTTTGTAAATGGCACCCAGAATTATGTTGCACAAAGCACAATTTCACATCATTCTGGGTTCATTTGTGTAAAAACAAGGTCCATTCAGGCTGAAACGTTACAGGAAGGTAGAATCTATTGAGTTGTAAGTGATCTGAACGTTTCATGATGATAGCACTTTCCTAAGGGGGTCAAACCATGTCCCAAAGGTCACCGGATCTGGTGTCAATTTAAAGAAGTGGTCCAGTTACACATTTGTGGGCTTATAACTTGGCTTCTGAATGTCCTAGAGAGATCAGGTTTGTTTTAGTGTACTCCAATCAACAGCCCCTACAACCACAAAAAGGAATGGAGTCATTAGCACTTATGGTTTGTAAATGGCATCCAGAATTATGTTGCACGAAGCACAATTTCACATCATTCTGGGTCCATTTGTGTGAAAACAAGGTCCAATCAGGCTGAAACGTTACAAGAAGGTAGAATCTATTGAGTTGTAAGTGATCTGAACGTTTCATGATGATCGCAAATTCCTATAGGGGGTCAAACCATGTCCCAAAGGTCACCGGGCCTGGTGTCACTTTAAAGAAGTAGTCCAGTTACACTTTGTGGTTTTATAACTTGGCTTCTGAATGTCCTTGAGAGGTCAGGTTTGTTTTAGTGTACTCCAATCAACAGCCCCTACAACCACAAAAAGGAATGTAGTCATTATCACTTATGGTTTGTAAATGGCACCCAGAATTATGTTGCACAAAGCACAATTTCACATCATTCTGGGTCCATTTGTGTGAAAACAAGGTCCAATCAGGCTGAAACGTTACAAGAAGGTAGAATCTATTGAGTTGTAAGTGATCTGAACGTTTCATGATGATAGCATTTTCCTAAGGGGGTCAAACCATGTCCCAAAGGTCACCGGATCTGGTGTCAATTTAAATAAGTAGTCCAGTTACACATTTTTGGGCTCATAACTTGGCTTCTGAATGTCCTAGAGTGATCATGTTTGTTTCAGAGTACTCCAATCAACAGCCCCTACAACCACAACAAGGAATGGAGTCATTAGCACTTATGGTTTGTAAATGGCACCCAGAATTATCTTAAACGAAGCACAATATCACATCATTCTGGGTCCATTTGTGTGAAAACAAGGTCCATTCAGGTTGAAACGTTACAAGAAGGTAGAATCTATTGAGTTGTAAGTTATCCGAACGTTTCATGATGATCGCACATTCCTAAGGGGGTCAAACCATGTCCCAAAGGTCACCGGATCTGTTGTCAATTTAAAGAAGTAGTCCAGTTACACATTTGTGGGCTTATAACTTGGCTTCTGAATATCCTAGAGAGATCAGGTTTGTTTTAGTGTACTACAATCAACAGCCCCTACAACCACAAAAAGGAATGGAGTCATTAGCACTTATGGTTTGTAAATGGCACCCAGAATTATGTTGCACGAAGCACAATTTCACATCATTCTGGGTCCATTTGTGTGAAAACAAGGTCCAATCAGGCTGAAACGTTACAAGAAGGTAGAATCTATTGAGTTGTAAGTGATCTGAACGTTTCATGATGATCGCACATTCCTATAGGGGGTCAAACCGTGTCCCACAGGTCACCGGGCCCGGTGTCACTTTAAAGAAGTAGTGCAGTTACACCTTTGTGGGCTTATAACTTGGCTTCTGAATAACCTAGAGAGGTCAGGTTTAATTTAGAGTACTCCAATTAACAGCCCCCATTACCCCAAAAAGGAATGGAGTCATTAGCACTTATGGTTTGTAAATGGCACCCAGAATGATGTTGCACGAAGCACAATTTCACATCATTCTGGGTCCATTTGTGTGAAAACAAGGTCCAATCAGGCTGAAACGTTACAAGAAGGTAGAATCTATTGAGTTGTAAGTGATCTGAACGTTTCATGATGATCGCACATTCCTATAGGGGATCAAACCATGTCCCAAAGGTCACTGGGCCTGGTGTCACTTTAAAGAAGTAGTCCAGTTACACCTTTGTGGGCTTATAACTTGGCTTCTGAATGTCCTAGAGAGGTCAGGTTTGTTTTTGTGTACTCCAATCAACAGTCCCTACAACCACAAAAAGGAATGGAGTCATTAGCACTTATGGTTTGTAAATGGCACCAAGAATTAGGTTGCACAAAGCACAATTTCACATCATTTTGGGTCCATTTGTGTGAAAACAAGGTCCAATCAGGCTGAAACGTTACAAGAAGGTAGAATCTATTGAGTTGTAAGTGATCTGAACGTTTCATGATGATTGCATATTCCTATAGGGGGTCAAACCATGTCCCAAAGGTCACTGGGCCTGGTGTCACTTTAAAGAAGTAGTCCAGTTACACATTTCTGGGCTTATAACTTGGCTTCTGAATATCCTAGAGAGGTCAAGTTTGTTTTAGAGTACTCCAATTAACAGCCCCTATTACCTCAAAAAGGAATAGAGTCATTAGCACTTATGGTTTTTAAATGGCACCCAGAATTATGTTGCACGAAGCACAATTTCACATCATTCTGGGTCCATTTGTGTGAAAACAAGGTCCAATCAGGCTGAAACGTTACAAGAAGGTAGAATCTATTGAGTTGTAAGTGATCTGAATGTTTCATGATGATAGCACTTTCCTAAGGGGGTCAAACCATGTCCAAAAGGTCACCGGATCTGGTGTCAATTTAAATTAGTCCAGTTACACATTTTTGGGCTCATAACTTGGCTTCTGAATGTCCTAGAGTGATCATGTTTGTTTCAGAGTACTCCAATCAACAGCCCCTACAACCACAACAAGGAATGGAGTCATTAGCACTTATGGTTTGTAAATGGCACCCAGAATTATGTTAAACGAAGCACAATATCACATCATTCTGGGTCCATTTGTGTGAAAACAAGGTCCATTCAGGTTGAAACGTTACAAGAAGGTAGAGTCTATTGAGTTGTAAGTGATCTGAACGTTTCATGATGATCGCACATTCCTAAGGGGGTCAAACCATGTCCCAAAGGTCACCGGATCTGTTGTCAATTTAAAGAAGTAGTCCAGTTACACATTTGTGGGCTTATAACTTGGCTTCTGAATATCCTAGAGAGATCAGGTTTGTTTTAGTGTACTACAATCAACAGCCCCTACAACCACAAAAAGGAATGGAGTCATTAGCACTTATGGTTTGTAAATGGCACCCAGAATTATGTTGCACGAAACACAATTTCACATCATTCTGGGTCCATTTGTGTGAAAACAAGGTCCAATCAGGCTGAAATGTTACAAGAAGGTAGAATCTATTGAGTTGTAAGTGATCTGAACGTTTCATGATGATCGCACATTCCTATAGGGGGTCAAACCATGTCCCACAGGTCACCGAGCCTGGTGTCACTTTAAAGAAGTAGTGCAGTTACACCTTTGTGGGCTTATAACTTGGCTTCTGAATAACCTAGAGAGGTCAGGTTTAATTTAGAGTACTCCAATTAACAGCCCCCATTACCCCAAAAAGGAATGGAGTCATTAGCACTTATGGTTTGTAAATGGCACCCAGAATTATGTTGCACGAAGCACAATTTCACATCATTCTGGGTCCATTTGTGTGAAAACAAGGTCCAATCAGGCTGAAACGTTAAAAGAAGGTAGAATCTATTGAGTTGTAAGTGATCTGAACGTTTCATGATGATCGCACATTCCTATAGGGGATCAAACCATGTCCCAAAGGTCACTGGGCCTGGTGTCACTTTAAAGAAGTAGTCCAGTTACACCTTTGTGGGCTCATAACTTGGCTTCTGAAGGTCCTAGAGAGGTCAGGTTTGTTTTTGTGTACTCCAATCAACAGTCCCTACAACCACAAAAAGGAATGGAGTCATTAGCACTTATGGTTTGTAAATGGCACCAAGAATTAGGTTGCACAAAGCACAATTTCACATCATTTTGGGTCCATTTGTGTGAAAACAAGGTCCAATCTGGCTGAAACGTTACAAGAAGGTAGAATCTATTGAGTTGTAAGTGATCTGAACGTTTCATGATGATTGCATATTCCTATAGGGGGTCAAACCATGTCCCAAAGGTCACTGGGCCTGGTGTCACTTTAAAGAAGTAGTCCAGTTACACATTTGTGGGCTTATAACTTGGCTTCTGAATATCCTAGAGAGGTCAGGTTTGTTTTAGAGTACTCCAATTAACAGCCCCCATTACCACAAATAGGAATGGAGTCATTAGCACTTATGGTTTTTAAATGGCACCCAGAATTATGTTGCATGAAGCACAATTTCACATCATTCTGGGTTCATTTGTGTGAAAACAAGGTCCAATCAGGCTGAAACGTTACAAGAAGGTAGAATCTATTGAGTTGTAAGTGATCTGAACGTTTCATGATGATCGCACATTCCTATAGGGGGTCAAACCATGTCCCAAAGGTCACTGGGCCTGGTGTCACTTTAAAGAAGTAGTCCAGTTACACATTTGTGGGCTTATAACTTGGCTTCTGAATATCCTAGAGAGGTCAGGTTTGTTTTAGAGTACTCCAATTAACAGCCCCCATTACCACAAATAGGAATGGAGTCATTAGCACTTATGGTTTTTAAATGGCACCCAGAATTATGTTGCATGAAGCACAATTTCACATCATTCTGGGTTCATTTGTGTGAAAACAAGGTCCAATCAGGCTGAAACGTTACAGGAAGGTAGAATCTATTGAGTTGTAAGTGATCTGAACGTTACATGATGATAGCACTTTCCTAAGGGGGTCAAACCATGTTACAAAGGTCACCGGATCTGGTGTCAATTTAAAGCAGTGGTCCAGTTACACATTTGTGGGCTTATAACTTGGCTTCTGAATGTCCTAGAGAGATCAGGTTTGTTTTAGTGTACTCCAATCATTAGCCCCTACAACCACAAAAAGGAATGGAGTCATTAGCACTTATGGTTTGTAAATGGCACCCAGAATTATGTTGCACGAAGCACAATTTCACATCATTCTGGGTCCATTTGTGTGAAAACAAGGTCCAATCAGGCTGAAACGTTACAAGAAGGTAGAATCTATTGAGTTGTAAGTGATCTGAACGTTTCATGATGATCGCACATTCCTATAGGGGGTCAAACAATGTCCCAAAGGTCACCGGGCCTGGTGTCACTTTAAAGAAGTAGTGCAGTTACACCTTTCTGGGCTTATAACTTGGCTTCTGAATATCCTAGAGAGGTCAGGTTTAATTTAGAGTACTCCAATTAACAGCCCCCATTACCCCAAAAAGGAATGGAGTCATTAGCACTTATGGTTTGTAAATGGCACCCAGAATTATGTTGCACGAAGCACAATTTCACATCATTCTGGGTCCATTTGTGTGAAAACAAGGTCCAATCAGGCTGAAACGTCACAAGAAGGTAGAATCTATTGAGTTGTAAATAATCTGAACGTTTCATGATGATCGCACATTCCTATAGGGGGTCAAACCATGTCCCAAAGGTCACCGGGCCTGGTGTCACTTTAAAGAAGTAATCCTGTTACACATTTGTGGGCTTATAACTTGGCTTCTGAATGTCCTAGAGAGATCAGGTTTGTTTTAGTGTACTCCAATCAACAGCCCCTACAACCACAAAAAGGAATGGAGTCATTAGCACTTATGGTTTGTAAATGGCACCCAGAATTATGTTGCACGAAGCACAATTTCACATCATTCTGGGTCCATTTGTGTGAAAACAAGGTCCAATCAGGCTGAAACGTTACAAGAAGGTAGAATCTATTGAGTTGTAAGTGATCTGAACGTTTCATGATGATCGCACATTCCTGTAGGGGGTCAAACCATGTCCCAAAGGTCACCGGGCCTGGTGTCACTTTAAAGAAGTGGTCCAGTTACACCTTTGTGGTTTTATGACTTGGCTTCTGAATGTCCTAGAGAGGTCAGGTTTGTTTTAGTGTACTCCAATCAACATCCCCTACAACCACAAAAAGGAATGGAGTCATTAGCACTTATGGTTTTTAAATGGCACCCAGAATTATGTTGCACGAAGCACAATTTCACATCATTCTGGGTTCATTTGTGTGAAAACAAGGTCCAATCAGGCTGAAACGTTACAGGAAGGTAGAATCTATTGAGTTGTAAGTGATCTGAACGTTACATGATGATAGCACTTTCCTAAGGGGGTCAAACCATGTTACAAAGGTCACCGGATCTGGTGTCAATTTAAAGCAGTGGTCCAGTTACACATTTGTGGGCTTATAACTTGGCTTCTGAATGTCCTAGAGAGATCAGGTTTGTTTTAGTGTACTCCAATCATTAGCCCCTACAACCACAAAAAGGAATGGAGTCATTAGCACTTATGGTTTGTAAATGGCACCCAGAATTATGTTGCACGAAGCACAATTTCACATCATTCTGGGTCCATTTGTGTGAAAACAAGGTCCAATCAGGCTGAAACGTTACAAGAAGGTAGAATCTATTGAGTTGTAAGTGATCTGAACGTTTCATGATGATCGCACATTCCTATAGGGGGTCAAACAATGTCCCAAAGGTCACCGGGCCTGGTGTCACTTTAAAGAAGTAGTGCAGTTACACCTTTGTGGGCTTATAACTTGGCTTCTGAATATCCTAGAGAGGTCAGGTTTAATTTAGAGTACTCCAATTAACAGCCCCCATTACCCCAAAAAGGAATGGAGTCATTAGCACGTATGGTTTGTAAATGGCACCCAGAATTATGTTGCACGAAGCACAATTTCACATCATTCTGGGTCCATTTGTGTGAAAACAAGGTCCAATCAGGCTGAAACGTCACAAGAAGGTAGAATCTATTGAGTTGTAAATAATCTGAATGTTTCATGATGATCGCACATTCCTATAGGGGGTCAAACCATGTCCCAAAGGTCACCAGGCCTGGTGTCACTTTGAAGAAGTAGTCCAGTTACACCTTTGTGGGCTTATAACTTGGCTTCTTAATGTCCTAGAGAGGTCAGGTTTGTTTTAGTGTACTCCAATCAACAGCCCCTACAACCAGAAAAAGGAATGGAGTCATTAGCACTTATGGTTTGTAAATGGCACCAAGAATAAGGTTGCACAAATCACAATTTCACATCATTCTGGGTCCATTTGTGTGAAAACAAGGTCCAATCAGGCTGAAACGTTACAAGAAGGTAGAATCTATTGAGTTGTAAGTGATCTGAACGTTTCATGATGATCGCATATTCCTATAGGGGGTCAAACCATGTCCCAAAGGTCACCGGGCCTGGTGTCACTTTAAAGAAGTAGTCAAGTTACACATTTGTGGGCTTATAACTTGGCTTCTGAATATCCTAGAGAGTTCAAGTTTGTTTTAGAGTACTCCAATTAACAGCCCCTATTACCTCAAAAAGGAATGGAGTCATTAGCACTTATGGTTTGTAAATGGCACCCAGAATTATGTTGCACGAAGCACAATTTCACATCATTCTGGGTCCATTTGTGTGAAAACAAGGTCCAATCAAGCTGAAACGTTACAAGAAGGTAGAATCTATTGAGTTGTAAGTGATCTGAACGTTTCATGATGATCGCACATTCCTATAGGGGGTCAAACCATGTCCCAAAGGTCACCGGATCTGGTGTCACTTTAAAGAAGTGGTCCAGTTACACATTTGTGGGCTTATAACTTGGCTTCTGAATGTCCTAGAGAGATCAGGTTTGTTTTAGTGTACTCCAATCAACAGCCCCTACAACCACAAAAAGGAATGGAGTCATTAGCACTTATGGTTTTTAAATGGCACCCAGAATTATGTTGCACGAAGCACAATTTCACATCATTCTGGGCCCATTTGTGTGAAAACAAGGTCCAATAGGGCTGAAACGTTACAGGAAGGTAGAATGTATTGAGTTGTAAGTGATCTGAACGTTTCATGATGATAGCACTTTCCTAAGGGGGTCAAACCATGTCCCAAAGGTCACCGGATCTGGTGTCAATTTAAAGAAGTGGTCCAGTTACACATTTGTGGGCTTATAACTTGGCTTCTGAATGTCCTAGAGAGATCAGGTTTGTTTTAGTGTACTCCAATCATTAGCCCCTACAACCACAAAAAGGAATGGAGTCATTAGCACTTATGGTTTGTAAATGGCACCCAGAATTATGTTGCACGAAGCACAATTTCACATCATTCTGGGTCCATTTGTGTGAAAACAAGGTCCAATCAGGCTGAAGCGTTACAAGAAGGTAGAATCTATTGAGTTGTAAGTGATCTGAACGTTTCATGATGATCGCACATTTCTATAGGGGGTCAAACCATGTCCCAAAGGTCACCGGGCCTGGTGTCACTTTAAAGAAGTAGTCCAGTTACACCTTTGTGGTTTTATAACTTGGCTTCTGAATGTCCTAGAGAGGTCAGGTTTGTTTTAGTGTACTCCAATCAACAGCCCCTACAACCACAAAAAGGAATGGAGTCATTAGCACTTATGGTTTTTAAATGGCACCCAGAATTATGTTGCACGAAGCACAATTTCACATCATTCTGGGTTCATTTGTGTGAAAACAAGGTCCAATCAGGCTGAAACGTTACAGGAAGGTAGAATCTATTGAGTTGTAAGTGATCTGAACGTTTCATGATGATAGAACTTTCCTAAGGGGGTCAAACCATGTCCCAAAGGTCACCGGATCTGGTGTCAATTTAAAGAAGTGGTCCAGTTACACATTTGTGGGCTTATAACTTGGCTTCTGAATGTCCTAGAGAGATCAGGTTTGTTTTAGTGTACTCCAATCATTAGCCCCTACAACCACAAAAAGGAATGGAGTCATTAGCACTTATGGTTTGTAAATGGCACCCAGATTATGTTGCACGAAGCACAATTTCACATCATTCTGGGTCCATTTGTGTGAAAACAAGGTCCAATCAGGCTGAAACGTTCCAAGAAGGTAGAATCTATTGAGTTGTAAGTGATCTGAACGTTTCATGTTGCACATTCCTATAGGTGGTCAAACCATGTCCCAAAGGTCACTGGGCCTGGTGTTACTTTAAAGAAGTAGTCCAGTTACAGATTTGTGGGCTTATAACTTGGCTTCTGAATGTCCTAGAGAGATCAGGTTTGTTTTAGTGTACTCCAATCAACAGCCCCTACAACCACAAAAGGAATGGAGTCATTAGCACTTATGGTTTGTAAATGGCACCCAGAATTATGTTGCATGAAGCACAATTTCACATCATTCTGGGTCCATTTGTGTGAAAACAAGGTCCAATCAGGCTGAAGCGTTACAAGAAGGTAGAATCTATTGAGTTGTAAGTGATCTGAACGTTTCATGATGATCGCACATTTCTATAGGGGGTCAAACCATGTCCCAAAGGTCACCGGGCCTGGTGTCACTTTAAAGAAGTAGTCCAGTTACACCTTTGTGGTTTTATAACTTGGCTTCTGAATGTCCTAGAGAGGTCAGGTTTGTTTTAGTGTACTCCAATCAACAGCCCCTACAACCACAAAAAGGAATGGAGTCATTAGCACTTATGGTTTTTAAATGGCACCCAGAATTATGTTGCACGAAGCACAATTTCACATCATTCTGGGTTCATTTGTGTGAAAACAAGGTCCAATCAGGCTGAAACGTTACAGGAAGGTAGAATCTATTGAGTTGTAAGTGATCTGAACGTTTCATGATGATAGAACTTTCCTAAGGGGGTCAAACCATGTCCCAAAGGTCACCGGATCTGGTGTCAATTTAAAGAAGTGGTCCAGTTACACATTTGTGGGCTTATAACTTGGCTTCTGAATGTCCTAGAGAGATCAGGTTTGTTTTAGTGTACTCCAATCATTAGCCCCTACAACCACAAAAAGGAATGGAGTCATTAGCACTTATGGTTTGTAAATGGCACCCAGATTATGTTGCACGAAGCACAATTTCACATCATTCTGGGTCCATTTGTGTGAAAACAAGGTCCAATCAGGCTGAAACGTTCCAAGAAGGTAGAATCTATTGAGTTGTAAGTGATCTGAACGTTTCATGATGATCGCATATTCCTATAGGGGGTCAAACCATGTCCCAAAGGTCACCGGGCCTGGTGTCACTTTAAAGAAGTAGTCAAGTTACACATTTGTGGGCTTATAACTTGGCTTCTGAATATCCTAGAGAGTTCAAGTTTGTTTTAGAGTACTCCAATTAACAGCCCCTATTACCTCAAAAAGGAATGGAGTCATTAGCACTTATGGTTTGTAAATGGCACCCAGAATTATGTTGCACGAAGCACAATTTCACATCATTCTGGGTCCATTTGTGTGAAAACAAGGTCCAATCAAGCTGAAACGTTACAAGAAGGTAGAATCTATTGAGTTGTAAGTGATCTGAACGTTTCATGATGATCGCACATTCCTATAGGGGGTCAAACCATGTCCCAAAGGTCACCGGATCTGGTGTCACTTTAAAGAAGTGGTCCAGTTACACATTTGTGGGCTTATAACTTGGCTTCTGAATGTCCTAGAGAGATCAGGTTTGTTTTAGTGTACTCCAATCAACAGCCCCTACAACCACAAAAAGGAATGGAGTCATTAGCACTTATGGTTTTTAAATGGCACCCAGAATTATGTTGCACGAAGCACAATTTCACATCATTCTGGGCCCATTTGTGTGAAAACAAGGTCCAATAGGGCTGAAACGTTACAGGAAGGTAGAATGTATTGAGTTGTAAGTGATCTGAACGTTTCATGATGATAGCACTTTCCTAAGGGGGTCAAACCATGTCCCAAAGGTCACCGGATCTGGTGTCAATTTAAAGAAGTGGTCCAGTTACACATTTGTGGGCTTATAACTTGGCTTCTGAATGTCCTAGAGAGATCAGGTTTGTTTTAGTGTACTCCAATCATTAGCCCCTACAACCACAAAAAGGAATGGAGTCATTAGCACTTATGGTTTGTAAATGGCACCCAGAATTATGTTGCACGAAGCACAATTTCACATCATTCTGGGTCCATTTGTGTGAAAACAAGGTCCAATCAGGCTGAAGCGTTACAAGAAGGTAGAATCTATTGAGTTGTAAGTGATCTGAACGTTTCATGATGATCGCACATTTCTATAGGGGGTCAAACCATGTCCCAAAGGTCACCGGGCCTGGTGTCACTTTAAAGAAGTAGTCCAGTTACACCTTTGTGGTTTTATAACTTGGCTTCTGAATGTCCTAGAGAGGTCAGGTTTGTTTTAGTGTACTCCAATCAACAGCCCCTACAACCACAAAAAGGAATGGAGTCATTAGCACTTATGGTTTTTAAATGGCACCCAGAATTATGTTGCACGAAGCACAATTTCACATCATTCTGGGTTCATTTGTGTGAAAACAAGGTCCAATCAGGCTGAAACGTTACAGGAAGGTAGAATCTATTGAGTTGTAAGTGATCTGAACGTTTCATGATGATAGAACTTTCCTAAGGGGGTCAAACCATGTCCCAAAGGTCACCGGATCTGGTGTCAATTTAAAGAAGTGGTCCAGTTACACATTTGTGGGCTTATAACTTGGCTTCTGAATGTCCTAGAGAGATCAGGTTTGTTTTAGTGTACTCCAATCATTAGCCCCTACAACCACAAAAAGGAATGGAGTCATTAGCACTTATGGTTTGTAAATGGCACCCAGATTATGTTGCACGAAGCACAATTTCACATCATTCTGGGTCCATTTGTGTGAAAACAAGGTCCAATCAGGCTGAAACGTTCCAAGAAGGTAGAATCTATTGAGTTGTAAGTGATCTGAACGTTTCATGTTGCACATTCCTATAGGTGGTCAAACCATGTCCCAAAGGTCACTGGGCCTGGTGTTACTTTAAAGAAGTAGTCCAGTTACAGATTTGTGGGCTTATAACTTGGCTTCTGAATGTCCTAGAGAGATCAGGTTTGTTTTAGTGTACTCCAATCAACAGCCCCTACAACCACAAAAGGAATGGAGTCATTAGCACTTATGGTTTGTAAATGGCACCCAGAATTATGTTGCATGAAGCACAATTTCACATCATTCTGGGTCCATTTGTGTGAAAACAAGGTCCAATCAGGCGGAAACGTTACAAGAAGGTAGAATCTATTGAGTTGTAAGTGATCTGAACGTTTCATGATGATCGCACATTCCTATAGGGGGTCAAACCATGTCCCAAAGGTCACCGGGCCTGGTGTCACTTTAAAGAAGTAGTCCAGTTACACCTTTGTGGTTTTATAACTTGGCTTCTGAATGTCCTAAAGAGGTCAGGTTTGTTTTAGTGTACTCCAATCAACAGCCCCTACAACCACAAAAAGGAATGGAGTCATTAGCACTTATGGTTTTTAAATGGCACCCAGAATTATGTTGCACGAAGCACAATTTCACATCATTCTGGGTCCATTTGTGTGAAAACAAGGTCCAATCAGGCTGAAACGTTACAGGAAGGTAGAATCTATTGAGTTGTAAGTGATCTGAACGTTTCATGATGACACTACTTTCCTAAGGGGGTCAAACCATGTCCCAAAGGTCACCGGATCTGGTGTCAATTTAAAGAAGTGGTCCAGTTACACATTTGTGGGCTTATAACTTGGCTTCTGAATGTCCTAGAGAGATCAGGTTTGTTTTAGTGTACTCCAATCATTAGCCCCTACAACCACAAAAAGGAATGGAGTCATTAGCACTTATGGTTTGTAAATGGCACCCAGAATTATGTTGCACGAAGCACAATTTCACATCATTCTGGGTCCATTTGTGTGAAAACAAGGTCCAATCAGGCTGAAACGTTACAAGAAGGTAGAATCTATTGAGTTGTAAGTGATCTGAACATTTCATGATGATCACATATTCCTATAGGGGGTCAAAACATGTCCTAAAGGTCACGGGGCCTGGGGTCACTTTAAAGAAGTAGTCCAGTTACACATTTGTGGGCTTATAACTTGGCTTCTGAATATCCTAGAGAGGTCAAGTTTGTTTTAGAGTACTCCGATTAACAGCCCCTATTACCTCAAAAAGGAATGGAGTCATTAACACTTATGGTTTTTAAATGGCACCCAGAATTATGTTGCACGAAGCACAATTTCACATCATTCTGGGTCCATTTGCGTGAAAACAAGGTCCAATCAGGCTGAAACGTTACAAGAAGGTAGAATCTATTGAGTTGTAAGTGATCTGAACGTTTCATGGTGATAGCACTTTCCTAAGGGGGTCAAACCATGTCCCAAAGGTCACTGGATCTGGTGTCAATTCAAATAAGTAGTCCAGTTACACATTTGTGGGCTCATAACTTGGCTTCTGAATGTCCTAGAGTGATCAGGTTTAATTTAGAGTACTCCAATCAACAGCCCCTACAACCACAAAAAGGAATGGAGTCATTAGCACTTATGGTTTGTAAGTGGCACCCAGAATTATGTTGCACGAAGCACAATATCACATCATTCTGGGTCCATTTGTGTGAAAACAAGGTCCCTTCAGGTTGTAACGTTACAAGAAGGTAGAATCTATTGAGTTGTAAGTGATCTGAACGTTTCATGATGATCGCACATTCCTAAGGGGGTCAAACCATGTCCCAAACGTCACCGGATCTGGTGTCAATTTAAAGAAGTAGTCCAGTTACACATTTGTGGGCTTATAACTTGGCTACTGAATATCCTAGAGAGATCAGGTTTGTTTTAATGTACTACAATCAACAGCCCCTACAACCACAAAAAGGAATGGAGTCATTCGCACTTATGGTTTGTAAATGGCACCCAGAATTATGTTGCACGAAGCACAATTTCACATCATTCTGGGTCCATTTGTGTGAAAACAAGGTCCAATAGGGCTGAAACGTTACAGGAAGGTAGAATGTATTGAGTTGTAAGTGATCTGAACGTTTCATGATGATAGCACTTTCCTAAGGGGGTCAAACCATGTCCCAAAGGTCACTGGGCCTGGTGTCACTTTAAAGAAGTAGTCCAGTTACAGATTTGTGGGCTTATAACTTGGCTTCTGAATGTCCTAGAGAGATCAGGTTTGTTTTAGTGTACTCCAATCAACAGCCCCTACAACCACAAAAGGAATGGAGTCATTAGCACTTATGGTTTGTAAATGGCACCCAGAATTATGTTGCATGAAGCACAATTTCACATCATTCTGGGTCCATTTGTGTGAAAACAAGGTCCAATCAGGCGGAAACGTTACAAGAAGGTAGAATCTATTGAGTTGTAAGTGATATGAACGTTTCATGATGATCGCACATTTCTATAGGGGGTCAAACCATGTCCCAAAGGTCACTGGGCCTGGTGTCACTTTAAAAAAGTAGTCCAGTTACAGATTTGTGGGCTTATAACTTGGCTTCTGAATGTCCTAGAGAGATCAGGTTTGTTTTAGTGTACTCCAATCAACAGCCCCTACAACCACAAAAGGAATGGAGTCATTAGCACTTATGATTTGTAAATGGCACCCAGAATTATGTTGCATGAAGCACAATTTCACATCATTCTGGGTCCATTTGTGTGAAAACAAGGTCCAATCAGGCGGAAACGTTACAAGAAGGTAGAATCTATTGAGTTGTAAGTGATCTGAACGTTTCATGATGATCGCACATTCCTATAGGGGGTCAAACCATGTCCCAAAGGTCACCGGGCCTGGTGTCACTTTAAAGAAGTAGTCCAGTTACACCTTTGTGGTTTTATAACTTGGCTTCTGAATGTCCTAGAGAGGTCAGGTTTGTTTTAGTGTACTCCAATCAACAGCCCCTACAACCACAAAAAGGAATGGAGTCATTAGCACTTATGGTTTTTAAATGGCACCCAGAATTATGTTGCACGAAGCACAATTTCACATCATTCTGGGTTCATTTGTGTGAAAACAAGGTCCAATCAGGCTGAAACGTTACAGGAAGGTAGAATCTATTGAGTTGTAAATGATCTGAACGTTTCATGATGATAGAACTTTCCTAAGGGGGTCAAACCATGTCCCAAAGGTCACCGGATCTGGTGTCAATTTAAAGAAGTGGTCCAGTTAAACATTTGTGGGCTTATAACTTGGCTTCTGAATGTCCTAGAGAGATCAGGTTTGTTTTAGTGTACTCCAATTATTAGCCCCTACAACCACAAAAAGGAATGGAGTCATTAGCACTTATGGTTTGTAAATGGCACCCAGATTATGTTGCACAAAGCACAATTTCACATCATTCTGGGTCCATTTGTGTGAAAACAAGGTCCAATCAGACTGAAACGTTACAAGAAGGTAGAATCTATTGAGTTGTAAGTGATCTGAACGTTTCATGATGATCGCACATTCCTATAGGGGGTCAAACCATGTCCCAAAGGTCACCGGGCCTGGTGTCACTTTAAAGAAGTAGTCCAGTTACACCTTTGTGGTTTTATAACTTGGCTTCTGAATGTCCTAAAGAGGTCAGGTTTGTTTTAGTGTACTCCAATCAACAGCCCCTACAACCACAAAAAGGAATGGAGTCATTAGCACTTATGGTTTTTAAATGGCACCCAGAATTATGTTGCACGAAGCACAATTTCACATCATTCTGGGTCCATTTGTGTGAAAACAAGGTCCAATCAGGCTGAAACGTTACAGGAAGGTAGAATCTATTGAGTTGTAAGTGATCTGAACGTTTCATGATGACACTACTTTCCTAAGGGGGTCAAACCATGTCCCAAAGGTCACCGGATCTGGTGTCAATTTAAAGAAGTGGTCCAGTTACACATTTGTGGGCTTATAACTTGGCTTCTGAATGTCCAAGAGAGATCAGGTTTGTTTTAGTGTACTCCAATCATTAGCCCCTACAACCACAAAAAGGAATGGAGTCATTAGCACTTATGGTTTGTAAATGGCACCCAGAATTATGTTGCACGAAGCACAATTTCACATCATTCTGGGTCCATTTGTGTGAAAACAAGGTCCAATCAGGCTGAAACGTTACAAGAAGGTAGAATCTATTGAGTTGTAAGTGATCTGAACGTTTCATGATGATCACATATTCCTATAGGGGGTCAAAACATGTCCTAAAGGTCACGGGGCCTGGGGTCACTTTAAAGAAGTAGTCCAGTTACACATTTGTGGGTTTATAACTTGGCTTCTGAATATCCTAGAGAGGTCAAGTTTGTTTTAGAGTACTCCGATTAACAGCCCCTATTACCTCAAAAAGGAATGGAGTCATTAACACTTATGGTTTTTAAATGGCACCCAGAATTATGTTGCACGAAGCACAATTTCACATCATTCTGGGTCCATTTGCGTGAAAACAAGGTCCAATCAGGCTGAAACGTTACAAGAAGGTAGAATCTATTGAGTTGTAAGTGATCTGAACGTTTCATGGTGATAGCACTTTCCTAAGGGGGTCAAACCATGTCCCAAAGGTCACTGGATCTGGTGTCAATTCAAATAAGTAGTCCAGTTACACATTTGTGGGCTCATAACTTGGCTTCTGAATGTCCTAGAGTGATCAGGTTTAATTTAGAGTACTCCAATCAACAGCCCCTACAACCACAAAAAGGAATGGAGTCATTAGCACTTATGGTTTGTAAGTGGCACCCAGAATTATGTTGCACGAAGCACAATATCACATCATTCTGGGTCCATTTGTGTGAAAACAAGGTCCCTTCAGGTTGTAACGTTACAAGAAGGTAGAATCTATTGAGTTGTAAGTGATCTGAACGTTTCATGATGATCGCACATTCCTAAGGGGGTCAAACCATGTCCCAAACGTCACCGGATCTGGTGTCAATTTAAAGAAGTAGTCCAGTTACACATTTGTGGGCTTATAACTTGGCTTCTGAATATCCTAGAGAGGTCAGGTTTAATTTAGAGTACTCCAATTAACAGCCCCCATTACCCCAAAAAGGAATGGAGTCATTAGCACTTATGGTTTTTAAATGGCACCCAGAATTATGTTGCACAAAGCACAATTTCACATCATTCTGGGTTCATTTGTGTGAAAACAAGGTCCAATCAGGCTGAAACGTTACAAGACGGTAGAATCTATTGAGTTGTAAGTGATCTGAACGTTTCATGATGATCGCACATTCCTATAGCGGGTCAAACCATGTCCCAAAGGTCACTGGATCTGGTGTCAATTCAAATAAGTAGTCCAGTTACACATTTGTGGGCTCATAACTTGGCTTCTGAATGTCCAAGAGTGATCAGGTTTAATTTAGAGTACTCCAATCAACAGCCCCTACAACCACAAAAAGGAATGGAGTCATTAGCACTTATGGTTTGAAGTGGCACCAAGAATTATGTTGCACGAAGCACAATATCACATCATTCTGGGTCCATTTGTGTGAAAACAAGGTCAATTCAGGTTGTAACGTTACAAGAAGGTAGAATCTATTGAGTTGTAAGTGATCTGAACGTTTCATGATGATCGCACATTCCTAAGGGGGTCAAACCATGTCCCAAACGTCACCGGATCTGGTGTCAATTTAAAGAAGTAGTCCAGTTACACATTTGTGGGCTTATAACTTGGCTTCTGAATATCCTAGAGAGATCAGGTTTGTTTTAATGTACTACAATCAACAGCCCCTACAACCACAAAAAGGAATGGAGTCATTCGCACTTATGGTTTGTAAATGGCACCCAGAATTATGTTGCACGAAGCACAATTTCACATCATTCTGGGTCCATTTGTGTGAAAACAAGGTCCAATCAGGCTGAAACGTTACAAGAAGGTAGAATCTATTGAGTTGTAAGTGATCTGAACGTTTCATGATGATCGCACATTCCTATAGCGGGTCAAACCATGTCCCAAAGGTCACCGGGCCTGGTGTCACTTTAAAGAAGTAGTGCAGTTACACCTTTGTGGGCTTATAACTTGGCTTCTGAATATCCTAGAGAGGTCAGGTTTAATTTAGAGTACTCCAATTAACAGCCCCTATTACCTCAAAAAGGAATGGAGTCATTAGCACTTATGGTTTTTAAATGGCACCCAGAATTATGTTGCACGAAGCACAATTTCACATCATTCTGGGTCCATTTGTGTGAAAACAAGGTCCAATCAGGCTGAAACGTTACAAGAAGGTAGAATCTATTGAGTTGTAAGTGATCTGAACGTTTCATGTTGCACATTCCTATAGGTGGTCAAACCATGTCCCAAAGGTCACTGGGCCTGGTGTCACTTTAAAGAAGTAGTCCAGTTACAGATTTGTGGGCTTATAACTTGGCTTCTGAATGTCCTAGAGAGATCAGGTTTGTTTTAGTGTACTCCAATCAACAGCCCCTACAACCACAAAAGGAATGGAGTCATTAGCACTTATGGTTTGTAAATGGCAACCAGAATTATGTTGCATGAAGCACAATTTCACATCATTCTGGGTCCATTTGTGTGAAAACAAGGTCCAATCAGGCGGAAACGTTACAAGAAGGTAGAATCTATTGAGTTGTAAGTGATCTGAACGTTTCATGATGATCACACATTCCTATAGGGGGTCAAACCATGTCCCAAAGGTCACCGGGCCTGGTGTCACTTTAAAGAAGTAGTCCAGTTACACCTTTGTGGTTTTATAACTTGGCTTCTGAATGTCCTAAAGAGGTCAGGTTTGTTTTAGTGTACTCCAATCAACAGCCCCTACAACCACAAAAAGGAATGGAGTCATTAGCACTTATGGTTTTTAAATGGCACCCAGAATTATGTTGCACGAAGCACAATTTCACATCATTCTGGGTCCATTTGTGTGAAAACAAGGTCCAATCAGGCTGAAACGTTACAGGAAGGTAGAATCTATTGAGTTGTAAGTGATCTGAACGTTTCATGATGACACTACTTTCCTAAGGGGGTCAAACCATGTCCCAAAGGTCACCGGATCTGGTGTCAATTTAAAGAAGTGGTCCAGTTACACATTTGTGGGCTTATAACTTGGCTTCTGAATGTCCTAGAGAGATCAGGTTTGTTTTAGTGTACTCCAATCATTAGCCCCTACAACCACAAAAAGGAATGGAGTCATTAGCACTTATGGTTTGTAAATGGCACCCAGAATTATGTTGCACGAAGCACAATTTCACATCATTCTGGGTCCATTTGTGTGAAAACAAGGTCCAATCAGGCTGAAACGTTACAAGAAGGTAGAATCTATTGAGTTGTAAGTGATCTGAACGTTTCATGATGATCACATATTCCTATAGGGGGTCAAAACATGTCCTAAAGGTCACGGGGCCTGGGGTCACTTTAAAGAAGTAGTCCAGTTACACATTTGTGGGCTTATAACTTGGCTTCTGAATATCCTAGAGAGGTCAAGTTTGTTTTAGAGTACTCCGATTAACAGCCCCTATTACCTCAAAAAGGAATGGAGTCACTAACACTTATGGTTTTTAAATGGCACCCAGAATTATGTTGCACGAAGCACAATTTCACATCATTCTGGGTCCATTAGCGTGAAAACAAGGTCCAATCAGGCTGAAACGTTACAAGAAGGTAGAATCTATTGAGTTGTAAGTGATCTGAACGTTTCATGGTGATAGCACTTTCCTAAGGGGGTCAAACCATGTCCCAAAGGTCACTGGATCTGGTGTCAATTCAAATAAGTAGTCCAGTTACACATTTGTGGGCTCATAACTTGGCTTCTGAATGTCCTAGAGTGATCAGGTTTAATTTAGAGTACTCCAATCAACAGCCCCTACAACCACAAAAAGGAATGGAGTCATTAGCACTTATGGTTTGTAAGTGGCACCCAGAATTATGTTGCACGAAGCACAATATCACATCATTCTGGGTCCATTTGTGTGAAAACAAGGTCCCTTCAGGTTGTAACGTTACAAGAAGGTAGAATCTATTGAGTTGTAAGTGATCTGAACGTTTCATGATGATCGCACATTCCTAAGGGGGTCAAACCATGTCCCAAACGTCACCGGATCTGGTGTCAATTTAAAGAAGTAGTCCAGTTACACATTTGTGGGCTTATAACTTGGCTACTGAATATCCTAGAGAGATCAGGTTTGTTTTAATGTACTACAATCAACAGCCCCTACAACCACAAAAAGGAATGGAGTCATTCGCACTTATGGTTTGTAAATGGCACCCAGAATTATGTTGCACGAAGCACAATTTCACATCATTCTGGGTCCATTTGTGTGAAAACAAGGTCCAATCAGGCTGAAACGTTACAAGAAGGTAGAATCTATTGAGTTGTAAGTGATCTGAACGTTTCATGATGATCGCACATTCCTATAGCGGGTCAAACCATGTCCCAAAGGTCACCGGGCCTGGTGTCACTTTAAAGAAGTAGTGCAGTTACACCTTTGTGGGCTTATAACTTGGCTTCTGAATATCCTAGAGAGGTCAGGTTTAATTTAGAGTACTCCAATTAACAGCCCCCATTACCCCAAAAAGGAATAGAGTCATTAGCACTTATGGTTTTTAAATGGCACCCAGAATTATGTTGCACCAAGCACAATTTCACATCATTCTGGGTTCATTTGTGTGAAAACAAGGTCCAATCAGGCTGAAACGTTACAAGACGGTAGAATCTATTGAGTTGTAAGTGATCTGAACGTTTCATGATGATCGCACATTCCTATAGCGGGTCAAACCATGTCCCAAAGGTCACTGGATCTGGTGTCAATTCAAATAAGTAGTCCAGTTACACATTTGTGGGCTCATAACTTGGCTTCTGAATGTCCTAGAGTGATCAGGTTTAATTTAGAGTACTCCAATCAACAGCCCCTACAACAACAAAAAGGAATGGAGTCATTAGCACTTATGGTTTTAAGTGGCACCAAGAATTATGTTGCACGAAGCACAATATCACATCATTCTGGGTCCATTTGTGTGAAAACAAGGTCAATTCAGGTTGTAACGTTACAAGAAGGTAGAATCTATTGAGTTGTAAGTGATCTGAACGTTTCATGATGATCGCACATTCCTAAGGGGGTCAAACCATGTCCCAAACGTCACCGGATCTGGTGTCAATTTAAAGAAGTAGTCCAGTTACACATTTGTGGGCTTATAACTTGGCTTCTGAATATCCTAGAGAGATCAGGTTTGTTTTAATGTACTACAATCAACAGCCCCTACAACCACAAAAAGGAATGGAGTCATTCGCACTTATGGTTTGTAAATGGCACCCAGAATTATGTTGCACGAAGCACAATTTCACATCATTCTGGGTCCATTTGTGTGAAAACAAGGTCCAATCAGGCTGAAACGTTACAAGAAGGTAGAATCTATTGAGTTGTAAGTGATCTGAACGTTTCATGATGATCGCACATTCCTATAGCGGGTCAAACCATGTCCCAAAGGTCACCGGGCCTGGTGTCACTTTAAAGAAGTAGTGCAGTTACACCTTTGTGGGCTTATAACTTGGCTTCTGAATATCCTAGAGAGGTCAGGTTTAATTTAGAGTACTCCAATTAACAGCCCCTATTACCTCAAAAAGGAATGGAGTCATTAGCACTTATGGTTTTTAAATGGCACCCAGAATTATGTTGCACGAAGCACAATTTCACATCATTCTGGGTCCATTTGTGTGAAAACAAGGTCCAATCAGGCTGAAACGTTACAAGAAGGTAGAATCTATTGAGTTGTAAGTGATCTGAACTTTTCATGATGATCACACATTCCTGAGGGGGTCAAACCATGTCCCAAAGGTCACCGGGCCTGGTGTGACTTTAAAGAATAGTCCAGTTACACATTTGTGGGCTTATAACTTGGCTTCTGAATGTCCTAGAGAGATCAGGTTTATTTTAGTGTACATCAATCAACAGCCCCTACAACCACAAAAAGGAATGGAGTCATTCGCACTTATGGTTTGTAAATGGCACCCAGAATTATGTTGCACGAAGCACAATTTCACATCATTCTGGGTCCATTTGTGTGAAAACAAGGTCCAATCAGGCTGAAACGTTACAAGAAGGTAGAATCTATTGAGGTGTAAGTGATCTGAACGTTTCATGATGATCGCACATTCCTATAGGGGGTCAAACCATGTCCCAAAGGTCACCGGGCATGGTGTCACTTTAAAGAAGTAGTCCAGTTACACATTTGTGGGCTTATAACTTGGCTTCTGAATATCCTAGAGAGGTCAAGTTTGTTTTAGAGTACTCCAATTAACAGCCCCTATTACCTCAAAAAGGAATGGAGTCATTAGCACTTATGGTTTTTAAATGGCACCCAGAATTATGTTGCACGAAGCACAATTTCACATCATTCTGGGTCCATTTGTGTGAAAACAAGGTCCAATCAGGCTGAAACGTTACAAGAAGGTAGAATCTATTGAGTTGTAAGTGATCTGAATGTTTCTTGATGATCGCACATTCCTAAGGGGGTCAAACCATGTCCCAAAGGTCACCGGATCTGGTGTCACTTTAAAGAAGTAGTCCAGTTACACATTTGTGGGCTTATAACTTGGCTTCTGAATGTCCTAGAGAGATCAGGTTTATTTTAGTGTACTTCAATCAACAGCCCCTACAACCACAAAAAGGAATGTTGTCATTAGCACTTATGGTTTTTAAATGGCACCCAGAATTATGTTGCACGAAGCACAATTTCACATCATTCTGGGTTCATTTGTGTGAAAACAAGGTCGATAGGGCTGAAACGTTACAGAAAGGTAGAATCTATTGAGTTGTAAGTGATCTGAACGTTTCATGGTGATAGCAATTTCCTAAGGGGTTCAAACCATGTCCCAAAGGTCACCGGATCTGGTGTCACTTTAAAGAAGTAGTCCAGTTACACATTTGTGGGCTTATACCTTGGCTTCTGAATGTCCTAGAGAGATCAGGTTTGTTTTAGTGTACTCCAATCAACAGCCCCTACAACCACAAAAAGGAATGGAGTCATTAGCACTTATGGTTTGTAAATGGCACCCAGAATTATGTTGCACGAAGCACAATTTCACATCATTCTGGGTCCATTTGTGTGAAAACAAGGTCCAATCAGGCTGAAACGTTACAAGAAGGTAGAATCTATTGAGTTGTAAGTGATCTGAACGTTTCATGATGATCACACATTCCTATAGGGGGTCAAACCATATCCCAAAGGTCACCGGGCCTGGTGTCACTTTAAAGAAGTAGTCCAGTTACACCTTTGTGGGCTTACAACTTGGCTTCTGAATATCCTAAAGAGGTCAGGTTTGTTTTAGAGTACTCCAATTAAGAGCCCCCATTACCCCAAAAAGGAATGGAGTCATTAGCACTTATGGTTTTTAAATGGCACCCAGAATTATGTTGCACAAAGCACAATTTCACATCATTCTGGGTTCATTTGTGTGAAAACAAGGTCCAATCAGGCTGAAACATTACAGGAAGGTAGAATCTATTGAGTTGTAAGTGATCTGAACGTTTCATGATGATAGCACTTTCCTAACGGGGTCAATCCATGTCCCACAGGTCACCGGGCCTGGTGTCAATTTAAATAAGTAGTCCAGTTACACATTTGTGGGCTCATAACTTGGCTTCTGAATGTCCTAGAGTGATCAGGTTTAATTTAGAGTACTCCAATTAACAGCCCCCATTACCCCAAAAAGGAATGGAGTCATTAGCACTTATGGTTTGTAAGTGGCACCCAGAATTATGTTGCACGAAGCACAATATCACATCATTCTGGGTCCATTTGTGTGAAAACAAGGTCCCTTCAGGTTGTAACGTTACAAGAAGGTAGAATCTATTGAGTTGTAAGTGATCTGAACGTTTCATGATGATCGCACATTCCTAAGGGGGTCAAACCATGTCCCAAACGTCACCGGATCTGGTGGCAATTTAAAGAAGTAGTCCAGTTACACATTTGTGGGCTTATAACTTGGCTTCTGAATATCCTAGAGAGGTCAGGTTTAATTTAGAGTACTCCAATTAACAGCCCCCATTACCCCAAAAAGGAATGGAGTCATTAGCACTTATGGTTTTTAAATGGCACCCAGAATTATGTTGCACGAAGCACAATATCACATCATTCTGGGTCCATTTGTGTGAAAACAAGGTCCCTTCAGGTTGTAACGTTACAAGAAGGTAGAATCTATTGAGTTGTAAGTGATCTGAACGTTTCATGATGATCGCACATTCCTAAGGGGGTCAAACCATGTCCCAAACGTCACCGGATCTGGTGTCAATTTAAAGAAGTAGTCCAGTTACACATTTGTGGGCTTATAACTTGGCTTCTGAATATCCTAGAGAGGTCAGGTTTAATTTAGAGTACTCCAATTAACAGCCCCCATTACCCCAAAAAGGAATGGAGTCATTAGCACTTATGGTTTTTAAATGGCACCCAGAATTATGTTGCACGAAGCACAATTTCACATCATTCTGGGTCCATTTGTGTGAAAACAAGGTCCAATCAGGCTGAAACGTTACAAGAAGGTAGAATCTATTGAGTTGTAAGTGATCTGAACGTTTCATGATGATCGCACATTCCTATAGGGGGTAAAACCATGTCCCAAAGGTCACTGGGCCTGGTGTCACTTCAAAGAAGTAGTCCAGTTACACCTTTGTGGGCTTATAACTTGGCTTCTGAATGTCCTAGAGAGGTCAGGTTTGTTTTAGTGTACTCCAATCAACAGCCCCTACAACCACAAAAAGGAATGGAGTCATTAGCACTTATAGTTTGTAAATGGCACCAAGAATTAGGTTGCACAAATCACAATTTCACATCATTCTGGGTCCATTTGTGTGAAAACAAGGTCCAATCAGGCTGAAACGTTACAAGAAGGTAGAATCTATTGAGTTGTAAGTGATCTGAACGTTTCATGATGATCGCATATTCCTATAGGGGGTCAAACCATGTCCCAAAGGTCACCGGGCCTGGTGTCACTTTAAAGAAGTAGTCCAGTTACACATTTGTGGGCTTATAACTTGGCTTCTGAATATCCTAGAGAGGTCAAGTTTGTTTTAGAGTACTCCAATTAACAGCCCCTATTACCTCAAAAAGGAATGGAGTCATTAGCACTTATGGTTTTTAAATGGCACCCAGAATTATGTTGCACGAAGCACAATTTCACATCATTCTGGGTCCATTTGTGTGAAAACAAGGTCCAATCAGGCTGAAATGTTACAAGAAGGTAGAATCTATTGAGTTGTAAGTGATCTGAACGTTTCATGATGATCGCACATTCCTAAGGGGGTCAAACCATGTCCCAAAGGTCACCAGATCTGGTGTCACTTTAAAGAAGTAGTCCAGTTACACATTTGTTGGCTTATAACTTGGCTTCTGAATGTCCTAGAGAGATCAGGTTTGTTTTAGTGTACTCCAATCAACAGCCCCTACAACCACAAAAAAGAATGGAGTCATTAGCACTTATGGTTTGTAAATGGCACCCAGAATTATGTTGCACGAAGCACAATTTCAAATCATTCTGGGTCCATTTGTATGAAAACAAGGTCCAATCAGGCTGAAACGTTACAAGAAGGTAGAATCTATTGAGTTGTAAGTTATCTGAACGTTTCATGATGATCGCACATTCCTATAGGGGGTCAAACCATGTCCCAAAGGTCACCGGGCCTGGTGTCACTTTAAAGAAGTAGTCCAGTTACACCTTTGTGGTTTTATAACTTGGCTTCTGAATGTCCTAGAGAGATCAGGTTTGTTTTAGTGTACTCCAATCAACAGTCCCTACATCCACAAAAAGGAATGGAAACATTAGCACTTATGGTTTTTAAATGGCACCCAGAATTATGTTGCACGAAGCACAATTTCACATCATTCTGGGTTCATTTGTGTGAAAACAAGGTCCAATAGGGCTGAAACGTTACAGAAAGGTAGAATCTATTGAGTTGTAAGTGATCTGAACGTTTCATGATGATCGCACATTCTCATAGGGGGTCAAACCATGTCCCAAAGGTCAACGGGCCTGGTGTCACTTTAAAGAAGTAGTGCAGTTACACCTTTGTGGGCTTATAACTTGGCTTCTGAATATCCTAGAGAGGTCAGGTTTAATTTAGAGTACTCCAATTAACAGCCCCCATTACCCCAAAAAGGAATGGAGTCATTAGCACTTATGGTTTGTAAATGGCACCCAGAATTATGTTGCACGAAGCACAATTTCACATCATTCTGGGTTCATTTGTGTGAAAACAAGGTCCAATCAGGCTGAAACTTTACAAGAAGGTAGAATCTATTGAGTTGTAAGTGATCTGAACATTTCATGATGATCGCACATTCCTATAAGGGGTCAAACCATGTCCCAAAGGTCACTGGGCCTGGTGTCACTTTAAAGAAGTAGTCCAGTTACACCTTTGTGGGCTTATAACTTGGCTTCTGAATGTCCTAGAGAGGTCAGGTTTGTTTTAGTGTACTCCAATCAACAGCCCCTACAACCACAAAAAGGAATGGAGTCATTAGCACTTATGGTTTGTAAATGGCACCAAGAATTAGGTTGCACAAAGCACAATTTCACATCATTCTGGGTCCATTTGTGTGAAAACAAGGTCCATTCAGGCTGAAACGTTACAAGAAGGTAGAATCTATTGAGTTGTAAGTGATCTGAACGTTTCATGATGATCGCATATTCCTATAGGGGGTCAAACCATGTCCCAAAGGTCACTGGGCCTGGTGTCACTTTAAAGAAGTAGTCCAGTTACACATTTGTGGGCTTATAACTTGGCTTCTGAATATCCTAGAGTGGTCAAGTTTTTTTTAGAGTACTCCAATCAACAGCCCCTATTACCTCAAAAAGGAATGGAGTCATTAGCACTTATGGTTTTTAAATGGCACCCAGAATTATGTTGCACGAAGCACAATTTCACATCATTCTGGGTCCATTTCTGTGAAAACAAGGTCCAATCAGGCTGAAACGTTACAAGAAGGTAGAATCTATTGAGTTGTAAGTGATCTGAACGTTTCATGATGATCGCATATTCCTATAGGGGGTCAAACCATGTCCCAAAGGTCACCGGGCCTGGTGTCACTTTAAAGAAGTAGTCCAGTTACACATTTGTGGGCTTATAACTTGGCTTCTGAATATCCTAGAGAGGTCAAGTTCGTTTTAGAGTACTCCAATTAACAGCCCCTATTACCTCAAAAAGGAATGGAGTCATTAGCACTTATGGTTTTTAATAGGCACCCAGAATTATGTTGCACGAAGCACAATTTCACATCATTCTGGGTTCATTTGTGTGAAAACAAGGTCCAATCAGGCTGAAACGTTACAGAAAGGTAGAATCTATTGAGTTGTAAGTGATCTGAACGTTTCATGATGATCACACATTCCTAAGGGGGTCAAACCATGTCCCAAAGGTCACCGGATCTGGTGTCACTTTAAAGAAGTAGTCCAGTTACACATTTGTGGGCTTATAACTTGGCTTCTGAATGTCCTAGAGAGATCAGGTTTATTTTAGTGTACATCAATCAACAGCCCCTACAACCACAAAAAGGAATGGAGTCATTAGCACTTATGGTTTGTAAATGGCACCCAGAATTATGTTGCACGAAGCACAATTTCACATCATTCTGGGTTCATTTGTGTGAAAACAAGGTCCAATCAGGCTGAAACGTTACAAGAAGGTAGGATCTATTGAGTTGTAAGTGATCTGAACGTTTCATGATGATCTTACATTCCTATAGGGGGTCAAACCATGTCCCAAAGGTCACCGGGCCTGGTGTCACTTTAAAGAAGTAGTCCAGTTACACATTTGTGGGCTTATAACTTGGCTTCTGAATATCCTAGAGAGGTCAAGTTTGTTTTAGAGTACTCCAATTAACAGCCCCTATTACCTCAAAAAGGAATGGAGTCATTAGCACTTATGGTTTTTAAATGGCACGCAGAATTATCTTGCACGAAGCACAATTTCACATCATTCTGGGTCCATTTGTGTGAAAACAAGGTCCAATCAGGCTGAAACTTTACAAGAAGGTAGAATCTATTGAAGTGTAAGTGATCTGAACGTTTCATGATGATCGCACATTCCTAAGGGGGTCAAACCATGTCCCAAAGGTCACCGGATCTGGTGTCACTTTAAAGAAGTAGTCCAGTTACACATTTGTGGGCTTATAACTTGGCTTCTGAATGTCCTAGAGAGATCAGGTTTATTTTAGTGTACTTCAATCAACAGCCCCTACAACCACAAAAAGGAATGGAGTCATTAGCACTTATGGTTTTTAAATGGCACCCAGAATTATGTTGCACGAAGCACAATTTCACATCATTCTGGGTTCATTTGTGTGAAAACAAGGACCAATAGGGCTGAAACGTTACAGAAAGGTAGAATATATTGAGTTGTAAGTGATCTGAACGTTTCATGATGATAGCACTTTCCTAAGGGGGTCAAACCATGTCCCAAAGGTCACCGGATCTGGTGTCACTTTAAAGAAGTAGTCCAGTTACACATTTGTGGGCTTATACCTTGGCTTCGGAATGTCCTAGAGAGATCAGGTTTGTTTTAGTGTACTCCAATCAACAGCCCCTACAACCACAAAAAGGAATGGAGTCATTAGCACTTATGGTTTGTAAATGGCACCCAGAATTATGTTGCACGAAGCACAATTTCACATCATTCTGGGTCCATTTGTGTGAAAACAAAGTCCAATCAGGCTAAAACGTTACAAGAAGGTAGAATCTATTGAGTTGTAAGTGATCTGAACGTTTCATGATGATCACACATTCCTATAGGGGGTCAAACCATGTCCCAAAGGTCACCGGGCCTGGTGTCACTTTAAAGAAGTAGTCCAGTTACACATTTGTGGGCTTACAACTTGGCTTCTGAATATCCTAAAGAGGTCAGGTTTGTTTTAGAGTACTCAAATTAAGAGCCCCCATTACCCCAAAAAGGAATGGAGTCATTAGCACTTATGGTTTTTAAATGGCACCCAGAATTATGTTGCACAAAGCACAATTTCACATCATTCTGGGTTCATTTGTTTGAAAACAAGGTCCAATCAGGCTGAAACGTTACAGGAAGGTAGAATCTATTGAGTTGTAAGTGATCTGAACGTTTCATGATGATAGCACTTTCCTAAGGGGGTCAAACCATGTCCCAAAGGTCACCGGGCCTGGTGTCAATTTAAATAAGTAGTCCAGTTACACATTTGTGGGCTCAAAACTTGGCTTCTGAATGTCCTAGAGTGATCAGGTTTGTTTCAGAGTACTCCAATCAACAGTCCCTACAACCACAAAAAGTAATGGAGTCATTAGCACTTATGGTTTGTAAATGGCACCCAGAATTATGTTGCACGAAGCACAATTTCACATCATTCTGGGTCCATTTGTGTGAAAACAAGGTCCAATCAGGCTGAAACGTTACAAGAAGGTAGAATCTATTGAGTTGTAAGTGATCTGAACGTTTCATGATGATCGCACATTCCTAAGGGGGTCAAACCATGTCCCAAAGGTCACCGGATCTGTTGTCAATTTAAAGAAGGAGTCCAGTTGCACATTTGTGGGCTTATACCTTGGCTTCTTAATATCCTAGAGAGGTCAGGTTTAATTTAGAGTACTCCAATTAACAGCCCCCATTACCCCAAAAAGGAATGGAGTCATTAGCACTTATGGTTTTTAAATGGCACCCAGAATTATGTTGCACGAAGCACAATTTCACATCATTCTGGGTCCATTTGTGTGAAAACAAGGTCCAATCAGGCTGAAACGTTACAAGAAGGTAGACTCTATTGAGTTGTAAGTGATCTGAACATTTCATGATGATCGCACATTCCTATAGGGGGTCAAACCATGTCCCAAAGGTCACTGGGCCTGGTGTCACTTTAAAGAAGTAGTCCAGTTACACCTTTGTGGGATTA
The DNA here is from genome assembly GCF_043380555.1 of Nothobranchius furzeri. Taxonomy (NCBI): domain Eukaryota; kingdom Metazoa; phylum Chordata; class Actinopteri; order Cyprinodontiformes; family Nothobranchiidae; genus Nothobranchius; species Nothobranchius furzeri. Next base: position 15,488,529 of record NC_091750.1, read on the forward strand.
TAACTTGGATTCTGAATGTCCTAGAGAGGTCAGGTTTGTTTTAGTGTACTCCAATCAACAGCCCCTACAACCACAAAAAGGAATGGAGTCATTAGCACTTATGGTTTGTAAATGGCACCAAGAATTAGGTTGCACAAAGCACAATTTCACATCATTCTGGGTCCATTTGTGTGAAAACAAGGTCCAATCAGGCTGAAACGTTACAAGAAGGTAGAATCTATTGAGTTGTAAGTGATCTGAACGTTTCATGATGATAGCACTTTCCTAAGGGGGTCAAACCAAGTCCCAAAGGTCACCGGATCTGGTGTCAATTTAAAGAAGTAGTCCAGTTACACCTTTGTGGGCTTATAACTTGGCTTCTGAATGTCCTAGAGAGGTCAGGTTTGTTTTAGTGTACTCCAATCAACAGCCCCTACAACCACAAAAAGGAATGGAGTCATTAGCACTTATGGTTTTTAAATGGCACCCAGAATTATGTTGCACGAAGCACAATTTCACATCATTCTGGGTCCATTTGTGTGAAAACAAGGTCCATTCAGGCTGAAACGTTACAAGAAGGTAGAATCTATTGAGTTGTAAGTGATCTGAATGTTTCATGATGATCGCACATTCCTAAGGGGGTCAAACCATGTCCCAAAGGTCACCGGATCTGTTGTGAATTTAAAGGAGTCCAGTTACACATTTGTGGGCTTATACCTTGGCTTCTGAATATCCTAGAGAGGTCAGGTTTAATTTAGAGTACTCCAATTAACAGCCCCCATTACCCCAAAAAGGAATGGAGTCATTAGCACGTATGGTTTTTAAATGGCACCCAGAATTATGTTGCACGAAGCACAATTTCACATCATTCTGGGTCCATTTGTGTGAAAACAAGGTCCAATCAGGCTGAAACGTTACAAGAAGGTAGAATCTATTGAGTTGTAAGTGATCTGAACATTTCATGATGATCGCACATTCCTATAGGGGGTCAAACCATGTCCCAAAGGTCACTGGGCCTGGTGTCACTTTAAAGAAGTAGTCCAGTTACACGTTTGTGGGCTTATAACTTGGCTTCTGAATGTCCTAGAGAGGTCAGGTTTGTTTTAGTGTACTCCAATCAACAGCCCCTACAACCACAAAAAGGAATGGAGTCATTAGCACTTATGGTTTGTAAATGGCACCAAGAATTATGTTGCACAAAGCACAATTTCACATCATTCTGGGTCCATTTGTGTGAAAACAAGGTCAAATCAGGCTGAAACGTTACAATAAGGTAGAATCTATTGAGTTGTAAGTGATCTGAATGTTTCATGATGATAGCATTTTCCTAAGGGGGTCAAACCAAGTCCCAAAGGTCACCGGATCTGGTGTCAATTTAAAGAAGTAGTCCAGTTACACATTTGTGGGCTTATAACTTGGCTTCTGAATGTCCTAGAGAGATCAGGTTTGTTTTAGTGTACTCCAATCAACAGCCTCTACAACCACAAAAAGGAATGGAGTCATTAGCACTTATGGTTTTTAAATGGCACCCAGAATTATGTTGCACGAAGCACAATTTCACATCATTCTGGGTCCATTTGTGTGAAAACAAGGTCCATTCAGGCTGAAACGTTACAAGAAGGTAGAATCTATTGAGTTGTAAGATATCTGAACGTTTCATGATGATCGCACATTCCTAAGGGGGTCAAACCATGTCCCAAAGGTCACCGGATCTGTTGTCAATTTAAAGAAGTAGTCCAGTTACACATTTGTGGGCTTATAACTTGGCTTCTGAATATCCTAGAGAGGTCAGGTTTAATTTAGAGTACTCCAATTAACAGCCCCCATTACCCCAAAAAGGAATGGAGTCATTAGCACTTATGGTTTTTAAATGGCACCCAGAATTATGTTGCACGAAGCACAATTTCACATCATTCTGGGTCCATTTGTGTGAAAACAAGGACCAAACAGGCTGAAACGTTACAAGAAGGTAGAATCTATTGAGTTGTAAGTGATCTGAACGTTTCATGATGATCGCACATTCCTATAGGGGGTCAAACCATGTCCCAAAGGTCACTGGGCCTGGTGTCACTTTAAAGAAGTAGTCCAGTTACACCTTTGTGGGCTTATAACTTGGCTTCTGAATGTCCTAGAGAGGTCAGGTTTGTTTTAGTGTACTCCAATCAACAGCCCCTACAACCACAAAAAGGAATGGAGTCATTAGCACTTATGGTTTGTAAATGGCACCAAGAATTAGGTTGCACAAATCACAATTTCACATCATTCTGGGTCCATTTGTGTGAAAACAAGGTCCAATCAGGCTGAAACGTTACAAGAAGGTAGAATCTATTGAGTTGTAAGTGATCTGAACGTTTCATGATGATCGCATATTCCTATAGGGGGTCAAACCATGTCCCAAAGGTCACTGGGCCTGGTGTCACTTTAAAGAAGTAGTCCAGTTACACCTTTGTGGGCTTATAACTTGGCTTCTGAATGTCCTAGAGAGGTCAGGTTTGTTTTAGTGTACTCCAATCAACAGCCCCTACAACCACAAAAAGGAATGGAGTCATTAGCACTTATGGTTTTTAAATGGCACCCAGAATTATGTTGCACGAAGCACAATTTTACATCATTCTGGGTCCATTTGTGTGAAAACAAGGTCCATTCAGGCTGAAACGTTACAAGAAGGTAGAATCTATTGAGTTGTAAGTGATCTGAATGTTTCATGATGATCGCACATTCCTAAGGGGGTCAAACCATGTCCCAAAGGTCACCGGATCTGTTGTGAATTTAAAGGAGTCCAGTTACACATTTGTGGGCTTATACCTTGGCTTCTGAATATCCTAGAGAGGTCAGGTTTAATTTAGAGTACTCCAATTAACAGCCCCCATTACCCCAAAAAGGAATGGAGTCATTAGCACGTATGGTTTTTAAATGGCACCCAGAATTATGTTGCACGAAGCACAATTTCACATCATTCTGGGTCCATTTGTGTGAAAACAAGGTCCAATCAGGCTGAAACGTTACAAGAAGGTAGAATCTATTGAGTTGTAAGTGATCTGAACATTTCATGATGATCGCACATTCCTATAGGGGGTCAAACCATGTCCCAAAGGTCACTGGGCCTGGTGTCACTTTAAAGAAGTAGTCCAGTTACACCTTTGTGGGCTTATAACTTGGCTTCTGAATGTCCTAGAGAGGTCAGGTTTGTTTTAGTGTACTCCAATCAACAGCCCCTACAACCACAAAAAGGAATGGAGTCATTAGCACTTATGGTTTGTAAATGGCACCAAGAATTAGGTTGCACAAAGCACAATTTCACATCATTCTGGGTCCATTTGTGTGAAAACAAGGTCCAATCAGGCTGAAACGTTACAATAAGGTAGAATCTATTGAGTTGTAAGTGATCTGAATGTTTCATGATGATAGCATTTTCCTAAGGGGGTCAAACCAAGTCCCAAAGGTCACCGGATCTGGTGTCAATTTAAAGAAGTAGTCCAGTTACACATTTGTGGGCTTATAACTTGGCTTCTGAATGTCCTAGAGAGATCAGGTTTGTTTTAGTGTACTCCAATCAACAGCCTCTACAACCACAAAAAGGAATGGAGTCATTAGCACTTATGGTTTTTAAATGGCACCCAGAATTATGTTGCACGAAGCACAATTTCACATCATTCTGGGTCCATTTGTGTGAAAACAAGGTCCATTCAGGCTGAAACGTTACAAGAAGGTAGAATCTATTGAGTTGTAAGTGATCTGAACGTTTCATGATGATCGCATATTCCTATAGGGGGTCAAACCATGTCCAAAAGGTAACCAGGCCTGGTGTCACTTTAAAGAAGTAGTCCAGTTACACATTTGTGGGCTTATAACTTGGCTTCTGAATATCCTAGAGAGGTCAAGTTTGTTTTAGAGTACTCCAATTAACAGCCCCTATTACCTCAAAAAGGAATGGAGTCATTAGCACTTATGGTTTTTAAATGGCACCCAGAATTATGTTGCACAAAGCACAATTTCACATCATTCTGGGTTCATTTGTGTGAAAACAAGGTCCAATCAGGCTGAAACGTTACAGGAAGGTAGAATCTATTGAGTTGTAAGTGATCTGAACGTTTCATGATGATAGCTTTTTCCTAAGGGGGTCAAACCATGTCCCAAAGGTCACCGGATCTGGTGTCAATTTAAAGAAGTGGTCCAGTTACACATTTGTGGGCTTATAACTTGGCTTCTAAATGTCCTAGAGAGATCAGGTTTGTTTTAGTGTACTCCAATCAACAGCCCCTACAACCACAAAAAAGAATTGAGTCATTAGCACTTATGGTTTGTAAATGGCACCCAGAATTATGTTGCACGAAGCACAATTTCACATCATTCTGGGTCCATTTGTATGAAAACAAGGTCCAATCAGGCTGAAACGTTACAAGAAGGTAGAATCTATTGAGTTGTAAGTGATCTGAACGTTTCATAATGATCGCACATTCCTATAGGGGGTCAAACCATGTCCCAAAGGTCACCGGGCCTGGTGTCACTTTAAAGAAGTAGTCCAGTTACACCTTTGTGGTTTTATAACTTGGCTTCTGAATGTCCTAGAGAGATCAGGTTTGTTTTAGTGTACTCCAATCAAGCGCCCCTACAACCACAAAAAGGAATGGAGTCATTAGCACTTATGGTTTTTAAATGGCACCCAGAATTATGTTGCACGAAGCACAATTTCACATCATTCTGGGTCCATTTGTGTGAAAACAAGGTCCATTCAGGCTGAAACGTTACAAGAAGGTAGAATCTATTGAGTTGTAAGTGATCTGAATGTTTCATGATGATCGCACATTCCTAAGGGGGTCAAACCATGTCCCAAAGGTCACCGAATCTGTTGTCAATTTAAAGGAGTCCAGTTACACATTTGTGGGCTTATACCTTGGCTTCTGAATATCCTAGAGAGGTCAGGTTTAATTTAGAGTACTCCAATTAACAGCCCCCATTACCCCAAAAAGGAATGGAGTCATTAGCACTTATGGTTTTTAAATGGCACCCAGAATTATGTTGCACGAAGCACAATTTCACATCATTCTGGGTCCATTTGTGTGAAAACAAGGTCCAATCAGGCTGAAACGTTACAAGAAGGTAGAATCTATTGAGTTGTAAGTGATCTGAACGTTTCATGATGATCACATATTCCTATAGGGGGTCAAACCATGTCCCAAAGGTCACTGGGCCTGGTGTCACTTTAAAGAAGTAGTCCAGTTACACATTTGTGGGCTTATAACTTGGCTTCTGAATATCCTAGAGAGGTCAAGTTTGTTTTAGAGTACTCCAATTAACAGCCCCTATTACCTCAAAAAGGAATGGAGTCATTAGCACTTATGGTTTTTAAATGGCACCCAGAATTATGTTGCACGAAGCACAATTTGGATTTGGAGAAGGCTTATGACCGTGTCCCCAGGGGCACCCTGTGGGGGACGCTCCAGGAGTATGGGGTGGGTGGCTTTCTGTTAAGGGCCATTCAGTCCCTTTACCAGAGGAGCGTGAGTTTGGTCCGCATAGCCGGTAGTAAGTCGGACCTTTTCCCAGTGAGGGTTGGACTCCGCCAGGGCTGCCCTTTGTCACCGGTTCTGTTCATCACTTTTATGGACAGAATTTCTAGACGCAGCCGTGGTGTGGAGTGTGTCGAGTTTGGTGGAAGGAGAATCTCGTCTCTGCTTTTTGCGGATGATGTGGTCCTCCTAGCTTCATCCAGCTCTGACCTTCAGCTCTTGCTGGGTAGGTTCGCGGCCGAATGTGAAGCGGCTGGGATGACGATCAGCACCTCCAAATCTGAGACCATGGTTCTCGACCGGAAAAGGGTGGCTTGCCACCTCCGGGTCGGGGGAGAGGTCCTACCTCAAGTGGAGGAGTTTAAGTATCTCGGGGTCTTTTTCACGAGTGAGGGTAGGAGGGATCGGGAGATCGACAGGCAGATTGGTTCGGCGTCTGCAGTGATGCGGACGCTGAGCCGATCTGTCGTGGGGAAGAGGGAGCTGAGCCAGAAAGCCAGGCTCTCGATTTACCGGTCGATCTACGTCCCAATCCTCACCTATGGTCATGAGCTTTGGGTAATGACCGAAAGAACGAGATCGCGGATACAAGCGGCCGAAATGAGTTTCCTCCGTAGGGTGGCCGGGCTCAGCCTTAGAGATAGGGTGAGGAGCTCGGACATTCGGGAGGGACTCGGAGTAGAACCGCTGCTCCTCCGGATCGAAAGGAGCCAGTTGAGGTGGTTTGGGCATCTGGTCAGGATGCCTCCTGGACGTCTCCCCGGGGAGGTGTTTCGGGCATGTCCTGCCGGCAGAAGGCCCCCGGGTCGACCCAGGACACGTTGGAGAGGTTACATCTCCAATCTGGTCCAGGAACGCCTTGGGGTCCTGCCGGAGGAGCTGGTGGACAAGGCCGGGGAGAGGACGGCCTGGAGTTCCCTAGTTGGGATGCTGCCCCCGCGACCCGGACCCGGATAAGCGGAGGAAGACGAAAAAGACGAAGCACAATTTCACATCATTCTGGGTTCATTTGTGTGAAAACAAGGTCCAATCAGGCTGAAACGTTACAGAAAGGTAGAATCTATTGAGTTGTAAGTGATCTGAACGTTTCATGATGATAGCACTTTCCTAAGGGGGTCAAACCATGTCCCAAAGGACACCGGATCTGGTGTCAATTTAAAGAAGTGGTCCAGTTACACATTTGTGGGCTTATAACTTGGCTTCTGAATGTCCTAGAGAGATCAGATTTGTTTTAGTGTACTCCAATCAACAGCCCCTACAACCACAAAAAAGAATGGAGTCATTAGCGCTTATGGTTTGTAAATGGCACCCAGAATTATGTTGCACGAAGCACAATTTCACATCATTCTGGGTCCATTTGTATGAAAACAAGGTCCAATCAGGCTGAAACGTTACAAGAAGGTAGAATCTATTGAGTTGTAAGTGATCTGAACGTTTCATGATGATCGCACATTCCTATAGGGGGTCAAACCATGTCCCAAAGGTCACCGGGCCTGGTGTCACTTTAAAGAAGTAGTCCAGTTACACCTTTGTGGTTTTATAACTTGGCTTCTGAATGTCCTAGAGAGATCAGGTTTGTTTTAGTGTACTCCAATCAACAGCCCCTACAACCACAAAAAGGAATGGAGTCATTAGCACTTATGGTTTGTAAATGGCACCAAGAATTAGGTTGCACAAAGCACAATTTCACATCATTCTGGGTCCATTTGTGTGAAAACAAGGTCCAATCAGGCTGAAACGTTACAAGAAGGTAGAATCTATTGAGTTGTAAGTGATCTGAACGTTTCATGATGATCACATATTCCTATAGGGGGTCAAACCATGTCCCAAAGGTCACTGGGCCTGGTGTCACTTTAAAGAAGTAGTCCAGTTACACCTTTGTGGGCTTATAACTTGGCTTCTGAATATCCTAGAGAGGTCAAGTTTGTTTTAGAGTACTCCAATTAACAGCCCCTATTACCTCAAAAAGGAATGGAGTCATTAGCACTTATGGTTTTTAAATGGCACCCAGAATTGTGTTGCACGAAGCACAATTTCACATCATTCTGGGTTCATTTGTGTGAAAACAAGGTCCAATCAGGCTGAAACGTTACAGAAAGGTAGAATCTATTGAGTTGTAAGTGATCTGAACGTTTCATGATGATAGCACTTTCCTAAGGGGGTCAAACCATGTCCCAAAGGTCACCGGATCTGGTGTCAATTTAAAGAAGTGGGCCAGTTACACATTTGTGGGCTTATAACTTGGCTTCTGAATATCCTAGAGAGATCAGGTTTGTTTTAGTGTACTCCAATCAACAGCCCCTACAACCACAAAAAAGAATGGAGTCATTAGCGCTTATGGTTTGTAAATGGCACCCAGAATTATGTTGCACGAAGCACAATTTCACATCATTCTGGGTCCATTTGTATGAAAACAAGGTCCAATCAGGCTGAAACGTTACAAGAAGGTAGAATCTATTGAGTTGTAAGTGATCTGAACGTTTCATGATGATCGCACATTCCTATAGGGGGTCAAACCATGTCCCAAAGGTCACCGGGCCTGGTGTCACTTTAAATAAGTAGTCCAGTTACACCTTTGTGGTTTTATAACTTGGCTTCTGAATGTCCTAGAGAGATCAGGTTTGTTTTAGTGTACTCCAATCAACAGTCCCTACATCCACAAAAAGGAATGGAAACATTAGCACTTATGGTTTTTAAATGGCACCCAGAATTATGTTGCACGAAGCACAATTTCACATCATTCTGGGTTCATTTGTGTGAAAACAAGGTCCAATAGGGCTGAAACGTTACAGAAAGGTAGAATCTATTGAGTTGTAAGTGATCTGAACGTTTCATGATGATCGCACATTCTCATAGGGGGTCAAACCATGTCCCAAAGGTCACCGGGCCTGGTGTCACTTTAAAGAAGTAGTGCAGTTACACCTTTGTGGGCTTATAACTTGGCTTCTGACTTTCCTGGAGAGGTCAGGTTTAATTTAGAGTACTCCAATTAACAGCCCCCATTACCCCAAAAAGGAATGGAGTCATTAGCACTTATGGTTTGTAAATGGCACCCAGAATTATGTTGCACGAAGCACAATTTCACATCATTCTGGGTCCATTTGTGTGAAAACAAGGTCCAATCAGGCTGAAACGTTACAAGAAGTTAGAATCTATTGAGTTGTAAGTGATCTGAACGTTTCATGATGATCACATATTCCTATAGGGGGTCAAACCATGTCCCAAAGGTCACTGGGCCTGGTGTCACTTTAAAGAAGTAGTCCAGTTACGCATTTGTGGGCTTATAACTTGGCTTCTGAATATCCTAGAGAGGTCAAGTTTGTTTTAGAGTACTCCAATTAACAGCCCCTATTACCTCAAAAAGGAATGGAGTCATTAGCACTTATGGTTTTTAAATGGCACCCAGAATTATGTTGCACGAAGCACAATTTCACATCATTCTGGGTTCATTTGTGTGAAAACAAGGTCCAATCAGGCTGAAACGTTACAAAAAGGTAGAATCTATTGAGTTGTAAGTGATCTGAACGTTTCATGATGATAGCACTTTCCTAAGGGGGTCAAACCATGTCCCAAAGGTCACCGGATCTGGTGTCAATTTAAAGAAGTGGTCCAGTTACACATTTGTGGGCTTATAACTTGGCTTCTGAATGTCCTAGAGAGATCAGGTTTGTTTTAGTGTACTCCAATCAACAGCCCCTACAACCACAAAAAAGAATGGAGTCATTAGCACTTATGGTTTGTAAATGGCACCCAGAATTATGTTGCACGAAGCACAATTTCACATCATTCTGGGTCCATTTGTGTGAAAACAAGGTCCAATCAGGCTGAAACATTACAAGAAGGTAGAATCTACTGAGTTGTAAGTGATCTGAACGTTTCATGATGATCGCACATTCCTAAGGGGGTCAAACCATGTCCCAAAGGTCACCGGATCTGGTGTCACTTTAAAGAAGTAGTCCAGTTACACATTTGTGGGCTTATAACTTGGCTTCTGAATGTCCTAGAGAGATCAGGTTTATTTTAGTGTACTCCTATGGTTTTTAAATGGCACCCAGAATTATGTTGCACAAAGCACAATTTCACATCATTCTGGGTTCATTTGTATGAAAACAAGGTCCAATCAGGCTGAAACGTTACAGGAAGGTAGAATCTATTGAGTTGTAAGTGATCTGAACGTTTCATGATGATAGCACTTTCCTAAGGGGGTCAAACCATGTCCCAAAGGTCACCGGATCTGGTGTCAATTTAAAGAAGTGGTCCAGTTACACATTTGTGGGCTTATAACTTGGCTTCTGAATGTCCTAGAGAGATCAGGTTTGATTTAGTGTACTCCAATCAACAGCCCCTACAACCACAAAAAAAGAATGGAGTCATTAGCACTTATGGTTTGTAAATGGCACCCAGAATTATGTTGCACGAAGCACAATTTCACATCATTCTGGGTCCATTTGTATGAAAACAACGTCCAATCAGGCTGAAACGTTACAAGAAGGTAGAATCTATTGAGTTGTAAGTGATCTGAACGTTTCATGATGATCGCACATTCCTATAGGGGGTCAAACCATGTCCCAAAGGTCACCGGGCCTGGTGTCACTTTAAAGAAGTAGTCCAGTTACACCTTTGTGGTTTTATAACTTGGCTTCTGAATGTCCTAGAGAGATCAGGTTTGTTTTAGTGTACTCCAATCAACAGTCCGTACATCCACAAAAAGGAATGGAAACAATAGCACTTATGGTTTTTAAATGGCACCCAGAATTATGTTGCACGAAGCACAATTTCACATCATTCTGGGTTCATTTGTGTGAAAACAAGGTCCAATAGGGCTGAAACGTTACAGAAAGGTAGAATCTATTGAGTTGTAAGTGATCTGAACGTTTCATGATGATAGCACTTTCCTAAGGGGGTCAAACCATGTCCCAAAGGTCACCGGATCTGGTGTCACTTTAAAGAAGTAATCCAGTTACACATTTGTGGGCTTATAACTTGGCTTCTGAATGTCCTAGAGAGATCAGGTTTGTTTTAGTGTACTCCAATCAACAGCCCCTACAACCACAAAAAGGAATGGAGTCATTAGCACTTATGGTTTGTAAATGGCACCCAGAATTATGTTGCACGAAGCACAATTTCACATCTTTCTGGGTCCGTTTGTGTGAAAACAAGGTCCAATAGGGCTGAAACGTTACAAGAAGGTAGAATCTATTGAGTTTTAAGTGATCTGAACGTTTCATGATGATCGCACATTCTCATAGGGGGTCAAACCATGTCCCAAAGGTCACCGGGCCTGGTGTCACTTTAAAGAAGTAGTTCAGTTACACCTTTGTGGGCTTATAACTTGGCTTCTGAATTTCCTGGAGAGGTCAGGTTTAATTTAGAGTACTCCAATTAACAGCCCCCATTACCCCAAAAAGGAATGGAGTTATTAGCACTTATGGTTTGTAAATGGCACCCAGAATAATGTTGCACGAAGCACAATTTCACATCATTCTGGGTCCATTTGTGTGAAAACAAGGTCCAATCAGGCTGAAACGTTACAAGAAGGTAGAATCTATTGAGTTGTAAGTGATCTGAACGTTTCATGATGATCACACATTCCTATAGGGGGTCAAACCATGTCCCAAAGGTCACTGGGCCTGGTGTCACTTTAAAGAAGTAGTCCAGTTACACCTTTGTGGGCTTATAACTTGGCTTCTGAATGTCCTAGAGAGGTCAGGTTTGTTTTAGTGTACTCCAATCAACAGCCCCTACAACCACAAAAAGGAATGGAGTCATTAGCACTTATGGTTTGTAAATGGCACCAAGAATTAGGTTGCACGAAGCACAATTTCACATCATTCTGGGTCCATTTGTGTGAAAACAAGGTACAATCAGGCTGAAACGTTACAAGAAGGTAGAATCTATTGAGTTGTAAGTGATCTGAACGTTTCATGATGATCACATATTCCTATAGGGGGTCAAACCATGTCCCAAAGGTCACTGGGCCTGGTGTCACTTTAAAGAAGTAGTCCAGTTACACATTTGTGGGCTTATAACTTGGCTTCTGAATATCCTAGAGAGGTCAAGTTTGTTTTAGAGTACTCCAATTGACAGACCCTATTACCTCAAAAAGGAATGGAGTCATTAGCACTTATGGTTTTTAAATGGCACCTAGAATTATGTTGCACGAAGCACAATTTCACATCATTCTGGGTTCATTTGTGTGAAAACAAGGACCAATCAGGCTGAAACGTTACAGAAAGGTAGAATCTATTGAGTTGTAAGTGATCTGAACGTTTCATGATGATAGCACTTTCCTAAGGGGGTCAAACCATGTCCCAAATGTCACCGGATCTGGTGTCAATTTAAAGAAGTGGTCCAGTTACACATTTGTGGGCTTATAACTTGGCTTCTGAATGTCCTAGAGAGATCAGGTTTGTTTTAGTGTACTCCAATCAACAGCCCCTACAACCACAAAAAAGAATGGAGTCATTGGCACTTATGGTTTGTAAATGGCACCCAGAATTATGTTGCACGAAGCACAATTTCACATCATTCTTGGTCCATTTGTGTGAAACACCAATCAGGCTGAAACATTACAAGAAGGTAGAATCTACTGAGTTGTAAGTGATCTGAACGTTTCATGATGATCGCACATTCCTAAGGGGGTCAAACCATGTCCCAAAGGTCACCGGATCTGGTGTCATTTTAAAGAAGTAGTCCAGTTACACATTTGTGGGCTTATAACTTGGCTTCTGAATGTCCTAGAGAGATCAGGTTTGATTTAGTGTACTCCAATCAACAGCCCCTACAACCACAAAAAAGAATGGAGTCATTAGCACTTATGGTTTGTAAATGGCACCCAGAATTATGTTGCACGAAGCACAATTTCACATCATTCTGGGTCCATTTGTATGAAAACAAGGTCCAATCAGGCTGAAACGTTACAAGAAGGTAGAATCTATTGAGTTGTAAGTGATCTGAACGTTTCATGATGATCGCACATTCCTATAGGGGGTCAAACCATGTCCCAAAGGTCACCGGGCCTGGTGTCACTTTAAAGAAGTAGTCCAGTTACACCTTTGTGGTTTTATAACTTGGCTTCTGAATGTCCTAGAGAGATCAGGTTTGTTTTAGTGTACTCCAATCAACAGTCCGTACATCCACAAAAAGGAATGGAAACAATAGCACTTATGGTTTTTAAATGGCACCCAGAATTATGTTGCACGAAGCACAATTTCACATCATTCTGGGTTCATTTGTGTGAAAACAAGGTCCAATAGGGCTGAAACGTTACAGAAAGGTAGAATCTATTGAGTTGTAAGTGATCTGAACGTTTCATGATGATAGCACTTTCCTAAGGGGGTCAAACCATGTCCCAAAGGTCACCGGATCTGGTGTCACTTTAAAGAAGTAATCCAGTTACACATTTGTGGGCTTATAACTTGGCTTCTGAATGTCCTAGAGAGATCAGGTTTGTTTTAGTGTACTCCAATCAACAGCCCCTACAACCACAAAAAGGAATGGAGTCATTAGCACTTATGGTTTGTAAATGGCACCCAGAATTATGTTGCACGAAGCACAATTTCACATCTTTCTGGGTCCGTTTGTGTGAAAACAAGGTCCAATAGGGCTGAAACGTTACAAGAAGGTAGAATCTATTGAGTTTTAAGTGATCTGAACGTTTCATGATGATCGCACATTCTCATAGGGGGTCAAACCATGTCCCAAAGGTCACCGGGCCTGGTGTCACTTTAAAGAAGTAGTTCAGTTACACCTTTGTGGGCTTATAACTTGGCTTCTGAATTTCCTGGAGAGGTCAGGTTTAATTTACAGTACTCCAATTAACAGCCCCCATTACCCCAAAAAGGAATGGAGTTATTAGCACTTATGGTTTGTAAATGGCACCCAGAATAATGTTGCACGAAGCACAATTTCACATCATTCTGGGTCCATTTGTGTGAAAACAAGGTCCAATCAGGCTGAAACGTTACAAGAAGGTAGAATCTATTGAGTTGTAAGTGATCTGAACGTTTCATGATGATCACACATTCCTATAGGGGGTCAAACCATGTCCCAAAGGTCACTGGGCCTGGTGTCACTTTAAAGAAGTAGTCCAGTTACACCTTTGTGGGCTTATAACTTGGCTTCTGAATGTCCTAGAGAGGTCAGGTTTGTTTTAGTGTACTCCAATCAACAGCCCCTACAACCACAAAAAGGAATGGAGTCATTAGCACTTATGGTTTGTAAATGGCACCAAGAATTAGGTTGCACGAAGCACAATTTCACATCATTCTGGGTCCATTTGTGTGAAAACAAGGTACAATCAGGCTGAAACGTTACAAGAAGGTAGAATCTATTGAGTTGTAAGTGATCTGAACGTTTCATGATGATCACATATTCCTATAGGGGGTCAAACCATGTCCCAAAGGTCACTGGGCCTGGTGTCACTTTAAAGAAGTAGTCCAGTTACACATTTGTGGGCTTATAACTTGGCTTCTGAATATCCTAGAGAGGTCAAGTTTGTTTTAGAGTACTCCAATTGACAGACCCTATTACCTCAAAAAGGAATGGAGTCATTAGCACTTATGGTTTTTAAATGGCACCTAGAATTATGTTGCACGAAGCACAATTTCACATCATTCTGGGTTCATTTGTGTGAAAACAAGGACCAATCAGGCTGAAACGTTACAGAAAGGTAGAATCTATTGAGTTGTAAGTGATCTGAACGTTTCATGATGATAGCACTTTCCTAAGGGGGTCAAACCATGTCCCAAATGTCACCGGATCTGGTGTCAATTTAAAGAAGTGGTCCAGTTACACATTTGTGGGCTTATAACTTGGCTTCTGAATGTCCTAGAGAGATCAGGTTTGTTTTAGTGTACTCCAATCAACAGCCCCTACAACCACAAAAAAGAATGGAGTCATTAGCACTTATGGTTTGTAAATGGCACCCAGAATTATGTTGCACGAAGCACAATTTCACATCATTCTTGGTCCATTTGTGTGAAACACCAATCAGGCTGAAACATTACAAGAAGGTAGAATCTACTGAGTTGTAAGTGATCTGAACGTTTCATGATGATCGCACATTCCTAAGGGGGTCAAACCATGTCCCAAAGGTCACCGGATCTGGTGTCATTTTAAAGAAGTAGTCCAGTTACACATTTGTGGGCTTATAACTTGGCTTCTGAATGTCCTAGAGAGATCAGGTTTGATTTAGTGTACTCCAATCAACAGCCCCTACAACCACAAAAAAGAATGGAGTCATTAGCACTTATGGTTTGTAAATGGCACCCAGAATTATGTTGCACGAAGCACAATTTCACATCATTCTGGGTCCATTTGTATGAAAACAAGGTCCAGTCAGGCTGAAACGTTACAAGAAGGTAGAATCTATTGAGTTGTAAGTGATCTGAACGTTTCATGATGATCGCACATTCCTATAGGGGGTCAAACCATGTCCCAAAGGTCACCGGGCCTGGTGTCACTTTAAAGAAGTAGTCCAGTTACACCTTTGTGGTTTTATAACTTGGCTTCTGAATGTCCTAGAGAGATCAGGTTTGTTTTAGTGTACTCCAATCAACAGTCCCTACATCCACAAAAAGGAATGGAAACAATAGCACTTATGGTTTTTAAATGGCACCCAGAATTATGTTGCACGAAGCACAATTTCACATCATTCTGGGTTCATTTGTGTGAAAACAAGGTCCAATAGGGCTGAAACGTTACAGAAAGGTAGAATCTATTGAGTTGTAAGTGATCTGAACGTTTCATGATGATAGCCCTTTCCTAAGGGGGTCAAACCATGTCCCAAAGGTCACCGGATCTGGTGTCACTTTAAAGAAGTAGTCCAGTTACACATTTGTGGGCTTATAACTTGGCTTCTGAATGTCCTAGAGAGATCAGGTTTGTTTTAGTGTACTCCAATCAACAGCCCCTACAACCACAAAAAGGAATGGAGTCATTAGCACTTATGGTTTGTAAATGGCACCCAGAATTATGTTGCACGAAGCACAATTTCACATCTTTCTGGGTCCATTTGTGTGAAAAAAAGGTCCAATCAGGCTGAAACGTTACAAGAAGGTAGAATCTATTGAGTTCTAATTGATCTGAACGTTTCATGATGATCGCACATTCTCATAGGGGGTCAAACCATGTCCCAAAGGTCACCGGGCCTGGTGTCACTTTAAAGAAGTAGTGCAGTTACACTTTTGTGGGCTTATAACTTGGCTTCTGAATATCCTAGAGAGGTCAGGTTTAATTTAGAGTACTCCAATTAACAGCCCCCATTACACCAAAAAGGAATGGAGTCATTAGCACTTATGGTTTGTAAATGGCACCCAGAATTATGTTGCACGAAGCACAATTTCACATCATTCTGGGTCCATTTGTGTGAAAACAAGGTCCAATCAGGCTGAAACGTTACAAGAAGGTAGAATCTATTGAGTTGTAAGTGATCTGAACGTTTCATGATGATCGCACATTCCTATAGGGGGTCAAACCATGTCCCAAAGGTCACTGGGCCAGGTGTCACTTTAAAGAAGTAGTCCAGTTACACCTTTGTGGGCTTATAACTTGTCTTCTGAATGTCCTAGAGAGGTCAGGTTTGTTTTAGTGTACTCAAATCAACAGCCCCTACAACCACAAAAAGGAATGGAGTCATTAGCACTTATGGTTTGTAAATGGCACCAAGAATTAGGTTGCACAAAGACAATTTCACATCATTCTGGGTCCATTTGTGTGAAAACAAGGTCCAATCAGGCTGAAACGTTACAAGAAGGTACAATCTATTGAGTTGTAAGTGATCTGAACGTTTCATGATGATCGCATATTCCTATAGGGGGTCAAACCATGTCCCAAAGGTCACCGGGCCTGGTGTCACTTTAAAGAAGTAGTCCAGTTACACATTTGTGGGCTTATAACTTGGCTTCTCAATATCCTAGAGAGGTCAAGTTTGTTTTAGAGTACTCCAATTAACAGTCCCTATTACCTCAAAAAGGAATGGAGTCATTAGCACTTATGGTTTGTAAATGGCACCAAGAATTAGGTTGCACAAAGCACAATTTCACATCATTCTGGGTCCATTTGTGTGAAAACAAGGTCCAATCAGGCTGAAACGTTACAAGAAGGTAGAATCTATTGAGTTGTAAGTGATCTGAACGTTTCATGATGATCGCATATTCCTATAGGGGGTCAAACCATGTCCCAAAGGTCACCGGGCCTGGTGTCACTTTAAAGAAGTAGTCCAGTTACACATTTGTGGGCTTATAACTTGGCTTCTCAATATCCTAGAGAGGTCAAGTTTGTTTTAGAGTACTCCAATTAACAGTCCCTATTACCTCAAAAAGGAATGGAGTCATTAGCACTTATGGTTTTTAAATGGCACCCAGAATTATGTTGCACGAAGCACAATTTCACATCATTCTGGGTCCATTTCTGTGAAAACAAGGTCCAGTCAGGCTGAAACGTTACAAGAAGGTAGAATCTATTGAGTTGTAAGTGATCTGAACGTTTCATGATGATCGCATATTCCTATAGGGGGTCAAACCATGTCCCAAAGGTCACAGGGCCTGGTGTCACTTTAAAGAAGTAGTCCAGTTACACATTTGTGGGCTTATAACTTGGCTTCTGAATATCCTAGAGAGGTCAAGTTTGTTTTAGAGTACTCCAATTAACAGCCCCCATTACCTCAAAAAGGAATGGAGTCATTAGCACTTATGGTTTTTAAATGGCACCCAGAATTATGTTGCACGAAGCACAATTTCACATCATTCTGGGTTCATTTGTGTGAAAACAAGGTCCAATCAGGCTGAAACGTTACAGGAAGGTAGAATCTATTGAGTTGTAAGTGATCTGAACGTTTCATGATGATAGCACTTTCCTAAGGGTGTCAAACCATGTCCCAAAGGTCACCGGATCTGGTGTCAATTTAAAGAAGTGGTCCAGTTACACATTTGTGGGCTTATAACTTGGCTTCTGAATGTCCTGGAGAGATCAGGTTTGTTTTAGTGTACTCCAATCAACAGCCCTTACAACCACAAAAAGGAATGGAGTCATTAGCACTTATGGTTTGTAAATGGCACCAAGAATTAGGTTGCACAAAGCACAATTTCACATCATTCTGGGTCCATTTGTGTGAAAACAAGGTCCAATCAGGCTGAAACGTTACAAGAAGGTAGAATCTATTGAGTTGTAAGTGATCTGAACGTTTCATGATGATCGCATATTCCTATAGGGGGTCAAACCATGTCCCAAAGGTCACCGGGCCTGGTGTCAATTTAAAGAAGTAGTCCAGTTACACATTTGTGGGCTTATAACTTGGCTTCTCAATATCCTAGAGAGGTCAAGTTTGTTTTAGAGTACTCCAATTAACAGTCCCTATTACCTCAAAAAGGAATGGAGTCATTAGCACTTATGGTTTTTAAATGGCACACAGAATTATGTTGCACGAAGCACAATTTCACATCATTCTGGGTCCATTTCTGTGAAAACAAGGTCCAGTCAGGCTGAAACGTTACAAGAAGGTAGAATCTATTGAGTTGTAAGTGATCTGAACGTTTCATGATGATCGCATATTCCTATAGGGGGTCAAACCATGTCCCAAAGGTCACAGGGCCTGGTGTCAATTTAAAGAAGTAGTCCAGTTACACATTTGTGGGCTTATAACTTGGCTTCTGAATATCCTAGAGAGGTCAAGTTTGTTTTAGAGTACTCCAATTAACAGCCCCTATTACCTAAAAAAGGAATGGAGTCATTAGCACTTATGGTTTTTAAATGGCACCCAGAATTATGTTGCACGAAGCACAATTTCACATCATTCTGGGTCCATTTGTGTGAAAAAAAGGTCAAATCAGGCTGAAACGTTACAAGAAGGTAGAATCTATTGAGCTGTAAGTGATCTGAACGTTTCATGATGATCGCACATTCCTATAGGGGGTCAAACCATGTCCCAAAGGTCACCAGCCCTGGTGTCACTTTAAAGAAGTAGTCCAGTTACACATTTGTGGGATTATAACTTGGCTTCTGAATACCCTAGAGAGGTCAGGTTTGTTTTAGAGTACTCCAATTAAGAGCCCCCATTACCCCAAAAAGGAATGGAGTCATTAGCACTTATGGTTTTTAAATGGCACCCAGAATTATGTTGCACGAAGCACAATTTCACATCATTCTGGGTTCATTTGTGTGAAAACAAGGTCCAATCAGGCTGAAACGTTACAGGAAGGTAGAATCTATTGAGTTGAAAGTGATCTGAACGTTTCATGATGATAGCACTTTCCTAAGGGTGTCAAACCATGTCCCAAAGGTCACCGGATCTGGTGTCAATTTAAAGAAGTGGTCCAGTTACACATTTGTGGGCTTATAACTTGGCTTCTGAATGTCCTAGAGAGATCAGGTTTGTTTTAGTGTACTCCAATCAACAGCCCTTACAACCACAAAAAGGAATGGAGTCATTAGCACTTATGGTTTGTAAATGGCACCAAGAATTAGGTTGCACAAAGCACAATTTCACATCATTCTGGGTCCATTTGTGTGAAAACAAGGTCCAATCAGGCTGAAACGTTACAAGAAGGTAGAATCTATTGAGTTGTAAGTGATCTGAACGTTTCATGATGATCGCACATTCCTATAGGGGGTCAAACCATGTCCCAAAGGTCACCGGGCCTTGTGTCACTTTAAAGAAGTAGTGCAGTTACACCTTTGTGGGCTTATAACTTGGCTTCTCAATATCCTAGAGAGGTCAGGTTTAATTTATAGTACTCCAATTAACAGCCCCCATTACCCCAAAAAGGAGTGGAGTCATTAGCACTTATGGTTTTTAATTGGCACCCAGAATTATGTTGCACGAAGCACAATTTCACATCATTCTGGGTTCATTTGTGTGAAAACAAGGTCCAATCAGGCTGAAACGTTACAGGAAGGTATAATCTATTGAGTTGTAAGTGATCTGAACGTTTCATGATGATAGCACTTTCCTAAGGGGGTCAAACCATGTCCCAAAGGTCACCGGATCTGGTGTCAATTTAAAGTAGTAGTCCAGTTACACATTTGTGGGCTTATAACTTGGCTTCTGAATGTCCAAGAGAGATCAGGTTTGTTTTAGTGTACTCCAATCAACAGTTCCTACATCCACAAAAAGGAATGGAGTCTTTCGCACTTATGGTTTTTAAATGGCACCCAGAATTATGTTGCACGAAGCACAATTTCACATCATTCTGGGTTCAATTGTGTGAAAACAAGGTCCAATAGGGCTGAAACGTTACAGAAAGGTAGAATCTATTGAGTTGTAAGTGGTCTGAACGTTTCATGATGATAGCACTTTCCTAAGGGGGTCAAACCATGTCCCAAAGGTCACCGGATCTGGTGTCAATTTAAAGAAGTGGTCCAGTTACACATTTGTGGGCTTATAACTTGGCTTCTGAATGTCCTAGAGAGATCATGTTTGTTTTAGTGTACTCCAATCAACAGCCCCTACAACCACAAAAAGGAATGGAGTCATTAGCACTTATGGTTTGTAAATGGCACCCAGAATTATGTTGCACGAAGCACAATTTCACATCATTCTGGGTCCATTTGTGTGAAAACAAGGTCCAATCAGGCTGAAACGTTACAAGAAGGTAGAATCTATTGAGTTGTAAGTGATCTGAACGTTTCATGATGATCGCACATTCCTATAGGGGGTCAAACCATGTCCCAAAGGTCACTGGGCCAGGTGTCACTTTAAAGAAGTAGTCCAGTTACACCTTTGTGGGCTTATAACTTGTCTTCTGAAT
Source organism: Nothobranchius furzeri (assembly GCF_043380555.1). Taxonomy (NCBI): domain Eukaryota; kingdom Metazoa; phylum Chordata; class Actinopteri; order Cyprinodontiformes; family Nothobranchiidae; genus Nothobranchius; species Nothobranchius furzeri. The sequence goes on from NC_091750.1 coordinate 15,508,765, forward strand.
GTCCTAGAGAGGTCAGGTTTGTTTTAGTGTACTCAAATCAACAGCCCCTACAACCACAAAAAGGAATGGAGTCATTAGCACTTATGGTTTGTAAATGGCACCAAGAATTAGGTTGCACAAAGCACAATTTCACATCATTCTGGGTCCATTTGTGTGAAAACAAGGTCCAATCAGGCTGAAACGTTACAAGAAGGTAGAATCTATTGAGTTGTAAGTGATCTGAACATTTCATGATGATCGCATATTCCTATAGGGGGTCAAACCATGTCCCAAAGGTCACCGGGCCTGGTGTCACTTTAAAGAAGTAGTGCAGTTACACATTTGTGGGCTTATAACTTGGCTTCTCAAAATCCTAGAGAGGTCAAGTTTGTTTTAGAGTACTCCAATTAACAGTCCCTATTACCTCAAAAAGGAATGGAGTCATTAGCACTTATGGTTTTTAAATGGCACCCAGAATTATGTTGCACGAAGCACAATTTCACATCATTCTGGGTCCATTTCTGTGAAAACAAGGTCCAGTCAGGCTGAAACGTTACAAGAAGGTAGAATCTATTGAGTTGTAAGTGATCTGAACATTTCATGATGATCGCATATTCCTATAGGGGGTCAAACCATGTCCCAAAGGTCACAGGGCCTGGTGTCACTTTAAAGAAGTAGTCCAGTTACACATTTGTGGGCTTATAACTTGGCTTCTGAATATCCTAGAGAGGTCAAGTTTGTTTTAGAGTACTCCAATTAACAGCCCCCATTACCTCAAAAAGGAATGGAGTCATTAGCACTTATGGTTTTTAAATGGCACCCAGAATTATGTTGCACGAAGCACAATTTCACATCATTCTGGGTCCATTTGTGTGAAAACAAGGTCAAATCAGGCTGAAACGTTACAAGAAGGTAGAATCTATTGAGCTGTAAGTGATCTGAACGTTTCATGATGATCGCACATTCCTATAGGGGGTCAAACCATGTCCCAAAGGTCACCGGCCCTGGTGTCACTTTAAAGAAGTAGTCCAGTTACACATTTGTGGGATTATAACCTGGCTTCTGAATACCCTAGAGAGGTCAGGTTTGTTTTAGTGTACTCCAATTAAGAGCCCCCATTACCCCAAAAAGGAATGGAGTCATTAGCACTTATGGTTTTTAAATGGCACCCAGAATTATGTTGCACGAAGCACAATTTCACATCATTCTGGGTTCATTTGTGTGAAAACAAGGTCCAATCAGGCTGAAACGTTACAGGAAGGTTGAATCTATTGAGTTGTAAGTAATCTGAACGTTTCATGATGATAGCACTTTCCTAAGGGTGTCAAACCATGTCCCAAAGGTCACCGGATCTGGTGTCAATTTAAAGAAGTGGTCCAGTTACACATTTGTGGGCTTATAACTTGGCTTCTGAATGTCCAAGAGAGATCAGGTTTGTTTTAGTGTACTCCAATCAACAGCCCTTACAACCACAAAAAGGAATGGAGTCATTAGCACTTATGGTTTGTAAATGGCACCAAGAATTAGGTTTCACAAAGCACAATTTCACATCATTCTGGGTCCATTTGTGTGAAAACAAGGTCCAATCAGGCTGAAACGTTACAAGAAGGTAGAATCTATTCAGTTGTAAGTGATCTGAACGTTTCATGATGATCGCATATTCCTATAGGGGGTCAAACCATGTCCCAAAGGTCACCGGGCCTGGTGTCACTTTAAAGAAGTAGTCCAGTTACACATTTGTGGGCTTATAACTTGGCTTCTCAATATCCTAGAGAGGTCAAGTTTGTTTTAGAGTACTCCAATTAACAGTCCCTATTACCTCAAAAAGGAATGGAGTCATTAGCACTTATGGTTTTTAAATGGCACCCAGAATTATGTTGCACGAAGCACAATTTCACATCATTCTGGGTCCATTTCTGTGAAAACAAGGTCCAGTCAGGCTGAAACGTTACAAGAAGGTAGAATCTATTGAGTTGTAAGTGATCTGAACGTTTCATGATGATCGCATATTCCTATAGGGGGTCAAACCATGTCCCAAAGGTCACAGGGCCTGGTGTCACTTTAAAGAAGTAGTCCAGTTACACATTTGTGGGCTTATAACTTGGCTTCTGAATATCCTAGAGAGGTCAAGTTTGTTTTAGAGTACTCCAGTTAACAGCCCCTATTACCTCAAAAAGGAATGGAGTCATTAGCACTTATGGTTTTTAAATGGCACCCAGAATTATGTTGCACGAAGCACAATTTCACATCATTCTGGGTCCATTTGTGTGAAAACAAGGTCAAATCAGGCTGAAACGTTACAAGAAGGTAGAATCTATTGAGCTGTAAGTGATCTGAACGTTTCATGATGATCGCACATTCCTATAGGGGGTCAAACCATGTCCCAAAGGTCACCGGCCCTGGTGTCACTTTAAAGAAGTAGTCCAGTTACACATTTGTGGGATTATAACTTGGCTTCTGAATACCCTAGAGAGGTCAGGTTTGTTTTAGAGTACTCCAATTAAGAGCCCCCATTACCCCAAAAAGGAATGGAGTCATTAGCACTTATGGTTTTTAAATGGCACCCAGAATTATGTTGCACGAAGCACAATTTCACATCATTCTGGGTTCATTTGTGTGAAAACAAGGTCCAATCAGGCTGAAACGTTACAGGAAGGTAGAATCTATTGAGTTGTAAGTGATCTGAACGTTTCATGATGATAGCACTTTCCTAAGGGTGTCAAACCATGTCCCAAAGGTCACCGGATCTGGTGTCAATTTAAAGAAGTGGTCCAGTTACACATTTGTGGGCTTATAACTTGGCTTCTGAATGTCATAGAGAGATCAGGTTTGTTTTAGTGTACTCCATTCAACAGCCCTTACAACCACAAAAAGGAATGGAGTCATTAGCACTTATGGTTTGTAAATGGCACCCAGAATTATGTTGCACGAAGCACAATTTCACATCATTCTGGGTCCATTTGTGTGAAAACAAGGTCCAATCAGGCTGAAACGTTACAAGAAGGTAGAATCTATTGAGTTGTAAGTGATCTGAACGTTTCATGATGATCGCACATTCCTATAGGGGGTCAAACCATGTCCCAAAGGTCACTGGGCCTTGTGTCACTTTAAAGAAGTAGTGCAGTTACACCTTTGTGGGCTTATAACTTGGCTTCTCAATATCCTAGAGAGGTCAGGTTTAATTTAGAGTACTCCAATTAACAGCCCCCATTACCCCAAAAAGGAGTGGAGTCATTAGCACTTATGGTTTTTAATTGGCACCCAGAATTATGTTGCACGAAGCACAATTTCACATCATTCTGGGTTCATTTGTGTGAAAACAAGGTCCAATCAGGCTGAAACGTTACAGGAAGGTAGAATCTATTGAGTTGTAAGTGATCTGAACGTTTCATGATGATAGCACTTTCCTAAGGGGGTCAAACCATGTCCCAAAGGTCACCGGATCTGGTGTCAATTTAAAGTAGTAGTCCAGTTACACATTTGTGGGCTTATAACTTGGCTTCTGAATGTCCAAGAGAGATCAGGTTTGTTTTAGTGTACTCCAATCAACAGCCCTTACAACCACAAAAAGGAATGGAGTCATTAGCACTTATGGTTTGTAAATGGCACCAAGAATTAGGTTGCACAAAGCACAATTTCACATCATTCTGGGTCCATTTGTGTGAAAACAAGGTCCAATCAGGCTGAAACGTTACAAGAAGGTAGAATCTATTGAGTTGTAAGTGATCTGAACGTTTCATGATGATCGCATATTCCTATAGGGGGTCAAAACATGTCCCAAAGGTCACCGGGCCTGGTGTCACTTTAAAGAAGTAGTCCAGTTACACATTTGTGGGCTTATAACTTGGCTTCTCAATATCCTAGAGAGGTCAAGTTTGTTTTAGAGTACTCCAATTAACAGTCCCTATTACCTCAAAAAGGAATGGAGTCATTAGCACCTATGGTTTTTAAATGGCACCCAGAATTATGTTGCACGAAGCACAATTTCACATCATTCTGGGTCCATTTCTGTGAAAACAAGGTCCAGTCAGGCTGAAACGTTACAAGAAGGTAGAATCTATTGAGTTGTAAGTGATCTGAACGTTTCATGATGATCGCATATTCCTATAGGGGGTCAAACCATGTCCCAAAGGTCACAGGGCCTGGTGTCACTTTAAAGAAGTAGTTCAGTTACACATTTGTGGGCTTATAACTTGGCTTCTGAATATCCTAGAGAGGTCAAGTTTGTTTTAGAGTACTCCAATTAACAGCCCCTATTACCTCAAAAAGGAATGGAGTCATTAGCACTTATGGTTTGTAAATGGCACCAAGAATTAGGTTGCACAAAGCACAATTTCACATCATTCTGGGTCCATTTGTGTGAAAACAAGGTCCAATCAGGCTGAAACGTTACAAGAAGGTAGAATCTATTGAGTTGTAAGTGATCTGAACGTTTCATGATGATCGCACATTCCTATAGGGGGTCAAACCATGTCCCAAAGGTCACCGGCCCTGGTGTCACTTTAAAGAAGTAGTCCAGTTACACATTTGTGGGATTATAACTTGGCTTCTGAATACCCTAGAGAGGTCAGGTTTGTTTTAGAGTACTCCAATTAAGAGCCCCCATTACCCCAAAAAGGAATGGAGTCATTAGCACTTATGGTTTTTAAATGGCACCCAGAATTATGTTGCACGAAGCACAATTTCACATCATTCTGGGTTCATTTGTGTGAAAACAAGGTCCAATCAGGCTGAAACGTTACAGGAAGGTAGAATCTATTGAGTTGTAAGTGATCTGAACGTTTCATGATGATAGCACTTTCCTAAGGGTGTCAAACCATGTCCCAAAGGTCACCGGATCTGGTGTCAATTTAAAGAAGTGGTCCAGTTACACATTTGTGGGCTTATAACTTGGCTTCTGAATGTCCTAGAGAGATCAGGTTTGTTTTAGTGTACTCCAATCAACAGCCCTTACAACCACAAAAAGGAATGGAGTCATTAGCACTTATGGTTTGTAAATGGCACCCAGAATTATGTTGCACGAAGCACAATTTCACATCATTCTGGGTCCATTTGTGTGAAAACAAGATCCAATCAGGCTGAAACGTTACAAGAAGGTAGAATCTATTGAGTTGTAAGTGATCTGAACGTTTCATGATGATCGCACATTCCTATAGGGGGTCAAACCATGTCCCAAAGGTCACCGGGCCTTGTGTCACTTTAAAGAAGTAGTGCAGTTACACCTTTGTGGGCTTATAACTTGGCTTCTCAATATCCTAGAGAGGTCAGGTTTAATTTAGAGTACTCCAATTAACAGCCCCCATTACCCCAAAAAGGAGTGGAGTCATTAGCACTTATGGTTTTTAATTGGCACCCAGAATTATGTTGCACGAAGCACAATTTCACATCATTCTGGGTTCATTTGTGTGAAAACAAGGTCCAATCAGGCTGAAACGTTACAGGAAGGTAGAATCTATTGAGTTGTAAGTGATCTGAACGTTTCATGATGATAGCACTTTCCTAAGGGGGTCAAACCATGTCCCAAAGGTCACCGGATCTGGTGTCAATTTAAAGTAGTAGTCCAGTTACACATTTGTGGGCTTATAACTTGGCTTCTGAATGTCCAAGAGAGATCAGGTTTGTTTTAGTGTACTCCAATCAACAGTTCCTACATCCACAAAAAGGAATGGAGTAATTAGCACTTATGGTTTTTAAATGGCACCCAGAATTATGTTTCACGAAGCACAATTTCACATCATTCTGGGTTCAATTGTGTGAAAACAAGGTCCAATAGGGCTGAAACGTTACAGAAAGGTAGAATCTATTGAGTTGTAAGTGGTCTGAACGTTTCATGATGATAGCACTTTCCTAAGGGGGTCAAACCATATCCCAAAGGTCACCGGATCTGGTGTCAATTTAAAGAAGTAGTCCAGTTACACATTTGTGGGCTTATAACTTGGCTTCTGAATGTCCTAGAGAGATCAGGTTTGTTTTAGTGTACTCCAATCAACAGCCCCTACAACCACAAAAATGAATGGAGTCATCAGCACTTATGGTTTGTAAATGGCACCCAGAATTATGTTGCACGAAGCACAATTTCACATCATTCTGGGTTCATTTGTGTGAAAACAAGGTCCAATCAGGCTGAAACGTTACAGGAAGGTAGAATCTATTGAGTTGTAAGTTATCTGAACGTTTCATGATGATAGCACTTTCCTAAGGGGGTCAAACCATGTCCCAAAGGTCACCGGATCTGGTGTCAATTTAAAGAAGTAGTCCAATTACACATTTGTGGGCTCATAACTTGGCTTCTGAATGTCCTAGAGTGAACAGGTTTGTTTCAGAGTACTCCAATCAACAGCCCCTACAACCACAAAAAGGAATGGAGTCATTAGCACTTATGGTTTGTAAATGGCACCCAGAATTATGTTGCACGAAGCACAATTTCACATCATTCTGGGTCCATTTGTGTGAAAACAGGGTCCATTCAGGCTGAAACGTTACAAGAAGGTAGAATCTATTGAGTTGTAAGTGATCTGAACGTTTCATGATGATCACACATTCCTAAGGGGGTCAAACCATGTCCCAAAGGTCACCGGATCTGTTGTCAATTTAAAGAAGTAGTCCAGTTATACATTTGTGGGCTTATAACTTGGCTTGTGAATATCCTAGAGAGATCAGGTTTGTTTTAATGTACTACAATCAACAGTCCCTACATCCACAAAAAGGAATGGAAACATTAGCACTCATGGTTTTTAAATGGCACCCAGAATTATGTTGCACGAAGCACAATTTCACATCATTCTGGGTTCATTTGTGTGAAAACAAGGTCCAATAGGGCTGAAATGTTACAGAAAGGTAGAATCTATTGAGTTGTAAGTGATCTGAATGTTTCATGATGATAGCACTTTCCTAAGGGGGTCAAACCATGTCCCAAAGGTCACCGGATCTGGTGTCACTTTAAAGAAGTAGTCCAGTTACACATTTGTGGGCTTATAACTTGGCTTCTGAATGTCCTAGAGAGATCAGGTTTGTTTTAGTGTACTCCAATCAACAGCCCCTACAACCACAAAAAGGAATGGAGTCATTAGCACTTATGGTTTGTAAATGGCACCCAGAATTATGTTGCACGAAGCACAATTTCACATCATTCTGGGTCCATTTGTGTTAAAACAAGGTCCAATCAGGCTGAAACGTTACAAGAAGGTATAATCTATTGAGTTGTAAGTGATCTGAACGTTTCATGATGATCGCACATTCCTATAGGGGGTCAAACCATGTCCCAAAGGTCACCGGGCCTGTTGTCACTTTAAAGAAGTAGTCCAGTTACACCTTTGTGGTTTTATAACTTGGCTTCTGAATGTCCTAGAGAGATCAGGTTTGTTTTAGTGTACTCCAATCAACAGTCCCTACATCCACAAAAAGGAATGGAAACAATAGCACTTATGGTTTTTAAATGGCACCCAGAATTATGTTGCACGAAGCACAATTTCACATCATTCTGGGTTCATTTGTGTGAAAACAAGGTCCAATAGGGCTGAAACGTTACAGAAAGGTAGAATCTATTGAGTTGTAAGTGATCTGAACGTTTCATGATGATAGCACTTTCCTAAGGGGGTCAAACCATGTCCCAAAGGTCACCGGATCTGGTGTCACTTTAAAGAAGTAGTCCAGTTACACATTTGTGGGCTTATAACTTGGCTTCTGAATGTCCTAGAGAGATCAGGTTTGTTTTAGTGTACTCCAATCAACAGCCCCTACAACCACAAAAAGTAATGGAGTCATTAGCACTTATGGTTTGTAAATGGCACCCAGAATTATGTTGCACGAAGCACAATTTCACATCTTTCTGGGTCCATTTTTGTGAAAAAAAGGTCCAATCAGGCTGAAACGTTACAAGAAGGTAGAATCTATTGAGTTGTAAGTGATCTGAACGTTTCATGATGATCGCACATTCTCATAGGGGGTCAAACCATGTCCCAAAGGTCACCGGGCCTGGTGTCACTTTAATGAAGTAGTGCAGTTACACCTTTGTGGGCTTATAACTTGGCTTCTGAATATCATAGAGAGGTTACGTTTAATTTAGAGTACTCCAATTAACAGCCCCCATTACCCCAAAAAGGAATGGAGTCATTAGCACTTATGGTTTGTGAATGGCACCCAGAATTATGTTGCACGAAGCACAATTTCACATCATTCTGGGTCCATTTGTGTGAAAACAAGGTCCAATCAGGCTGAAACGTTACAAGAAGGTAGAATCTATTGAGTTGTAAGTGATCTGAACGTTTCATGATGATTGCACATTCCTATAGGGGGTCAAACCATGTCCCAAATGTCACTGGGCCAGGTGTCACTTTAAAGAAGTAGTCCAGTTACACCTTTGTGGGCTTATAACTTGTCTTCTGAATGTCCTAGAGAGGTCAGGTTTGTTTTAGTGTACTCCAATCAACAGCCCCTACCACCACAAAAAGGAATGGAGTCATTAGCACTTATGGTTTGTAAATGGCACCAAGAATTAGGTTGCACAAAGCACAATTTCACATCATTCTGGGTCCATTTGTGTGAAAACAAGGTCCAATCAGGCTGAAACGTTACAAGAAGGTAGAATCTATTGAGTTGTAAGTGATCTGAACGTTTCATGATGATCGCATATTCCTATAGGGGGTCAAACCATGTCCCAAAGGTCACAGGGCCTGGTGTCACTTTAAAGAAGTAGTCCAGTTACACATTTGTGGGCTTATAACTTGTCTTCTCAATATCCTAGAGAGGTCAAGTTTGTTTTAGAGTACTCCAATTAACAGCCCCTATTACCTCAAAAAGGAATGGAGTCATTAGCACTTATGGTTTTTAAATGGCACCCAGAATTATGTTGCACGAAGCACAATTTCACATCATTCTGGGTCCATTTCTGTGAAAACAAGGTCCAATCAGGCTGAAACGTTACAAGAAGGTAGAATCTATTGAGTTGTAAGTGATCTGAACGTTTCATGATGATCGCATATTCCAATAGGGGGTCAAACCATGTCCCAAAGGTCACAGGGCCTGGTGTCACTTTAAAGAAGTAGTCCAGTTACACATTTGTGGGCTTATAACTTGGCTTCTGAATATCTTAGAGAGGTCAAGTTTGTTTTAGAGTACTCCAATTAACAGCCCCTATTACCTCAAAAAGGAATGGAGTCATTAGCACTTATGGTTTTTAAATGGCACCCAGAATTATGTTGCACGAAGCACAATTTCACATCATTCTGGGTTCATTTGTGTGAAAACAAGGTCCAATCAGGCTGAAACGTTACAGGAAGGTAGAATCTATTGAGTTGTAAGTGATCTGAACGTTTCATGATGATAGCACTTTCCTAAGGGTGTCAAACCATGTCCCAAAGGTCACCGGATCTGGTGTCAATTTAAAGAAGTGGTCCAGTTACACATTTGTGGGCTTATAACTTGGCTTCTGAATGTCCTAGAGAGATCAGGTTTGTTTTAGTGTACTCCAATCAACAGCCCCTACAACCACAAAAAGGAATGGAGTCATTAGCACTTATGGTTTGTAAATGGCACCCAGAATTATGTTGCACGAAGCACAATTTCACATCATTCTGGGTCCATTTGTGTGAAAACAAGGTCCAATCAGGCTGAAACGTTACAAGAAGGTAGAATCTATTGAGTTGTAAGTGATCTGAACGTTTCATGATGATCGCACATTCCTATAGGGGGTCAAACCATGTCCCAAAGGTCACCGGGCCTTGTGTCACTTTAAAGAAGTAGTGCAGTTACACCTTTATGGGCTTATAACTTGGCTTCTGAATATCCTAGACAGGTCAGGTTTAATTTAGAGTACTCCAATTAACAGCCCCCATTACCCCAAAAAGGAATGGAGTCATTAGCAATTATGGTTTGTAAATGGCACCCAGAATTATGTTGCACGAAGCACAATTTCACATCATTCTGGGTTCATTTGTGTGAAAACAAGGTCCAATCAGGCTGAAACGTTACAGGAAGGTAGAATCTATTGAGTTGTAAGTGATCTGAACGTTTCATGGGGGTCAAACAGTGTCCCAAAGGTCACCGGATCTGGTGTCAATTTAAAGAAGTAGTCCAGTTACACATTTGTGGGCTTATAACTTGGCTTCTGAATGTCCTAGAGAGATCAGGTTTTTTTTAGTGTACTCCAATCAACAGTTCCTACATCCACAAAAAGGAATGGAGTCATTAGCACTTATGGTTTTTAAATGGCACCCAGAATTATGTTGCACGAAGCACAATTTCACATCATTCTGGGTTCATTTGTGTGAAAACAAGGTCCAATAGGGCTGAAACGTTACAGAAAGGTAGAATCTATTGAGTTGTAAGTGATCTGAACGTTTCATGATGATAGAACTTTCCTAAGGGGGTCAAACCATATCCCAAAGGTCACCGGATCGGTGTCAATTTAAAGAAGTAGTCCAGTTACACATTTGTGGGCTTATAACTTGGCTTCTGAATGTCCTAGAGAGATCAGGTTTGTTTTAGTGTACTCCAATCAACAGCCCCTACAACCACAAAAAGGAATGGAGTCATTAGCACTTATGGTTTGTAAACTGCACCCAGAATTATGTTGCACGAAGCACAATTTCACATCATTCTGGGTCCATTTGTGTGAAAACAAGGTCCAATCAGGCTGAAACATTACAAGAAGGTAGAATCTACTGGGTTGTAAGTGATCTGAACGTTTCATGATGATCGCACATTCCTAAGGGGGTCAAACCATGTCCCAAAGGTCACCGGATCTGGTGTCACTTTAAAGAAGTAGTCCAGTTACACATTTGTGGGCTTATAACTTGGCTTCTGAATGTCCTACAGAGATCAGGTTTATTTTAATGTACTCCTATGGTTTTTAAATGGCACCGAGATTTATGTTGCACAAAGCACAATTTCACATCATTCTGGGTTCATTTGTGTGAAAACAAGGTCCAATCAGGCTGAAACATTACAGGAAGGTAGAATCTATTGAGTTGTAAGTGATCTGAACGTTTCATGATGATAGCACTTTCCTAAGGGGGTCAAACCATGTCCCAAAGGTCACCGGATCTGGTGTCAATTTAAAGAAGTAGTCCAGTTACACATTTGTGGGCTTATAACTTGGCTTCTGAATGTCCTAGAGAGATCAGGTTTGTTTTAGTGTACTCCAATCAACAGTTCCTACATCCACAAAAAGGAATGGAGTCATTAGCACTTATGGTTTTTAAATGGCACCCAGAATTATGTTGCACGAAGCACAATTTCACATCATTCTGGGTTCATTTGTGTGAAAACAAGGTCCAATAGGGCTGAAACGTTACAGAAAGGTAGAATCTATTGAGTTGTAAGTGATCTGAACGTTTCATGATGATAGAACTTTCCTAAGGGGGTCAAACCATATCCCAAAGGTCACCGGATCTGGTGTCAATTTAAAGAAGTAGTCCAGTTACACATTTGTGAGCTTATAACTTGGCTTCTGAATGTCCTAGAGAGATCAGGTTTGTTTTAGTGTACTCCAATCAACAGCCCCTACAACCACAAAAAGGAATGTAGTCATGAGCACTTATGGTTTGTAAATGGCACCCAGAATTATGTTGCACGAAGCACAATTTCACATCATTCTGGGTCCATTTGTGTGAAAACAAGGTTCAATCAGGCTGAAACGTTACAAGAAGGTAGAATCTATTGAGTTGTAAGTGATCTGAACGTTTCATGATGATCGCACATTCCTATAGGGGGTCAAACCATGTCCCAAAGGTCACCGGGCCTGGTGTCACTTTAAAGAAGTAGTGCAGTTACACCTTTGTGGGCTTATAACTTGGCTTCTGAATATCGTAGAGAGGTCAGGTTTAATTTAGAGTACTCCAATTAACAGCCCCCATTACCCCAAAAAGGAATGGAGTCATTAGCACTTATGGTTTTTAAATGGCACCCAGAATTATGTTGCACGAAGCACAATTTCACATCATTCTGGGTTCATTTGTGTGAAAACAAGGTCCAATCAGGCTGAAACGTTACAGTAAGGTAGAATCTATTGAGTTGTAAGTGATCTGAACGTTTCATGATGATAGCACTTTCCTAAGGGGGTCAAACCATGTCCCAAAGGTCACCGGATCCGGTGTCAATTTAAATTAGTCCAGTTACACATTTGTGCGCTCATAACATGGCTTCTGAATGTCCTAGAGTGATCAGGTTTGTTTCAGAGTACTCCAATCAACAGCCCCTACATCCACAAAAAGGAATGGAGTCATTAGCACTTATGGTTTGTAAATGGCACCCAGAATTATTTTGCACGAAGCACAATTTCACATCATTCTGGGTCCATTTGTGTGAAAACAAGGTCCAATCAAGTTGAACGTTACAAGAAGGTAGAATCTATTGAGCTCTAAGTGATCTGAACGTTTCATGATGATCGCACATTCCTATAGGGGGTCAAACCATGTCCCAAAGGTCACCGGGCCGGGTGTCACTTTAAAGAAGTAGTGCAGTTACACCTTTATGGGCTTATAACTTGGCTTCTGAATGACCTAGAGAGGTCAGGTTTAATTTAGAGTACTCCAATTAACAGCCCACATTACCCCAAAAAGGAATGGAGTCATTAGCACTTATGGTTTGTAAATGGCACCCAGAATTATTTTGCACGAAGCACAATTTCACATCATTCTGGGTCCATTTGTGTGAAAACAAGGTCCAATCAAGCTGAAACGTTACAAGAAGGTAGAATCTATTGAGCTGTAAGTGATCTGAACGTTTCATGATGATCGCACATTCCTATAGGGGGTAAAACCATGTCCCAAAGGTCACTGGGCCTGGTGTCACTTTAAAGAAGTAGTGCAGTTACACCTTTATGGGCTTATAACTTGGCTTCTGAATATCCTAGAGAGGTCAGGTTTAATTTAGAGTACTCCAATTAACAGCCCCCATTACCCCAAAAAGGAATGGAGTCATTAGCACTTATGGTTTGTAAATGGCACCCAGAATTATGTTGCACGAAGCACAATTTCACATCATTCTGGGTTCATTTGTGTGAAAACAAGGTCCAATCAGGCTGAAACGTTACAGGAAGGTAGAATCTATTGAGTTGTAAGTGATCTGAACATTTCATGGGGGTCAAACCATGTCCCAAAGGTCACCGGATCTGGTGTCAATTTAAAGAAGTAGTCCAGTTACACATTTGTGGGCTTATAACTTGGCTTCTGAATGTCCTAGAGAGATCAGGTTTGTTTTAGTGTACTCCAATCAACAGTTCCTACATCCACTAAAAGGAATGGAGTCATTAGCACTTATGGTTTTTAAATGGCACCCAGAATTATGTTGCACGAAGCACAATTTCACATCATTCTGGGTTCATTTGTGTGAAAACATGGTCCAATAGGGCTGAAACGTTACAGAAAGGTAGAATCTATTGAGTTGTAAGTGATCTGAACGTTTAATGATGATAGAACTTTCCTTAGGGGGTCAAACCATATCCCAAAGGTCACCGGATCTGGTGTCAATTTGAAGAAGTAGTCCAGTTACACATTTGTGGGCTTATAACTTGGCTTCTGAATTTCCTAGAGAGATCAGGTTTGTTTTAGTGTACTCCAATCAACAGCCCCTACAACCACAAAAAGGAATGGAGTCATTAGCACTTTTGGTTTGTAAATGGCACCCAGAATTATGTTGCACGAAGCACAATTTCACATCATTCTGGGTCCATTTGTGTGAAAACAAGGTCCAATCAGGCTGAAACGTTACAAGAAGGTAGAATCTATTGAGTTGTAAGTGATCTGAACGTTTCATGATGATCGCACATTCCTATAGGGGGTCAAACCATGTCCCAAAGGTCACCGGGCCTGGTGTGACTTTAAAGAAGTAGTGCAGTTACACCTTTGTGGGCTTATAACTTGGCTTCTGAATATCCTAGAGAGGTCAGGTTTAATTTAGAGTACTCCAATTAACAGCCCCCATTACCCCAAAAAGGAATGGAGTCATTAGCACTTATGGTTTTTAAATGGCACCCAGAATTAAGTTGCACGAAGCACAATTTCACATCATTCTGGGTTCATTTGTGTGAAAACAAGGTCCAATCAGGCTGAAACGTTACAGGAAGGTAGAATCTATTGAGTTGTAAGTGATCTGAACGTTTCATCATGATAGCACTTTCCTAAGGGGGACAAACCATGTCCCAAAGGTCACCGGGTCTGGTGTCAATTTAAATAAGTAGTCCAGTTACACATTTGTGCGCTCATAACATGGCTTCTGAATGTCCTAGAGTGATCAGGTTTGTTTCAGAGTACTCCAATCAACAGCCCCTACAACCACAAAAAGGAATGGAGTCATTAGCACTTATGGTTTGTTAATGGCACCCAGAATTATTTTGCACGAAGCACAATTTCACATCATTCTGGGTCCATTTGTGTGAAAACAAGGTCCAATCAAGCTGAAACGTTACAAGAAGGTAGAATCTATTGAGCTGTAAGTGATCTGAATGTTTCATGATGATCGCACATTCCTATAGGGGGTCAAACCATGTCCCAAAGGTCACCGGGCCTGGTGTCACTTTAAAAGAAGTAGTGCAGTTACACCTTCATGGGCTTATAACTTGGCTTCTTAATGACCTAGAGAGGTCAGGTTTAATTTAGAGTACTCCAATTAACAGCCCACATTACCCCAAAAAGGAATGGAGTCATTAGCACTTATGGTTTGGAAATGGCACCCAGAATTATGTTGCACGAAGCACAATTTCACATCATTCTGGGTTCATTTGTGTGAAAACAAGGTCCAATCAGGCTGAAACGTTACAGGAAGGTAGAATCTATTGAGTTGTAAGGGGTCTGAACGTTTCATGATGATAGCACTTTCCTAAGGGGGTCAAACCATGTCCCAAAGGTCACCGGATCTGGTGTCAATTTAAAGAAGTAGTCCAGTTACACATTTGTGGGCTTATAACTTGGCTTCTGAATGTCCTAGATAGATCAGGTTTGTTTTAGTGTACTCCAATCAACAGCCCCTACAACGACAAAAAGGAATGGAGTCATTAGCACTTATGGTTTGTAAATTGCACCCAGAATTATGTTGCACGAAGCACAATTTCACATCATTCTGGGTTCATTTGTGTGAAAACAGGGTCCATTCAGGCTGAAACGTTACAAGAAGGTAGAATCTATTGAGTTGTAAGTGATCTGAACGTTTCATGATGATCGCACATTCCTAAGGGGGTCAAACCATGTCCTAAAGGTCACCGGATCTGTTGTCAATTTAAAGAAGTAGTCCAGTTATACATTTGTGGGCTTATAACTTGGCTTGTGAATATCCTAGAGAGATCAGGTTTGTTTTAATGTACTACAATCAACAGCCCCTACAACCACAAAAAGGAATTGAGTCATTAGCACTTATGGTTTGTAAATGGCACCCAGAATTATGTTGCACGAAGCACAATTTCACATCATTCTGGGTCCATTTGTGTGAAAACAAGGTCCAATCAGGCTGAAACATTACAAGAAGGTAGAATCTATTGAGTTGTAAGTAATCTGAATGTTTCATGATGATAGAACTTTCCTAAGGGGGTCAAACCATGTCCCAAAGGTCACCGGGGCTGGTGTCACTTTAAAGAAGTAGTCCAGTTACACCTTTGTGGTTTTATAACTTGGCTTCTGAATGTCCTAGAGAGATCAGGTTTGTTTTAGTGTACTCCAATCAACAGTTCCTACATCCACAAAAAGGAATGGAAACATTAGCACTTATGGTTTTTAAATGGCACCCAGAATTATGTTGCACGAAGCACAATTTCACATCATTCTGGGTTCATTTGTGTGAAAACAAGGTCCAATAGGGCTGAAACGTTACAGAAAGGTAGAATCTATTGAGTTGTAAGTGATCTGAATGTTTCATGATGATAGCACTTTCCTAAGGGGGTCAAACCATGTCCCAAAGGTCACCGGATCTGGTGTCACTTTAAAGAAGTAGTCCAGTTACATATTTGTGGGCTTATAACTTGGCTTCTGAATGTCCTAGAGAGATCAGGTTTGTTTTATTGTACTCCAATCAACAGCCCCTACAACCACAAAAAGGAATGGAGTCATTAGCACTTATGGTTTGTAAATGGCACCCAGAATTATGTTGCACGAAGCACAATTTCACATCATTCTGGGTCCATTTGTGTTAAAACAAGGTCCAATCAGGCTGAAACGTTACAAGAAGGTAGAATCTATTGAGTTGTAAGTGATCTGAACGTTTCATGATGATAGCACTTTCCTAAGGGGGTCAAACCATGTCCCAAAGGTCACCGGATCTGGTGTCAATTTAAATAAGTAGTCCAGTTACACATTTGTGGGCTCATAACTTGGCTTCTGAATGTCCTAGAGTGATCAGGTTTGTTTCAGAGTACTCCAATCAACAGCCCCTACAACCACAAAAAGGAATGGAGTCATTAGCCCTTATGGTTTGTAAATGGCACCCAGAATTATTTTGCACGAAGCACAATTTCACATCATTCTGGGTCCATTTGAGTGAAAACAAGGTCCAATCAAGCTGAAACGTTACAAGAAGGTAGAATCTATTGAGCTGTAAGTTATCTGAACGTTTCATGATGATCGCACATTCCTATAGGGGGTCAAACCATGTCCCAAAGGTCACCGGGCCTGGTGTCACTTTAAAGAAGTAGTGCAGTTACACCTTTATGGGCTTATAACTTGGCTTCTGAATATCCTAGAGAGATCAGGTTTGTTTTAGTGTACTCCAATCAACAGCCCCTACAACCACAAAAAGGAATGGAGTCATTAGCAATTATGGTTTGTAAATGGCACCCAGAATTATGTTGCACGAAGCACAATTTCACATCATTCTGGGTTCATTTGTGTGAAAACAAGGTCCAATCAGGCTGAAACGTTACAGGAAGGTAGAATCTATTGAGTTGTAAGTGATCTGAACGTTTCATGGGGGTCAAACAGTGTCCCAAAGGTCACCGGATCTGGTGTCAATTTAAAGAAGTAGTCCAGTTACACATTTGTGGGCTTATAACTTGGCTTCTGAATGTCCTAGAGAGATCAGGTTTGTTTTAGTGTACTCCAATCAACAGTTCCTACATCCACAAAAAGGAATGGAGTCATTAGCACTTATGATTTTTAAATGGCACCCAGAATTATGTTGCACGAAGCACAATTTCACATAATTCTGGGTTCATTTGTGTGAAAACAAGGTCCACCAGGGCTGAAATGTTACAGAAAGGTAGAATCTATTGAGTTGTAAGTGATCTGAACGTTTCATGATGATAGAACTTTCCTAAGGGGGTCAAACCATATCCCAAAGGTCACCGGATCGGTGTCAATCTAAAGAAGTAGTCCAGTTACACATTTGTGGGCTTATAACTTGGCTTCTGAATGTCCTAGAGAGATCAGGTTTCTTTTAGTGTACTCCAAACAACAGCCCCTACAACCACAAAAAGGAATGGAGTCATTAGCACTTATGGTTTGTAAATGGCACCCAGAATTATGTTGCACGAAGCACAATTTCACATCATTCTGGGTCCATTTGTGTGAAAACAAGGTCCAATCAGGCTGAAACATTACAAGAAGGTAGAATCTACTGGGTTGTAAGTGATCTGAACGTTTCATGATGATCGCACATTCCTAAGGGGGTCAAACCATGTCCCAAAGGTCACCGGATCTGGTGTCACTTTAAAGAAGTAGTCCAGTTACACATTTGTGGGCTTATAACTTGGCTTCTGAATGTCCTAGAGAGATCAGGTTTGTTTTAGTGTACTCCAATCAACAGTTCCTACATCCACAAAAAGGAATGGAGTCATTAGCACTTATGGTTTTTAAATGGCACCCAGAATTATGTTGCACGAAGCACAATTTCACATCATTCTGGGTTCATTTGTGTGAAAACAAGGTCCAATAGGGCTGAAACGTTACAGAAAGGTAGAATCTATTGAGTTGTAAGTGATCTGAACGTTTCATGATGATAGAACGTTCCTAAGGGGGTCAAACCATATCCCAAAGGTCACCGGATCTGGTGTCAATTTAAAGAAGTAGTCCAGTTACACATTTGTGGGCTTATAACTTGGCTTCTGAATGTCCTAGATAGATCAGGTTTGTTTTAGTGTTCTCCAATCAACAGCCCCTACAACGACAAAAAGGAATGGAGTCATTAGCACTTATGGTTTGTAAATTGCACCCAGAATTATGTTGCACGAAGCACAATTTCACATCATTCTGGGTTCATTTGTGTGAAAACAGGGTCCATTCAGGCTGAAACGTTACAAGAAGGTAGAATCTATTGAGTTGTAAGTGATCTGAACGTTTCATGATGATCGCACATTCCTAAGGGGGTCAAACCATGTCTTAAAGGTCACCGGATCTGTTGTCAATTTAAAGAAGTAGTCCAGATATACATTTGTGGGCTTATAACTTGGCTTGTGAATATCCTAGAGAGATCAGGTTTGTTTTAATGTACTACAATCAACGGCCCCTACAACCACAAAAAGGAATTGAGTCATTAGCACTTATGGTTTGTAAATGGCACCCAGAATTATGTTGCACGAAGCACAATTTCACATCATTCTGGGTCCATTTGTGTGAAAACAAGGTCCAATCAGGCTGAAACATTACAAGAAGGTAGAATCTATTGAGTTGTAAGTGATCTGAACGTTTCATGATGATAGCACTTTCCTAAGGGGGTCAAACCATGTCCCAAAGGTCACCGGATCTGGTGTCAATTTAAATAAGTAGTCCAGTTACACATTTGTGGGCTCATAACTTGGCTTCTGAATGTCCTAGAGTGATCAGGTTTGTTTCAGAATACTCCAATCAACAGCCCCTACAACCACAAAAAGGAATGGAGTCATTAGCCCTTATGGTTTGTAAATGGCACCCAGAATTATTTTGCACGAAGCACAATTTCACATCATTCTGGGTCCATTTGTGTGAAAACAAGGTCCAATCAAGCTGAAACGTTACAAGAAGGTAGAATCTATTGAGCTGTAAGTTATCTGAACGTTTCATGATGATCGCACATTCCTATAGGGGGTCAAACCATGTCCCAAAGGTCACCGGGCCTGGTGTCACTTTAAAGAAGTAGTGCAGTTACACCTTTATGGGCTTATTACTTGGCTTCTGCATATCCTAGAGAGATCAGGTTTGTTTTAGTGTACTCCAATCAACAGCCCCTACAACCACAAAAAGGAATGGAGTCATTAGCAATTATGGTTTGTAAATGGCACCCAGAATTATGTTGCACGAAGCACAATTTCACATCATTCTGGGTTCATTTGTGTGAAAACAAGGTCCAATCAGGCTGAAACGTTACAGGAAGGTAGAATCTATTGAGTTGTAAGAGATCTGAACGTTTCATGGGGGTCAAACAGTGTCCCAAAGGTCACCGGATCTGGTGTCAATTTAAAGAAGTAGTCCAGTTACACATTTGTGGGCTTATAACTTGGCTTCTGAATGTCCTAGAGAGATCAGGTTTGTTTTAGTGTACTCCAATCAACAGTTCCTACATCAACAAAAAGGAATGGAGTCATTAGCACTTATGGTTTTTAAATGGCACCCAGAATTATGTTGCACGAAGCACAATTTCACATCATTCTGGGTTCATTTGTGTGAAAACAAGGTCCACCAGGGCTGAAATGTTACAGAAAGGTAGAATCTATTGAGTTGTAAGTGATCTGAACGTTTCATGATGATAGAACTTTCCTAAGGGGGTCAAACCATATCCCAAAGGTCACCGGATCGGTGTCAATTTAAAGAAGTAGTCCAGTTACACATTTGTGGGCTTATAACTTGGCTTCTGAATGTCCTAGAGAGATCAGGTTTCTTTTAGTGTACTCCAATCAACAGCCCCTACAACCACAAAAAGGAATGGAGTCATTAGCACTTATGGTTTGTAAATGGCACCCAGAATTATGTTGCACGAAGCACAATTTCACATCATTCTGGGTCCATTTGTGTGAAAACAAGGTCCAATCAGGCTGAAACATTACAAGAAGGTAGAATCTACTGGGTTGTAAGTGATCTGAACGTTTCATGATGATCGCACATTCCTAAGGGGGTCAAACCATGTCCCAAAGGTCACCGGATCTGGTGTCACTTTAAAGAAGTAGTCCAGTTACACATTTGTGGGCTTATAACTTGGCTTCTGAATGTCCTAGAGAGATCAGGTTTGTTTTAGTGTACTCCAATCAACAGTTCCTACATCCACAAAAAGGAATGGAGTCATTAGCACTTATGGTTTTTAAATGGCACCCAGAATTATGTTGCACGAAGCACAATTTCACATCATTCTGGGTTCATTTGTGTGAAAACAAGGTCCAGTAGGGCTGAAACGTTACAGAAAGGTAGAATCTATTGAGTTGTAAGTGATCTGACCGTTTCATGATGATAGAACGTTCCTAAGGGGGTCAAACCATATCCCAAAGGTCACCGGATCTGGTGTCAATTTAAAGAAGTAGTCCAGTTACACATTTGTGAGCTTATAACTTGGCTTCTGAATGTCCTAGAGAGATCAGGTTTGTTTTAGTGTACTCCAAACAACAGCCCCTACAACCACAAAAAGGAATGTAGTCATTAGCACTTATGGTTTGTAAATGGCACCCAGAATTATGTTGCACGAAGCACAATTTCACATCATTCTGGGTCCATTTGTGTGAAAACAAGGTTCAATCAGGCTGAAACGTTACAAGAAGGTAGAATCTATTGAGTTGTAAGTGATCTGAACATTTCATGATGATATAACTTTCCTAAGGGGGTCAAACCATATCCCAAAGGTCAACGGATCGGTGTCATTTTAAAGAAGTAGTCCAGTTACACATTTGTGGGCTTATAACTTGGCTTCTGAATGTCCTACAGAGATCAGGTTTATTTTAGTGTACTCCTATGGTTTTTAAATGGCACCCAGAATTATGTTGCACAAAGCACAATTTCACATCATTCTGGGTTCATTTGTGTGAAAACAAGGTCCAATCAGGCTGAAACGTTACAGGAAGGTAGAATCTATTGAGTTGTAAGTGATCTGAACGTTTCATGATGATCGCACATTCCTATAGGGGGTCAAACAATGTCCCAAAGGTCACCGGGCCTGGTGTCACTTTAAAGAAGTAGTCCAGTTACACATTTGTGGGCTTATAACTTGGCTTCTGAATGTCCTAGAGAGATCAGGTTTGTTTTAGTGTACTCCAATCAACAGCCCCTACAACCACAAAAAGGAATGGAGTCATTAGCACTTATGGTTTGTAAAAGGCACCCAGAATTATGTTGCACGAAGCACAATTTCACATCATTCTGGGTTCATTTGTGTGAAAACAAGGTCCAATCAGGCTGAAACGTTACAGGAAGGTAGAATCTATTGAGTTGTAAGTTATCTGAACGTTTCATGATGATAGCACTTTCCTAAGGGGGTCAAACCATGTACCAAAGGTCACCGGATCTGGTGTCAATTTAAAGAAGTAGTCCAGTTACACATTTGTGGGCTCATAACTTGGCTTCTGAATGTCCTAGAGTGATCAGGTTTGTTTCAGAGTACTCCAATCAACAGCCCCTACAACCACAAAAAGGAATGGAGTCATTAGCACTTATGGTTTGTAAATGGCACCCAGAATTATGTTGCACGAAGCACAATTTCACATCATTCCGTCTATTTGTGTGAAAACAGGGTCCATTCAGGCTGTAACGTTACAAGAAGGTAGAATCTATTGAGTTGTAAGTGATCTGAACGTTTCATGATGATCGCACATTCCTATAGGGGGTCAAACCATGTCCCAAAGGTCACCAGCCTGGTGTCACTTTAAAGATGTAGTGCAGTTACACTTTTGTGGGCTTATAACTTGGCTTCTGAATATCCTAGAGAGGTCAGGTTTAATTTAGAGTACTCCAATTAACAGCCCCCATTACCCCAAAAAGGAATGGAGTCATTAGCACTTATGGTTTTTAAATGGCACCCAGAATTATGTTGCACGAAGCATAAATTCACATCATTCTGGGTTCATTTGTGTGAAAACAAGGTCCAATCAGGCTGAAACGTTACAGGAAGGTAGAATCTATTGAGTTGTAAGGGGTCTGAACGTTTCATGATGATAGCACTTTCCTAAGGGGGTCAAACCATAACCCAAAGGTCACCAGATCTGGTGTCAATTTAAAGAAGTAGTCCAGTTACACATTTGTGGGATTATAACTTGGCTTCTGAATGTCCTAGAGAGATCAGGTTTGTTTTAGTGTACTCCAATCAACAGCCCCTACAACCACAAAAAGGAATGGAGTCATTAGCACTTATGGTTTGTAAAAGGCACCCAGAATTATGTTGCACGAAGCACAATTTCACATCATTCTGGGTTCATTTGTGTGAAAACAAGGTCCAATCAGGCTGGAACGTTACAGGAAGGTAGAATCTATTGAGTTGTAAGTTATCTGAACGTTTCATGATGATCGCACTTTCCTAAGGGGGTCAAACCATGTACCAAAGGTCACCGGATCTGGTGTCAATTTAAAGAAGTAGTCCAGTTACACATTTGTGGGCTCATAACTTGGCTTCTGAATGTCCTAGAGTGATCAGGTTTGTTTCAGAGTACTCCAATCAACAGCCCCTACAACCACAAAAAGGAATGGAGTCATTAGCACTTATGGTTTGTAAATGGCACCCAGAATTATGTTGCACGAAGCACAATTTCACATCATTCCGTCTATTTGTGTGAAAACAGGGTCCATTCAGGCTGAAACGTTACAAGAAGGTAGAATCTATTGAGTTGTAAGTGATCTGAACGTTTCATGATGATCGCACATTCCTATAGGGGGTCAAACCATGTCCCAAAGGTCACCGGGCCTGGTGTCACTTTAAAGATGTAGTGCAGTTACACTTTTGTGGGCTTATAACTTGGCTTCTGAATATCCTAGAGAGGTCAGGTTTAATTTAGAGTACTCCAATTAACAGCCCCCATTACCCCAAAAAGGAATGGAGTCATTAGCACTTATGGTTTTTAAATGGCACCCAGAATTATGTTGCACGAAGCATAATTTCACATCATTCTGGGTTCATTTGTGTGAAAACAAGGTCCAATCAGGCTGAAACGTTACAGGAAGGTAGAATCTATTGAGTTGTAAGTGATCTGAATGTTTCATGACGATAGCACTTTCCTAAGGGGGTCAAACCATGTCCCAAAGGTCACCGGATCTGGTGTCAATTTAAAGCAGTCCAGTTACACATTTGTGGGCTTATAACTTGGCTTCTGAATGTAATAGAGAGTTCAGGTTTGTTTTAGTGTACTCCAATCAACAGCCCCTACAACCACAAAAAGGAATTGAGTCGTTAGCACTTATGGTTTGTAAATGGCACCGAGAATTATGTTGCACGAAGCACAATGTCACATCATTCTGGGTCCATTTGTGTGACAACAAGGTCCAGTCAGGCTGAAACGTTACAAGAAGGTAGAATCTATTGAGCTGTAAGTGATCTGAACGTTTCATGATGATCGCACATTCCTATAGGGGGTCAAACCATGTCCCAAAGGTCACCGGCCCTGGTGTCACTTTAAAGAAGTAGTCCAGTTACACATTTGTGCGATTATAACTTGGCTTCTGAATACCCTAGAGAGGTCAGGTTTGTTTTATAGTACTCCAATTAAGAGCCCCCATTACCCCAAAAAGGAATGGAGTCATTTGCACTTATGGTTTTTAAATGGCACCCAGAATAATGTTGCACGAAGCACAATTTCACATCATTCTGGGTTCATTTGTGTGAAAACAAGGTCCAATCAGGCTGAAACGTTACAGGAAGGTAGAATCTATTGAGTTGTAAGTGATCTGAACGTTTCATGATGATAGCACTTTCCTAAGGGGGTCAAACCATGTCCCAAAGGTCACCGGATCTGGTGTCAATTTAAAGAAGTGGTCCAGTTACACATTTGTGGGCTTATAACTTGGCCTCTGAATGTCCTAGAGAGATCATGTTTGTTTTAGTGTACTCCAATCAACAGTTCCTACAACCACAAAAAGGAATGGAGTCATTAGCACTTATGGTTTGTAAATGTCACCCAGAAATATGTTGCACGAAGCACAATTTCTTATCATTCTGGGTCCATTTGTGTGAAAACAAGGTCCAATTAGGCTGAAACGTTACAAGAAGGTAGAATCTATTGAGTTAAAAGTGATCTGAACGTTTCATGATGATCGCACATTCCTATAGGGGGTCAAAGCATTATTCCAAAGGTCACCGGGCCTGGTGTCACTTTAAAGAAGTAGTCCAGTTACACCTTTGTGGGATTATAACTTGGCTTCTGAATAACCTAGAGAGGTCAGGTTTGTTTTAGAGTACTCCAATTAAGAGCCCCCATTACCCCAAAAAGGAATGGAGTCATTTGCACTTATGGTTTTTAAATGGCACCCAGAATTATGTTGCACGAAGCACAATTTCACATCATTCTGGGTTCATTTGTGTGAAAACAAGGTCCAATCAGGCTGAAACGTTACAGGAAGGTAGAATCTATTGAGTTGTAAGTGATCTGAATGTTTCATGATGATAGCACTTTCCTAAGGGGGTCAAATCATGTCCCAAAGGTCACCGGATCTGGTGTCAATTTAAAGAAGTGGTCCAGTTACACATTTGTGGGCTTATAACTTGGCTTCTGAATGTCCTAGAGAGATCATGTTTGTTTTAGTGTACTCCAATCAACAGTTCCTACAACCACAAAAAGGAATGGAGTCATTAGCACTTATGGTTTGTAAATGGCACCCAGAATTATGTTGCACGAAGCACAATTTCTTATCATTCTGGGTCCATTTGTGTGAAAACAAGGTCCAATTAGGCTGAAATGTTACAAGCAGGTAGAATCTATTGAGTTGTAAGTGATCTGAACGTTTCATGATGATCGCACATTCCTATAGGGGGTCAAAGCATGTCCCAAAGGTCACCGGGCCTGGTGTCACTTTAAATAAGTAGTGCAGTTACACCTTTGTGGGCTTATAACTTGGCTTCTGAATATCCTAGAGAGGTCAGGTTTAATTTAGAGTACTCCAATTAACAGCCCCCATTACCCCAAAAAGGAATGGAGTCATTAGCACTTATGGTTTTTAAATGGCACCCAGAATTATGTTGCACGAAGTACAATTTCACATCATTCTGGGTTCATTTGTGTGAAAACAAGGTCCAATCAGGCTGAAACGTTACAGGAAGGTAGAATCTATTGAGTTGTAAGTGATCTGAACGTTTCATGATGATCGCACATTCCTAAGGGGGTCAAACCATGTCCCAAAGGTCACCGGATCTGGTGTCACTTTAAAGAAGTGGTCCAGTTACACATTTGTGGGCTTATAACTTGGCTTCTGAATGTCCTAGAGAGATCATGTTTGTTTTAGTGTACTCCAATCAACAGCCCCTACAACCACAAAAAGGAATGGAGTCATTAGCACTTATGGTTTGTAGATGGCACCCAGAATTATGTTGCACGAAGCACAATTTCACATCATTCTGGGTCCATTTGTGTTAAAACAAGGTCCAATCAGGCTGAAACATTACAAGAAGGTAGAATCTATTGAGCTGTAAGTGATCTGAACGTTTCATGATGATCGCACATTCCTATAGGGTGTCAAACCATGTCCCAAAGGTCACCGGATCTGGTGTCACTTTAAAGAAGTAGTCCAGTTACACATTTGTGGGAATATAACTTGGCTTCTGAATACCCCAGAGAGGTCAGGTTTGTTTTAGAGTACTCCAATTAAGAGTCCCCATTACCCCAAAAAGGAATGGAGTCATTAGCACTTATGGTTTGTAAATGGCACCCAGAATTATGTTGCACGAAGCACAATTTCACATCATTCTGGGTCCATTTGTGTGAAAACAAGGTTCAATCAGGCTGAAACGTTACAAGAAGGTAGAATCTATTGAGTTGTAAGTGATCTGAACGTTTCATGATGATCGCACATTCCTATAGGGGGTCAAACCATGTCCCAAAGGTCACCGGGCCTGGTGTCACTTTAAAGAAGTAGTGCAGTTACACCTTTGTGGGCTTATAACTTGGCTTCTGAATGTCCTAGAGAGGTCAGGTTTAATTTAGAGTACTCCAATTAACAGCCCCCATTACCCCAAAAAGGAATGGAGTCATTAACACTTATGGTTTTTAAATGGCACCCAGAATTATGTTGCACGAAGCACAATTTCACATCATTCTGGGTTCATTTGTGTGAAAACAAGGTCCAATCAGGCTGAAACGTTACAGGAAGGTAGAATCTATTGAGTTGTAAGTGATCTGAACGTTTCATGGGGGTCAAACCATGTCCCAAAGGTCACCGGATCTGGTGTCAATTTGAAGAAGTAGTCCAGTTACACATTTGTGGGCTTATAACTTGGCTTCTGAATGTCCTAGAGAGGTCAGGTTTAATTTAGAGTACTCCAATTAACAGCCCCCATTACCCCAAAAAGGAATGGAGTCATTAACACTTATGGTTTTTAAATGGCACCCAGAATTATGTTGCACGAAGCATAAATTCACATCATTCTGGGTTCATTTGTGTGAAAACAAGGTCCAATCAGGCTGAAACGTTACAGGAAGGTAGAATCTATTGAGTTGTAAGGGGTCTGAACGTTTCATGATGATAGCACTTTCCTAAGGGGGTCAAACCATAACCCAAAGGTCACCAGATCTGGTGTCAATTTAAAGAAGTAGTCCAGTTACACATTTGTGGGCTTATAACTTGGCTTCTGAATGTCCTAGAGAGATCAGGTTTGTTTTAGTGTACTCCAATCAACAGCCCCTACAACCACAAAAAGGAATGGAGTCATTAGCACTTATGGTTTGTAAAAGGCACCCAGAATTATGTTGCACGAAGCACAATTTCACATCATTCTGGGTTCATTTGTGTGAAAACAAGGTCCAATCAGGCTGAAACGTTACAGGAAGGTAGAATCTATTGAGTTGTAAGTTATCTGAACGTTTCATGATGATCGCACTTTCCTAAGGGGGTCAAACCATGTACCAAAGGTCACCGGATCTGGTGTCAATTTAAAGAAGTAGTCCAGTTACACATTTGTGGGCTCATAACTTGGCTTCTGAAAGTCCTAGAGTGATCAGGTTTGTTTCAGAGTACTCCAATCAACAGCCCCTACAACCACAAAAAGGAATGGAGTCATTAGCACTTATGGTTTGTAAATGGCACCCAGAATTATGTTGCACGAAGCACAATTTCACATCATTCCGTCTATTTGTGTGAAAACAGGGTCCATTCAGGCTGAAACGTTACAAGAAGGTAGAATCTATTGAGTTGTAAGTGATCTGAACGTTTCATGATGATCGCACATTCCTATAGGGGGTCAAACCATGTCCCAAAGGTCACCGGGCCTGGTGTCACTTTAAAGATGTAGTGCAGTTACACTTTTGTGGGCTTATAACTTGGCTTCTGAATATCCTAGAGAGGTCAGGTTTAATTTAGAGTACTCCAATTAACAGCCCCCATTATCCCAAAAAGGAATGGAGTCATTAGCACTTATGGTTTTTAAATGGCACCCAGAATTATGTTGCACGAAGCATAATTTCACATCATTCTGGGTTCATTTGTGTGAAAACAAGGTCCAATCAGGCTGAAACGTTACAGGAAGGTAGAATCTATTGAGTTGTAAGTGATCTGAATGTTTCATGACGATAGCACTTTCCTAAGGGGGTCAAACCATGTCCCAAAGGTCACCGGATCTGGTGTCAATTTAAAGCAGTCCAGTTACACATTTGTGGGCTTATAACTTGGCTTCTGAATGTAATAGAGAGTTCAGGTTTGTTTTAGTGTACTCCAATCAACAGCCCCTACAACCACAAAAAGGAATTGAGTCGTTAGCACTTATGGTTTGTAAATGGCACCGAGAATTATGTTGCACGAAGCACAATTTCACATCATTCTGGGTCCATTTGTGTGAAAACAAGGTCCAGTCAGGCTGAAACGTTACAAGAAGGTAGAATCTATTGAGCTGTAAGTGATCTGAACGTTTCATGATGATCGCACATTCCTATAGGGGGTCAAACCATGTCCCAAAGGTCACCGGCCCTGGTGTCACTTTAAAGAAGTAGTCCAGTTACACATTTGTGCGATTATAACTTGGCTTCTGAATACCCTAGAGAGGTCAGGTTTGTTTTATAGTACTCCAATTAAGAGCCCCCATTACCCCAAAAAGGAATGGAGTCATTTGCACTTATGGTTTTTAAATGGCACCCAGAATAATGTTGCACGAAGCACAATTTCACATCATTCTGGGTTCATTTGTGTGAAAACAAGGTCCAATCAGGCTGAAACGTTACAGGAAGGTAGAATCTATTGAGTTGTAAGTGATCTGAACGTTTCATGATGATAGCACTTTCCTAAGGGGGTCAAACCATGTCCCAAAGGTCACCGGATCTGGTGTCAATTTAAAGAAGTGGTCCAGTTACACATTTGTGGGCTTATAACTTGGCCTCTGAATGTCCTAGAGAGATCATGTTTGTTTTAGTGTACTCCAATCAACAGTTCCTACAACCACAAAAAGGAATGGAGTCATTAGCACTTATGGTTTGTAAATGTCACCCAGAAATATGTTGCACGAAGCACAATTTCTTATCATTCTGGGTCCATTTGTGTGAAAACAAGGTCCAATTAGGCTGAAACGTTACAAGAAGGTAGAATCTATTGAGTTAAAAGTGATCTGAACGTTTCATGATGATCGCACATTCCTATAGGGGGTCAAAGCATTATTCCAAAGGTCACCGGGCCTGGTGTCACTTTAAAGAAGTAGTCCAGTTACACCTTTGTGGGATTATAACTTGGCTTCTGAATACCCTAGAGAGGTCAGGTTTGTTTTAGAGTACTCAAATTAAGAGCCCCCATTACCCCAAAAAGGAATGGAGTCATTTGCACTTATGGTTTTTAAATGGCACCCAGAATTATGTTGCACGAAGCACAATTTCACATCATTCTGGGTTCATTTGTGTGAAAACAAGGTCCAATCAGGCTGAAACGTTACAGGAAGGTAGAATCTATTGAGTTGTAAGTGATCTGAATGTTTCATGATGATAGCACTTTCCTAAGGGGGTCAAATCATGTCCCAAAGGTCACCGGATCTGGTGTCAATTTAAAGAAGTGGTCCAGTTACACATTTGTGGGCTTATAACTTGGCTTCTGAATGTCCTAGAGAGATCATGTTTGTTTTAGTGTACTCCAATCAACAGTTCCTACAACCACAAAAAGGAATGGAGTCATTAGCACTTATGGTTTGTAAATGGCACCCAGAATTATGTTGCACGAAGCACAATTTCTTATCATTCTGGGTCCATTTGTGTGAAAACAAGGTCCAATTAGGCTGAAATGTTACAAGCAGGTAGAATCTATTGAGTTGTAAGTGATCTGAACGTTTCATGATGATCGCACATTCCTATAGGGGGTCAAAGCATGTCCCAAAGGTCACCGGGCCTGGTGTCACTTTAAATAAGTAGTGCAGTTACACCTTTGTGGGCTTATAACTTGGCTTCTGAATATCCTAGAGAGGTCAGGTTTAATTTAGAGTACTCCAATTAACAGCCCCCATTACCCCAAAAAGGAATGGAGTCATTAGCACTTATGGTTTTTAAATGGCACCCAGAATTATGTTGCACGAAGTACAATTTCACATCATTCTGGGTTCATTTGTGTGAAAACAAGGTCCAATCAGGCTGAAACGTTACAGGAAGGTAGAATCTATTGAGTTGTAAGACCGGGCCTGGTGTCACTTTAAAGAAGTAGTGCAGTTACACCTTTGTGGGCTTATAACTTGGCTTCTGAATATCCTAGAGAGGTCAGGTTTAATTTAGAGTACTCCAATTAACAGCCCCCATTACCCCAAAAAGGAATGGAGTCATTAGCACTTATGGTTTTTAAATGGCACCCAGAATTATGTTGCACAAAGCACAATTTCACATCATTCTGGGTTCATTTGTGTGAAAACAAGGTCCAATCAGGCTGAAACGTTACAGGAAGGTAGAATCTATTGAGTTGTAAGTGATCTGAACGTTTCATGATGATAGCACTTTCCTAAGGGGGTCAAACCATGTCCCAAAGGTCACCGGATCTGGTGTCACTTTAAAGAAGTGGTCCAGTTACACATTTGTGGGCTTATAACTTGGCTTCTGAATGTCCTAGAGAGATCATGTTTGTTTTAGTGTACTCCAATCAACAGCCCCTACAACCACAAAAAGGAATGGAGTCATTAGCACTTATGGTTTGTAGATGGCACCCAGAATTATGTTGCACGAAGCACAATTTCACATCATTCTGGGTCCATTTGTGTGAAAACAAGGTCCAATCAGGCTGAAACATTACAAGAAGGTAGAATCTATTGAGCTGTAAGTGATCTGAACGTTTCATGATGATCGCACATTCCTATAGGGTGTCAAACCATGTCCCAAAGGTCACCGGATCTGGTGTCACTTTAAAGAAGTAGTCCAGTTACACATTTGTGGGAATATAACTTGGCTTCTGAATACCCCAGAGAGGTCAGGTTTGTTTTAGAGTACTCCAATTAAGAGTCCCCATTACCCCAAAAAGGAATGGAGTCATTAGCACTTATGGTTTGTAAATGGCACCCAGAATTATGTTGCACGAAGCACAATTTCACATCATTCTGGGTCCATTTGTGTGAAAACAAGGTTCAATCAGGCTGAAACGTTACAAGAAGGTAGAATCTATTGAGTTGTAATTGATCTGAACGTTTCATGATGATCGCACATTCCTATAGGGGGTCAAACCATGTCCCAAAGGTCACCGGGCCTGGTGTCACTTTAAAGAAGTAGTGCAGTTACACCTTTGTGGGCTTATAACTTGGCTTCTGAATATCCTAGAGAGGTCAGGTTTAATTTAGAGTACTCCAATTAACAGCCCCCATTACCCCAAAAAGGAATGGAGTCATTAGCACTTATGGTTTTTAAATGGCACCCAGAATTATGTTGCACAAAGCACAATTTCACATCATTCTGGGTTCATTTGTGTGAAAACAAGGTCCAATCAGGCTGAAACGTTACAGGAAGGTAGAATCTATTGAGTTGTAAGTGATCTGAACGTTTCATGATGATAGCACTTTCCTAAGGGGGTCAAACCATGTCCCAAAGGTCACCGGATCTGGTGTGAATTTAAATTAGTCCAGTTACACATTTGTGCACTCATAACATTGCTTCTGAATGTCCTAGAGTGATCAGGTTTGTTTCAGAGTACTCCAATCAACAGCCCCTACAACCACAAAAAGGAATGGAGTCATTAGCACTTATGGTTTGTAAATGGCACCCAGAATTATTTTGCACGAAGCACAATTTCACATCATTCTGGGTCCATTTGTGTGAAAACAAGGTCCAATCAAGTTGAACGCTACAAGAAGGTAGAATCTATTGAGCTCTAAGTGATCTGAACGTTTCATGATGATCGCACATTCCTATAGGGGGTCAAACCATGTCCCAAAGGTCACCGGGCCTGGTGTCACTTTAAAGAAGTAGTGCAGTTACACCTTTATGGGCTTATAACTTGGCTTCTGAATGACCTAGAGAGGTCAGGTTTAATTTAGAGTACTCCAATTAACAGCCCACATTACCCCAAAAAGGAATGGAGTCATTAGCACTTATGGTTTGTAAATGGCACCCAGAATTATTTTGCACGAAGCACAATTTCACATCATTCTGGGTCCATTTGTGTGAAAACAAGGTCCAATCAAGCTGAAACGTTACAAGAAGGTAGAATCTATTGAGCTGTAAGTGATCTGAACGTTTCATCATGATCGCACATTCCTATAGGGGGTAAAACCATGTCCCAAAGGTCACCGGGCCTGGTGTCACTTTAAAGAAGTAGTGCAGTTACACCTTTATGGGCTTATAACTTGGCTTCTGAATATCCTAGAGAGGTCAGGTTTAATTTAGAGTACTCCAATTAACAGCCCCCATTACCCCAAAAAGGAATGGAGTCATTAGAACTTATGGTTTGTAAATGGCACCCAGAATTATGTTGCACGAAGCACAATTTCACATCATTCTGGGTTCATTTGTGTGAAAACAAGGTCCAATCAGGCTGAAACGTTACAGGAAGGTAGAATCTATTGAGTTGTAAGTGATCTGAACGTTTCATGGGGGTCAAACCATGTCCCAAAGGTCACCGGATCTGGTGTCAATTTGAAGAAGTAGTCCAGTTACACATTTGTGGGCTTATAACTTGGCTTCTGAATGTCCTAGAGAGATCAGGTTTGTTTTAGTGTACTCCAA
Organism: Nothobranchius furzeri; assembly: GCF_043380555.1. Taxonomy (NCBI): domain Eukaryota; kingdom Metazoa; phylum Chordata; class Actinopteri; order Cyprinodontiformes; family Nothobranchiidae; genus Nothobranchius; species Nothobranchius furzeri. The sequence goes on from NC_091750.1 coordinate 15,540,914, forward strand.
TCAACAGTTCCTACATCCACTAAAAGGAATGGAGTCATTAGCACTTATGGTTTTTAAATGGCACCCAGAATTATGTTGTACGAAGCACAATTTCACATCATTCTGGGTTCATTTGTGTGAAAACATGTTCCAATAGGGCTGAAACGTTACAGAAAGGTAGAATCTATTGAGTTGTAAGTGATCTGAACGTTTCATGATGATAGAACTTTCCTTAGGGGGTCAAACCATGTCCCAAAGGTCACCGGGCCTGGTGTCACTTTAAAGAAGTAGTGCAGTTACACTTTTGTGGGCTCATAACTTGGCTTCTGAATGTCATAGAGTGATCAGGTTTGTTTCAGAGTACTCCAATCAACAGCCCCTACAACCACAAAAAGGAATGGAGTCATTAGCACTTATGGTTTGTAAATGGCACCCAGAATTATGTTGCACGAAGCACAATTTCACATCATTCCGTCTATTTGTGTGAAAACAGGGTCCATTCAGGCTGAAACGTTACAAGAAGGTAGAATCTATTGAGTTGTAAGTGATCTGAACGTTTCATGATGATCGCACATTCCTATAGGGGGTCAAACCATGTCCCAAAGGTCACCGGGCCTGGTGTCACTTTAAAGATGTAGTGCAGTTACACTTTTGTGGGCTTATAACTTGGCTTCTGAATATCCTAGAGAGGTCAGGTTTAATTTAGAGTATTCCAATTAACAGCCCCCATTACCCCAAAAAGGAATGGAGTCATTAGCACTTATGGTTTTTAAATGGCACCCAGAATTATGTTGCACGAAGCATAATTTCACATCATTCTGGGTTCATTTGTGTGAAAACAAGGTCCAATCAGGCTGAAACGTTACAGGAAGGTAGAATCTATTGAGTTGTAAGTGATCTGAATGTTTCATGACGATAGCACTTTCCTAAGGGGGTCAAACCATGTCCCAAAGGTCACCGGATCTGGTGTCAATTTAAAGCAGTCCAGTTACACATTTGTGGGCTTATAACTTGGCTTCTGAATGTCATAGAGAGTTCAGGTTTGTTTTAGTGTACTCCAATCAACAGCCCCTACAACCACAAAAAGGAATTGAGTCGTTAGCACTTATGGTTTGTAAATGGCACCCAGAATTATGTTGCACGAAGCACAATTTCACATCATTCTGGGTCCATTTGTGTGAAAACAAGGTCCAGTCAGGCTGAAACGTTACAAGAAGGTAGAATCTATTGAGCTGTAAGTGATCTGAACGTTTCATGATGATCGCACATTCCTATAGGGGGTCAAACCATGTCCCAAAGGTCACCGGCCCTGGTGTCACTTTAAAGAAGTAGTCCAGTTACACATTTGTGGGATTATAACTTGGCTTCTGAATACCCTAGAGAGGTCAGGTTTGTTTTAGAGTACTCCAATTAAGAGCCCCCATTACCCCAAAAAGGAATGGAGTCATTTGCACTTATGGTTTTTAAATGGCACCCAGAATAATGTTGCACGAAGCACAATTTCACATCATTCTGGGTTCATTTGTGTGAAAACAAGGTCCAATAAGGCTGAAACGTTACAGGAAGGTAGAATCTATTGAGTTGTAAGTGATCTGAACGTTTCATGATGATAGCACTTTCCTAAGGGGGTCAAACCATGTCCCAAAGGTCACCGGATCTGGTGTCAATTTAAAGAAGTGGTCCAGTTACACATTTGTGGGCTTATAACTTGGCCTCTGAATGTCCTAGAGAGATCATGTTTGTTTTAGTGTACTCCAATCAACAGTTCCTACAACCACAAAAAGGAATGGAGTCATTAGCACTTATGGTTTGTAAATGTCACCCAGAAATATGTTGCACGAAGCACAATTTCTTATCATTCTGGGTCCATTTGTGTGAAAACAAGGTCCAATTAGGCTGAAACGTTACAAGAAGGTAGAATCTATTGAGTTGTAAGTGATCTGAACGTTTCATGATGATCGCACATTCCTATAGGGGGTCAAAGCATTATTCCAAAGGTCACCGGGCCTGGTGTCACTTTAAATAAGTAGTGCAGTTACACCTTTGTGGGCTTATAACTTGGCTTCTGAATATCCTAGAGAGGTCAGGTTTAATTTAGAGTACTCCAATTAACAGCCCCCATTACCCCAAAAAGGAATGGAGTCAATAGCACTTATGGTTTTTAAATGGCACCCAGAATTATGTTGCACGAAGTACAATTTCACATCATTCTGGGTTCATTTGTGTGAAAACAAGGTCCAATCAGGCTGAAAGGTTACAGGAAGGTAGAATCTATTGAGTTGTAAGTGATCTGAACGTTTAATGATGATAGCACTTTCCTAAGGGGGTCAAACCATGTCCCAAAGGTCACCGGATCTGGTGTCACTTTAAAGAAGTGGTCCAGTTACACATTTGTGGGCTTATAACTTGGCTTCTGAATGTCCTAGAGAGATCATGTTTGTTTTAGTGTACTCCAATCAACAGCCCCTACAACCACAAAAAGGAATGGAGTCATTAGCACTTATGGTTTGTAAATGGCACCCAGAATTATGTTGCACGAAGCACAATTTCACATCATTCTGGGTCCATTTGTGTGAAAACAAGGTCCAATCAGGCTGAAACATTACAAGAAGGTAGAATCTATTGAGCTGTAAGTGATCTGAACGTTTCATGATGATCGCACATTCCTATAGGGTGTCAAACCATGTCCCAAAGGTCACCGGATCTGGTGTCACTTTAAAGAAGTAGTCCAGTTACACATTTGTGGGAATATAACTTGGCTTCTGAATACCCCAGAGAGGTCAGGTTTGTTTTAGAGTACTCCAATTAAGAGTCCCCATTACCCCAAAAAGGAATGGAGTCATTAGCACTTATGGTTTGTAAATGGCACCCAGAATTATGTTGCACGAAGCACAATTTCACATCATTCTGGGTTCATTTGTGTGAACACAAGGTCCAATCAGGCTGAAACGTTACAGGAAGGTAGAATCTATTGAGTTGTAAGTGATCTGAACGTTTCATGATGATAGCACTTTCCTAAGGGGGTCAAACCATGTCCCAAAGGTCACCGGATCTGATGTCAATTTAAAGAAGTGGTCCAGTTACACATTTGTGGGCTTATAACTTGGCTTCTGAATGTCCTAGAGAGATCATGTTTGTTTTAGTGTACTCCAATCAACAGCCCCTACAACCACAAAAAGGAATTGAGTCATTAGCACTTATGGTTTGTAAATGGCACCCAGAATTATGTTGCACGAAGCACAATTTCACATCATTCTGGGTCAATTTGTGTGAAAACAAGGTCCAATCAGGCTGAAACGTTACAAGAAGGTAGAATCTATTGAGTTGTAAGTGATCTGAACGTTTCATGATGATCGCACATTCCTATAGGGGGTCAAACCATGTTCCAAAGGTCACCGTGCCTGGTGTCACTTTAAAGATGTAGTGCAGTTACACTTTTGTGGGCTTATAACTTGGCTTCTGAATATCCTAGAGAGGTCAGGTTTAATTTAGAGTACTCCAGTTAACAGCCCCCATTACCCCAAAAAGGAATGGAGTCATTAGCACTTATGGTTTTAAATGGCACCCAGAATTATGTTGCACGAAGCATAATTTCACATCATTCTGGGTTCATTTGTGTGAAAACAAGGTCCAATCAGGCTGAAACGTTACAGGAAGGTAGAATCTATTGAGTTGTAAGTGATCTGAACGTTTCATGACGATAGCACTTTCCTAAGGGGGTCAAACCATGTCCCAAAGGTCACCGGATCTGGTGTCAATTTAAAGAAGTGTTCCAGTTACACATTTGTGGGCTTATAACTTGGCTTCTGAATGTCATAGAGAGATCAGGTTTGTTTTAGTGTACTCCAATCAACAGCCCCTACAACCACAAAAAGGAATGGAGTCATTAGCACTTATGGTTTGTAAATGGCACCCAGAATTATGTTGCACGAAGCACAATTTCACATCATTCTGGGTCCATTTGTGTGAAAACAAGGTCCAATCAGGCTGAAACGTTACAAGAAGGTAGAATCTATTGAGCTGCAAGTGATCTGAACGTTTCATGATGATCGCACATTCCTATAGGGGGTCAAACCATGTCCCAAAGGTCACCGGGCCTGGTGTCACTTTAAAGAAGTAGTCCAGTTACACATTTGTGGGATTATAACTTGGCTTCTGAATACCCTAGAGAGGTCAGGTTTGTTTTAGAGTACTCCAGTTAAGAGCCCCTATTACCCCAAAAAGGAATGGAGTCATTTGCACTTATGGTTTTTAATTGGCACCCAGAATTATGTTGCACGAAGCACAATTTCACATCATTCTGGGTTCATTTGTGTGAAAACAAGGTCAAATCAGGCTGAAACGTTACAGGAAGGTAGAATCTATTGAGTTGTAAGTGATCTGAACGTTTCATGATGATAGCACTTTCCTAAGGGGGTCAAACCATGTCCCAAAGGTCACCGGATCTGGTGTCAATTTAAAGAAGTGGTCCAGTTACACATTTGTGGGCTTATAACTTGGCTTCTGAATGTCCTAGAGAGATCATGTTTGTTTTAGTGTACTCCAATCAACAGCCCCTACAACCACAAAAAGGAATGGAGTCATTAGCACTTATGGTTTGTAAATGGCACCCAAAATTATGTTGCACGAAGCACAATTTCACATCATTCTGGGTCCATTTGTGTGAAAACAAGGTCCAATCAGGCTGAAACGTTACAAGAAGGTAGACTCTATTGAGTTGTAAGTGATCTGAACGTTTCATGATGATCGCACATTCCTATAGGGGGTCAAACCCTGTCCCAAAGGTCACCGGGCCTGGTGTCACTTTAAAGAAGTAGTGCAGTTACACCTTTGTGGGCTTATAACTTGGCTTCTGAATATCCTAGAGAGGTCAGGTATAATTTAGAGTACTCCAATTAACAGGCCCCATTACCCCAAATAGGAATGGAGTCATTAGCACTTATGGTTTTTAAATGGCACCCAGAATTATGTTGCACGAAGCACAATTTCACATCATTCTGGGTTCATTTGTGTGAAAACAAGGTCCAATCAGGCTGAAACGTTACAGGAAGGTAGAATCTATTGAGTTGTAAGTGATCTGAACGTTTCATGATGATAGCACTTTCCTAAGGGGGTCAAACCATGTCCCAAAGGTCACCGGATCTGGTGTCACTTTAAAGAAGTGGTCCAGTTACACATTTGTGGGCTTATAACTTGGCTTCTGAATGTCCTAGAGAGATCATGTTTGTTTTAGTGTACTCCAATCAACAGCCCCTACAACCACAAAAAGGAATAGAGTCATTAGCACTTATGGTTTGTAAATGGCACCCAGAATTATGTTGCACGAAGCACAATTTCACATCATTCTGGGTCCATTTGTGTGAAAACAAGGTCCAATCAGGCTGAAACGTTACAGGAAGGTAGAATCTTTTGAGTTGTAAGTGATCTGAACATTTCATGATGATCGCACATTCCTATAGGGGGTCAAACCATGTCCCAAAGGTCACCGGGCCTGGTGTCACTTTAAAGAAGTAGTCCAGTTACACATTTGTGGGCTTATAACTTGGCTTCTGAATGTCCTAGAGAGATCAGGTTTAATTTAGAGAACTCCAATTAACAGCCCCCATTACCCCAAAAAGGAATGGAGTCATTAGCACTTATGGTTTTTAAATGGCACCCAGAATTATGTTGCACAAAGCACAATTTCACATCATTCTGGGTTCATTTGTCTGAAAACAAGGTCCAATCAAGCTGAAACATTACAGGAAGGTAGAATCTATTGAGTTGTAAGTGATCTGAACGTTTCATGATGATAGCACTTTCCTAAGGGGGTCAAACCATGTCCCAAAGGTCACCAGATCTGGTGTCACTTTAAAGAAGTAGTCCAGTTACACCTTTGTCGGCTTATAACTTGGCTTCTGAATGTCCTAGAGAGGTCATGTTTGTTTTATTGTACTCCAATCAACAGCCCCTACAACCCCAAAAAGGAATGGAGTCATTAGCACTTATGGTTTTTAAATGGCACCCAGAATTATGTTGCACGAAGCACAATTTCACATCATTCTGGGTTCATTTGTGTGAAAACAAGGTCCAATAGGGATGAAACGTTACAGAAAGGTAGAATCTTTTGAGTTGTAAGCTATCTGAACGTTTCATGATGATAGCACTTTCCTAAGGGGGTCAAACCATATCCCAAAGGTCACCGGATCTGGTGTCAATTTAAAGAAGTAGTCCAGTTACACATTTGTGGGCTCATAACTTGGCTTCTGAATGTCCTAGAGAGATCAGGTTTGTTTTAGTGTACTCCGATCAACAGTTCCTACCTCCACAAAAAGGAATGGAGTCATTAGCACTTATGGTTTTTAAATGGCACCCAGAATTATGTTGCACGAAGCACAATTTAACATCATTCTGGGTTCATTTGTGTGAAAACAAGGTCCAATAGGGCTGAAACGTTACAGAAAGGTAGAATCTATTGAGTTGTAATTGATCTGAACGTTTCATGATGATAGCACTTTCCTAAGGGGGTCAAACCATATCCCAAAGGTCACTGGATCTGGTGTCAATTTAAAGAAGTAGTCCAGTTACACATTTGTGGGCTTATAACTTGGCTTCTGAATGTCCTAGAGAGATCAGGTTTGTTTTAGTGTACTCCAATCAACAGCCCCTACAACCACAAAAAGGAATGGAGTCATTAGCACTTATGGTTTGTAAATGGCACCCAGAATTATGTTGCACGAAGCACAATTTCACATCATTCTGGGTTCATTTGTGTGAAAACAAGGTCCAATCAGGCTGAAACGTTACAGGAAGGTAGAATCTATTGAGTTGTAAGTTATCTGAACGTTTCATGATGATAGCACTTTCCTAAGGGGGTCAAACCATGTCCCAAAGGTCACCGGATCTGGTGTCAATTTAAAGAAGTAGTCCAGTTACACATTTGTGGGCTTATAACTTGGCTTCTGAATGTCCTGGAGAGGTCAGGTTTGTTTTATTGTACTCCAATCAACAGCCCCTACAACCACAAAAAGGAATTGAGTCATTAGCACTTATGGTTTGTAAATGGCACCCAGAATTATGTTGCACGAAGCACAATTTCACATCATTCTGGGTTCATTTGTGTGAAAACAAGGTCCAATCAGGCTGAAACGTTACAGGAAGGTAGAATCTATTGAGTTGTAAGTGATCTGAACGTTTCATGATGATCGCACATTCCTATAGGGGGTCAAACCATGTCCCAAAGGTCACCGGGCCTGGTGTCACTTTAAAGAAGTAGTGCAGTTACACCTTTGTGGGCATATAACTTGGCTTCTGAATATCCTAGAGAGGTCAGGTTTAATTTAGAGTACTCCAATTAACAGCCCCCATTACCCCAAAAAGGAATGGAGTCATTAGCACTTATGGTTTTTAAATGGCACCCAGAATTATGTTGCACAAAGCACAATTTCACATCATTCTGGGTTCATTTGTGTGAAAACAAGGTCCAATCAGGCTGAAACGTTACAGGAAGGTAGAATCTATTGAGTTGTAAGTGATCTGAACGTTTCATGATGATAGCACTTTCCTAAGCGGGTCAAACCATGTCCCAAAGGTCACCGGATCTGGTGTCACTTTAAAGAAGTGGTCCAGTTACACATTTGTGGGCTTATAACTTGGCTTCTGTATGTCCTAGAGAGATCATGTTTGTTTTAGTGTACTCCAATCAACAGCCCCTACAACCACAAAAAGGAATGGAGTCATTAGCACTTATGGTTTGTAAATGGCACCCAGAATTATGTTGCACGAAGCACAATTTCACATCATTCTGGGTCCATTTGTGTGAAAACAAGGTCCAATCAGGCTGAAACGTTACAAGAAGGTAGAATCTTTTGAGTTGTAAGTGATCTGAACCTTTCATGATGATCGCACATTCCTATAGGGGGTCAAACCATGTCCCAAAGGTCTCCGTGCCTGGTGTCACTTTAAAGAAGTAGTGCAGTTACACCTTTGTGGGCTCATAACTTGGCTTCTGAATATCCTAGAGAGGTCAGGTTTAATTTAGAGTACTCCAATTAACAGCCCCCATTACCCCAAAAAGGAATGGAGTCATTAGCACTTATGGTTTTTAAATGGCACCCAGAATTATGTTGCACGAAGCACAATTTCACATCATTCTGGGTTCATTTGTGTGAAAACAAGGTCCAATCAGGCTGAAACGTTACAGGAAGGTAGAATCTATTGAGTTGTAAGTGATCTGAACGTTTCATGATGATAGCACTTTCCTAAGGGGGTCAAACCATGTCCCAAAGGTCACCGGATCTGCTGTCAATTTAAAGAAGTAGTCCAGTTACACATTTGTGGGCTTATAACTTGGCTTCTAAATGTCCTAGAGAGATCAGGTTTGTTTTAGTGTACTCCAATCAACAGTTCCTACATCCACAAAAAGGAATGGAGTCAATAGCACTTATGGTTTTTAAATGGCACCCAGAATTATGTTGCACGAAGCACAATTTCACATCATTCTGGGTTCATTTGTGTGAAAACAAGGTCCAATAGGGCTGAAACGTTACAGAAGGTAGAATCTATTGAGTTGTAAGGTATCTGAACGTTTCATGATGATAGCACTTTCCTAAGGGGGTCAAACCATGCCCCAAAGGTCACCGGATCTGGTGTCAATTTAAAGAAGTAGTCCAGTTACACATTTGTGGGCTCATAACTTGGCTTCTGAATGTCCTAGAGTGATCAGGTTTGTTTCAGAGTACTCCAATCAACAGCCCCTACAACCACAAAAAGGAATGGAGTCATTAGCACTTATGGTTTGTAAATGGCACCCAGAATTATGTTGCACGAAGCACAATTTCACATCATTCTGGGTCCATTTGTGTGAAAACAGGGTCCATTCAGGCTGAAACGTTACAAGAAGGTAGAATCTATTGAGTTGTAAGTGATCTGAACGTTTCATGATGATCGCACATTCCTAAGGGGGGTCAAACCATGTCCCAAAGGTCACCGGATCTGTTGTCAATTTAAAGAAGTAGTCCAGTTACACATTTGTGGGCTCATAACTTGGCTTGTGAATATCCTAGAGAGATCAGGTTTGTTTCAGAGTACTCCAATCAACAGCCCCTACAACCACAAAAAGGAATGGAGTCATTAGCACTTATGGTTTGTAAATGGCACCCAGAATTATGTTGCACGAAGCACAATTTCACAAGATTCTGGGTCCATTTGTGTGAAAACAGGGTCCATTAAGGCTGAAACGTTACAAGAAGGTAGAATCTATTGAGTTGTAAGTGATCTGAACGTTTCATGATGATCGCACATTCCTAAGGGGGTCAAACCATGTCCCAAAGGTCACTGGATCTGTTGTCAATTTAAAGAAGGAGTGCAGTTACACATTTGTGGGCTTATAACTTGGCTTCTGAATGTCCTAGAGAGGTCAGGTTTGTTTTATTGTACTCCAATCAACAGCCCCTACAACCACAAAAAGGAATTGAGTCATTAGCACTTATGGTTTGTAAATGGCACCCAGAATTATGTTGCACGAAGCACAATTTCACATCATTCTGGGTTCATTTGTGTGAAAACAAGGTCCAATCAGGCTGAAACGTTACAGGAAGGTAGAATCTATTGAGTTGTAAGTGATCTGAACGTTTCATGATGATCGCACATTCCTATAGGGGGTCAAACCATGTCCCAAAGGTCACCGGGCCTGGTGTCACTTTAAAGAAGTAGTGCAGTTACACATTTGTGGGCTTATAACTTGGCTTCTGAATGTCCTAGAGAGATCAGGTTTGTTTTAGTGTACTCCAATCAACAGTTCCTACATCCACAAAAAGGAATGGAGTCAATAGCACTTATGGTTTTTAAATGGCACCCAGAATTATGTTGCACGAAGCACAATTTCACATCATTCTGGGTTCATTTGTGTGAAAACAAGGTCCAATAGGGCTGAAACGTTACAGAAGGTAGAATCTATTGAGTTGTAAGTTATCTGAACGTTTCATGATGATAGCACTTTCCTAAGGGGGTCAAACCATGCCCCAAAGGTCACCGGATCTGGTGTCAATTTAAAGAAGTAGTCCAGTTACACATTTGTGGGCTCATAACTTGGCTTCTGAATGTCCTAGAGTGATCAGGTTTGTTTCAGAGTACTCCAATCAACAGCCCCTACAACCACAAAAAGGAATGGAGTCATTAGCACTTATGGTTTGTAAATGGCACCCAGAATTATGTTGCACGAAGCACAATTTCACATCATTCTGGGTCCATTTGTGTGAAAACAGGGTCCATTCAGGCTGAAACGTTACAAGAAGGTAGAATCTATTGAGTTGTAAGTGATCTGAACGTTTCATGATGATCGCACATTCCTAAGGGGGTCAAACCATGTCCCAAAGGTCACCGGATCTGTTGTCAATTTAAAGAAGTAGTCCAGTTACACATTTGTGGGCTCATAACTTGGCTTGTGAATATCCTAGAGAGATCAGGTTTGTTTCAGAGTACTCCAATCAACAGCCCCTACAACCACAAAAAGGAATGGAGTCATTAGCACTTATGGTTTGTAAATGGCACCCAGAATTATGTTGCACGAAGCACAATTTCACATCATTCTGGGTCCATTTGTGTGAAAACAGGGTCCACTAAGGCTGAAACGTTACAAGAAGGTAGAATCTATTGAGTTGTAAGTGATCTGAACGTTTCATGATGATCGCACATTCCTAAGGGGGTCAAACCATGTCCCAAAGGTCACTGGATCTGTTGTCAATTTAAAGGAGTGCAGTTACACATTTGTGGGCTCATAACTTGGCTTCTGAATATCCTAGAGAGGTCAGGTTTAATTTAGAGTACTCCATTTAACAGCCCCCATTACCCCAAAAAGGAATGGAGTCATTAGCACTTATGGTTTTTAAATTGAACCCAGAATTATGTTGCACGAAGCATAAATTCACATCATTCTGGGTTCATTTGTGTGAAAACAAGGTCCAATCAGGCTGAAACGTTACAGGAAGGTAGAATCTATTGAGTTGTAATTGATCTGAACGTTTCATGACGATAGCCCTTTCCTAAGGGGGTCAAACCATGTCCCAAAGGTCACCGGGCCTGGTGTCACTTTAAAGAAGTAGTGCAGTTACACCTTTGTGGGCTTATAACTTGGCTTCTGAATATCCTAGAGAGGTCAGGTTTAATTTAGAGTACTCCAATTAACAGCCCCCATTACCCCAAAAAGGAATGGAGTCATTAGCACTTATGGTTTGTAAATGGCACCCAGAATTATGTTGCACGAAGCACAATTTCACATCATTCTGGGTTCATTTGTGTGAAAACAAGGTCCAATCAGGCTGAAACGTTACAGAAGGTAGAATCTATTGAGTTGTAAGTGATCTGAACGTTTCATGATGATAGCACTTTCCTAAGGGGGTCAAACCATGTCCCAAAGGTCACCGGATCTGGTGTCACTTTAAAGAAGTGGTCCAGTTACACATTTGTGGGCTTATAACTTGGCTTCTGAATGTCCTAGAGAGATCATGTTTGTTTTAGTGTACTCCAATCAACAGCCCCTACAACCACAAAAAGGAATGGAGTCATTAGCACTTATGGTTTGTAAATGGCACCCAGAATTATGTTGCACGAAGCACAATTTCACATCATTCTGGGTCCATTTGTGTGAAAACAAGGTCCAATCAGGCTGAAACGTTACAAGAAGGTAGAATCTTTTGAGTTGTAAGTGATCTGAACCTTTCATGATGATCGCACATTCCTATAGGGGGTCAAACCATGTCCCAAAGGTCTCCGGGCCTGGTGTCACTTTAAAGAAGTAGTGCAGTTACACCTTTGTGGGCTCATAACTTGGCTTCTGAATATCCTAGAGAGGTCAGGTTTAATTTAGAGTACTCCAATTAACAGCCCCCATTACCCCAAAAAGGAATGGAGTCATTAGCACTTATGGTTTTTAAATTGCACCCAGAATTATGTTGCACGAAGCACAATTTCACATCATTCTGGGTTCATTTGTGTGAAAACAAGATCCAATCAGGCTGAAACGTTACAGGAAGGTAGAATCTATTGAGTTGTAAGTGATCTGAACGTTTCAAGATGATAGCACTTTCATAAGGGGGTCAAACCATGTCCCAAAGGTCACCGGATCTGGTGTCAATTTAAAGAAGTAGTCCAGTTACACATTTGTGGGCTTATAACTTGGCTTCTGAATGTCCTAGAGAGATCAGGTTTGTTTTAGTGTACTCCAATCAACAGTTCCTACATCCACAAAAAGGAATGGAGTCAATAGCACTTATGGTTTTTAAATGGCACCCAGAATTATGTTGCACGAAGCACAATTTCACATCATTCTGGGTTCATTTGTGTGAAAACAAGGTCCAATAGGGCTGAAACGTTACAGAAGGTAGAATCTATTGAGTTGTAAGTTATCTGAACGTTTCATGATGATAGCACTTTCCTAATTGGGTCAAACCATGCCCCAAAGGTCACCGGATCTGGTGTCAATTTAAAGAAGTAGTCCAGTTACACATTTGTGGGCTCATAACTTGGCTTCTGAATGTCCTAGAGTGATCAGGTTTGTTTCAGAGTACTCCAATCAACAGCCCCTACAACCACAAAAAGGAATGGAGTCATTAGCACTTATGGTTTGTAAATGGCACCCAGAATTATGTTGCACGAAGCACAATTTCACATCATTCTGGGTCCATTTGTGTGAAAACAGGGTCCATTCAGGCTGAAACGTTACAAGAAGGTAGAATCTATTGAGTTGTAAGTGATCTGAACGTTTCATGATGATCGCACATTCCTAAGGGGGTCAAACCATGTCCCAAAGGTCACCGGATCTGTTGTCAATTTAAAGAAGTAGTCCAGTTACACATTTGTGGGCTCATAACTTGGCTTCTGAATATCCTAGAGAGGTCAGGTTTAATTTAGAGTACTCCATTTAACAGCCCCCATTACCCCAAAAAGGAATGGAGTCATTAGCACTTATGGTTTTTAAATTGAACCCAGAATTATGTTGCACGAAGCATAAATTCACATCATTCTGGGTTCATTTGTGTGAAAACAAGGTCCAATCAGGCTGAAACGTTACAGGAAGGTAGAATCTATTGAGTTGTAATTGATCTGAACGTTTCATGATGATAGCACTTTCCTAAGGGGGTCAAACCATGTCCCAAAGGTCACCGGGCCTGGTCTCACTTTAAAGAAGTAGTGCAGTTACACCTTTGTGGGCTGATAACTTGGCTTCTGAATATCCTAGAGAGGTCAGGTTTAATTTAGAGTACTCCAATTAAAAGCCCCCATTACCCCAAAAAGGAATGGAGTCATTAGCACTTATGGTTTGTAAATGGCACCCAGAATTATGTTGCACAAAGCACAATTTCACATCATTCTGGGTTCATTTGTGTGAAAAAAGGTCCAATCAGGCTGAAACGTTACAGAAGGTAGAATCTATTGAGTTGTAGGTGATCTGAACATTTCATGATGATAGCACTTTCCTAAGGGGGTCAAACCATGTCCCAAAGGTCACCGGATCTGGTGTCACTTTAAAGAAGTGGTCCAGTTACACATTTGTGGGCTTATAACTTGGCTTCTGAATGTCCTAGAGAGATCATGTTTGTTTTAGTGTACTCCAATCAACAGCCCCTACAACCACAAAAAGGAATGGAGTCATTAGCACTTATGGTTTGTAAATGGCACCCAGAATTATGTTGCACGAAGCACAATTTCACATCATTCTGGGTCCATTTGTGTGAAAACAAGGTCCAATCAGGCTGAAACGTTACAAGAAGGTAGAATCTTTTGAGTTGTAAGTGATCTGAACCTTTCATGATGATCGCACATTCCTATAGGGGGTCAAACCATGTCCCAAAGGTCTCCGGGCCTGGTGTCACTTTAAAGAAGTAGTGCAGTTACACCTTTGTGGGCTCATAACTTGGCTTCTGAATGTCCTAGAGAGGTCAGGTTTAATTTAGAGTACTCCAATTAACAGCCCCCATTACCCCAAAAAGGAATGGAGTCATTAGCACTTATGGTTTTTAAATTGCACCCAGAATTATGTTGCACGAAGCACAATTTCACATCATTCTGGGTTCATTTGTGTGAAAACAAGGTCCAATCAGGCTGAAACGTTACAGGAAGGTAGAATCTATTGAGTTGTAAGTGATCTGAACGTTTCAAGATGATAGCACTTTCATAAGGGGGTCAAACCATGTCCCAAAGGTCACCGGATCTGGTGTCAATTTAAAGAAGTAGTCCAGTTACACATTTGTGGGCTTATAACTTGGCTTCTGAATGTCCTAGAGAGATCAGGTTTGTTTTATTGTACTCCAATCAACAGTTCCTACATCCACAAAAAGGAATGGAGTCATTAGCACTTATGGTTTTTAAATGGCACCCAGAATTATGTTGCACGAAGCACAATTTCACATCATTCTGGGTTCATTTGTGTGAAAACAGGGTCCATTAAGGCTGAAACGTTACAAGAAGGTAGAATCTATTGAGTTGTAAGTGATCTGAACGTTTCATGATGATCGCACATTCCTAAGGGGGTCAAACCATGTCCCAAAGGTCACTGGATCTGTTGTCAATTTAAAGAAGGAGTGCAGTTACACATTTGTGGGCTCATAACTTGGCTTCTGAATATCCTAGAGAGGTCAGGTTTAATTTAGAGTACTCCATTTAACAGCCCCCATTACCCCAAAAAGGAATGGAGTCATTAGCACTTATGGTTTTTAAATTGAACCCAGAATTATGTTGCACGAAGCATAAATTCACATCCTTCTGGGTTCATTTGTGTGAAAACAAGGTCCAATCAGGCTGAAACGTTACAGGAAGGTAGAATCTATTGAGTTGTAATTGATCTGAACGTTTCATGACGATAGCACTTTCCTAAGGGGGTCAAACCATGTCCCAAAGGTCACCGGGCCTGGTGTCACTTTAAAGAATTAGTGCAGTTACACCTTTGTGGGCTTATAACTTGGCTTCTGAATGTCCTAGAGAGATCAGGTTTGTTTTAGTGTACTCCAATCAACAGTTCCTACATCCACAAAAAGGAATGGAGTCATTAGCACTTATGGTTTTTAAATGGCACCCAGAATTATGTTGCACGAAGCACAATTTCACATCATTCTGGGTCCATTTGTGTGAAAACAAGGTCAAATCAGGCTGAAACGTTACAGGAAGGTAGAATCTATTTAGTTGTAAGTGATCTGAACGTTTCATGATGATAGCACTTTCCTAAGGGGGTGAAACCATATCCCAAAGGTCACCGGATCTGGTGTCAATTTAAAGAAGTAGTCCAGTTACACATTTGTGGGCTTATAACTTGGCTTCTGAATGTCCTAGAGAGACCAGGTTTTTTTAGTGTACTCCAATCAACAGCCCCTACAACCACAAAAAGGAATGGAGTCATTAGCACTTATGGTTTGTAAATGGCACCCAGAATTATGTTGCACGAAGCAAAATTTCACATCATTCTGGGTTCATTTGTGTGAAAACAAGGTCCAATCAGGCTGAAACGTTACAGAAGGTAGAATCTATTGAGTTGTAAGTTATCTGAACGTTTCATGATGATAGCACTTTCCTAAGGGGGTCAAACCATGTCCCAAAGGTCACCGGATCTGGTGTCAATTTAAAGAAGTAGTCCATTTACACATTTGTGGGCTCATAACTTGGCTTCTGAATGTCCTAGAGTGATCAGGTTTGTTTCAGAGTACTCCAATCAACAGCCCCTACAACCACAAAAAGGAATGGAGTCATTAGCACTTATGGTTTGTAAATGGCACCCAGAATTATGTTGCACGAAGCACAATTTCACATCATTCTGGGTCCATTTGTGTGAAAACAGGGTCCATTCAGGCTCAAACGTTACAAGAAGGTAGAATCTATTGAGTTGTAAGTGATCTGAACGTTTCATGATGATCGCACATTCCTAAGGGGGTCAAACCATGTCCCAAAGGTCACCGGATCTATTGTCAATTTAAAGAAGTAGTCCAGTTACACATTTGTGGGCTCATAACTTGGCTTGTGAATATCCTACAGAGATCAGGTTTGTTTCAGAGTACTCCAATCAACAGCCCCTACAACCACAAAAAGGAATGGAGTCATTAGCACTTATGGTTTGTAAATGGCACCCAGAATTATGTTGCACGAAGCACAATTTCACTTCATTCTGGGTCCATTTGTGTGAAAACAGGGTCCATTAAGGCTGAAGCGTTACAAGAAGGTAGAATCTATTGAGTTGTAAGTGATCTGAACGTTTCATGATGATCGCACATTCCTAAGGGGGTCAAACCATGTCCCAAAGGTCACTGGATCTGTTGTCAATTTAAAGAAGGAGTGCAGTTACACATTTGTGGGCTCATAACTTGGCTTCTGAATATCCTAGAGAGGTCAGGTTTAATTTAGAGTACTCCATTTAACAGCCCCCATTACCCCAAAAAGGAATGGAGTCATTAGCACTTATGGTTTTTAAATTGAACCCAGAATTATGTTGCACGAAGCATAAATTCACATCATTCTGGGTTCATTTGTGTGAAAACAAGGTCCAATCAGGCTGAAACGTTACAGGAAGGTAGAATCTATTGAGTTGTAAATGATCTGAACGTTTCATGACGATAGCACTTTCCTAAGGGGGTCAAACCATGTCCCAAAGGTCACCGGGCCTGGTGTCACTTTAAAGAAGTAGTGCAGTTACACCTTTGTGGGCGTATAACTTGGCTTCTGAATATCCTAGAGAGGTCAGGTTTAATTTAGAGTACTCCAATTAACAGCCCCCATTACCCCAAAAAGGAATGGAGTCATTAGCACTTATGGTTTGTAAATGGCACCCAGAATTATGTTGCACGAAGCACAATTTCACATCATTCTGGGTTCATTTGTGTGAAAACAAGGTCCAATCAGGCTGAAACGTTACAGAAGGTAGAATCTATTGAGTTGTAAGTGATCTGAACGTTTCATGATGATAGCACTTTCCTAAGGGGGTCAAACCATGTCCCAAAGGTCACCGGATCTGGTGTCACTTTAAAGAAGTGGTCCAGTTACACATTTGTGGGCTTATAACTTGGCTTTGAATGTCCTAGAGAGATCATGTTTGTTTTAGTGTACTCCAATCAACAGCCCCTACAACCACAAAAAGGAATGGAGTCATTAGCACTTATGGTTTGTAAATGGCACCCAGAATTATGTTGCACGAAGCACAATTTCACATCATTCTGGGTCCATTTGTGTGAAAACAAGGTCCAATCAGGCTGAAACGTTACAAGAAGGTAGAATCTTTTGAGTTGTAAGTGATCTGAACCTTTCATGATGATCGCACATTCCTATAGGGGGTCAAACCATGTCCCAAAGGTCTCATGGCCTGGTGTCACTTTAAAGAAGTAGTGCAGTTACACCTTTGTGGGCTCATAACTTGGCTTCTGAATATCCTAGAGAGGTCAGGTTTAATTTAGAGTACTCCAATTAACAGCCCCCATTACCCCAAAAAGGAATGGAGTCATTAGCACTTATGGTTTTTAAATTGCACCCAGAATTATGTTGCACGAAGCACAATTTCACATCATTCTGGGTTCATTTGTGTGAAAACAAGGTCCAATCAGGCTGAAACGTTACAGAAAGGTAGAATCTATTGAGTTGTAAGTGATCTGAACGTTTCAAGATGATAGCACTTTCATAAGGGGGTCAAACCATGTCCCAAAGGTCACCGGATCTGGTGTCAATTTAAAGAAGTAGTCCACTTACACATTTGTGGGCTTATAACTTGGCTTCTGAATGTCCTAGAGAGATCAGGTTTGTTTTATTGTACTCCAATCAACAGTTCCTACATCCACAAAAAGGAATGGAGTCATTAGCACTTATGGTTTTTAAATGGCACCCAGAATTATGTTGCACGAAGCACAATTTCACATCATTCTGGGTTCATTTGTGTGAAAACAGGGTCCATTAAGGCTGAAACGTTACAAGAAGGTAGAATCTATTGAGTTGTAAGTGATCTGAACGTTTCATGATGATCGCACATTCCTAAGGGGGTCAAACCATGTCCCAAAGGTCACTGGATCTGTTGTCAATTTAAAGAAGGAGTGCAGTTACACATTTGTGGGCTCATAACTTGGCTTCTGAATATCCTAGAGAGGTCAGGTTTAATTTAGAGTACTCCATTTAACAGCCCCCATTACCCCAAAAAGGAATGGAGTCATTAGCACTTATGGTTTTTAAATTGAACCCAGAATTATGTTGCACGAAGCATAAATTCACATCATTCTGTGTTCATTTGTGTGAAAACAAGGTCCAATCAGGCTGAAACGTTACAGGAAGGTAGAATCTATTGAGTTGTAATTGATCTGAACGTTTCATGACGATAGCACTTTCCTAAGGGGGTCAAACCATGTCCCAAAGGTCACCGGGCCTGGTGTCACTTTAAAGAAGTAGTGCAGTTACACCTTTGTGGGCTTATAACTTGGCTTCTGAATATCCTAGAGAGGTCAGGTTTAATTTAGAGTACTCCAATTAACAGCCCCCATTACCCCAAAAAGGAATGGAGTCATTAGCACTTATGGTTTGTAAATGGCACCCAGAATTATGTTGCACGAAGCACAATTTCACATCATTCTGGGTCCATTTGTGTGAAAACAAGGTCAAATCAGGCTGAAACGTTACAGGAAGGTAGAATCTATTTAGTTGTAAGTGATCTGAACGTTTCATGATGATAGCACTTTCCTAAGGGGGTGAAACCATATCCCAAAGGTCACCGGATCTGGTGTCAATTTAAAGAAGTAGTCCAGTTACACATTTGTGGGCTTATAACTTGGCTTCTGAATGTCCTAGAGAGATCAGGTTTTTTTAGTGTACTCCAATCAACAGCCCCTACAACCACAAAAAGGAATGGAGTCATTAGCACTTATGGTTTGTAAATGGCACCCAGAATTATGTTGCACGAAGCACAATTTCACATCATTCTGGGTCCATTTGTGTGAAAACAAGGTCCAATCAGGCTGAAACGTTACAAGAAGGTAGAATCTTTTGAGTTGTAAGTGATCTGAACCTTTCATGATGATCGCACATTCCTATAGGGGGTCAAACCATGTCCCAAAGGTCTCCGGGCCTGGTGTCACTTTAAAGAAGTAGTGCAGTTACACCTTTGTGGGCTCATAACTTGGCTTCTGAATGTCCTAGAGAGGTCAGGTTTAATTTAGAGTACTCCAATTAACAGCCCCCATTACCCCAAAAAGGAATGGAGTCATTAGCACTTATGGTTTTTAAATTGCACCCAGAATTATGTTGCACGAAGCACAATTTCACATCATTCTGGGTTCATTTGTGTGAAAACAAGGTCCAATCAGGCTGAAACGTTACAGGAAGGTAGAATCTATTGAGTTGTAAGTGATCTGAACGTTTCAAGATGATAGCACTTTCATAAGGGGGTCAAACCATGTCCCAAAGGTCACCGGATCTGGTGTCAATTTAAAGAAGTAGTCCAGTTACACATTTGTGGGCTTATAACTTGGCTTCTGAATGTCCTAGAGAGATCAGGTTTGTTTTATTGTACTCCAATCAGCAGTTCCTACATCCACAAAAAGGAATGGAGTCATTAGCACTTATGGTTTTTAAATGGCACCCAGAATTATGTTGCACGAAGCACAATTTCACATCATTCTGGGTTCATTTGTGTGAAAACAGGGTCCATTAAGGCTGAAACATTACAAGAAGGTAGAATCTATTGAGTTGTAAGTGATCTGAACGTTTCATGATGATCGCACATTCCTAAGGGGGTCAAACCATGTCCCAAAGGTCACTGGATCTGTTGTCAATTTAAAGAAGGAGTGCAGTTACACATTTGTGGGCTCATAACTTGGCTTCTGAATATCCTAGAGAGGTCAGGTTTAATTTAGAGTACTCCATTTAACAGCCCCCATTACCCCAAAAAGGAATGGAGTCATTAGCACTTATGGTTTTTAAATTGAACCCAGAATTATGTTGCACGAAGCATAAATTCACATCCTTCTGGGTTCATTTGTGTGAAAACAAGGTCCAATCAGGCTGAAACGTTACAGGAAGGTAGAATCTATTGAGTTGTAATTGATCTGAACGTTTCATGACGATAGCACTTTCCTAAGGGGGTCAAACCATGTCCCAAAGGTCACCGGGCCTGGTGTCACTTTAAAGAAGTAGTGCAGTTACACCTTTGTGGGCTTATAACTTGGCTTCTGAATATCCTAGAGAGGTCAGGTTTAATTTAGAGTACTCCAATTAACAGCCCCCATTACCCCAAAAAGGAATGGAGTCATTAGCACTTATGGTTTGTAAATGGCACCCAGAATTATGTTGCACGAAGCACAATTTCACATCATTCTGGGTTCATTTAAGTGAAAACAAGGTCCAATCAGGCTGAAACGTTACAGAAGGTAGAATCTATTGAGTTGTAAGTGATCTGAACGTTTCATGATGATAGCACTTTCCTAAGGGGGTCAAACCATGTCCCAAAGGTCACCGGATCTGGTGTCACTTTAAAGAAGTGGTCCAGTTACACATTTGTGGGCTTATAACTTGGCTTCTGAATGTCCTAGAGAGATCATGTTTGTTTTAGTGTACTCCAATCAACAGCCCCTACAACCACAAAAAGGAATGGAGTCATTAGCACTTATGGTTTGTAAATGGCACCCAGAATTATGTTGCACGAAGCACAATTTCACATCATTCTGGGTCCATTTGTGTGAAAACAAGGTCCAATCAGGCTGAAACGTTACAAGAAGGTAGAATCTTTTGAGTTGTAATTGATCTGAACCTTTCATGATGATCGCACATTCCTATAGGGGGTCAAACCATGTCCCAAAGGTCTCCGGGCCTGGTGTCACTTTAAAGAAGTAGTGCAGTTACACCTTTGTGGGCTTATAACTTGGCTTCTGAATATCCTAGAGAGGTCAGGTTTAATTTAGTGTACTCCAATTAACAGCCCCCATTACCCCAAAAAGGAATGGAGTCATTAGCACTTATGGTTTTTAAATTGCACCCAGAATTATGTTGCACGAAGCACAATTTCACATCATTCTGGGTTCATTTGTGTGAAAACAAGGTCCAATCAGGCTGAAACGTTACAGGAAGGTAGAATCTATTGAGTTGTAAGTGATCTGAACGTTTCATGATGATAGCACTTTCATAAGGGGGTCAAACCATGTCCCAAAGGTCACCGGATCTGGTGTCAATTTAAAGAAGTAGTCCAGTTACACATTTGTGGGCTTATAACTTGGCTTCTGAATGTCCTAGAGAGATCAGGTTTGTTTTAGTGTACTCCAATCAACAGTTCCTACATCCACAAAAAGGAATGGAGTCATTAGCACTTATGGTTTTTAAATGGCACCCAGAATTATGTTGCACGAAGCACAATTTCACATCATTCTGGGTCCATTTGTGTGAAAACAAGGTCAAATCAGGCTGAAACGTTACAGGAAGGTATAATCTATTTAGTTGTAAGTGATCTGAACGTTTCATGATGATAGCACTTTCCTAAGGGGGTGAAACCATATCCCAAAGGTCACCGGATCTGGTGTCAATTTAAAGAAGTAGTCCAGTTACACATTTGTGGGCTTATAACTTGGCTTCTGAATGTCCTAGAGAGATCAGGTTTTTTAGTGTACTCCAATCAACAGCCCCTACAACCACAAAAAGGAATGGAGTCATTAGCACTTATGGTTTGTAAATGGCACCCAGAATTATGTTGCACGAAGCAAAATTTCACATCATTCTGGGTTCATTTGTGTGAAAACAAGGTCCAATCAGGCTGAAACGTTACAGAAGGTAGAATCTATTGAGTTGTAAGTTATCTGAACGTTTCATGATGATAGCACTTTCCTAATGGGGTCAAACCATGTCCCAAAGGTCACCGGATCTGGTGTCAATTTAAAGAAGTAGTCCATTTACACATTTGTGGGCTCATAACTTGGCTTCTGAATGTCCTAGAGTGATCAGGTTTGTTTCAGAGTACTCCAATCAACAGCCCCTACAACCACAAAAAGGAATGGAGTCATTAGCACTTATGGTTTGTAAATGGCACCCAGAATTATGTTGCACGAAGCACAATTTCACATCATTCTGGGTCCATTTGTGTGAAAACAGGGTCCATTCAGGCTCAAACGTTACAAGAAGGTAGAATCTATTGAGTTGTAAGTGATCTGAACGTTTCATGATGATCGCACATTCCTAAGGGGGTCAAACCATGTCCCAAAGGTCACCGGATCTATTGTCAATTTAAAGAAGTAGTCCAGTTACACATTTGTGGGCTCATAACTTGGCTTGTGAATATCCTACAGAGATCAGGTTTGTTTCAGAGTACTCCAATCAACAGCCCCTACAACCACAAAAAGGAATGGAGTCATTAGCACTTATGGTTTGTAAATGGCACCCAGAATTATGTTGCACAAAGCACAATTTCACTTCATTCTGGGTCCATTTGTGTGAAAACAGGGTCCATTAAGGCTGAAGCGTTACAAGAAGGTAGAATCTATTGAGTTGTAAGTGATCTGAACGTTTCATGATGATCGCACATTCCTAAGGGGGTCAAACCATGTCCCAAAGGTCGCTGGATCTGTTGTCAATTTAAAGAAGGAGTGCAGTTACACATTTGTGGGCTCATAACTTGGCTTCTGAATATCCTAGAGAGGTCAGGTTTAATTTAGAGTACTCCATTTAACAGCCCCCATTACCCCAAAAAGGAATGGAGTCATTAGCACTTATGGTTTTTAAATTGAACCCAGAATTATGTTGCACGAAGCATAAATTCACATCATTCTGGGTTCATTTGTGTGAAAACAAGGTCCAATCAGGCTGAAACGTTACAGGAAGGTAGAATCTATTGAGTTGTAATTGATCTGAACGTTTCATGACGATAGCACTTTCCTAAGGGGGTCAAACCATGTCCCAAAGGTCACCGGGCCTGGTGTCACTTTAAAGAAGTAGTGCAGTTACACCTTTGTGGGCTTATAACTTGGCTTCTGAATATCCTAGAGAGGTCAGGTTTAATTTAGAGTACTCCAATTAACAGCTCCCATTACCCCAAAAAGGAATGGAGTCATTAGCACTTATGGTTTGTAAATGGCACCCAGAATTATGTTGCACGAAGCACAATTTCACATCATTCTGGGTCCATTTGTGTGAAAACAAGGTCAAATCAGGCTGAAACGTTACAGGAAGGTAGAATCTATTTAGTTGTAAGTGATCTGAACGTTTCATGATGATAGCACTTTCCTAAGGGGGTGAAACCATATCCCAAAGGTCACCAGATCTGGTGTCAATTTAAAGAAGTAGTCCAGTTACACATTTGTGGGCTTATAACTTGGCTTCTGAATGTCCTAGAGAGATCAGGTTTTTTTAGTGTACTCCAATCAACAGCCCCTACAACCACAAAAAGGAATGGAGTCATTAGCACTTATGGTTTGTAAATGGCACCCAGAATTATGTTGCACGAAGCAAAATTTCACATCATTCTGGGTTCATTTGTGTGAAAACAAGGTCCAATCAGGCTGAAACGTTACAGAAGGTAGAATCTATTGAGTTGTAAGTTATCTGAACGTTTCATGATGATAGCACTTTCCTAAGGGGGTCAAACCATGTCCCAAAGGTCACCGGATCTGGTGTCAATTTAAAGAAGTAGTCCAGTTACACATTTGTGGGCTCATAACTTGGCTTCTGAATGTCCTAGAGTGATCAGGTTTGTTTCAGAGTACTCCAATCAACAGCCCCTACAACCACAAAAAGGAATGGAGTCATTAGCACTTATGGTTTGTAAATGGCACCCAGAATTATGTTGCACGAGGCACAATTTCACATCATTCTGGGTCCATTTGTGTGAAAACAGGGTCCATTCAGGCTCAAACGTTACAAGAAGGTAGAATCTATTGAGTTGTAAGTGATCTGAACGTTTCATGATGATCGCACATTCCTAAGGGGGTCAAACCATGTCCCAAAGGTCACCAGATCTATTGTCAATTTAAAGAAGTAGTCCAGTTACACATTTGTGGGCTCATAACTTGGCTTGTGAATATCCTAGAGAGATCAGGTTTGTTTCAGAGTACTCCAATCAACAGCCCCTACAACCACAAAAAGGAATGGAGTCATTAGCACTTATGGTTTGTAAATGGCACCCAGAATTATGTTGCACGAAGCACAATTTCACATCATTCTGGGTCCATTTGTGTGAAAACAGGGTCCATTCAGGCTGAAACGTTACAAGAAGGTAGAATCTATTGAGTTGTAAGTGATCTGAACGTTTCATGATGATCGCACATTCCTAAGGGGGTCAAACCATGTCCCAAAGGTCACCGGATCTGTTGTCAATTTAAAGAAGGAGTGCAGTTACACATTTGTGGGCTCATAACTTGGCTTCTGAATATCCTAGAGAGGTCAGGTTTAATTTAGAGTACTCCATTTAACAGCCCCCATTACCCCAAAAAGGAATGGAGTCATTAGCACTTATGGTTTTTAAAGTGCACCCAGAATTATGTTGCACGAAGCATAAATTCACATCATTCTGGGTTCATTTGTGTGAAAACAAGGTCCAATCAGGCTGAAACGTTACAGGAAGGTAGAATCTATTGAGTTGTAATTGATCTGAACGTTTCATGATGATAGCACTTTCCTAAGGGGGTCAAACCATGTCCCAAAGGTCACCGGATCTGGTGTCAATTTAAAGTAGTCCAGTTACACATTTGTGGGCTTATAACTTGGCTTCTGAATGTCCTAGAGAGATCATGTTTGTTTTAGTGTACTCCAATCAACAGCCCCTACAACCACAAAAAGGAATGGAGTCATTAGCACTTATGGTTTGTAAATGGCACCCAGAATTATGTTGCACGAAGCACAATTTCACATCATTCTGGATACATTTGTGTGAAAACAAGGTCCAATCAGGCTGAAACGTTACAAGAACGTAGAATCTATTGAGTTGTAAGTGATCTGAACGTTTCATGATGATCGCACATTCCTATAGGGGGTCAAACCATGTCCCAAAGTTCACCAGATCTGGTGTCGCTTTAAAGAAGTAGTCCAGTTACACCTTTGTCGGGTTATAACTTGGCTTCTGAATATCCTAGAGAGATCAGGTTTGTTTTAGTGTACTACAATCAACAGCCCCTACAACCACAAAAAGGAATTGAGTCATTAGCACTTATGGTTTGTAAATGGCACCAAGAATTATGTTGCACGAAGCACAATTTCACATCATTCTGGGTCCATTTGTGTGAAAACAAGGTCCAATCAGGCTGAAACGTTACAAGAAGGTAGAATTTATTGAGTTGTAATTGATCTGAACGTTTCATGATGATTGCACATTCCTATAGGGGGTCAAACCATGTCCCAAAGGTCACCGGGCCTGGTGTCACTTTAAAGAAGTAGTGCAGTTACACTTTTGTGGGCTTATAACTTGGCTTCTGAATATCCTAGAGAGGGCAGGTTTAATTTAGAGTACTCCAATTAACAGCCCCCATTACCCCAAAAAGGAATGGAGCCATTAGCACTTATGGTTTTTAAATGGCACCCAGAATTATGTTGCACGAAGCACAATTTCACATCATTCTGGGTTCATTTGTGTGAAAACAAGGTCAAATCAGGCTGAAACGTTACAGGAAGGTAGAATCTATTGAGTTGTAAGTGATCTGAACGTTTCATGGTGATAGCACTTTCCTAAGGGGGTCAAACCATGTCCCAAAGGTCACCGGATCTGGTGTCAATTTAAAGAAGTGGTCCAGTTAAACATTTGTGGGGTTATAACTTGGCTTCTGAATGTCCTAGAGACATCAGGTGTGTTTTAGTGTACTCCAATCAACAGCCCCTACAACCACAAAAAGGAATGGAGTCATTAGCACTTATGGTTTGTAAATGGCACCCAGAATTATGTTGCACGAAGCACAATTTCACATCATTCTGGGTCCATTTGGGTGAAAACAAGGTCCAATCAGGCTGAAACGTTACAAGAAGGTAGAATCTATTGAGTTGTAAGTGATCTGAACGTTTCCTGATGATCGCACATTCCTATAGGGGATCAAACCATGTCCCAAAGGTCACCGGGACTGGTGTCACTTTAAAGAAGTAGTCCAGTTACACATTTGTGGGCTTATAACTTGGCTTCTGAATATCCTAGAGAGGTCAGGTTTGTTTTAGAGTACTCCAATTAACAGCCCCTATTACCTCAAAAAGGAATGGAGTCATTAGCACTTATGGTTTTTAAATGGCACCCAGAATTATGTTGCACGAAGCACAATTTCACATCATTCTGGGTCCATTTGTGTGAAAACAAGGTCCAATCAGGCTGAAACGTTACAAGAAGGTAGAATCTATTGAGTTGTAAGTGATCTGAACGTTTCATGATGATCGCACATTCCTATAGGGGATCAAACCATGTCCCAAAGGTCACCGGGCCTGGTGTCACTTTAAAGAAGTAGTCCAGTTACAGATTTGTGGGCTTATAACTTGGCTTCTGAATATCCTAGAGAGGTCAGGTTTGTGTTAGAGTACTCCAATTAACAGCCCCTATTACCTCAAAAAGGAATGGAGTCATTAGCACTTATGGTTTTTAAATGGCACCCAGAATTATGTTGCACAAAGCACAATTTCACATCATTCTGGGTTCATTTGTGTGAAAACAAGGTCCAATCATGCTGAAAAGTTACAGGAAGGTAGAATCTATTGAGTTGTAAGTGATCTGAACGTTTCATGGTGATCGCCCTTTCCTAAGGGGGTCAAACCATGTCCCAAAGGTCACCGGATCTGGTGTCAATTTAAAGTAGTAGTCCAGTTACACATTTGTGGGCTTATAACTTGGCTTCTGAATGTCCTTGAGAAGTCAGGTATGTTTTAGTGTACTCCAATCAACAGCCCCTACAACCACAAAAAGGAATGGAGTCATTAGCACTTATGGTTTTAAATGGCACCCAGAATTATGTTGCACAAAGCACAATTTCACATCATTCTGGGTCCATTTGTGTGAAAACAAGGTCCAATCAGGCTGAAACGTTACAAGAAGGTAGAATCTATTGAGTTGTAAGTGATCTGAACGTTTCATGATGATCGCACATTCCTATAGGGGGTCATACCATGTCTCAAAGGTCACCGGGCCTGGTGTCACTTTAAAGAAGTAGTGCAGGTACACCTTTGTGGGCTTATAACTTGGCTTCTGAATATCCTAGAGAGGTCAGGTTTAATTTAGAGTACTCCAATTAACAGCCCCCATTACCCCAAAAAGGAATGGAGTCATTAGCACTTATGGTTTTTAAATGGCACCCAGAATTATGTTGCACGAAGCACATTTTCACATCATTCTGGGTCCATTTGTGTGAAAAAAAGGTCCAATCAGGCTGAAACGTTACAGGAAGGTAGAATCTATTGAGTTGTAAGTGATCTGAACGTTTCATGATGATAGCACTTTCCTAAGGGGGTCAAACCATGTCCCAAAGGTCACCGGATCTGGTGTCAATTTAAAGAAGTAGTCCAGTTACACATTTGTGGGCTTATAACTTGGCTTCTGAATGTCCCAGAGAAGTCAGGTATGTTTTAGTTTACTCCAATCAACAGCCCCTACAACCACAAAAAGGAATGGAGTCATTAGCACTTATGGTTTTAAATGGCACCCAGAATTATGTTGCACGAAGCACAATTTCACATCATTCTGGGTCCATTTGTGTGAAAACAAGGTCAAATCAGGCTGAAACGTTACAGGAAGGTAGAATCTATTGAGTTGTAAGTGATCTGAACATTTCATGGTGATAGCACTTTCCTAAGGGGGTCAAACCATGTCCCAAAGGTCACCGGATCTGGTGTCAATTTAAAGAAGTGGTACAGTTACACATTTGTGGGCTTATAACTTGGCTTCTGAATGTGCTAGAGACATCAGGTGTGTTTTAGTGTACTCCAATCAACAGCCCCTACAACCACAAAAAGGAATGGAGTCATTAGCACTTATGGTTTGTAAATGGCACCCAGAATTATGTTGCACGAAGCACAATTTCACATCATTTTGGGTCCATTTGGGTGAAAACAAGGTCCAATCAGGCTGAAACGTTACAAGAAGGTAGAATCTATTGAGTTGTAAGTGATCTGAACGTTTCATGATGATCGCACATTCCTATAGGGGATCAAACCATGTCCCAAAGGTCACCGGGCCTGGTGTCACTTTAAAGAAGTAGTCCAGTTACACATTTGTGGGCTTATAACTTGGCTTCTGAATATCCTAGAGAGGTCAGGTTTGTTTTAGAGTACTCCAATTAACAGCCCCTATTACCTCAAAAAGGAATGGAGTCATTAGCACTTATGGTTTTTAAATGGCACCCAGAATTATGTTGCACGAAGCACAATTTCACATCATTCTGGGTCCATTTGTGTGAAAACAAGGTCCAATCAGGCTGAAACGTTACAAGAAGGTAGAATCTATTGAGTTGTAAGTGATCTGAACGTTTCATGATGATTGCACATTCCTATAGGGGGTCAAACAATGTCCCAAAGGTCACCGGGCCTGGTGTCACTTTAAAGAAGTAGTCCAGTTACACCTTTGTGGGGTTATAACGTGGCTTCTGAATTACTTAGAGAGGTCAGGTTTGTTTTAGAGTACTCCAATTAACAGCCCCCATTACCCAAAAAAAGAATGGAGTCATTAGCACTTATGGTTTTTAAATGGCACCCAGAATTATGTTGCACGAAGCACAATTTCACATCATTCTGGGTCCAGTTGTGTGAAAACAAGGTCCAATCAGGCTGAAACGTTACAAGAAGGTAGAATCTATTGAGTTGTAAGTGATCTGAACGTTTCATGATGATCGCACATTCCTATAGGGGATAAAACCATGTCCCAAAGGTCACCGGGCCTGGTGTCACTTTAAAGAAGTAGTCCAGTTACACATTTGTGGGCTTATAACTTGGCTTCTGAATGTCCTAGAGAGATCAGGTTTGTTTTAGTGTACTCCAATCAACAGCCCCTACAACCACAAAAAGGAATGGAGTCATTAGCACTTATGGTTTGTAAATGGCACCCAGAATTATGTTGCACGAAGCAGAATTTCACATCATTCTGGGTCAATTTGTGTGAAAACAAGGTCCAATCAGGCTGAAACGTTACAAGAAGGTAGAATCTATTGAGTTGTAAGTGATCTGAACGTTTCATGATGATCGCACATTCCTATAGGGGATAAAACCATGTCCCAAAGGTCACCGGGCCTGGTGTCACTTTAAAGAAGTAGTCCAGTTACACATTTGTGGGCTTATAACTTGGCTTCTGAATATCCTAGAGAGGTCAGGTTTGTTTTAGAGTACTCCAGTTCACAGCCCCTATTACCTCAAAAAGGAATGGAGTCATTAGCACTTATGGTTTTTAAATGGCACCCAGAATTATGTTGCACAAAGCACAATTTCACATCATTCTGGGTTCATTTGTGTGAAAACAAGGTCCAATCAGGCTGAAACGTTACAGGAAGGTAGAATCTATTGAGTTGTAAGTGATCTGAACGTTTCATGATGATAGCACTTTCCTAAGGGGGTCAAACCATGTCCCAAAGGTCACCGGATCTGGTGTCAATTTAAAGAAGTAGTCCAGTTACACATTTGTGGGCTTATAACTTGGCTTCTAAATGTCCTAGAGAGGTCAGGTTTGTTTTAGTGTACTCCAATCAACAGCCCCTACAAACACAAAAAGGAATGGAGTCATTAGCACTTATGGGTTGGAAATGGCACCCAGAATTATGTTGCACGAAGCACAATTTCACATCATTCTGGGTCCATTTGTGTGAAAACAAGGTCCAATCAGGCTGAAACGTTACAAGAAGGTAGAATCTATTGAGTTGTAAGTGATCTGAACGTTTCATGATGATTGCACATTCCTATAGGGGGTCAAACCATGTCCCAAAGGTCACCGGATCTGGTGTCAATTTAAAGTAGTCCAGTTACACATTTGTGGGCTTATAACTTGGCTTCTGTATGTCCTAGAGAGATCAGGTTTGTTTTAGTGTACTCCAATTAACAGCCCCTACAACCACAAAAAGGAATGGAGTCATTAGCACTTATGGGTTTTAAATGGCACCCAGAATTATGTTGCACGAAGCACAATTTCACATCATTCTGGGTTCATTTGTGTGAAAACAAGGTGCAATCAGGCTGAAACGTTACAGGAAGGTAGAATCTATTGAGTTGTAAGTGATCTGAACGTTTCATGATGATAGCACTTTCCTAAGGGGGTCAAACCATGTCCCAAAGGTCACCGGATCTGGTGTCAATTTAAAGAAGTAGTCCAGATACACATTTGTGGGCTTATAACTGGGCTTCTGAATGTCCTTGAGAAGTCAGGTATGTTTTAGTGTACTCCAATCAACAGCCCCTACAACCACAAAAAGGAATGGAGTCATTAGCACTTATGGTTTTAAATGGCACCCAGAATTATGTTGCACAAAGCACAATTTCACATCATTCTGGGTCCATTTGTGTGAAAACAAGGTCCAATCAGGCTGAAACGTTACAAGAAGGTAGAATCTATTGAGATGTAAGTGATCTGAACGTTTCATGATGATCGCACATTCCTATAGGGGGTCAAACCATGTCTCAAAGGTCACCGGGCCTGGTGTCACTTTAAAGAAGTAGTGCAGGTACACCTTTGTGGGCTTATAACTTGGCTTCTGAATATCCTAGAGAGGTCAGGTTTAATTTAGAGTACTCCAATTAACAGCCCCCATTACCCCAAAAAGGAATGGAGTCATTAGCACTTATGGTTTTTAAATGGCACCCAGAATTATGTTGCACGAAGCACAATTTCACATCATTCTGGGTCCATTTGTGTGAAAAAAAGGTCCAATCAGGCTGAAACGTTACAGGAAGGTAGAATCTATTGAGTTGTAAGTGATCTGAACGTTTCATGATGATAGCACTTTCCTAAGGGGGTCAAACCATGTCCCAAAGGTCACCGGATCTGGTGTCAATTTAAAGAAGTAGTCCAGTTACACATTTGTGGGCTTATAACTTGGCTTCTGAATGTCCTAGAGAAGTCAGGTATGTTTTAGTTTACTCCAATCAACAGCCCCTACACCCACAAAAAGGAATGGACTCATTAGCACTTATGGTTTTAAATGGCACCCAGAATTATGTTGCACGAAGCACAATTTCACATCATTCTGGGTCCATTTGTGTGAAAACAAGGTCAAATCAGGCTGAAACGTTACAGGAAGGTAGAATCTATTGAGTTGTAAGTGATCTGAACGTTTCATGGTGATAGCACTTTCCTAAGGGGGTCAAACCATGTCCCAAAAGTCACCGGATCTGGTGTCAATTTAAAGAAGTGGTCCAGTTACACATTTGTGGGCTTATAACTTGGCTTCTGAATGTGCTAGAGACATCAGGTGTGTTTTAGTGTACTCCAATCAACAGCCCCTACAACCACAAAAAGGAATGGAGTCATTAGCACTTATGGTTTGTAAATGGCACCCAGAATTATGTTGCACGAAGCACAATTTCACATCATTTTGGGTCCATTTGGGTGAAAACAAGGTCCAATCAGGCTGAAACGTTACAAGAAGGTAGAATCTATTGAGTTGTAAGTGATCTGAACGTTTCATGATGATCGCACATTCCTATAGGGGATCAAACCATGTCCCAAAGGTCACCGGGCCTGGTGTCACTTTAAAGAAGTAGTCCAGTTACACATTTGTGGGCTTATAACTTGGCTTCTGAATATCCTAGAGAGGTCAGGTTTGTTTTAGAGTACTCCAATTAACAGCCCCTATTACCTCAAAAAGGAATGGAGTCATTAGCACTTATGGTTTTTAAATGGCACCCAGAATTATGTTGCACGAAGCACAATTTCACATCATTCTGGGTCCATTTGTGTGAAAACAAGGTCCAATCAGGCTGAAACGTTACAAGAAGGTAGAATCTATTGAGTTGTAAGTGATCTGAACGTTTCATGATGATTGCACATTCCTATAGGGGGTCAAACAATGTCCCAAAGGTCACCGGGCCTGGTGTCACTTTAAAGAAGTAGTCCAGTTACACCTTTGTGGGGTTATAACGTGGCTTCTGAATTACCTAGAGAGGTCAGGTTTGTTTTAGAGTACTCCAATTAACAGCCCCCATTACCCCAAAAAAGAATGGAGTCATTAGCACTTATGGTTTTTAAATGGCACCCAGAATTATGTTGCACGAAGCACAATTTCACATCATTCTGGGTCCAGTTGTGTGAAAACAAGGTCCAATCTGGCTGAAACGTTACAAGAAGGTAGAATCTATTGAGTTGTAAGTGATCTGAACGTTTCATGATGATCGCACATTCCTATAGGGGATAAAACCATTTCCCAAAGGTCACCGGGCCTGGTGTCACTTTAAAGAAGTAGTCCAGTTACACATTTGTGGGCTTATAACTTGGCTTCTGAATGTCCTAGAGAGATCAGGTTTGTTTTAGTGTACTCCAATCAACAGCCCCTACAACCACAAAAAGGAATGGAGTCATTAGCACTTATTGTTTTTAAATGGCACCCAGAATTATGTTGCACGAAGCACAATTTCACATCATTCTGGGTCCATTTGTGTGAAAACAAGGTCCAATCAGGCTGAAAAGTTACAGGAAGGTAGAATCGATTGAGTTGTAAGTGATCTGAACATTTCATGGTGATAGCACTTTCCTAAGGGGGTCAAACCATGTCCCAAAGGTCACCGGATCTGGTGTCAATTTAAAGAAGTGGTCCAGTTACACATTTGTGGGCTTATAACTTGGCTTCTGAATGTCCTAGAGAGATCAGGTGTGTTTTAGTGTACTCCAATCAACAGCCCCTACAAACACAAAAAGGGATGGAGTCATTAGCACTTATGGTTTGTAAATGGCACCCAGAATTATGTTGCACGAAGCACAATTTCACATCATTCTGGGTCCATTTTTGTGAAAACAATGTCCAATCAGGCTGAAACGTTACAAGAAGGTAGAATCTATTGAGTTGTAAGTGATCTGAACGTTTCATGATGATCGCACATTCCTATAGGGGATCAAACCATGTACCAAAGGTCACCGGGCCTGGTGTCACTTTAAAGAAGTAGTCCAGTTACACATTTGTGGGCTTATAACTTGGCTTCTGAATATCCTAGAGAGGTCAGGTTTGTTTTAGAGTACTCCAATTAACAGCCCCCATTACCCCAAAAAGGAATGGAGTTATTAGCACTTATGGTTTTTAAATGGCACCCAGAATTATGTTGCACGAAGCACAATTTCACATCATTCTGGGTTCATTTGTGTGAAAACAAGGTCCAATCAGGCTGAAACGTTACAAGAAGGTAGAATCTATTGAGTTGTAAGTGATCTGAACGTTTCATGACGATAGCACTTTCCTAAGGGGGTCAAACCATGTCACAAAGGTCACCGGATCTGGTGTCAATTTAAAGTAGTCCAGTTACACATTTGTGGGCTTATAACTTGGCTTCTGTATGTCCTAGAGAGATCAGGTTTGTTTTAGTGTACTCCAATTAACAGCCCCTACAACCACAAAAAGGAATGGAGTCATTAGCACTTATGGGTTTTATATGGCACCCAGAATTATGTTGCACGAAGCACAATTTCACATCATTCTGGGTTCATTTGTGTGAAAACAAGGTGCAATCAGGCTGAAACGTTACAGGAAGGTAGAATCTATTGAGTTGTAAGTGATCTGAACGTTTCATGATGATAGCACTTTCGAAGGGGGTCAAACCATGTCCCAAAGGTCACCGGGCCTGGTGTCACTTTAAAGAAGTAGTCCAGTTACACATTTGTGGGCTTATAACTTGGCTTCTGAATGTCCTAGAGAGATCAGGTTTGTTTTAGTGTACTCCAATCAACAGCCCCTACAACCACAAAAAGGAATGGAGTCATTAGCACTTATTGTTTTTAAATGGCACCCAGAATTATGTTGCACGAAGCACAATTTCACATCATTCTGGGTCCATTTGTGTGAAAACAAGGTCCAATCAGGCTGAAAAGTTACAGGAAGGTAGAATCGATTGAGTTGTAAGTGATCTGAACATTTCATGGTGATAGCACTTTCCTAAGGGGGTCAAACCATGTCCCAAAGGTCACCGGATCTGGTGTCAATTTAAAGAAGTGGTCCAGTTACACATTTGTGGGCTTATAACTTGGCTTCTGAATGTCCTAGAGAGATCAGGTGTGTTTTAGTGTACTCCAATCAACAGCCCCTACAAACACAAAAAGGGATGGAGTCATTAGCACTTATGGTTTGTAAATGGCACCCAGAATTATGTTGCACGAAGCACAATTTCACATCATTCTGGGTCCATTTGTGTGAAAACAAGGTCCAATCAGGCTGAAACGTTACAAGAAGGTAGAATCTATTGAGTTGTAAGTGATCTGAACGTTTCATGATGATCGCACATTCCTATAGGGGATCAAACCATGTCCCAAAGGTCACCGGGCCTGGTGTCACTTTAAAGAAGTAGTCCAGTTACACATTTGTGGGCTTATAACTTGGCTTCTGAATATCCTAGAGAGGTCAGGTTTGTTTTAGAGTACTCCAATTAACAGCCCCCATTACCCCAAAAAGGAATGGAGTTATTAGCACTTATGGTTTTTAAATGGCACCCAGAATTATGTTGCACGAAGCACAATTTCACATCATTCTGGGTTCATTTGTGTGAAAACAAGGTCCAATCAGGCTGAAACGTTACAAGAAGGTAGAATCTATTGAGTTGTAAGTGATCTGAACGTTTCATGACGATAGCACTTTCCTAAGGGGGTCAAACCATGTCCCAAAGGTCACCGGATCTGGTGTCAATTTAAAGTAGTCCAGTTACACATTTGTGGGCTTATAACTTGGCTTCTGTATGTCCTAGAGAGATCAGGTTTGTTTTAGTGTACTCCAATTAACAGCCCCTACAACCACAAAAAGGAATGGAGTCATTAGCACTTATGGGTTTTAAATGGCACCCAGAATTATGTTGCACGAAGCACAATTTTACATCATTCTGGGTTCATTTGTGTGAAAACAAGGTGCAATCAGGCTGAAACGTTACAGGAAGGTAGAATCTATTGAGTTGTAAGTGATCTGAACGTTTCATGATGATAGCACTTTCGAAGGGGGTCAAACCATGTCCCAAAGGTCACCGGATCTTGTGTCAATTTAAAGAAGTAGTCCAGATACACATTTGTGGGCTTATAACTTGGCTTCTGAATGTCCTTGAAAAGTCAGGTATGTTTTAGTGTACTCCAATCAACAGCCCCTACAACCACAAAAAGGAATGGAGTCATTAGCACTTATGGTTTTAAATGGCACCCAGAATTATGTTGCACGAAGCACAATTTCACATCATTCTGGGTCAATTTGTGTGAAAACAAGGTCCAATCAGGCTGAAACGTTACAAGAAGGTAGAATCTATTGAGTTGTAAGTGATCTGAACGTTTCATGATGATCGCACATTCCTATAGGGGGTCAAACCATGTCTCAAAGGTCACCGGGCCTGGTGTCACTTTAAAGAAGTAGTGCAGGTACACCTTTGTGGGCTTATAACTTGGCTTCTGAATATGCTAGAGAGGTCAGGTTTAATTTAGAGTACTCCAATTAACAGCCCCCATTACCCCAAAAAGGAATGGAGTCATTAGCACTTATGGTTTTTTATGGCACCCAGAATTATGTTGCACGAAGCACAATTTCACATCATTCTGGGTCCATTTGTGTGAAAAAAAGGTCCAATCAGGCTGAAACGTTACAGAAAGGTAGAATCTATTGAGTTGTAAGTGATCTGAACGTTTCATGATGATAGCACTTTCCTAAGGGGGTCAAACCATGTCCCAAAGGTCACCGGATCTGGTGTCAATTTAAAGAAGTAGTCCAGTTATACATTTGTGGGCTTATAACTTGGCTTCTGAATGTCCTAGAGAAGTCAGGTATGTTTTAGTTTACTCCAATCAACAGCCCCTACAACCACAAAAAGGAATAGAGTCATTAGCACTTATGGTTTTAAATGGCACCCAGAATTATGTTGCACGAAGCACAATTTCACATCATTCTGGGTCCATTTGTGTGAAAACAAGGTCAAATCAGGCTGAAACGTTACAGGAAGGTAGAATCTATTGAGTTGTAAGTGATCCGAACGTTTCATGGTGATAGCACTTTCCTAAGGGGGTCAAACCATGTCCCAAATGTCACCGGATCTGGTGTCAATTTAAAGAAGTGGTCCAGTTACACATTTGTGGGCTTATAACTTGGCTTCTGAATGTCCTAGAGACATCAGGTGTGTTTTGGTGTACTCCAATCAACAGCCCCTACAACCACAAAAAGGAATGGAGTCATTAGCACTTATGGTTTGTAAATGGCACCCAGAATTATGTTGCACGAAGCACAATTTCACATCATTCTGGGTCCATTTGTGTGAAAACAAGGTCCAATCAGGCTGAAACGTTACAAGAAGGTAGAATCTATTGAGTTGTAAGTGATCTGAACGTTTCATGATGATCGCACATTCCTATAGGGGATCAAACCATGTCCCAAAGGTCACCGGGCCTGGTGTCACTTTAAAGAAGTAGTCCAGTTACAGATTTGTGGGCTTATAACTTGGCTTCTGAATATCCTAGAGAGGTCAGGTTTGTTTTAGAGTACTCCAATTAACAGCCCCTATTACCTCAAAAAGGAATGGAGTCATTAGCACTTATGGTTTTTAAATGGCACCCAGAATTATGTTGCACAAAGCACAATTTCACATCATTCTGGGTTCATTTGTGTGAAAACAAGGTCCAATCATGCTGAAAAGTTACAGGAAGGTAGAATCTATTGAGTTGTAAGTGATCTGAACGTTTCATGGTGATAGCCCTTTCCTAAGGGGGTCAAACCATGTCCCAAAGGTCACCGGATCTGGTGTCAATTTAAAGTAGTAGTCCAGTTACACATTTGTGGGCTTATAACTTGGCGTCTGAATGTCCTAGAGAGGTCAGGTTTGTTTTAGTGTACTCCGATCAACAGCCCCTACAACCACAAAAAGGAATGGAGTCATTAGCACTTATGGTTTGTAAATGGCACCCAGAATTATGTTGCACGAAGCACAATTTCACATCATTCTGGGTCCATTTGTGTGAAAACAAGGTCCATTCAGGCTGAAACTTTACAAGAAGGTAGAATCTATTTAGTTGTAAGTGATCTGAACGTTTCATGATGATCGCACATTCCTATAGGGGGTCAAACCATGTCTCAAAGGTCACCGGGCCTGGTGTCACTTTAAAGAAGCAGTGCAGGTACACCTTTGTGGGCTTATAACTTGGCTTCTGAATATCCTAGAGAGGTCAGGTTTAATTAAGAGTACTCCAATTAACAGCCCCCATTGCCCCAAAATGAATGGAGTCATTAGCACTTATGGTTTTTAAATGGCACCCAGAATTATGTTGCACGAAGCACAATTTCACATCATTCTGGGTCCATTTGTGTGAAAACAAGGTCCAATCAGGTTGAAACGTTACAGGAAGGAAGAATCTATTGAGTTGTAAGTGATCTGAACGTTTCATGATGATAGCACTTTCCTAAGGGGGTCAAACCATGTCCCAAAGGTCACCGGATCTGGTGTCAATTTAAAGTAGTCCAGTTACACATTTGTGGGCTTATAACTTGGCTTCTGTATGTCCTAGAGAGATCAGGTTTGTTTTAGTGTACTCCAATTAACAGCCCCTACAACCACAAAAAGGAATGGAGTCATTAGCACTTATGGGTTTTAAATGGCACCCAGAATTATGTTGCACGAAGCACAATTTCACATCATTCTGGGTTCATTTGTGTGAAAACAAGGTGCAGTCAGGCTGAAACGTTACAGGAAGGTAGAATCTATTGAGTTGTAAGTGATCTGAACGTTTCATGATGATAGCACTTTCCTAAGGGGGTCAAACCATGTCCCAAAGGTCACCGGATCTGGTGTCAATTTAAAGAAGTAGTCCAGATACACATTTGTGGGCTTATAACTTGGCTTCTGAATGTCCTTGAGAAGTCAGGTATGTTTTAGTGTACTCCAATCAACAGCCCCTACAACCACAAAAAGGAATGGAGTCATTAGCACTTATGGTTTTAAATGGCACCCAGAATTATGTTGCACAAAGCACAATTTCACATCATTCTGGGTCCATTTGTGTGAAAACAAGGTCCAATCAGGCTGAAACGTTACAAGAAGGTAGAATCTATTGAGTTGTAAGTGATCTGAACGTTTCATGATGATCGCACATTCCTATAGGGGGTCAAACCATGTCTCAAAGGTCACCGGGCCTGGTGTCACTTTAAAGAAGTAGTGCAGGTACACCTTTGTGGGCTTATAACTTGGCTTCTGAATATCCTAGAGAGGTCAGGTTTAATTTAGAGTACTCCAATTAACAGCCCCCATTACCCCAAAAAGGAATGGAGTCATTAGCACTTATGGTTTTTAAATGGCACCCAGAATTATGTTGCACGAAGCACAATTTCACATCATTCTGGGTCCATTTGTGTGAAAAAAGGTCCAATCAGGCTGAAACGTTACAGGAAGGTAGAATCTATTGAGTTGTAAGTGATCTGAACGTTTCATGATGATAGCACTTTCCTAAGGGGGTCAAACCATGTCCCAAAGGTCACCGGATCTGGTGTCAATTTAAAGAAGTAGTCCAGTTACACATTTGTGGGCTTATAACTTGGCTTCTGAATGTCCTAGAGAAGTCAGGTATGTTTTAGTTTACTCCAATCAACAGCCCCTACAACCACAAAAAGGAATGGAGTCATTAGCACTTATGGTTTTAAATGGCACCCAGAATTATGTTGCACGAAGCACAATTTCACATCATTCTGGGTCCATTTGTGTGAAAACAAGGTCAAATCAGGCTGAAACGTTAAAGGAAGGTAGAATCTATTGAGTTGTAAGTGATCTGAACGTTTCATGATGATCGCGCATTCCTATAGGGGATCAAACCATGTCCCAAAGGTCACCGGGCCTGGTGTCACTTTAAAGAAGTAGTCCAGTTACACATTTGTGGGCTTATAACTTGGCTTCTGAATATTCTAGAGAGGTCAGGTTTGTTTTAGAGTACTCCAATTAACAGCCCCTATTACCTCAAAATGGAATGGAGTCATTAGCACTTATGGTTTTTAAATGGCACCCAGAATTATGTTGCACGAAGCACAATTTCACATCATTCTGGGTCCATTTGTGTGAAAACAAGGTCCAATCAGGCTGAAACGTTACAAGAAGGTAGAATCTATTGAGTTGTAAGTGATCTGAACGTTTCATGATGATTGCACATTCCTATAGGGGGGCACACAAAGTCCCAAAGGTCACCGGGCCTGGTGTCACTTTAAAGAAGTAGTCCAGTTACACCTTTGTGGGGTTTTAACGTGGCTTCTGAATTACCTAGAGAGATCAGGTTTGTTTTAGAGTACTCCAATTAACAGCCCCCATTACCCCAAAAAAGAATGGAGTCATTAGCACTTATGGTTTTTAAATGGCACCCAGAATTATGTTGCACGAAGCACAATTTCACATCATTCTGGGTCCATTTGTGTGAAAACAAGGTCCAATCAGGTTGAAACGTTACAGGAAGGAAGAATCTATTGAGTTGTAAGTGATCTGAACGTTTCATGATGATAGCACTTTCCTAAGGGGGTCAAACCATGTCCCAAAGGTCACCGGATCTGGTGTCAATTTAAAGTAGTCCAGTTACACATTTGTGGGCTTATAACTTGGCTTCTGTATGTCCTAGAGAGATCAGGTTTGTTTTAGTGTACTCCAATTAACAGCCCCTACAACCACAAAAAGGAATGGAGTCATTAGCACTTATGGGTTTTAAATGGCACCCAGAATTATGTTGCACGAAGCACAATTTCACATCATTCTGGGTTCATTTGTGTGAAAACAAGGTGCAATCAGGCTGAAACGTTACAAGAAGGTAGAATCTATTGAGTTGTAAGTGATCTGAACGTTTCATGATGATAGCACTTTCCTAAGGGGGTCAAACCATGTCCCAAAGGTCACCGGATCTGGTGTCAATTTAAAGAAGTAGTCCAGATACACATTTGTGGGCTTATAACTTGGCTTCTGAATGTCCTTGAGAAGTCAGGTATGTTTTAGTGTACTCCAATCAACAGCCCCTACAACCACAAAAAGGAATGGAGTCATTAGCACTTATGGTTTTAAATGGCACCCAGAATTATGTTGCACAAAGCACAATTTCACATCATTCTGGGTCCATTTGTGTGAAAACAAGGTCCAATCAGGCTGAAACGTTACAAGAAGGTAGAATCTATTGAGTTGTAAGTGATCTGAACGTTTCATGATGATCGCACATTCCTATAGGGGGTCAAACCATGTCTCAAAGGTCACCGGGCCTGGTGTCACTTTAAAGAAGCAGTGCAGGTACACCTTTGTGGGCTTATAACTTGGCTTCTGAATATCCTAGAGAGGTCAGGTTTAATTAAGAGTACTCCAATTAACAGCCCCCATTGCCCCAAAATGAATGGAGTCATTAGCACTTATGGTTTTTAAATGGCACCCAGAATTATGTTGCACGAAGCACAATTTCACATCATTCTGGGTCCATTTGTGTGAAAACAAGGTCCAATCAGGTTGAAACGTTACAGGAAGGAAGAATCTATTGAGTTGTAAGTGATCTGAACGTTTCATGATGATAGCACTTTCCTAAGGGGGTCAAACCATGTCCCAAAGGTCACCGGATCTGGTGTCAATTTAAAGTAGTCCAATTACACATTTGTGGGCTTATAACTTGGCTTCTGTATGTCCTAGAGAGATCAGGTTTGTTTTAGTGTACTCCAATTAACAGCCCCTACAACCACAAAAAGGAATGGAGTCATTAGCACTTATGGGTTTTAAATGGCACCCACAATTATGTTGCACGAAGCACAATTTCACATCATTCTGGGTTCATTTGTGTGAAAACAAGGTGCAGTCAGGCTGAAACGTTACAGGAAGGTAGAATCTATTGAGTTGTAAGTGATCTGAACGTTTCATGATGATAGCACTTTCCTAAGGGGGTCAAACCATGTCCCAAAGGTCACCGGATCTGGTGTCAATTTAAAGAAGTAGTCCAGATACACATTTGTGGGCTTATAACTTGGCTTCTGAATGTCCTTGAGAAGTCAGGTATGTTTTAGTGTACTCCAATCAACAGCCCCTACAACCACAAAAAGGAATGGAGTCATTAGCACTTATGGTTTTAAATGGCACCCAGAATTATGTTGCACAAAGCACAATTTCACATCATTCTGGGTCCATTTGTGTGAAAACAAGGTCCAATCAGGCTGAAACGTTACAAGAAGGTAGAATCTATTGAGTTGTAAGTGATCTGAACGTTTCATGATGATAGCACTTTCCTAAGGGGGTCAAACCATGTCCCAAAGGTCACCGGATCTGGTGTCAATTTAAAGAAGTGGTCCAGTTACACATTTGTGGGCTTATAACTTGGCTTCTGAATGTCCTAGAGAGATCAGGTTTGTTTTAGTGTACTCCAATCAACAGCCCCTACAACCACAAAAAGGAATGGAGTCATTAGCACTTATGGTTTTTAAATGGCACCCAGAATTATGTTGCACGAAGCACAATTTCACATCATTCTGGGTCCATTTGTGTGAAAACAAGGTCCAATCAGGCTGAAACGTTACAAGAAGGTAGAATCTATTGAGTTGTAAGTGATCTGAACGTTTCATGATGATTGCACATTCCTATAGGGGGGCACACAATGTCCCAAAGGTCACCGGGCCTGGTGTCACTTTAAAGAAGTAGTCCAGTTACACCTTTGTGGGGTTTTAACGTGGCTTCTGAATTACCTAGAGAGATCAGGTTTGTTTTAGAGTACTCCAATTAACAGCCCCCATTACCCCAAAAAAGAATGGAGTCATTAGCACTTATGGTTTTTAAATGGCACCCAGAATTATGTTGCACGAAGCACAATTTCACATCATTCTGGGTCCATTTGTGTGAAAACAAGGTCCAATCAGGTTGAAACGTTACAGGAAGGAAGAATCTATTGAGTTGTAAGTGATCTGAACGTTTCATGATGATAGCACTTTCCTAAGGGGGTCAAACCATGTCCCAAAGGTCACCAGATCTGGTGTCAATTTAAAGTAGTCCTGTTACACATTTGTGGGCTTATAACTTGGCTTCTGTATGTCCTAGAGAGATCAGGTTTGTTTTAGTGTACTCCAATTAACAGCCCCTACAACCACAAAAAGGAATGGAGTCATTAGCACTTATGGGTTTTAAAAGGCACCCAGAATTATGTTGCACGAAGCACAATTTCACATCATTCTGGGTTCATTTGTGTGAAAACAAGGTGCAATCAGGCTGAAACGTTACAAGAAGGTAGAATCTATTGAGTTGTAAGTGATCTGAACGTTTCATGATGATAGCACTTTCCTAAGGGGGTCAAACCATGTCCCAAAGGTCACCGGATCTGGTGTCAATTTAAAGAAGTAGTCCAGATACACATTTGTGGGCTTATAACTTGGCTTCTGAATGTCCTTGAGAAGTCAGGTATGTTTTAGTGTACTCCAATCAACAGCCCCTACAACCACAAAAAGGAATGGAGTCATTAGCACTTATGGTTTTAAATGGCACCCAGAATTATGTTGCACAAAGCACAATTTCACATCATTCTGGGTCCATTTGTGTGAAAACAAGGTCCAATCAGGCTGAAACGTTACAAGAAGGTAGAATCTATTGAGTTGTAAGTGATCTGAACGTTTCATGATGATCGCACATTCCTATAGGGGGTCAAACCATGTCTCAAAGGTCACCGGGCCTGGTGTCACTTTAAAGAAGTAGTGCAGGTACACCTTTGTGGGCTTATAACTTGGCTTCTGAATATCCTAGAGAGGTCAGGTTTAATTTAGAGTACTCCAATTAACAGCCCCCATTACCCCAAAAAGGAATGGAGTCATTAGCACTTATGGTTTTTAAATGGCACCCAGAATTATGTTGCACGAAGCACAATTTCACATCATTCTGGGTCCATTTGTGTGAAAAAAAGGTCCAATCAGGCTGAAACGTTACAGGAAGGTAGAATCTATTGAGTTGTAAGTGATCTGAACGTTTCATGATGATAGCACTTTCCTAAGGGGGTCAAACCATGTCCCAAAGGTCACCGGATCTGGTGTCAATTTAAAGAAGTAGTCCAGTTACACATTTGTGGGCTTATAACTTGGCTTCTGAATGTCCTAGAGAAGTCAGGTATGTTTTAGTTTACTCCAATCAACAGCCCCTACAACCACAAAAAGGAATGGAGTCATTAGCACTTATGGTTTTAAATGGCACCCAGAATTATGTTGCACGAAGCACAATTTCACATCATTCTGGGTCCATTTGTGTGAAAACAAGGTCAAATCAGGCTGAAACGTTACAGGAAGGTAGACTCTATTGAGTTGTAAGTGATCTGAACGTTTCATGGTGATAGCACTTTCCTAAGGGGGTCAAACCATGTCCCAAAGGTCACCGGATCTGGTGTCAATTTAAAGAAGTGGTCCAGTTACACATTTGTGGGCTTATAACTTGGCTTCTGAATGTCCTAGAGAGATCAGGTTTGTTTTAGTGTACTCCAATCAACAGCCCCT
This sequence comes from Nothobranchius furzeri, assembly GCF_043380555.1. NCBI lineage: Eukaryota > Metazoa > Chordata > Actinopteri > Cyprinodontiformes > Nothobranchiidae > Nothobranchius > Nothobranchius furzeri. Next base: position 15,584,401 of record NC_091750.1, read on the forward strand.
ACAACCACAAAAAGGAATGGAGTCATTAGCACTTATGGTTTGTAAATGGCACCCAGAATTATGTTGCACGAAGCACAATTTCACATCATTCTCGGTCCATTTGGGTGAAAACAAGGTCCAATCAGGCTGAAACGTTACAAGAAGGTAGAATCTATTGAGTTGTAAGTGATCTGAACGTTTCATGATGATCGCACATTCCTATAGGGGATCAAACCATGTCCCAAAGGTCACCGGGCCTGGTGTCACTTTAAAGAAGTAGTCCAGTTACACATTTGTGGGCTTATAACTTGGCTTCTGAATATCCTAGAGAGGTCAGGTTTGTTTTAGAGTACTCCAATTAACAGCCCCCATTACCCCAAAAAGGAATGGAGTTATTAGCACTTATGGTTTTTAAATGGCACCCAGAATTATGTTGCACGAAGCACAATTTCACATCATTCTGGGTTCATTTGTGTGAAAACAAGGTCCAATCAGGCTGAAACGTTACAAGAAGGTAGAATCTATTGAGTTGTAAGTGATCTGAACGTTTCATGACGATAGCACTTTCCTAAGGGGGTCAAACCATGTCCCAAAGGTCACCGGATCTGGTGTCAATTTAAAGTAGTCCAGTTACACATTTGTGGGCTTATAACTTGGCTTCTGTATGTCCCAGAGAGATCAGGTTTGTTTTAGTGTACTCCAATTAACAGCCCCTACAACCACAAAAAGGAATGGAGTCATTAGCACTTATGAGTTTTAAATGGCACCCAGAATTATGTTGCACGAAGCACAATTTCACATCATTCTGGGTTCATTTGTGTGAAAACAAGGTGCAATCAGGCTGAAACGTTACAGGAAGGTAGAATCTATTGAGTTGTAAGTGATCTGAACGTTTCATGATGATAGCACTTTCGAAGGGGGTCAAACCATGTCCCAAAGGTCATCGGATCTGGTGTCAATTTAAAGAAGTAGTCCAGATACACATTTGTGGGCTTATAACTTGGCTTCTGAATGTCCTTGAAAAGTCACGTATGTTTTAGTGTACTCCAATCAACAGCCCCTACAACCACAAAAAGGAATGGAGTCATTAGCACTTATGGTTTTAAATGGCACCCAGAATTATGTTGCACGAAGCACAATTTCACATCATTCTGGGTCCATTTGTGTGAAAACAAGGTCCAATCAGGCTGAAACGTTACAAGAAGGTAGAATCTATTGAGTTGTAAGTGATCTGAACGTTTCATGATGATCGCACATTCCTATAGGGGGTCAAACCATGTCTCAAAGGTCACCGGGCCTGGTGTCACTTTAAAGAAGTAGTGCAGGTACACCTTTGTAGGCTTATAACTTGGCTTCTGAATATCCTAGAGAGGTCAGGTTTAATTTAGAGTACTCCAATTAACAGCCCCCATTACCCCAAAAAGGAATGGAGTCATTAGCACTTATGGTTTTTAAATGGCACCCAGAATTATGTTGCACGAAGCACAATTTCACATCATTCTGGGTCCATTTGTGTGAAAACAAGGTCAAATCAGGCTGAAACGTTACAGGAAGGTAGAATCTATTGAGTTGTAAGTGATCTGAACGTTTCATGGTGATAGCACTTTCCTAAGGGGGTCAAACCATGTCCCAAAGGTCACCGGATCTGGTGTCAATTTAAAGAAGTGGTCCAGTTACACATTTGTGGGCTTATAACTTGGCTTCTGAATGTCCTAGAGACATCAGGTGTGTTTTAGTGTACTCCAATCAACAGTCCCTACAACCACAAAAAGGAATGGAGTCATTAGCACTTATGGTTTGTAAATGGCACCCAGAATTATGTTGCACGAAGCACAATTTCACATCATTCTGGGTCCATTTGTGTGAAAACAAGGTCCAATCAGGCTGAAACGTTACAGGAAGGTAGAATCTATTGAGTTGTAAGTGATCTGAACGTTTCATGATGATCGCACATTCCTATAGGGGATCAAACCATGTCCCAAAGGTCACCGGGCCTGGTGTCACTTTAAAGAAGTAGTCCAGTTACAGATTTGTGGGCTTATAACTTGGCTTCTGAATATCCTAGAGAGGTCAGGTTTGTTTTAGAGTACTCCAATTAACAGCCCCTATTACCTCAAAAAGGAATGGAGTCATTAGCACTTATGGTTTTTAAATGGCACCCAGAATTATGTTGCACAAAGCACAATTTCACATCATTCTGGGTTCATTTGTGTGAAAACAAGGTCCAATCATGCTGAAAAGTTACAGGAAGGTAGAATCTATTGAGTTGTAAGTGATCTGAACGTTTCATGGTGATAGCCCTTTCCTAAGGGGGTCAAACCATGTCCCAAAGGTCACCGGATCTGGTGTCAATTTAAAGTAGTAGTCCAGTTACACATTTGTGGGCTTATAACTTGGCGTCTGAATGTCCTAGAGAGGTCAGGTTTGTTTTAATGTACTCCGATCAACAGCCCCTACAACCACAAAAAGGAATGGAGTCATTAGCACTTATGGTTTGTAAATGGCACCCAGAATTATGTTGCACGAAGCACAATTTCACATCATTCTGGGTCCATTTGTGTGAAAACAAGGTCCATTCAGGCTGAAACTTTACAAGAAGGTAGAATCTATTTAGTTGTAAGTGATCTGAACGTTTCATGATGATCGCACATTCCTATAGGGGGTCAAACCATGTCTCAAAGGTCACCGGGCCTGGTGTCACTTTAAAGAAGCAGTGCAGGTACACCTTTGTGGGCTTATAACTTGGCTTCTGAATATCCTAGAGAGGTCAGGTTTAATTAAGAGTACTCCAATTAACAGCCCCCATTACCCCAAAAATGAATGGAGTCATTAGCACTTATGGTTTTTAAATGGCACCCAGAATTATGTTGCACGAAGCACAATTTCACATCATTCTGGGTCCATTTGTGTGAAAACAAGGTCCAATCAGGTTGAAACGTTACAGGAAGGAAGAATCTATTGAGTTGTAAGTGATCTGAACGTTTCATGATGATAGCACTTTCCTAAGGGGGTCAAACCATGTCCCAAAGGTCACCGGATCTGGTGTCAATTTAAAGTAGTCCAGTTACACATTTGTGGGCTTATAACTTGGCTTCTGTATGTCCTAGAGAGATCAGGTTTGTTTTAGTGTACTCCAATTAACAGCCCCTACAACCACAAAAAGGAATGGAGTCATTAGCACTTATGGGTTTTAAATGGCACCCAGAATTATGTTGCACGAAGCACAATTTCACATCATTCTGGGTTCATTTGTGTGAAAACAAGGTGCAATCAGGCTGAAACGTTACAGGAAGGTAGAATCTATTGAGTTGTAAGTGATCTGAACGTTTCATGATGATAGCACTTTCCTAAGGGGGTCAAACCATGTCCCAAAGGTCACCGGATCTGGTGTCAATTTAAAGAAGTAGTCCAGATACACATTTGTGGGCTTATAACTTGGCTTCTGAATGTCCTTGAGAAGTCAGGTATGTTTTAGTGTACTCCAATCAACAGCCCCTACAACCACAAAAAGGAATGGAGTCATTAGCACTTATGGTTTTAAATGGCACCCAGAATTATGTTGCACAAAGCACAATTTCACATCATTCTGGGTCCATTTGTGTGAAAACAAGGTCCAATCAGGCTGAAACGTTACAAGAAGGTAGAATCTATTGAGTTGTAAATGATCTGAATGTTTCATGATGATCGCACATTCCTATAGGGGGTCAAACCATGTCTCAAAGGTCACGGGCCTGGTGTCACTTTAAAGAAGTAGTGCAGGTACACATTTGTGGGCTTATAACTGGGCTTCTGAATATCCTAGAGAGGTCAGGTTTAATTTAGAGTACTCCAATTAACAGCCCCCATTACCCCAAAAAGGAATGGAGTCATTAGCACTTATGGTTTTTAAATGGCACCCAGAATTATGTTGCACGAAGCACAATTTCACATCATTCTGGGTCCATTTGTGTGAAAAAAGGTCCAATCAGGCTGAAACGTTACAGGAAGGTAGAATCTATTGAGTTGTAAGTGATCTGAACGTTTCATGATGATAGCACTTTCCTAAGGGGGTCAAACCATGTCCCAAAGGTCACCGGATCTGGTGTCAATTTAAAGAAGTAGTCCAGTTACACATTTGTGGGCTTATAACTTGGCTTCTGAATGTCCTAGAGACGTCAGGTATGTTTTAGTTTACTCCAATCAACAGCCCCTACAACCACAAAAAGGAATGGAGTCATTAGCACTTATGGTTTGTAAATGGCACCCAGAATTATGTTGCACGAAGCACAATTTCACATCACTTTGGGTCCATTTGGGTGAAAACAAGGTCCAATCAGGCTGAAACGTTACAAGAAGGTAGAATCTATTGAGTTGTAAGTGATCTGAACGTTTCATGATGATCACACATTCCTATAGGGGATCAAACCATGTCCCAAAGGTCACCGGGCCTGGTGTCACTTTAAAGAAGTAGTCCAGTTACACATTTGTGGGCTTATAACTTGGCTTCTGAATATCCTAGAGAGGTCAGGTTTGTTTTAGAGTACTCCAATTAACAGCCCCTATTACCTCAAAATGGAATGGAGTCATTAGCACTTATGGTTTTTAAATGGCACCCAGAATTATGTTGCACGAAGCACAATTTCACATCATTCTGGGTCCATTTGTGTGAAAACAAGGTCCAATCAGGCTGAAACGTTACAAGAAGGTAGAATCTATTGAGTTGTAAGTGATCTGAACGTTTCATGATGATTGCACATTCCTATAGGGGGGAACACAATGTCCCAAAGGTCACCGGGCCTGGTGTCACTTTAAAGAAGTAGTCCAGTTACACCTTTGTGGGGTTATAACGTGGCTTCTGAATTACCTAGAGAGGTCAGGTTTGTTTTAGAGTACTCCAATTAACAGCCCCCATTACCCCAAAAAAGAATGGAGTCATTAGCACTTATGGTTTTTAAATGGCACCCAGAATTATGTTGCACGAAGCACAATTTCAAATCATTCTGGGTCCATTTGTGTGAAAACAAGGTCCAATCAGGTTGAAACGTTACAGGAAGGAAGAATCTATTGAGTTGTAAGTGATCTGAACGTTTCATGATGATAGCACTTTCCTAAGGGGGTCAAACCATGTCCCAAAGGTCACCGGATCTGGTGTCAATTTAAAGTAGTCCAGTTACACATTTGTGGGCTTATAACTTGGCTTCTGTATGTCCTAGAGAGATCAGGTTTGTTTTAGTGTACTCCAATTAACAGCCCCTACAACCACAAAAAGGAATGGAGTCATTAGCACTTATGGGTTTTAAATGGCACCCAGAATTATGTTGCACAAAGCACAATTTCACATCATTCTGGGTCCATTTGTGTGAAAACAAGGTCCAATCAGGCTGAAACGTTACAAGAAGGTAGAATCTATTGAGTTGTAAATGATCTGAATGTTTCATGATGATCGCACATTCCTATAGGGGGTCAAACCATGTCTCAAAGGTCACGGGCCTGGTGTCACTTTAAAGAAGTAGTGCAGGTACACATTTGTGGGCTTATAACTGGGCTTCTGAATATCCTAGAGAGGTCAGGTTTAATTTAGAGTACTCCAATTAACAGCCCCCATTACCCCAAAAAGGAATGGAGTCATTAGCACTTATGGTTTTTAAATGGCACCCAGAATTATGTTGCACGAAGCACAATTTCACATCATTCTGGGTCCATTTGTGTGAAAAAAGGTCCAATCAGGCTGAAACGTTACAGGAAGGTAGAATCTATTGAGTTGTAAGTGATCTGAACGTTTCATGATGATAGCACTTTCCTAAGGGGGTCAAACCATGTCCCAAAGGTCACCAGATCTGGTGTCAATTTAAAGAAGTAGTCCAGTTACACATTTGTGGGCTTATAACTTGGCTTCTGAATGTCCTAGAGAAGTCAGGTATGTTTTAGTTTACTCCAATCAACAGCCCCTACAACCACAAAAAGGAATGGAGTCATTAGCACTTATGGTTTTAAATGGCACCCAGAATTATGTTGCACGAAGCACAATTTCACATCATTCTGGGTCCATTTGTGTGAAAACAAGGTCAAATCAGGCTGAAACGTTACAGGAAGGTAGAATCTATTGAGTTGTAAGTGATCTGAACGTTTCATGGTGATAGCACTTTCTTAAGGGGGTCAAACCATGTCCCAAAGGTCACCGGATCTGGTGTCAATTTAAAGAAGTGGTCCAGTTACACATTTGTGGGCTTATAACTTGGCTTCTGAATGTGCTAGAGACATCAGGTGTGTTTTAGTGTACTCCAACCAACAGCCCCTACAACCACAAAAAGGAATGGAGTCATTAGCACTTATGGTTTGTAAATGGCACCCAGAATTATGTTGCACGAAGCACAATTTCACATCACTTTGGGTCCATTTGGGTGAAAACAAGGTCCAATCAGGCTGAAACGTTACAAGAAGGTAGAATCTATTGAGTTGTAAGTGATCTGAACGTTTCATGATGATCACACATTCCTATAGGGGATCAAACCATGTCCCAAAGGTCACCGGGCCTGGTGTCACTTTAAAGAAGTAGTCCAGTTACACATTTGTGGGCTTATAACTTGGCTTCTGAATATCCTAGAGAGGTCAGGTTTGTTTTAGAGTACTCCAATTAACAGCCCCTATTACCTCAAAATGGAATGGAGTCATTAGCACTTATGGTTTTTAAATGGCACCCAGAATTATGTTGCACGAAGCACAATTTCACATCATTCTGGGTCCATTTGTGTGAAAACAAGGTCCAATCAGGCTGAAACGTTACAAGAAGGTAGAATCTATTGAGTTGTAAGTGATCTGAACGTTTCATGATGATTGCACATTCCTATAGGGGGGAACACAATGTCCCAAAGGTCACCGGGCCTGGTGTCACTTTAAAGAAGTAGTCCAGTTACACCTTTGTGGGGTTATAACGTGGCTTCTGAATTACCTAGAGAGGTCAGGTTTGTTTTAGAGTACTCCAATTAACAGACCCCATTACCCCAAAAAAGAATGGAGTCATTAGCACTTATGGTTTTTAAATGGCACCCAGAATTATGTTGCACGAAGCACAATTTCACATCATTCTGGGTCCATTTGTGTGAAAACAAGGTCCAATCAGGTTGAAACGTTACAGGAAGGAAGAATCTATTGAGTTGTAAGTGATCTGAACGTTTCATGATGATAGCACTTTCCTAAGGGGGTCAAACCATGTCCCAAAGGTCACCGGGTCTGGTGTCAATTTAAAGTAGTCCAGTTACACATTTGTGGGCTTATAACTTGGCTTCTGTATGTCCTAGAGAGATCAGGTTTGTTTTAGTGTACTCCAATTAACAGCCCCTACAACCACAAAAAGGAATGGAGTCATTAGCACTTATGGGTTTTAAATGGCACCCAGAATTATGTTGCACGAAGCACAATTTCACATCATTCTGGGTTCATTTGTGTGAAAACAAGGTGCAATCAGGCTGAAACGTTACAAGAAGGTATAATCTATTGAGTTGTAAGTGATCTGAACGTTTCATGATGATAGCACTTTGCTAAGGGGGTCAAACCATGTCCCAAAGGTCACCGGATCTGGTGTCAATTTAAAGAAGTAGTCCAGATAAACATTTGTGGGCTTATAACTTGGCTTCTGAATGTCCTTGAGAAGTCAGGTATGTTTTAGTGTACTCCAATCAACAGCCCCTACAACCACAAAAAGGAATGGAGTCATTAGCACTTATGGTTTTAAATGGCACCCAGAATTATGTTGCACTAAGCACAATTTCACATCATTCTGGGTCCATTTGTGTGAAAACAAGGTCCAATCAGGCTGAAACGTTACAAGAAGGTAGAATCTATTGAGTTGTAAGTGATCTGAACGTTTCATGATGATCGCACATTCCTATAGGGGGTCAAACCATGTCTCAAAGGTCACCGGGCCTGGTGTCACTTTAAAGAAGTAGTGCAGGTACACCTTTGTGGGCTTATAACTTGGCTTCTGAATATCCTAGAGAGGTCAGGTTTAATTTAGAGTACTCCAATTAACAGCCCCCATTACCCCAAAAAGGAATGGAGTCATTAGCACTTATGATTTTTAAATGGCACCCAGAATTATGTTGCACGAAGCACAATTTCACATCATTCTGGGTCCATTTGTGTGAAAAAAAGGTCCAATCAGGCTGAAACGTTACAGGAAGGTAGAATCTATTGAGTTGTAAGTGATCTGAATGTTTCATGATGATAGCACTTTCCTAAGGGGGTCAAACCATGTCCCAAAGGTCACCGGATCTGGTGTCAATTTAAAGAAGTAGTCCAGTTACACATTTGTGGGCTTATAACTTGGCTTCTGAATGTCCTAGAGAAGTGAGGTATGTTTTAGTTTACTCCAATCAACAGCCCCTACAACCACAAAAAGGAATGGAGTCATTAGCACTTATGGTTTTAAATGGCACCCAGAATTATGTTGCACGAAGCACAATTTCACATCATTCTGGGTCCATTTGTGTGAAAACAAGGTCAAATCAGGCTGAAACGTTACAGGAAGGTAGACTCTATTGAGTTGTAAGTGATCTGAACGTTTCATGGTGATAGCACTTTCCTAAGGGGGTCAAACCATGTCCCAAAGGTCACCGGATCTGGTGTCAATTTAAAGAAGTGGTCCAGTTACACATTTGTGGGCTTATAACTTGGCTTCTGAATGTGCTAGAGACATCAGGTGTGTTTTAGTGTACTCCAATCAACAGCCCCTACAACCACAAAAAGGAATGGAGTCATTAGCACTTATGGTTTGTAAATGGCACCCAGAATTATGTTGCACGAAGCACAATTTCACATCATTCTTGGTCCATTTGTGTGAAAACAAGGTCCAATCAGGCTGAAACGTTACAAGAAGGTAGAATCTATTGAGTTGTAAGTGATCTGAACGTTTCATGATGATCGCACATTCCTATAGGGGGTCAAACCATGTCCCAAAGGTCACCGGGCCTGGTGTCACTTTAAAGAAGTAGTCCAGTTACACATTTGTGGGCTTATAACTTGGCTTCTGAATATCCTAGAGAGGTCAGGTTTGTTTTAGAGTACTCCAATTAACAGCCCCTATTACCTCAAAATGGAATGGAGTCATTAGCACTTATGGTTTTTAAATGGCACCCAGAATTATGTTGCACGAAGCACAATTTCACATCATTCTGGGTCCATTTGTGTGAAAACAAGGTCCAATCAGGCTGAAACGTTACAAGAAGGTAGAATCTATTGAGTTGTAAGTGATCTGAACGTTTCATGATGATCGCACATTCCTATAGGGGGTCAAACCATGTCCCAAAGGTCACCGGGCCTGGTGTCACTTTAAGGAAGTAGTCCAGTTACACATTTGTGGGCTTATAACTTGGCTTCTGAATGTCCTAGAGAGATCAGGTTTGTTTTAGTGTACTCCAATCAACAGCCCCTACAACCACAAAAAGGAATGGAGTCATTAGCACTTATGGTTTGTAAATGGCACCCAGAATTATGTTGCACGAAGCACAATTTCACATCATTCTGGGTCCATTTGTGTGAAAACAAGGTCCAATCAGGCTGAAACGTTACAAGAAGGTAGAATCTATTGAGTTGTAAGTGATCTGAACGTTTCATGATGATCGCACATTCCTATAGGGGATAAAACCATGTCCCAAAGGTCACCGGGCCTGGTGTCACTTTAAAGAAGTAGTCCAGTTACACATTTGTGGGCTTATAACTTGGCTTCTGAATATCCCAGAGAGGTCAGGTTTGTTTTAGAGTACTCCAGTTCACAGCCCCTATTACCTCAAAAAGGAATGGAGTCATTAGCACTTATGGTTTTTAAATGGCACCCAGAATTATGTTGCACAAAGCACAGTTTCACATCATTCTGGGTTCATTTGTGTGAAAACAAGGTCCAATCAGGCTGAAACGTTACAGGAAGGTAGAATCTATTGAGTTGTAAGTGATCTGAACGTTTCATGATGATAGCACTTTCCTAAGGGGGTCAAACCATGTCCCAAAGGTCACCGGATCTGGTGTCAATTTAAAGAAGTAGTCCAGTTACACATTTGTGGGCTTATAACTTGGCTTCTGAATGTCCTAGAGAGGTCAGGTTTGTTTTAGTGTACTCCAATCAACAGCCCCTACAAACACAAAAAGGAATGGAGTCATTAGCACTTATGGGTTGGAAATGGCACCCAGAATTATGTTGCACGAAGCACAATTTCACATCATTCTGGGTCCATTTGTGTGAAAACAAGGTCCAATCAGGCTGAAACGTTACAAGAAGGTAGAATCTATTGAGTTGTAAGTGATCTGAACGTTTCATGATGATTGCACATTCCTATAGGGGGTCAAACCATGTCCCAAAGGTCACCGGATCTGGTGTCAATTTAAAGTAGTCCAGTTACACATTTGTGGGCTTATAACTTGGCTTCTGTATGTCCTAGAGAGATCAGGTTTGTTTTAGTGTACTCCAATTAACAGCCCCTACAACCACAAAAAGGAATGGAGTCATTAGCACTTATGGGTTTTAAATGGCACCCAGAATTATGTTGCACGAAGCACAATTTCACATCATTCTGGGTTCATTTGTGTGAAAACAAGGTGCAATCAGGCTGAAACGTTACAGGAAGGTAGAATCTATTGAGTTGTAAGTGATCTGAACGTTTCATGATGATAGCACTTTCCTAAGGGGGTCAAACCATGTCCCAAAGGTCACCGGATCTGGTGTCAATTTAAAGAAGTAGTCCAGATACACATTTGTGGGCTTATAACTTGGCTTCTGAATGTCCTTGAGAAGTCAGGTATGTTTTAGTGTACTCCAATCAACAGCCCCTACAACCACAAAAAGGAATGGAGTCATTAGCACTTATGGTTTTAAATGGCACCCAGAATTATGTTGCACAAAGCACAATTTCACATCATTCTGGGTCCAGTTGTGTGAAAACAAGGTCCAATCAGGCTGAAACATTACAAGAAGGTAGAATCTATTGAGTTGTAAGTGATCTGAACGTTTCATGATGATCGCACATTCCTATAGGGGGTCAAACCATGTCTCAAAGGTCACCGGGCCTGGTGTCACTTTAAAGAAGTAGTGCAGGTACACCTTTGTGGGCTTATAACTTGGCTTCTGAATATCCTAGAGAGGTCAGGTTTGTTTTAGAGTACTCCAATTAACAGCCCCCATTACCCCAAAAAGGAATGGAGTCATTAGCACTTATGGTTTTTAAATGGCACCCAGAATTATGTTGCACGAAGCACAATTTCACATCATTCTGGGTCCATTTGTGTGAAAAAAAGGTCCAATCAGGCTGAAACGTTACAGGAAGGTAGAATCTATTGAGTTGTAAGTGATCTGAACGTTTCATGATGATAGCACTTTCCTAAGGGGGTCAAACCATGTCCCAAAGGTCACCGGATCTGGTGTCAATTTAAAGAAGTAGTCCAGTTACACATTTGTGGGCTTATAACTTGGCTTCTGAATGTCCTAGAGAAGTCAGGTATGTTTTAGTTTACTCCAATCAACAGCCCCTACAACCACAAAAAGGAATGGAGTCATTAGCACTTATGGTTTTAAATGGCACCCAGAATTATGTTGCACGAAGCACAATTTCACATCATTCTGGGTCCATTTGTGTGAAAACAAGGTCAAATCAGGCTGAAACGTTACAGGAAGGTAGAATCTATTGAGTTGTAAGTGATCTGAACGTTTCATGGTGATAGCACTTTCCTAAGGGGGTCAAACCATGTCCCAAAAGTCACCGGATCTGGTGTCAATTTAAAGAAGTGGTCCAGTTACACATTTGTGGGCTTATAACTTGGCTTCTGAATGTGCTAGAGGCATCAGGTGTGTTTTAGTGTACTCCAATCAACAGCCCCTACAACGCTAAAAGGAATGGAGTCATTAGCACTTATGGTTTGGAAATGGCACCCAGAATTATGTTGCACGAAGCACAATTTCACATCATTTTGGGTCCATTTGGGTGAAAACAAGGTCCAATCAGGCTGAAACGTTACAAGAAGGTAGAATCTATTGAGTTGTAAGTGATCTGAACGTTTCATGATGATCGCACATTCCTATAGGGGATCAAACCATGTCCCAAAGGTCACCGGGCCTGGTGTCACTTTAAAGAAGTAGTCCAGTTACACATTTGTGGGCTTATAACTTGGCTTCTGAATATCCTAGAGAGGTCAGGTTTGTTTTAGAGTACTCCAATTAACAGCCCCTATTACCTCAAAAAGGAATGGAGTCATTAGCACTTATGGTTTTTAAATGGCACCCAGAATTATGTTGCACTAAGCACAATTTCACATCTTTCTGGGTCCATTTGTGTGAAAACAAGGTCCAATCAGGCTGAAACGTTACAAGAAGGTAGAATCTATTGAGTTGTAAGTGATCTGAACGTTTCATGATGATTGCACATTAATATAGGGGGTCAAACAATGTCCCAAAGGTCACCGGGCCTGGTGTCACTTTAAAGAAGTAGTCCAGTTACACCTTTGTGGGGTTATAATGTGGCTTCTGAATTACCTAGAGAGGTCAGGTTTGTTTTAGAGTACTCCAATTAACAGCCCCCATTACCCCAAAAAAGAATGGAGTCATTAGCACTTATGGTTTGTAAATGGCACCCAGAATTATGTTGCACGAAGCACAATTTCACATCATTCTGGGTCCATTTGTGTGAAAACAAGGTCCAATCAGGCTGAAACATTACAAGAAGGTAGAATCTATTGAGTTGTAAGTGATCTGAACGTTTCATGATGATCGCACAATCCTATAGGGGATAAAACCATGTCCCAAAGGTCACCGGGCCTGGTGTCACTTTAAAGAAGTAGTCCAGTTACACATTTGTGGGCTTATACCTTGGCTTCTGAATATCCTAGAGAGGTCAGGTTTGTTTTAGAGTACTCCAGTTCACAGCCCCTATTACCTCAAAAAGGAATGGAGTCATTAGCACTCATGGTTTTTAAATGGCACCCAGAATTATGTTGCACAAAGCACAATTTCACATCATTCTGGGTTCATTTGTGTGAAAACAAGGTCCAATCAGGCTGAAACGTTACAGGAAGGTAGAATCTATTGAGTTGTAAGTGATCTGAACGTTTCATGATGATAGCACTTTCCTAAGGGGGTCAAACCATGTCCCAAAGGTCACCGGATCTGGTGTCAATTTAAAGAAGTAGTCCAGTTACACATTTGTGGGCTTATAACTTGGCTTCTGAATGTCCTAGAGAGGTCAGGTTTGTTTTAGTGTACTCCAATCAACAGCCCCTACAACCACAAAAAGGAATGGAGTCATTAGCACTTATGGTTTGGAAATGGCACCCAGAATTATGTTGCACGAAGCACAATTTCACATCATTCTGGGTCCATTTGTGTGAAAACAAGGTCCAATCAGGCTGAAACGTTACAAGAAGGTAGAATCTATTGAGTTGTAAGTGATCTGAACGTTTCATGATGATTGCACATTCCTATAGGGGGTCAAACCATGTCCCAAAGGTCACCGGGCCTGGTGTCACTTTAAAGAAGTAGTGCAGTTACACCTTTGTGGGCTTATAACTTGGCTTCTGAATATCCTAGAGAGGTCAGGTTTAATTTAGAGTACTCCAATTAACAGCCCCCATTACCCCAAAAAGGAATGGAGTCATTAGCACTTATGGTTTTTAAATGGCACCCAGAATTATGTTGCACGAAGCACAATTTCACATCATTCTGGGTCCATTTGTGTGAAAAAAAGGTCCAATCAGGCTGAAACGTTACAGGAAGGTAGAATCTATTGAGTTGTAAGTGATCTGAACGTTTCATGATGATAGCACTTTCCTAAGGGGGTCAAACCATGTCCCAAAGGTCACCGGATCTGGTGTCAATTTAAAGAAGTAGTCCAGTTACACATTTGTGGGCTTATAACTTGGCTTCTGAATGTCCTAGAGAAGTCAGGTATGTTTTAGTTTACTCCAATCAACAGCCCCTACAACCACAAAAAGGAATGGAGTCATTAGCACTTATGGTTTTAAATGGCACCCAGAATTATGTTGCACGAAGCACAATTTCACATCATTCTGGGTCCATTTGTGTGAAAACAAGGTCAAATCAGGCTGAAACGTTACAGGAAGGTAGAATCTATTGAGTTGTAAGTGATCTGAACGTTTCATGGTGATAGCACTTTCCTAAGGGGGTCAAACCATGTCCCAAAAGTCACCGGATCTGGTGTCAATTTAAAGAAGTGGTCCAGTTACACATTTGTGGGCTTATAACTTGGCTTCTGAATGTGCTAGAGGCATCAGGTGTGTTTTAGTGTACTCCAATCAACAGCCCCTACAACGCTAAAAGGAATGGAGTCATTAGCACTTATGGTTTGGAAATGGCACCCAGAATTATGTTGCACGAAGCACAATTTCACATCATTTTGGGTCCATTTGGGTGAAAACAAGGTCCAATCAGGCTGAAACGTTACAAGAAGGTAGAATCTATTGAGTTGTAAGTGATCTGAACGTTTCATGATGATCGCACATTCCTATAGGGGATCAAACCATGTCCCAAAGGTCACCGGGCCTGGTGTCACTTTAAAGAAGTAGTCCAGTTACACATTTGTGGGCTTATAACTTGGCTTCTGAATATCCTAGAGAGGTCAGGTTTGTTTTAGAGTACTCCAATTAACAGCCCCTATTACCTCAAAAAGGAATGGAGTCATTAGCACTTATGGTTTTTAAATGGCACCCAGAATTATGTTGCACTAAGCACAATTTCACATCTTTCTGGGTCCATTTGTGTGAAAACAAGGTCCAATCAGGCTGAAACGTTACAAGAAGGTAGAATCTATTGAGTTGTAAGTGATCTGAACGTTTCATGATGATTGCACATTAATATAGGGGGTCAAACAATGTCCCAAAGGTCACCGGGCCTGGTGTCACTTTAAAGAAGTAGTCCAGTTACACCTTTGTGGGGTTATAATGTGGCTTCTGAATTACCTAGAGAGGTCAGGTTTGTTTTAGAGTACTCCAATTAACAGCCCCCATTACCCCAAAAAAGAATGGAGTCATTAGCACTTATGGTTTGTAAATGGCACCCAGAATTATGTTGCACGAAGCACAATTTCACATCATTCTGGGTCCATTTGTGTGAAAACAAGGTCCAATCAGGCTGAAACATTACAAGAAGGTAGAATCTATTGAGTTGTAAGTGATCTGAACGTTTCATGATGATCGCACAATCCTATAGGGGATAAAACCATGTCCCAAAGGTCACCGGGCCTGGTGTCACTTTAAAGAAGTAGTCCAGTTACACATTTGTGGGCTTATACCTTGGCTTCTGAATATCCTAGAGAGGTCAGGTTTGTTTTAGAGTACTCCAGTTCACAGCCCCTATTACCTCAAAAAGGAATGGAGTCATTAGCACTCATGGTTTTTAAATGGCACCCAGAATTATGTTGCACAAAGCACAATTTCACATCATTCTGGGTTCATTTGTGTGAAAACAAGGTCCAATCAGGCTGAAACGTTACAGGAAGGTAGAATCTATTGAGTTGTAAGTGATCTGAACGTTTCATGATGATAGCACTTTCCTAAGGGGGTCAAACCATGTCCCAAAGGTCACCGGATCTGGTGTCAATTTAAAGAAGTAGTCCAGTTACACATTTGTGGGCTTATAACTTGGCTTCTGAATGTCCTAGAGAGGTCAGGTTTGTTTTAGTGTACTCCAATCAACAGCCCCTACAACCACAAAAAGGAATGGAGTCATTAGCACTTATGGTTTGGAAATGGCACCCAGAATTATGTTGCACGAAGCACAATTTCACATCATTCTGGGTCCATTTGTGTGAAAACAAGGTCCAATCAGGCTGAAACGTTACAAGAAGGTAGAATCTATTGAGTTGTAAGTGATCTGAACGTTTCATGATGATTGCACATTCCTATAGGGGGTCAAACCATGTCCCAAAGGTCACCGGGCCTGGTGTCACTTTAAAGAAGTAGTGCAGTTACACCTTTGTGGGCTTATAACTTGGCTTCTGAATATCCTAGAGAGGTCAGGTTTAATTTAGAGTACTCCAATTAACAGCCCCCATTACCCCAAAAAGGAATGGAGTCATTAGCACTTATGGTTTTTAAATGGCACCCAGAATTATGTTGCACGAAGCACAATTTCACATCATTCTAAGTGTGAAAACAAGGTCCAATCAGGCTGAAACGTTACAGGAAGGTAGAATCTATTGAGTTGTAAGTGATCTGACTGTTTCATGATGATAGCACTTTCCTAAGGGGGTCAAACCATGTCCAAAAGGTCACCGGGCCTGGTGTCACTTTAAAGAAGTAGTCCAGTTACACCTTTGTGGGCTTATAACTTGGCTTCTGAATTACCTAGAGAGGTCAGGTTTGTTTTAGAGTACTCAAATTAACAGCCCCCATTACCCCAAAAAAGAATGGAGTCATTAGCACTTATGGTTTTTAAATGGCACCCAGAATTATGTTGCACGAAGCACAATTTCACATCATTCTGGGTCCATTTGTGCGAAAACAAGGTCCAATCGGGCTGAAACATTACATGAAGGTAGAATCTATTGAGTTGTAAGTGATCTGAACGTTTCATGATGATAGCACTTTCCTAAGGGGGTCAAACAATGCCCCAAAGGTCACCGGATCTGGTGTCAATTTAAAGAAGTGGTCCAGTTACACATTTGTGGGCTTATAACTTGGCTTCTGAATGTCCTAGAGAGATCAGGTTTCTTTTAGTGTACTCCAATCAACAGCCCCTACAACCACAAAAAAGAATGGAGTCATTAGCACTTATGGTTTGTAAATGGCACCCAGAATTATGTTGCACGAAGCACAATTTCACATCATTCTTGGTCCATTTGTGTGAAAACAAGGTCCAATCAGGCTGAAACGTTACAAGAAGGTAGAATCTATTGAGTTGTAAGTGATCTGAACGTTTCATGATGATCGCACATTCCTATAGGGGGTCAAACCATGTCCCAAAGGTCACCGGGCCTGGTGTCACTTTAAAGAAGTAGTCCAGTTACACCTTTGTGGTTTTATAACTTGGCTTCTGAATGTCCTAGAGAGGTCAGGTTTATTTTAGTGTACTCCAATCAACAGCCCCTACAACCACAAAAAGGAATGGAGTCATTAGCACTTATGGTTTGTAAATGGCACCCAGAATTATGTTGCACGAAGCACAATTTCACATCATTTTGGGTCTATTTGGGTGAAAACAAGGTCCAATCAGGCTGAAACGTTACAAGAAGGTAGAATCTATTGAGTTGTAAGTGATCTGAACGTTTCATGATGATCGCACATTCCTATAGGGGATCAAACCATGTCCCAAAGGTCACCGGGCCTGGTGTCACTTTAAAGAAGTAGTCCAGTTACACATTTGTGGGCTTATAACTTGGCTTCTGAATATCCTAGAGAGGTCAGGTTTGTTTTAGAGTACTCCAATTAACAGCCCCTATTACCTCAAAAAGGAATGGAGTCATTAGCACTTATGGTTTTTAAATGGCACCCAGAATTATGTTGCACGAAGCACAATTTCACATCATTCTGGGTCCATTTGTGTGAAAACAAGGTCCAATCAGGCTGAAACGTTACAAGAAGGTAGAATCTATTGAGTTGTAAGTGATCTGAACGTTTCATGATGATTGCACATTCCTATAGGGGGTCAAACAATGTCCCAAAGGTCACCGGGCCTGGTGTCACTTTAAAGAAGTAGTCCAGTTACACCTTTGTGGGGTTATAACGTGGCTTCTGAATTACCTAGAGAGGTCAGGTTTGTTTTAGAGTACTCCAATCAACAGCCCCTACAACCACAAAAAGGAATGGAGTCATTAGCACTTATGGTTTGTAAATGGCACCCAGAATTATGTTGCACGAAGCACAATTTCACATCATTCTGGGTCCATTTGTGTGAAAACAAGGTCCAATCAGGCTGAAACGTTACAAGAAGGTAGAATCTATTGAGTTGTAAGTGATCTGAACGTTTCATGATGATCGCACATTCCTATAGGGGATAAAACCATGTCCCAAAGGTCACCGGGCCTGGTGTCACTTTAAAGAAGTAGTCCAGTTACACATTTGTGGGCTTATAACTTGGCTTCTGAATATCCTAGAGAGGTCAGGTTTGTTTTAGAGTACTCCAATTAACAGCCCCCATTACCCCAAAAAGGAATGGAGTTATTAGCACTTATGGTTTTTAAATGGCACCCAGAATTATGTTGCACGAAGCACAATTTCACATCATTCTGGGTTCATTTGTGTGAAAACAAGGTCCAATCAGGCTGAAACGTTACAAGAAGGTAGAATCTATTGAGTTGTAAGTGATCTGAACGTTTCATGACGATAGCACTTTCCTAAGGGGGTCAAACCATGTCCCAAAGGTCACCGGATCTGGTGTCAATTTAAAGTAGTCCAGTTACACATTTGTGGGCTTATAACTTGGCTTCTGTATGTCCCAGAGAGATCAGGTTTGTTTTAGTGTACTCCAATTAACAGCCCCTACAACCACAAAAAGGAATGGAGTCATTAGCACTTATGGTTTTTAAATGGCACCCAGAATTATGTTGCACGAAGCACAATTTCACATCATTCTGGGTTCATTTGTGTGAAAACAAGGTGCAATCAGGCTGAAACGTTACAGGAAGGTAGAATCTATTGAGTTGTAAGTGATCTGAACGTTTCATGATGATAGCACTTTCGAAGGGGGTCAAACCATGTCCCAAAGGTCATCGGATCTGGTGTCAATTTAAAGAAGTAGTCCAGATACACATTTGTGGGCTTATAACTTGGCTTCTGAATGTCCTTGAAAAGTCACGTATGTTTTAGTGTACTCCAATCAACAGCCCCTACAACCACAAAAAGGAATGGAGTCATTAGCACTTATGGTTTTAAATGGCACCCAGAATTATGTTGCACGAAGCACAATTTCACATCATTCTGGGTCCATTTGTGTGAAAACAAGGTCCAATCAGGCTGAAACGTTACAAGAAGGTAGAATCTATTGAGTTGTAAGTGATCTGAACGTTTCATGATGATCGCACATTCCTATAGGGGGTCAAACCATGTCTCAAAGGTCACCGGGCCTGGTGTCACTTTAAAGAAGTAGTGCAGGTACACCTTTGTGGGCTTATAACTTGGCTTCTGAATATCCTAGAGAGGTCAGGTTTAATTTAGAGTACTCCAATTAACAGCCCCCATTACCCCAAAAAGGAATGGAGTCATTAGCACTTATGGTTTTTAAATGGCACCCAGAATTATGTTGCACGAAGCACAATTTCACATCATTCTGGGTCCATTTGTGTGAAAAAAAGGTCCAATCAGGCTGAAACGTTACAGGAAGGTAGAATCTATTGAGTTGTAAGTGATCTGAACGTTTCATGATGATAGCACTTTCCTAAGGGGGTCAAACCATGTCCCAAAGGTCACCGGATCTGGTGTCAATTTAAAGAAGTAGTCCAGTTATACATTTGTGGGCTTATTACTTGGCTTCTGAATGTCCTAGAGAAGTCAGGTATGTTTTAGTTTACTCCAATCAACAGCCCCTACAACCACAAAAAGGAATAGAGTCATTAGCACTTATGGTTTTAAATGGCACCCAGAATTATGTTGCACGAAGCACAATTTCACATCATTCTGGGTCCATTTGTGTGAAAACAAGGTCAAATCAGGCTGAAACGTTACAGGAAGGTAGAATCTATTGAGTTGTAAGTGATCTGAACGTTTCATGGTGATAGCACTTTCCTAAGGGGGTGAAACCATGTCCCAAAGGTCACCGGATCTGGTGTCAATTTAAAGAAGTGGTCCAGTTACACATTTGTGGGCTTATAACTTGGCTTCTGAATGTCCTAGAGACATCAGGTGTGTTTTAGTGTACTCCAATCAACAGTCCCTACAACCACAAAAAGGAATGGAGTCATTAGCACTTATGGTTTGTAAATGGCACCCAGAATTATGTTGCACGAAGCACAATTTCACATCATTCTGGGTCCATTTGTGTGAAAACAAGGTCCAATCAGGCTGAAACGTTACAAGAAGGTAGAATCTATTGAGTTGTAAGTGATCTGAACGTTTCATGATGATCGCACATTCCTATAGGGGATCAAACCATGTCCCAAAGGTCACCGGGCCTGGTGTCACTTTAAAGAAGTAGTCCAGTTACAGATTTGTGGGCTTATAACTTGGCTTCTGAATATCCTAGAGAGGTCAGGTTTGTTTTAGAGTACTCCAGTTAACAGCCCCTATTACCTCAAAAAGGAATGGAGTCATTAGCACTTATGGTTTTTAAATGGCACCCAGAATTATGTTGCACAAAGCACAATTTCACATCATTCTGGGTTCATTTGTGTGAAAACAAGGTCCAATCATGCTGAAAAGTTACAGGAAGGTAGAATCTATTGAGTTGTAAGTGATCTGAACGTTTCATGGTGATAGCCCTTTCCTAAGGGGGTCAAACCATGTCCCAAAGGTCACCGGATCTGGTGTCAATTTAAAGTAGTAGTCCAGTTACACATTTGTGGGCTTATAACTTGGCGTCTGAATGTCCTAGAGAGGTCAGGTTTGTTTTAATGTACTCCGATCAACAGCCCCTACAACCACAAAAAGGAATGGAGTCATTAGCACTTATGGTTTGTAAATGGCACCCAGAATTATGTTGCACGAAGCACAATTTCACATCATTCTGGGTCCATTTGTGTGAAAACAAGGTCCATTCAGGCTGAAACTTTACAAGAAGGTAGAATCTATTTAGTTGTAAGTGATCTGAACGTTTCATGATGATCGCACATTCCTATAGGGGGTCAAACCATGTCTCAAAGGTCACCGGGCCTGGTGTCACTTTAAAGAAGCAGTGCAGGTACACCTTTGTGGGCTTATAACTTGGCTTCAGAATATCCTAGAGAGGTTAGGTTTAATTAAGAGTACTCCAATTAACAGCCCCCATTACCCCAAAAATGAATGGAGTCATTAGCACTTATGGTTTTTAAATGGCACCCAGAATTATGTTGCACGAAGCACAATTTCACATCATTCTGGGTCCATTTGTGTGAAAACAAGGTCCAATCAGGTTGAAACGTTACAGGAAGGAAGAATCTATTGAGTTGTAAGTGATCTGAACGTTTCATGATGATAGCACTTTCCTAAGGGGGTCAAACCATGTCCCAAAGGTCACCGGATCTGGTGTCAATTTAAAGTAGTCCAGTTACACATTTGTGGGCTTATAACTTGGCTTCTGTATGTCCTAGAGAGATCAGGTTTGTTTTAGTGTACTCCAATTAACAGCCCCTACAACCACAAAAAGGAATGGAGTCATTAGCACTTATGGGTTTTAAATGGCACCCAGAATTATGTTGCACGAAGCACAATTTCACATCATTCTGGGTTCATTTGTGTGAAAACAAGGTGCAATCAGGCTGAAACGTTACAGGAAGGTAGAATCTATTGAGTTGTAAGTGATCTGAACGTTTCATGATGATAGCACTTTCCTAAGGGGGTCAAACCATGTCCCAAAGGTCACCGGATCTGGTGTCAATTTAAAGAAGTAGTCCAGATACACATTTGTGGGCTTATAACTTGGCTTCTGAATGTCCTTGAGAAGTCAGGTATGTTTTAGTGTACTCCAATCAACAGCCCCTACAACCACAAAAAGGAATGGAGTCATTAGCACTTATGGTTTTAAATGGCACCCAGAATTATGTTGCACAAAGCACAATTTCACATCATTCTGGGTCCATTTGTGTGAAAACAAGGTCCAATCAGGCTGAAACGTTACAAGAAGGTAGAATCTATTGAGTTGTAAATGATCTGAACGTTTCATGATGATCGCACATTCCTATAGGGGGTCAAACCATGTCTCAAAGGTCACGAGCCTGGTGTCACTTTAAAGAAGTAGTGCAGGTACACATTTGTGGGCTTATAACTGGGCTTCTGAATATCCTAGAGAGGTCAGGTTTAATTTAGAGTACTCCAATTAACAGCCCCCATTACCCCAAAAAGGAATGGAGTCATTAGCACTTATGGTTTTTAAATGGCACCCAGAATTATGTTGCACGAAGCACAATTTCACATCATTCTGGGTCCATTTGTGTGAAAAAAGGTCCAATCAGGCTGAAACGTTACAGGAAGGTAGAATCTATTGAGTTGTAAGTGAGCTGAACGTTTCATGATGATAGCACTTTCCTAAGGGGGTCAAACCATGTCCCAAAGGTCACCGGATCTGGTGTCAATTTAAAGAAGTAGACCCGTTACACATTTGTGGGCTTATAACTTGGGTTCTGAATGTCCTAGAGAAGTCAGGTATGTTTTAGTTTACTCCAATCAACAGCCCCTACAACCACAAAAAGGAATGGAGTCATTAGCACTTATGGTTTTAAATGGCACCCAGAATTATGTTGCACGAAGCACAATTTCACATCATTCTGGGTCCATTTGTGTGAAAACAAGGTCAAATCAGGCTGAAACGTTACAGGAAGGTAGAATCTATTGAGTTGTAAGTGATCTGAACGTTTCATGGTGATAGCACTTTCCTAAGGGGGTCAAACCATGTCCCAAAGGTCACCGGATCTGGTGTCAATTTAAAGAAGTGGTCCAGTTACACATTTGTGGGCTTATAACTTGGCTTCTGAATGTGCTAGAGACATCAGGTGTGTTTTAGTGTACTCCAACCAACAGCCCCTACAACCACAAAAAGGAATGGAGTCATTAGCACTTATGGTTTGTAAATGGCACCCAGAATTATGTTGCACGAAGCACAATTTCACATCACTTTGGGTCCATTTGGGTGAAAACAAGGTCCAATCAGGCTGAAACGTTACAAGAAGGTAGAATCTATTGAGTTGTAAGTGATCTGAACGTTTCATGATGATCACACATTCCTATAGGGGATCAAACCATGTCCCAAAGGTCACCGGGCCTGGTGTCACTTTAAAGAAGTAGTCCAGTTACACATTTGTGGGCTTATAACTTGGCTTCTGAATATCCTAGAGAGGTCAGGTTTGTTTTAGAGTACTCCAATTAACAGCCCCTATTACCTCAAAATGGAATGGAGTCATTAGCACTTATGGTTTTTAAATGGCACCCAGAATTATGTTGCACGAAGCACAATTTCACATCATTCTGGGTCCATTTGTGTGAAAACAAGGTCCAATCAGGCTGAAACGTTACAAGAAGGTAGAATCTATTGAGTTGTAAGTGATCTGAACGTTTCATGATGATTGCACATTCCTATAGGGGGGAACACAATGTCCCAAAGGTCACCGGGCCTGGTGTCACTTTAAAGAAGTAGTCCAGTTACACCTTTGTGGGGTTATAACGTGGCTTCTGAATTACCTAGAGAGGTCAGGTTTGTTTTAGAGTACTCCAATTAACAGCCCCCATTACCCCAAAAAAGAATGGAGTCATTAGCACTTATGGTTTTTAAATGGCACCCAGAATTATGTTGCACGAAGCACAATTTCACATCATTCTGGGTCCATTTGTGTGAAAACAAGGTCCAATCAGGTTGAAACGTTACAGGAAGGAAGAATCTATTGAGTTGTAAGTGATCTGAACGTTTCATGATGATAGCACTTTCCTAAGGGGGTCAAACCATGTCCCAAAGGTCACCGGATCTGGTGTCAATTTAAAGTAGTCCAGTTACACATTTGTGGGCTTATAACTTGGCTTCTGTATGTCCTAGAGAGATCAGGTTTGTTTTAGTGTACTCCAATTAACAGCCCCTACAACCACAAAAAGGAATGGAGTCATTAGCACTTATGGGTTTTAAATGGCACCCAGAATTATGTTGCACGAAGCACAATTTCACATCATTCTGGGTTCATTTGTGTGAAAACAAGGTGCAATCAGGCTGAAACGTTACAAGAAGGTAGAATCTATTGAGTTGTAAGTGATCTGAACGTTTCATGATGATAGCACTTTCCTAAGGGGGTCAAACCATGTCCCAAAGGTCACCGGATCTGGTGTCAATTTAAAGAAGTAGTCCAGATACACATTTGTGGGCTTATAACTTGGCTTCTGAATGTCCTTGAGAAGTCAGGTATGTTTTAGTGTACTCCAATCAACAGCCCCTACAACCACAAAAAGGAATGGAGTCATTAGCACTTATGGTTTTAAATGGCACCCAGAATTATGTTGCACTAAGCACAATTTCACATCATTCTGGGTCCATTTGTGTGAAAACAAGGTCCAATCAGGCTGAAACGTTACAAGAAGGTAGAATCTATTGAGTTGTAAGTGATCTGAACGTTTCATGATGATCGCACATTCCTATAGGGGGTCAAACCATGTCTCAAAGGTCACCGGGCCTGGTGTCACTTTAAAGAAGTAGTGCAGGTACACCTTTGTGGGCTTATAACTTGGCTTCTGAATATCCTAGAGAGGTCAGGTTTAATTTAGAGTACTCCAATTAACAGCCCCCATTACCCCAAAAAGGAATGGAGTCATTAGCACTTATGATTTTTAAATGGCACCCAGAATTATGTTGCACGAAGCACAATTTCACATCATTCTGGGTCCATTTGTGTGAAAAAAAGGTCCAATCAGGCTGAAACGTTACAGGAAGGTAGAATCTATTGAGTTGTAAGTGATCTGAATGTTTCATGATGATAGCACTTTCCTAAGGGGGTCAAACCATGTCCCAAAGGTCACCGGATCTGGTGTCAATTTAAAGAAGTAGTCCAGTTACACATTTGTGGGCTTATAACTTGGCTTCTGAATGTCCTAGAGAAGTGAGGTATGTTTTAGTTTACTCCAATCAACAGCCCCTACAACCACAAAAAGGAATGGAGTCATTAGCACTTATGGTTTTAAATGGCACCCAGAATTATGTTGCACGAAGCACAATTTCACATCATTCTGGGTCCATTTGTGTGAAAACAAGGTCAAATCAGGCTGAAACGTTACAGGAAGGTAGACTCTATTGAGTTGTAAGTGATCTGAACGTTTCATGGTGATAGCACTTTCCTAAGGGGGTCAAACCATGTCCCAAAGGTCACCGGATCTGGTGTCAATTTAAAGAAGTGGTCCAGTTACACATTTGTGGGCTTATAACTTGGCTTCTGAATGTGCTAGAGACATCAGGTGTGTTTTAGTGTACTCCAATCAACAGCCCCTACAACCACAAAAAGGAATGGAGTCATTAGCACTTATGGTTTGTAAATGGCACCCAGAATTATGTTGCACGAAGCACAATTTCACATCATTCTTGATCCATTTGTGTGAAAACAAGGTCCAATCAGGCTGAAACGTTACAAGAAGGTAGAATCTATTGAGTTGTAAGTGATCTGAACGTTTCATGATGATCGCACATTCCTATAGGGGGTCAAACCATGTCCCAAAGGTCACCGGGCCTGGTGTCACTTTAAAGAAGTAGTCCAGTTACACATTTGTGGGCTTATAACTTGGCTTCTGAATATCCTAGAGAGGTCAGGTTTGTTTTAGAGTACTCCAATTAACAGCCCCTATTACCTCAAAATGGAATGGAGTCATTAGCACTTATGGTTTTTAAATGGCACCCAGAATTATGTTGCACGAAGCACAATTTCACATCATTCTGGGTCCATTTGTGTGAAAAAAAGGTCCAATCAGGCTGAAACGTTACAAGAAGGTAGAATCTATTGAGTTGTAAGTGATCTGAACGTTTCATGATGATCGCACATTCCTATAGGGGATCAAACCAGGTCCCAAAGGTCACCGGGCCTGGTGTCACTTTAAGGAAGTAGTCCAGTTACACATTTGTGGGCTTATAACTTGGCTTCTGAATGTCCTAGAGAGATCAGGTTTGTTTTATTGTACTCCAATCAACAGCCCCTACAACCACAAAAAGGAATGGAGTCATTAGCACTTATGGTTTGTAAATGGCACCCAGAATTATGTTGCACGAAGCACAATTTCACATCATTCTGGGTCCATTTGTGTGAAAACAAGGTCCAATCAGGCTGAAACGTTACAAGAAGGTAGAATCTATTGAGTTGTAAGTGATCTGAACGTTTCATGATGATCGCACATTCCTATAGGGGATAAAACCATGTCCCAAAGGTCACCGGGCCTGGTGTCACTTTAAAGAAGTAGTCCAGTTACACATTTGTGGGCTTATAACTTGGCTTCTGAATATCCTAGAGAGGTCAGGTTTGTTTTAGAGTACTCCAGTTCACAGCCCCTATTACCTCAAAAAGGAATGGAGTCATTAGCACTTATGGTTTTTAAATGGCACCCAGAATTATGTTGCACAAAGCACAGTTTCACATCATTCTGGGTTCATTTGTGTGAAAACAAGGTCCAATCAGGCTGAAACGTTACAGGAAGGTAGAATCTATTGAGTTGTAAGTGATCTGAACGTTTCATGATGATAGCACTTTCCTAAGGGGGTCAAACCATGTCCCAAAGGTCACCGGATCTGGTGTCAATTTAAAGAAGTAGTCCAGTTACACATTTGTGGGCTTATAACTTGGCTTCTGAATGTCCTAGAGAGGTCAGGTTTGTTTTAGTGTACTCCAATCAACAGCCCCTACAAACACAAAAAGGAATGGAGTCATTAGCACTTATGGGTTGGAAATGGCACCCAGAATTATGTTGCACGAAGCACAATTTCACATCATTCTGGGTCCATTTGTGTGAAAACAAGGTCCAATCAGGCTGAAACGTTACAAGAAGGTAGAATCTATTGAGTTGTAAGTGATCTGAACGTTTCATGATGATTGCACATTCCTATAGGGGGTCAAACCATGTCCCAAAGGTCACCGGATCTGGTGTCAATTTAAAGTAGTCCAGTTACACATTTGTGGGCTTATAACTTGGCTTCTGTATGTCCTAGAGAGATCAGGTTTGTTTTAGTGTACTCCAATTAACAGCCCCTACAACCACAAAAAGGAATGGAGTCATTAGCACTTATGGGTTTTAAATGGCACCCAGAATTATGTTGCACGAAGCACAATTTCACATCATTCTGGGTTCATTTGTGTGAAAACAAGGTGCAATCAGGCTGAAACGTTACAGGAAGGTAGAATCTATTGAGTTGTAAGTGATCTGAACATTTCATGATGATAGCACTTTCCTAAGGGGGTCAAACCATGTCCCAAAGGTCACCGGATCTGGTGTCAATTTAAAGAAGTAGTCCAGATACACATTTGTGGGCTTATAACTTGGCTTCTGAATGTCCTTGAGAAGTCAGGTATGTTTTAGTGTACTCCAATCAACAGCCCCTACAACCACAAAAAGGAATGGAGTCATTAGCACTTATGGTTTTAAATGGCACCCAGAATTATGTTGCACAAAGCACAATTTCACATCATTCTGGGTCCATTTGTGTGAAAACAAGGTCCAATCAGGCTGAAACATTACAAGAAGGTAGAATCTATTGAGTTGTAAGTGATCTGAACGTTTCATGATGATCGCACATTCCTATAGGGGGTCAAACCATGTCTCAAAGGTCACCGGGCCTGGTGTCACTTTAAAGAAGTAGTGCAGGTACACCTTTGTGGGCTTATAACTTGGCTTCTGAATATCCTAGAGAGGTCAGGTTTAATTTAGAGTACTCCAATTAACAGCCCCCATTACCCCAAAAAGGAATGGAGTCATTAGCACTTATGGTTTTTAAATGGCACCCAGAATTATGTTGCACGAAGCACAATTTCACATCATTCTGGGTCCATTTGTGTGAAAAAAAGGTCCAATCAGGCTGAAACGTTACAGGAAGGTAGAATCTATTGAGTTGTAAGTGATCTGAACGTTTCATGATGATAGCACTTTCCTAAGGGGGTCAAACCATGTCCCAAAGGTCACCGGATCTGGTGTCAATTTAAAGAAGTAGTCCAGTTACACATTTGTGGGCTTATAACTTGGCTTCTGAATGTCCTAGAGAAGTCAGGTATGTTTTAGTTTACTCCAATCAACAGCCCCTACAACCACAAAAAGGAATGGAGTCATTAGCACTTATGGTTTTAAATGGCACCCAGAATTATGTTGCACGAAGCACAATTTCACATCATTCTGGGTCCATTTGTGTGAAAACAAGGTCAAATCAGGCTGAAACGTTACAGGAAGGTAGAATCTATTGAGTTGTAAGTGATCTGAACGTTTCATGGTGATAGCACTTTCCTAAGGGGGTCAAACCATGTCCCAAAAGTCACCGGATCTGGTGTCAATTTAAAGAAGTGGTCCAGTTACACATTTGTGGGCTTATAACTTGGCTTCTGAATGTGCTAGAGGCATCAGGTGTGTTTTAGTGTACTCCAATCAACAGCCCCTACAACCACAAAAAGGAATGGAGTCATTAGCACTTATGGTTTGGAAATGGCACCCAGAATTATGTTGCACGAAGCACAATTTCACATCTTTCTGGGTCCATTTGTGTGAAAACAAGGTCCAATCAGGCTGAAACGTTACAAGAAGGTAGAATCTATTGAGTTGTAAGTGATCTGAACGTTTCATGATGATTGCACATTAATATAGGGGGTCAAACAATGTCCCAAAGGTCACCGGGCCTGGTGTCACTTTAAAGAAGTAGTCCAGTTACACCTTTGTGGGGTTATAATGTGGCTTCTGAATTACCTAGAGAGGTCAGGTTTGTTTTAGAGTACTCCCATTAACAGCCCCCATTACCCCAAAAAAGAATGGAGTCATTAGCACTTATGGTTTTTAAATGGCACCCAGAATTATGTTGCACGAAACACAATTTCACATCATTCTGGGTCCAGTTGTGTGAAAACAAGGTCCAATCAGGCTGAAACTTTACAAGAAGGTAGAATCTATTGAGTTGTAAGTGATCTGAACGTTTCATGATGATCGCACATTCCTATAGGGGATAAAACCATGTCCCAAAGGTCACCGGGCCTGGTGTCACTTTAAAGAAGTAGTCCAGTTACACATTTGTGGGCTTATAACTTGGCTTCTGAATGTCCTAGAGAGATCAGGTTTGTTTTAGTGTACTCCAATCAACAGCCCCTACAACCACAAAAAGGAATGGAGTCATTAGCACTTATGGTTTGTAAATGGCACCCAGAATTATGTTGCACGAAGCACAATTTCACATCATTCTGGGTCCATTTGTGTGAAAACAAGGTCCAATCAGGCTGAAACATTACAAGAAGGTAGAATCTATTGAGTTGTAAGTGATCTGAACGTTTCATGATGATCGCACAATCCTATAGGGGATAAAACCATGTCCCAAAGGTCACCGGGCCTGGTGTCACTTTAAAGAAGTAGTCCAGTTACACATTTGTGGGCTTATACCTTGGCTTCTGAATATCCTAGAGAGGTCAGGTTTGTTTTAGAGTACTCCAGTTCACAGCCCCTATTACCTCAAAAAGGAATGGAGTCATTAGCACTCATGGTTTTTAAATGGCACCCAGAATTATGTTGCACAAAGCACAATTTCACATCATTCTGGGTTCATTTGTGTGAAAACAAGGTCCAATCAGGCTGAAACGTTACAGGAAGGTAGAATCTATTGAGTTGTAAGTGATCTGAACGTTTCATGATGATAGCACTTTCCTAAGGGGGTCAAACCATGTCCCAAAGGTCACCGGATCTGGTGTCAATTTAAAGAAGTAGTCCAGTTACACATTTGTGGGCTTATAACTTGGCTTCTGAATGTCCTAGAGAGGTCAGGTTTGTTTTAGTGTACTCCAATCAACAGCCCCTACAACCACAAAAAGGAATGGAGTCATTAGCACTTATGGTTTGGAAATGGCACCCAGAATTATGTTGCACGAAGCACAATTTCACATCATTCTGGGTCCATTTGTGTGAAAACAAGGTCCAATCAGGCTGAAACGTTACAAGAAGGTAGAATCTATTGAGTTGTAAGTGATCTGAACGTTTCATGATGATCGCACATTCCTATAGGGGGTCAAACCATGTCTCAAAGGTCACCGGGCCTGGTGTCACTTTAAAGAAGTAGTGCAGTTACACCTTTGTGGGCTTATAACTTGGCTTCTGAATATCCTAGAGAGGTCAGGTTTAATTTAGAGTACTCCAATTAACAGCCCCCATTACCCCAAAAAGGAATGGAGTCATTAGCACTTATGGTTTTTAAATGGCACCCAGAATTATGTTGCACGAAGCACAATTTCACATCATTCTGGGTCCATTTGTGCGAAAACAAGGTCCAATCGGGCTGAAACATTACATGAAGGTAGAATCTATTGAGTTGTAAGTGATCTGAACGTTTCATGATGATAGCACTTTCCTAAGGGGGTCAAACAATGCCCCAAAGGTCACCGGATCTGGTGTCAATTTAAATAAGTGGTCCAGTTACACATTTGTGGGCTTATAACTTGGCTTCTGAATGTCCTAGAGAGATCAGGTTTCTTTTAGTGTACTCCAATCAACAGCCCCTACAACCACAAAAAAGAATGGAGTCATTAGCACTTATGGTTTGTAAATGGCACCCAGAATTATGTTGCACGAAGCACAATTTCACATCATTCTTGGTCCATTTGTGTGAAAACAAGGTCCAATCAGGCTGAAACGTTACAAGAAGGTAGAATCTATTGAGTTGTAAGTGATCTGAACGTTTCATGATGATCGCACATTCCTATAGGGGGTCAAACCATGTCCCAAAGGTCACCGGGCCTGGTGTCACTTTAAAGAAGTAGTCCAGTTACACCTTTGTGGTTTTATAACTTGGCTTCTGAATGTCCTAGAGAGGTCAGGTTTATTTTAGTGTACTCCAATCAACAGCCCCTACAACCACAAAAAGGAATGGAGTCATTAGCACTTATGGTTTGTAAATGGCACCCAGAATTATGTTGCACGAAGCACAATTTCACATCATTTTGGGTCCATTTGGGTGAAAACAAGGTCCAATCAGGCTGAAACGTTACAAGAAGGTAGAATCTATTGAGTTGTAAGTGATCTGAACGTTTCATGATGATCGCACATTCCTATAGGGGATCAAACCATGTCCCAAAGGTCACCGGGCCTGGTGTCACTTTAAAGAAGTAGTCCAGTTACACATTTGTGGGCTTATAACTTGGCTTCTGAATATCCTAGAGAGGTCAGGTTTGTTTTAGAGTACTCCAATTAACAGCCCCTATTACCTCAAAAAGGAATGGAGTCATTAGCACTTATGGTTTTTAAATGGCACCCAGAATTATGTTGCACGAAGCACAATTTCACATCATTCTGGGTCCATTTGTGTGAAAACAAGGTCCAATCAGGCTGAAACGTTACAAGAAGGTAGAATCTATTGAGTTGTAAGTGATCTGAACGTTTCATGATGATTGCACATTCCTATAGGGGGTCAAACAATGTCCCAAAGGTCACCGGGCCTGGTGTCACTTTAAAGAAGTAGTCCAGTTACACCTTTGTGGGGTTATAACGTGGCTTCTGAATTACCTAGAGAGGTCAGGTTTGTTTTAGAGTACTCCAATCAACAGCCCCTACAACCACAAAAAGGAATGGAGTCATTAGCACTTATGGTTTGTAAATGGCACCCAGAATTATGTTGCACGAAGCACAATTTCACATCATTCTGGGTCCATTTGTGTGAAAACAAGGTCCAATCAGGCTGAAACGTTACAAGAAGGTAGAATCTATTGAGTTGTAAGTGATCTGAACGTTTCATGATGATCGCACATTCCTATAGGGGATAAAACCATGTCCCAAAGGTCACCGGGCCTGGTGTCACTTTAAAGAAGTAGTCCAGTTACACATTTGTGGGCTTATAACTTGGCTTCTGAATATCCTAGAGAGGTCAGGTTTGTTTTAGTGTACTCCAATCAACAGCCCCTACAACCACAAAAAGGAATGGAGTCATTAGCACTTATGGTTTTTAAATGGCACCCAGCATTATGTTGCACAAAGCACAATTTCACATCATTCTGGGTTCATTTGTGTGAAAAAAAGGTCCAATCAGGCTGAAACGTTACAGGAAGGTAGAATCTATTGAGTTGTAAGTGATCTGAACGTTTCATGATGATAGCACTTTCCTAAGGGGGTCAAACCATGTCCCAAAGGTCACCGGATCTGGTGTCAATTTAAAGAAGTAGTCCAGTTACACATTTGTGGGCTTATAACTTGGCTTCTGAATGTCCTTGAGAAGTCAGGTTTGTTTTAGTGTACTCCAATCAACAGCCCCTACAACCACAAAAAGGAATGGCGTCATTAGCACTTATGGTTTTAAATGGCACCCAGAATTATGTTGCACAAAGCACAATTTCACATCATTCTGGGTCCATTTGTGTGAAAACAAGGTCCAATCAGGCTGAAACGTTACAAGAAGGTAGAATCTATTGAGTTGTAAGTGATCTGAACGTTTCATGATGATTGCACATTAATATAGGGGGTCAAACAATGTCCCAAAGGTCACCGGGCCTGGTGTCACTTTAAAGAAGTAGTCCAGTTACACCTTTGTGGGGTTATAATGTGGCTTCTGAATTACCTAGAGAGGTCAGGTTTGTTTTAGAGTACTCCCATTAACAGCCCCCATTACCCCAAAAAAGAATGGAGTCATTAGCACTTATGGTTTTTAAATGGCACCCAGAATTATGTTGCACGAAACACAATTTCACATCATTCTGGGTCCAGTTGTGTGAAAACAAGGTCCAATCAGGCTGAAACTTTACAAGAAGGTAGAATCTATTGAGTTGTAAGTGATCTGAACGTTTCATGATGATCGCACATTCCTATAGGGGATAAAACCATGTCCCAAAGGTCACCGGGCCTGGTGTCACTTTAAAGAAGTAGTCCAGTTACACATTTGTGGGCTTATAACTTGGCTTCTGAATGTCCTAGAGAGATCAGGTTTGTTTTAGTGTACTCCAATCAACAGCCCCTACAACCACAAAAAGGAATGGAGTCATTAGCACTTATGGTTTGTAAATGGCACCCAGAATTATGTTGCACGAAGCACAATTTCACATCATTCTGGGTCCATTTGTGTGAAAACAAGGTCCAATCAGGCTGAAACATTACAAGAAGGTAGAATCTATTGAGTTGTAAGTGATCTGAACGTTTCATGATGATCGCACAATCCTATAGGGGATAAAACCATGTCCCAAAGGTCACCGGGCCTGGTGTCACTTTAAAGAAGTAGTCCAGTTACACATTTGTGGGCTTATACCTTGGCTTCTGAATATCCTAGAGAGGTCAGGTTTGTTTTAGAGTACTCCAGTTCACAGCCCCTATTACCTCAAAAAGGAATGGAGTCATTAGCACTCATGGTTTTTAAATGGCACCCAGAATTATGTTGCACAAAGCACAATTTCACATCATTCTGGGTTCATTTGTGTGAAAACAAGGTCCAATCAGGCTGAAACGTTACAGGAAGGTAGAATCTATTGAGTTGTAAGTGATCTGAACGTTTCATGATGATAGCACTTTCCTAAGGGGGTCAAACCATGTCCCAAAGGTCACCGGATCTGGTGTCAATTTAAAGAAGTAGTCCAGTTACACATTTGTGGGCTTATAACTTGGCTTCTGAATGTCCTAGAGAGGTCAGGTTTGTTTTAGTGTACTCCAATCAACAGCCCCTACAACCACAAAAAGGAATGGAGTCATTAGCACTTATGGTTTGGAAATGGCACCCAGAATTATGTTGCACGAAGCACAATTTCACATCATTCTGGGTCCATTTGTGTGAAAACAAGGTCCAATCAGGCTGAAACGTTACAAGAAGGTAGAATCTATTGAGTTGTAAGTGATCTGAACGTTTCATGATGATCGCACATTCCTATAGGGGGTCAAACCATGTCTCAAAGGTCACCGGGCCTGGTGTCACTTTAAAGAAGTAGTGCAGTTACACCTTTGTGGGCATATAACTTGGCTTCTGAATATCCTAGAGAGGTCAGGTTTAATTTAGAGTACTCCAATTAACAGCCCCCATTACCCCAAAAAGGAATGGAGTCATTAGCACTTATGGTTTTTAAATGGCACCCAGAATTATGTTGCACGAAGCACAATTTCACATCATTCTGGGTCCATTTGTGCGAAAACAAGGTCCAATCGGGCTGAAACATTACATGAAGGTAGAATCTATTGAGTTGTAAGTGATCTGAACGTTTCATGATGATAGCACTTTCCTAAGGGGGTCAAACAATGCCCCAAAGGTCACCGGATCTGGTGTCAATTTAAAGAAGTGGTCCAGTTACACATTTGTGGGCTTATAACTTGGCTTCTGAATGTCCTAGAGAGATCAGGTTTCTTTTAGTGTACTCCAATCAACAGCCCCTACAACCACAAAAAAGAATGGAGTCATTAGCACTTATGGTTTGTAAATGGCACCCAGAATTATGTTGCACGAAGCACAATTTCACATCATTCTTGGTCCATTTGTGTGAAAACAAGGTCCAATCAGGCTGAAACGTTACAAGAAGGTAGAATCTATTGAGTTGTAAGTGATCTGAACGTTTCATGATGATCGCACATTCCTATAGGGGGTCAAACCATGTCCCAAAGGTCACCGGGCCTGGTGTCACTTTAAAGAAGTAGTCCAGTTACACCTTTGTGGTTTTATAACTTGGCTTCTGAATGTCCTAGAGAGGTCAGGTTTATTTTGGTGTACTCCAATCAACAGCCCCTACAACCACAAAAAGGAATGGAGTCATTAGCACTTATGGTTTGTAAATGGCACCCAGAATTATGTTGCACGAAGCACAATTTCACATCATTTTGGGTCCATTTGGGTGAAAACAAGGTCCAATCAGGCTGAAACGTTACAAGAAGGTAGAATCTATTGAGTTGTAAGTGATCTGAACGTTTCATGATGATCGCACATTCCTATAGGGGATCAAACCATGTCCCAAAGGTCACCGGGCCTGGTGTCACTTTAAAGAAGTAGTCCAGTTACACATTTGTGGGCTTATAACTTGGCTTCTGAATATCCTAGAGAGGTCAGGTTTGTTTTAGAGTACTCCAATTAACAGCCCCTATTACCTCAAAAAGGAATGGAGTCATTAGCACTTATGGTTTTTAAATGGCACCCAGAATTATGTTGCACGAAGCACAATTTCACATCATTCTGGGTCCATTTGTGTGAAAACAAGGTCCAATCAGGCTGAAACGTTACAAGAAGGTAGAATCTATTGAGTTGTAAGTGATCTGAACGTTTCATGATGATTGCACATTCCTATAGGGGGTCAAACAATGTCCCAAAGGTCACCGGGCCTGGTGTCACTTTAAAGAAGTAGTCCAGTTACACCTTTGTGGGGTTATAACGTGGCTTCTGAATTACCTAGAGAGGTCAGGTTTGTTTTAGAGTACTCCAATCAACAGCCCCTACAACCACAAAAAGGAATGGAGTCATTAGCACTTATGGTTTGTAAATGGCACCCAGAATTATGTTGCACGAAGCACAATTTCACATCATTCTGGGTCCATTTGTGTGAAAACAAGGTCCAATCAGGCTGAAACGTTACAAGAAGGTAGAATCTATTGAGTTGTAAGTGATCTGAACGTTTCATGATGATCGCACATTCCTATAGGGGATAAAACCATGTCCCAAAGGTCACCGGGCCTGGTGTCACTTTAAAGAAGTAGTCCAGTTACACATTTGTGGGCTTATAACTTGGCTTCTGAATATCCTAGAGAGGTCAGGTTTGTTTTAGTGTACTCCAATCAACAGCCCCTACAACCACAAAAAGGAATGGAGTCATTAGCACTTATGGTTTTTAAATGGCACCCAGCATTATGTTGCACAAAGCACAATTTCACATCATTCTGGGTTCATTTGTGTGAAAAAAAGGTCCAATCAGGCTGAAACGTTACAGGAAGGTAGAATCTATTGAGTTGTAAGTGATCTGAACGTTTCATGATGATAGCACTTTCCTAAGGGGGTCAAACCATGTCCCAAAGGTCACCGGATCTGGTGTCAATTTAAAGAAGTAGTCCAGTTACACATTTGTGGGCTTATAACTTGGCTTCTGAATGTCCTTGAGAAGTCAGGTTTGTTTTAGTGTACTCCAATCAACAGCCCCTACAACCACAAAAAGGAATGGCGTCATTAGCACTTATGGTTTTAAATGGCACCCAGAATTATGTTGCACAAAGCACAATTTCACATCATTCTGGGTCCATTTGTGTGAAAACAAGGTCCAATCAGGCTGAAACGTTACAAGAAGGTAGAATCTATTGAGTTGTAAGTGATCTGAACGTTTCATGATGATCGCACATTCCTATAGGGGGTCAAACCATGTCTCAAAGGTCACCGGGCCTGGTGTCACTTTAAAGAAGTAGTGCAGGTACACCTTTGTGGGCTTATAACTTGGCTTCTGAATATCCTAGAGAGGTCAGGTTTAATTTAGAGGACTCCAATTAACAGCCCCCATTACCCCAAAAAGGAATGGAGTCATTAGCACTTATGGTTTTTAAATGGCACCCAGAATTATGTTGCACGAAGCACAATTTCACATCATTCTGGGTCCATTTGTGTGAAAAAAAGGTCCAATCAGGCTGAAACGTTACAGGAAGGTAGAATCTATTGAGTTGTAAGTGATCTGAACGTTTCATGATGATAGCACTTTCCTAAGGGGGTCAAACCATGTCCCAAAGGTCACCGGATCTGGTGTCAATTTAAAGTAGTCCAGTTACACATTTGTGGGCTTATAACTTGGCTTCTGAATGTCCTAGAGAGGTCAGGTTTGTTTTAGTGTACTCCAATCAACAGCCCCTACAACCACAAAAAGGAATGGAGTCATTAGCACTTATGGGTTGGAAATGGCACCCAGAATTATGTTGCACGAAGCACAATTTCACATCATTCTGGGTCCATTTGTGTGAAAACAAGGTCCAATCAGGCTGAAACGTTACAAGAAGGTAGAATCTATTGAGTTGTAAGTTATCTGAACGTTTCATGATGATTGCACATTCCTATAGGGGGTCAAACCATGTCCCAAAGGTCACCGGATCTGGTGTCAATTTAAAGTAGTCCAGTTACACATTTGTGGGCTTATAACTTGGCTTCTGTATGTCCTAGAGAGATCAGGTTTGTTTTAGTGTACTCCAATTAACAGCCCCTACAACCACAAAAAGGAATGGAGTCATTAGCACTTATGGGTTTTAAATGGCACCCAGAATTATGTTGCACGAAGCACAATTTCACATCATTCTGGGTTCATTTGTGTGAAAACAAGGTGCAATCAGGCTGAAACGTTACAGGAAGGTAGAATCTATTGAGTTGTAAGTGATCTGAACGTTTCATGATGATAGCACTTTCCTAAGGGGGTCAAACCATGTCCCAAAGGTCACCGGATCTGGTGTCAATTTAAAGAAGTAGTCCAGATACACATTTGTGGGCTTATAACTTGGCTTCTGAATGTCCTTGAGAAGTCAGGTATGTTTTATTGTACTCCAATCAACAGCCCCTACAACCACAAAAAGGAATGGCGTCATTAGCACTTATGGTTTTAAATGGCACCCAGAATTATGTTGCACAAAGCACAATTTCACATCATTCTGGGTCCATTTGTGTGAAAACAAGGTCCAATCAGGCTGAAACGTTACAAGAAGGTAGAATCTATTGAGTTGTAAGTGATCTGAACGTTTCATGATGATCGCACATTCCTATAGGGGGTCAAACCATGTCTCAAAGGTCACCGGGCCTGGTGTCACTTTAAAGAAGTAGTGCAGGTACACCTTTGTGGGCTTATAACTTGGCTTCTGAATATCCTAGAGAGGTCAGGTTTAATTTAGAGTACTCCAATTAACAGCCCCCATTACCCCAAAAAGGAATGGAGTCATTAGCACTTATGGTTTTTAAATGGCACCCAGAATTATGTTGCACGAAGCACAATTTCACATCATTCTGGGTCCATTTGTGTGAAAAAAGGTCCAATCAGGCTGAAACGTTACAGGAAGGTAGAATCTATTGAGTTGTAAGTGATCTGAACGTTTCATGATGATAGCACTTTCCTAAGGGGGTCAAACCATGTCCCAAAGGTCACCGGATCTGGTGTCAATTTAAAGAAGTAGTCCAGTTACACATTTGTGGGCTTATAACTTGGCTTCTGAATGTCCTAGAGAAGTCAGGTATGTTTTAGTTTACTCCAATCAACAGCCCCTACAACCACAAAAAGGAATGGAGTCATTAGCACTTATGGTTTTAAATGGCACCCAGAATTATGTTGCACGAAGCACAATTTCACATCATTCTGGGTCCATTTGTGTGAAAACAAGGTCAAATCAGGCTGAAACGTTATAGGAAGGTAGAATCTATTGAGTTGTAAGTGATCTGAACGTTTCATGGTGATAGCACTTTCCTAAGGGGGTCAAACCATGTTCCAAAGGTCACCGGATCTGGTGTCAATTTAAAGAAGTGGTCCAGTTACACATTTGTGGGCTTATAACTTGGCTTCTGAATGTGCTAGAGACATCAGGTGTGTTTTAGTGTACTCCAATTAACAGCCCCTACAACCACAAAAAGGAATGGAGTCATTAGCACTTATGGTTTGTAAATGGCACCCATAATTATGTTGCACGAAGCACAATTTCACATCATTTTGGGTCCATTTGGGTGAAAACAAGGTCCAATCAGGCTGAAACGTTACAAGAAGGTAGAATCTATTGAGTTGTAAGTGATCTGAACGTTTCATGATGATCGCACATTCCTATAGGGGATCAAACCATGTCCCAAAACTCACCGGGCCTGGTGTCACTTTAAAGAAGTAGTCCAGTTACACATTTGTGGGCTTATAACTTGGCTTCTGAATATCCTAGAGAGGTCAGGTTTGTTTTAGAGTACTCCAATTAACAGCCCCTATTACCTCAAAAAGGAATGGAGTCATTAGCACTTATGGTTTTTAAATGGCACCCAGAATTATGTTGCACGAAGCACAATTTCACATCATTCTGGGTCCATTTGTGTGAAAACAAGGTCCAATCAGGCTGAAACGTTACAAGAAGATAGAATCTATTGAGTTGTAAGTGATCTGAACGTTTCATGATGATTGCACATTCCTATAGGGGGTCAAACAATGTCCCAAAGGTCACCGGGCCTGGTGTCACTTTAAAGAAGTAGTCCAGTTACACCTTTGTGGGGTTATAACGTGGCTTCTGAATTACCTAGAGAGGTCAGGTTTGTTTTAGAGTACTCTAATTAACAGCCCCCATTACCCCAAAAAAGAATGGAGTCATTAGCACTTATGGTTTTTAAATGGCACCCAGAATTATGTTGCACGAAGCACAATTTCACATCATTCTGGGTCCAGTTGTGTGAAAACAAGGTCCAATCAGGCTGAAACGTTACAAGAAGGTAGAATCTATTGAGTTGTAAGTGATCTGAACACTTCATGATGATCGCACATTCCTATAGGGGATAAAACCATGTCCCAAAGGTCACCGGGCCTGGTGTCACTTTAAAGAAGTAGTCCAGTTACACATTTGTGGGCTTATAACTTGGCTTCTGAATGTCCTAGAGAGATCAGGTTTGTTTTAGTGTACTCCAATCAACAGCCCCTACAACCACAAAAAGGAATGGAGTCATTAGCACTCATGGTTTTTAAATGGCACCCAGAATTATGTTGCAAAAGCACAATTTCACATCATTCTGGGTTCATTTGTGTGAAAACAAGGTCCAATCAGGCTGAAACGTTACAGGAAGGTAGAATCTATTGAGTTGTAAGTGATCTGAACGTTTCATGATGATAGCACTTTCCTAAGGGGGTCAAACCATGTCCCAAAGGTCACCGGATCTGGTGTCAATTTAAAGAAGTAGTCCAGTTACACATTTGTGGGCTTATAACTTGGCTTCTGAATGTCCTAGAGAGGTCAGGTTTGTTTTAGTGTACTCCAATCAACAGCCCCTACAACCACAAAAAGGAATGGAGTCATTAGCACTTATGGTTTGGAAATGGCACCCAGAATTATGTTGCACGAAGCACAATTTCACATCATTCTGGGTCCATTTGTGTGAAAACAAGGTCCAATCAGGCTGAAACGTTACAAGAAGGTAGAATCTATTGAGTTGTAAGTGATCTGAACGTTTCATGATGATTGCACATTCCTATAGGGGGTCAAACCATGTCCCAAAGGTCACCAGGCCTGGTGTCACTTTAAAGAAGTAGTGCAGTTACACCTTTGTGGG
This sequence comes from Nothobranchius furzeri, assembly GCF_043380555.1. Taxonomy (NCBI): domain Eukaryota; kingdom Metazoa; phylum Chordata; class Actinopteri; order Cyprinodontiformes; family Nothobranchiidae; genus Nothobranchius; species Nothobranchius furzeri. The sequence continues at coordinate 15,624,341 of NC_091750.1, forward strand.
CTTATAACTTGGCTTCAGAATATCCTAGAGAGGTCAGGTTTAATTTAGAGTACTCCAATTAACAGCCCCCATTACCCCAAAAAGGAATGGAGTCATTAGCACTTATGGTTTTTAAATGGCACCCAGAAATATGTTGCACGAAGCACAATTTCACATCATTCTAAGTGAGAAAACAAGGTCCAATCAGGCTGAAACGTTACAGGAAGGTAGAATCTATTGAGTTGTAAGTGATCTGACTGTTTCATGATGATCGCACATTCCTATAGGGGGTCAAACCATGTCTCAAAGGTCACCGGGCCTGGTGTCACTTTAAAGAAGTAGTGCAGGTACACATTTGTGGGCTTATAACTGGGCTTCTGAATATCCTAGAGAGGTCAGGTTTGTTTTAGAGTACTCAAATTAACAGCCCCCATTACCCCAAAAAAGAATGGAGTCATTAGCACTTATGGTTTTTAAATGGCACCCAGAATTATGTTGCACGAAGCACAATTTCACATCATTCTGGGTCCATTTGTGCGAAAACAAGGTCCAATCGGGCTGAAACATTACATGAAGGTAGAATCTATTGAGTTGTAAGTGATCTGAACGTTTCATGATGATAGCACTTTCCTAAGGGGGTCAAACAATGCCCCAAAGGTCACCGGATCTGGTGTCAATTTAAAGAAGTGGTCCAGTTACACATTTGTGGGCTTATAACTTGGCTTCTGAATGTCCTAGAGAGATCAGGTTTCTTTTAGTGTACTCCAATCAACAGCCCCTACAACCACAAAAAAGAATGGAGTCATTAGCACCTATGGTTTGTAAATGGCACCCAGAATTATGTTGCACGAAGCACAATTTCACATCATTCTTGGTCCATTTGTGTGAAAACAAGGTCCAATCAGGCTGAAACGTTACAAGAAAGTAGAATCTATTGAGTTGTAAGTGATCTGAACGTTTCATGATGATCGCACATTCCTATAGGGGGTCAAACCATGTCCCAAAGGTCACCGGGCCTGGTGTCACTTTAAAGAAGTAGTCCAGTTACACCTTTGTGGTTTTATAACTTGGCTTCTGAATGTCCTAGAGAGGTCAGGTTTATTTTAGTGTACTCCAATCAACAGCCCCTACAACCACAAAAAGGAATGGAGTCATTAGCACTTATGGTTTGTAAATGGCACCCAGAATTATGTTGCACGAAGCACAATTTCACATCATTTTGGGTCCATTTGGGTGAAAACAAGGTCCAATCAGGCTGAAACGTTACAAGAAGGTAGAATCTATTGAGTTGTAAGTGATCTGAACGTTTCATGATGATCGCACATTCCTATAGGGGATCAAACCATGTCCCAAAGGTCACCGGGCCTGGTGTCACTTTAAAGAAGTAGTCCAGTTACACATTTGTGGGCTTATAACTTGGCTTCTGAATATCCTAGAGAGGTCAGGTTTGTTTTAGAGTACTCCAATTAACAGCCCCTATTACCTCAAAAAGGAATGGTGTCATTAGCACTTATGGTTTTTAAATGGCACCCAGAATTATGTTGCACGAAGCACAATTTCACATCATTCTGGGTCCATTTGTGTGAAAACAAGGTCCAATCAGGCTGAAACGTTACAAGAAGGTAGAATCTATTGAGTTGTAAGTGATCTGAACGTTTCATGATGATTGCACATTCCTATAGGGGGTCAAACAATGTCCCAAAGGTCACCGGGCCTGGTGTCACTTTAAAGAAGTAGTCCAGTTACACCTTTGTGGGGTTATAACGTGGCTTCTGAATTACCTAGAGAGGTCAGGTTTGTTTTAGAGTACTCCAATCAACAGCCCCTACAACCACAAAACGGAATGGAGTCATTAGCACTTATGGTTTGTAAATGGCACCCAGAATTATGTTGCACGAAGCACAATTTCACATCATTCTGGGTCCATTTGTGTGAAAACAAGGTCCAATCAGGCTGAAACGTTACAAGAAGGTGGGGATCTGGTGTCAATTTAAAGTAGTCCAGTTACACATTTGTGGGCTTATAACTTGGCTTCTGTATGTCCTAGAGAGATCAGGTTTGTTTTAGTGTACTCCAATTAACAGCCCCTACAACCACAAAAAGGAATGGAGTCATTAGCACTTATGGGTTTTAAATGGCACCCAGAATTATGTTGCACGAAGCACAATTTCACATCATTCTGGGTTCATTTGTGTGAAAACAAGGTGCAATCAGGCTGAAACGTTAAAGGAAGGTAGAATCTATTGAGTTGTAAGTGATCTGAACGTTTCATGATGATAGCACTTTCCTAAGGGGGTCAAACCATGTCCCAAAGGTCACCGGATCTGGTGTCAATTTAAAGAAGTAGTCCAGATACACATTTGTGGGCTTATAACTTGGCTTCTGAATGTCCTTGAGAAGTCAGGTATGTTTTATTGTACTCCAATCAACAGCCCCTACAACCACAAAAAGGAATGGCGTCATTAGCACTTATGGTTTTAAATGGCACCCAGAATTATGTTGCACAAAGCACAATTTCACATCATTCTGGGTCCATTTGTGTGAAAACAAGGTCCAATCAGGCTGAAACGTTACAAGAAGGTAGAATCTATTGAGTTGTAAGTGATCTGAACGTTTCATGATGATCGCACATTCCTATAGGGGGTCAAACCATGTCTCAAAGGTCACCGGGCCTGGTGTCACTTTAAAGAAGTAGTGCAGGTACACCTTTGTGGGCTTATAACTTGGCTTCTGAATATCCTAGAGAGGTCAGGTTTAATTTAGAGTACTCCAATTAACAGCCCCCATTACCCCAAAAAGGAATGGAGTCATTAGCACTTATGGTTTTTAAATGGCACCCAGAATTATGTTGCACGAAGCACAATTTCACATCATTCTGGGTCCATTTGTGTGAAAAAAAGGTCCAATCAGGCTGAAACGTTACAGGAAGGTAGAATCTATTGAGTTGTAAGTGATCTGAACGTTTCATGATGATAGCACTTTCCTAAGGGGGTCAAACCATGTCCCAAAGGTCACCGGATCTGGTGTCAATTTAAAGAAGTAGTCCAGTTACACATTTGTGGGCTTATAACTTGGCTTCTGAATGTCCTAGAGAAGTCAGGTATGTTTTAGTTTACTCCAATCAACAGCCCCTACAACCACAAAAAGGAATGGAGTCATTAGCACTTATGGTTTTAAATGGCACCCAGAATTATGTTGCACGAAGCACAATTTCACATCATTCTGGGTCCATTTGTGTGAAAACAAGGTCAAATCAGGCTGAAACGTTACAGGAAGGTAGAATCTATTGAGTTGTAAGTGATCTGAACGTTTCATGGTGATAGCACTTTCCTAAGGGGGTCAAACCATGTTCCAAAGGTCACCGGATCTGGTGTCAATTTAAAGAAGTGGTCCAGTTACACATTTGTGGGCTTATAACTTGGCTTCTGAATGTGCTAGAGACATCAGGTGTGTTTTAGTGTACTCCAATCAACAGCCCCTACAACCACAAAAAGGAATGGAGTCATTAGCACTTATGGTTTGTAAATGGCACCCAGAATTATGTTGCACGAAGCACAATTTCACATCATTTTGGGTCCATTTGGGTGAAAACAAGGTCCAATCAGGCTGAAACGTTACAAGTAGGTAGAATCTATTGAGTTGTAAGTGATCTGAACGTTTCATGATGATCGCACATTCCTATAGGGGATCAAACCATGTCCCAAAGGTCACCGGGCCTGGTGTCACTTTAAAGAAGTAGTCCAGTTACACATTTGTGGGCTTATAACTTGGCTTCTGAATATCCTAGAGAGGTCAGGTTTGTTTTAGAGTACTCCAATTAACAGCCCCTATTACCTCAAAAAGGAATGGAGTCATTAGCACTTATGGTTTTTAAATGGCACCCAGAATTATGTTGCACGAAGCACAATTTCACATCATTCTGGGTCCATTTGTGTGAAAACAAGGTCCAATCAGGCTGAAACGTTACAAGAAGATAGAATCTATTGAGTTGTAAGTGATCTGAACGTTTCATGATGATTGCACATTCCTATAGGGGGTCAAACAATGTCCCAAAGGTCACCGGGCCTGGTGTCACTTTAAAGAAGTAGTCCAGTTACACCTTTGTGGGGTTATAACGTGGCTTCTGAATTACCTAGAGAGGTCAGGTTTGTTTTAGAGTACTCTAATTAACAGCCCCCATTACCCCAAAAAAGAATGGAGTCATTAGCACTTATGGTTTTTAAATGGCACCCAGAATTATGTTGCACGAAGCACAATTTCACATCATTCTGGGTCCAGTTGTGTGAAAACAAGGTCCAATCAGGCTGAAACGTTACAAGAAGGTAGAATCTATTGAGTTGTAAGTGATCTGAACGTTTCATGATGATCGCACATTCCTATAGGGGATAAAACCATGTCCCAAAGGTCACCGGGCCTGGTGTCACTTTAAAGAAGTAGTCCAGTTACACATTTGTGGGCTTATAACTTGGCTTCTGAATGTCCTAGAGAGATCAGGTTTGTTTTAGTGTACTCCAATCAACAGCCCCTACAACCACAAAAAGGAATGGAGTCATTAGCACTCATGGTTTTTAAATGGCACCCAGAATTATGTTGCAAAAGCACAATTTCACATCATTCTGGGTTCATTTGTGTGAAAACAAGGTCCAATCAGGCTGAAACGTTACAGGAAGGTAGAATCTATTGAGTTGTAAGTGATCTGAACGTTTCATGATGATAGCACTTTCCTAAGGGGGTCAAACCATGTCCCAAAGGTCACCGGATCTGGTGTCAATTTAAAGAAGTAGTCCTGTTACACATTTGTGGGCTTATAACTTGGCTTCTGAATGTCCTAGAGAGGTCAGGTTTGTTTTAGTGTACTCCAATCAACAGCCCCTACAACCACAAAAAGGAATGGAGTCATTAGCACTTATGGTTTGGAAATGGCACCCAGAATTATGTTGCACGAAGCACAATTTCACATCATTCTGGGTCCATTTGTGTGAAAACAAGGTCCAATCAGGCTGAAACGTTACAAGAAGGTAGAATCTATTGAGTTGTAAGTGATCTGAACGTTTCATGATGATTGCACATTCCTATAGGGGGTCAAACCATGTCCCAAAGGTCACCGGGCCTGGTGTCACTTTAAAGAAGTAGTGCAGTTACACCTTTGTGGGCTTATAACTTGGCTTCAGAATATCCTAGAGAGGTCAGGTTTAATTTAGAGTACTCCAATTAACAGCCCCCATTACCCCAAAAACGAATGGAGTCATTAGCACTTATGGTTTTTAAATGGCACCCAGAAATATGTTGCACGAAGCACAATTTCACATCATTCTAAGTGAGAAAACAAGGTCCAATCAGGCTGAAACGTTACAGGAAGGTAGAATCTATTGAGTTGTAAGTGATCTGACTGTTTCATGATGATAGCACTTTCCTAAGGGGGTCAAACCATGTCCAAATGTCACCGGGCCTGGTGTCACTTTAAAGAAGTAGTCCTGTTACACCTTTGTGGGGTTATAACTTGGCTTCTGAATTACCTAGAGAGGTCAGGTTTGTTTTAGAGTACTCAAATTAACAGCCCCCATTACCCCAAAAAAGAATGAAGTCATTAGCACTTATGGTTTTTAAATGGCACCCAGAATTATGTTGCACGAAGCACAATTTCACATCATTCTGGGTCCATTTGTGTGAAAACAAGGTCCAATCGGGCTGAAACATTACATGAAGGTAGAATCTATTGAGTTGTAAGTGATCTGAACGTTTCATGATGATAGCACTTTCCTAAGGTGGTCAAACAATGCCCCAAAGGTCACCGGATCTGGTGTCAATTTAAAGAAGTGGTCCAGTTACACATTTGTGGGCTTAAAACTTGGCTTCGGAATGTCCTAGAGAGATCAGGTTTCTTTTAGTGTACTCCAATCAACAGCCCCTACAACCACAAAAAAGAATGGAGTCATTAGCACTTATGGTTTGTAAATGGCACCCAGAATTATGTTGCACGAAGCACAATTTCACATCATTCTTGGTCCATTTGTGTGAAAACAAGGTCCAATCAGGCTGAAACGTTACAAGAAGGTAGAATCTATTGAGTTGTAAGTGATCTCAACGTTTCATGATGATCGCACATTCCTATAGGGGGTCAAACCATGTCCCAAAGGTCACCGGGCCTGGTGTCACTTTAAAGAAGTAGTCCAGTTACACCTTTGTGGTTTTATAACTTGGCTTCTGAATGTCCTAGAGAGGTCAGGTTTATTTTAGTGTACTCCAATCAACAGCCCCTACAACCACAAAAAGGAATGGAGTCATTAGCACTTATGGTTTGTAAATGGCACCCAGAATTATGTTGCACGAAGCACAATTTCATATCATTTTGGGTCCATTTGGGTGAAAACAAGGTCCAATCAGGCTGAAACGTTACAAGAAGGTAGAATCTATTGAGTTGTAAGTGATCTGAACGTTTCATGATGATCGCACATTCCTATAGGGGATCAAACCATGTCCCAAAGGTCACCGGGCCTGGTGTCACTTTAAAGAAGTAGTCCAGTTACACATTTGTGGGCTTATAACTTGGCTTCTGAATATCCTAGAGAGGTCAGGTTTGTTTTAGAGTACTCCAATTAACAGCCCCTATTACCTCAAAAAGGAATGGAGTCATTAGCACTTATGGTTTTTAAATGGCACCCAGAAATATGTTGCACGAAGCACAATTTCACATCATTCTGGGTCCATTTGTGTGAAAACAAGGTCCAATCAGGCTGAAACGTTACAAGAAGGTAGAATCTATTGAATTGTAAGTGATCTGAACATTTCATGATGATTGCACATTCCTATAGGGGGTCAAACCATGTCCCAAAGGTCACCGGGCCTGGTGTCACTTTAAAGAAGTAGTCCAGTTACACCTTTGTGGGGTTATAACGTGGCTTCTGAATTACCTAGAGAGGTCAGGGTTGTTTTAGAGTACTCCAATTAACAGCCCCCATTACCCCAAAAAAGAATGGAGTCATTAGCACTTATGGTTTTTAAATGGCACCCAGAATTATGTTGCACGAAGCACAATTTCACATCATTCTGGGTCCAGTTGTGTGAAAACAAGGTCCAATCAGGCTGAAACGTTACAAGAAGGTAGAATCTATTGAGTTGTAAGTGATCTGAACGTTTCATGATGATCGCACATTCCTATAGGGGATAAAACCATGTCCCAAAGGTCACCGGGCCTGGTGTCACTTTAAAGAAGTAGTCCAGTTACACATTTGTGGGCTTATAACTTGGCTTCTGAATGTCCTAGAGAGATCAGGTTTGTTTTAGTGTACTCCAATCAACAGCCCCTACAACCACAAAAAGGAATGGAGTCATTAGCACTTATGGTTTGTAAATGGCACCCAGAATTATGTTGCACAAAGCACAATTTCACATCATTCTGGGTCCATTTGTGTGAAAACAAGGTCCAATCAGGCTGAAACGTTACAAGAAGGTAGAATCTATTGAGTTGTAAGTGATCTGAACGTTTCATGATGATCGCACATTCCTATAGGGGATAAAACCATGTCCCAAAGGTCACCGGGCCTGGTGTCACTTTAAAGAAGTAGTCCAGTTACACATTTGTGGGCTTATAACTTGGCTTCTGAATATCCTAGAGAGGTCAGGTTTGTTTTAGAGTACTCCAGTTCACAGCCCCTATTACCTCAAAAAGGAATGGAGTCATTAGCACTTATGGTTTTTAAATGGCACCCAGAATTATGTTGCACAAAGCACATTTTCACATCATTCTGGGTTCATTTGTGTGAAAACTAGGTCCAATCAGGCTGAAACGTTACAGGAAGGTAGAATCTATTGAGTTGTAAGTGATCTGAACGTTTCATGACGATAGCACTTTCCTAAGGGGGTCAAACCATGTCCCAAAGGTCACCGGATCTGGTGTCAATTTAAAGAAGTAGTCCAGTCACACATTTGTGGGCTTATAACTTGGCTTCTGAATATCCTAGAGAGGTCAGGTTTAATTTAGAGTACTCCAATTAACAGCCCCCATTACCCCAAAAAGGAATGGAGTCATTAGCACTTATGGTTTTTAAATGGCACCCAGAATTATGTTGCACGAAGCACAATTTCACATCATTCTGGGTCCATTTGTGTGAAAAAAAGGTCCAATCAGGCTGAAATGTTACAGGAAGGTAGAATCTATTGAGTTGTAAGTGATCTGAACGTTTCATGATGATAGCACTTTCCTAAGGGGGTCAAACCATGTCCCAAAGGTCACCGGATCTGGTGTCAATTTAAAGAAGTAGTCCAGTTACACATTTGTGGGCTTATAACTTGGCTTCTGAATGTCCTAGAGAAGTCAGGTATGTTTTAGTTTACTCCAATCAACAGCCCCTACAACCACAAAAAGGAATGGAGTCATTAGCACTTATGGTTTTAAATGGCACCCAGAATTATGTTGCACGAAGCACAATTTCACATCATTCTGGGTCCATTTGTGTGAAAACAAGGTCAAATCAGGCTGAAACGTTACAGGAAGGTAGAATCTATTGAGTTGTAAGTGATCTGAACGTTTCATGGTGATAGCACTTTCCTAAGGGGGTCAAACCATGTTCCAAAGGTCACCGGATCTGGTGTCAATTTAAAGAAGTGGTCTAGTTACACATTTGTGGGCTTATAACTTGGCTTCTGAATGTGCTAGAGACATCAGGTGTGTTTTAGTGTACTCCAATCAACAGCCCCTACAACCACAAAAAGGAATGGAGTCATTAGCACTTATGGTTTGTAAATGGCACCCAGAATTATGTTGCACGAAGCACAATTTCACATCATTTTGGGTCCATTTGGGTGAAAACAAGGTCCAATCAGGCTGAAACGTTACAAGAAGGTAGAATCTATTGAGTTGTAAGTGATCTGAACGTTTCATGATGATCGCACATTCCTATAGGGGATCAAACCATGTCCCAAAGCTCACCGGGCCTGGTGTCACTTTAAAGAAGTAGTCCAGTTACACATTTGTGGGCTTATAACTTGGCTTCTGAATATCCTAGAGAGGTCAGGTTTGTTTTAGAGTACTCCAATTAACAGCCCCTATTACCTCAAAAAGGAATGGAGTCATTAGCACTTATGGTTTTTAAATGGCACCCAGAATTATGTTGCACGAAGCACAATTTCACATCATTCTGGGTCCATTTGTGTGAAAACAAGGTCCAATCAGGCTGAAACGTTACATGAAGATAGAATCTATTGAGTTGTAAGTGATCTGAACGTTTCATGATGATTGCACATTCCTATAGGGGGTCAAACAATGTCCCAAAGGTCACCGGGCCTGGTGTCACTTTAAAGAAGTAGTCCAGTTACACCTTTGTGGGGTTATAACGTGGCTTCTGAATTACCTAGAGAGGTCAGGTTTGTTTTAGAGTACTCTAATTAACAGCCCCCATTACCCCAAAAAAGAATGGAGTCATTAGCACTTATGGTTTTTAAATGGCACCCAGAATTATGTTGCACGAAGCACAATTTCACATCATTCTGGGTCCAGTTGTGTGAAAACAAGGTCCAATCAGGCTGAAACGTTACAAGAAGGTAGAATCTATTGAGTTGTAAGTGATCTGAACGTTTCATGATGATCGCACATTCCTATAGGGGATAAAACCATGTCCCAAAGGTCACCGGGCCTGGTGTCACTTTAAAGAAGTAGTCCAGTTACACATTTGTGGGCTTATAACTTGGCTTCTGAATGTCCTAGAGAGATCAGGTTTGTTTTAGTGTACTCCAATCAACAGCCCCTACAACCACAAAAAGGAATGGAGTCATTAGCACTCATGGTTTTTAAATGGCACCCAGAATTATGTTGCCAAAGCACAATTTCACATCATTCTGGGTTCATTTGTGTGAAAACAAGGTCCAATCAGGCTGAAACGTTACAGGAAGGTAGAATCTATTGAGTTGTAAGTGATCTGAACGTTTCATGATGATAGCACTTTCCTAAGGGGGTCAAACCATGTCCCAAAGGTCACCGGATCTGGTGTCAATTTAAAGAAGTAGTCCAGTTACACATTTGTGGGCTTATAACTTGGCTTCTGAATGTCCTAGAGAGGTCAGGTTTGTTTTAGTGTACTCCAATCAACAGCCCCTACAACCACAAAAATGAATGGAGTCATTAGCACTTATGGTTTGGAAATGGCACCCAGAATTATGTTGCACGAAGCACAATTTCACATCATTCTGGGTCCATTTGTGTGAAAACAAGGTCCAATCAGGCTGAAACGTTACAAGAAGGTAGAATCTATTGAGTTGTAAGTGATCTGAACGTTTCATGATGATTGCACATTCCTATAGGGGGTCAAACCATGTCCCAAAGGTCACCGGGCCTGGTGTCACTTTAAAGAAGTAGTGCAGTTACACCTTTGTGGGCTTATAACTTGGCTTCAGAATATCCTAGAGAGGTCAGGTTTAATTTAGAGTACTCCAATTAACAGCCCCCATTACCCCAAAAAGGAATGGAGTCATTAGCACTTATGGTTTTTAAATGGCACCCAGAAATATGTTGCACGAAGCACAATTTCACATCATTCTAAGTGAGAAAACAAGGTCCAATCAGGCTGAAACGTTACAGGAAGGTAGAATCTATTGAGTTGTAAGTGATCTGACTGTTTCATGATGATCGCACATTCCTATAGGGGGTCAAACCATGTCTCAAAGGTCACCGGGCCTGGTGTCACTTTAAAGAAGTAGTGCAGGTACACATTTGTGGGCTTATAACTGGGCTTCTGAATATCCTAGAGAGGTCAGGTTTGTTTTAGAGTACTCAAATTAACAGCCCCCATTACCCCAAAAAAGAATGGAGTCATTAGCACTTATGGTTTTTAAATGGCACCCAGAATTATGTTGCACGAAGCACAATTTCACATCATTCTGGGTCCATTTGTGCGAAAACAAGGTCCAATCGGGCTGAAACATTACATGAAGGTAGAATCTATTGAGTTGTAAGTGATCTGAACGTTTCATGATGATAGCACTTTCCTAAGGGGGTCAAACAATGCCCCAAAGGTCACCGGATCTGGTGTCAATTTAAAGAAGTGGTCCAGTTACACATTTGTGGGCTTATAACTTGGCTTCTGAATGTCCTAGAGAGATCAGGTTTCTTTTAGTGTACTCCAATCAACAGCCCCTACAACCACAAAAAAGAATGGAGTCATTAGCACTTATGGTTTGTAAATGGCACCCAGAATTATGTTGCACGAAGCACAATTTCACATCATTCTTGGTCCATTTGTGTGAAAACAAGGTCCAATCAGGCTGAAACGTTACAAGAAGGTAGAATCTATTGAGTTGTAAGTGATCTGAACGTTTCATGATGATCGCACATTCCTATAGGGGGTCAAACCATGTCCCAAAGGTCACCGGGCCTGGTGTCACTTTAAAGAAGTAGTCCAGTTACACCTTTGTGGTTTTATAACTTGGCTTCTGAATGTCCTAGAGAGGTCAGGTTTATTTTAGTGTACTCCAATCAACAGCCCCTACAACCACAAAAAGGAATGGAGTCATTAGCACTTATGGTTTGTAAATGGCACCCAGAATTATGTTGCACGAAGCACAATTTCACATCATTTTGGGTCCATTTGGGTGAAAACAAGGTCCAATCAGGCTGAAACGTTACAAGAAGGTAGAATCTATTGAGTTGTAAGTGATCTGAACGTTTCATGATGATCGCACATTCCTATAGGGGATCAAACCATGTCCCAAAGGTCACCGGGCCTGGTGTCACTTTAAAGAAGTAGTCCAGTTACACATTTGTGGGCTTATAACTTGGCTTCTGAATATCCTAGAGAGGTCAGGTTTGTTTTAGAGTACTCCAATTAACAGCCCCTATTACCTCAAAAAGGAATGGAGTCATTAGCACTTATGGTTTTTAAATGGCACCCAGAATTATGTTGCACGAAGCACAATTTCACATCATTCTGGGTCCATTTGTGTGAAAACAAGGTCCAATCAGGCTGAAACGTTACAAGAAGGTAGAATCTATTGAGTTGTAAGTGATCTGAACGTTTCATGATGATCGCACATTCCTATAGGGGGTCAAACCATGTCTCAAAGGTCACCGGGCCTGGTGTCACTTTAAAGAAGTAGTGCAGGTACACCTTTGTGGGCTTATAACTTGGCTTCTGAATATCCTAGAGAGGTCAGGTTTAATTTAGAGTACTCCAATTAACAGCCCCCATTACCCCAAAAAGGAATGGAGTCATTAGCACTTATGGTTTTTAAATGGCACCCAGAATTATGTTGCACGAAGCACAATTTCACATCATTCTGGGTCCATTTGTGTGAAAAAAAGGTCCAATCAGGCTGAAACGTTACAGGAAGGTAGAATCTATTGAGTTGTAAGTGATCTGAACGTTTCATGATGATAGCACTTTCCTAAGGGGGTCAAACCATGTCCCAAAGGTCACCGGATCTGGTGTCAATTTAAAGAAGTAGTCCAGTTACACATTTGTGGGCTTATAACTTGGCTTCTGAATGTCCTAGAGAAGTCAGGTATGTTTTAGTTTACTCCAATCAACAGCCCCTACAACCACAAAAAGGAATGGAGTCATTAGCACTTATGGTTTTAAATGGCACCCAGAATTATGTTGCACGAAGCACAATTTCACATCATTCTGGGTCCATTTGTGGGAAAACAAGGTCAAATCAGGCTGAAACGTTACAGGAAGGTAGAATCTATTGAGTTGTAAGTGATCTGAACGTTTCATGGTGATAGCACTTTCCTAAGGGGGTCAAACCATGTTCCAAAGGTCACCGGATCTGGTGTCAATTTAAAGAAGTGGTCCAGTTACACATTTGTGGGCTTATAACTTGGCTTCTGAATGTGCTAGAGACATCAGGTGTGTTTTAGTGTACTCCAATCAACAGCCCCTACAACCACAAAAAGGAATGGAGTCATTAGCACTTATGGTTTGTAAATGGCACCCAGAATTATGTTGCACGAAGCACAATTTCACATCATTTTGGGTGCATTTGGGTGAAAACAAGGTCCAATCAGGCTGAAACGTTACAAGAAGGTAGAATCTATTGAGTTGTAAGTGATCTGAACGTTTCATGATGATCGCACATTCCTATAGGGGATCAAACCATGTCCCAAAGGTCACCGGGCCTGGTGTCACTTTAAAGAAGTAGTCCAGTTACACATTTTTGGGCTTATAACTTGGCTTCTGAATATCCTAGAGAGGTCAGGTTTGTTTTAGAGTACTCCAATTAACAGCCCCTATTACCTCAAAAAGGAATGGAGTCATTAGCACTTATGGTTTTTAAATGGCACCCAGAATTATGTTGCACGAAGCACAATTTCACATCATTCTGGGTCCATTTGTGTGAAAACAAGGTCCAATCAGGCTGAAACGTTACAAGAAGATAGAATCTATTGAGTTGTAAGTGATCTGAACGTTTCATGATGATTGCACATTCCTATAGGGGGTCAAACAATGTCCCAAAGGTCACCGGGCCTGGTGTCACTTTAAAGAAGTAGTCCAGTTACACCTTTGTGGGGTTATAACGTGGCTTCTGAATTACCTAGAGAGGTCAGGTTTGTTTTAGAGTACTCTAATTAACAGCCCCCATTACCCCAAAAAAGAATGGAGTCATTAGCACTTATGGTTTTTAAATGGCACCCAGAATTATGTTGCACGAAGCACAATTTCACATCATTCTGGGTCCAGTTGTGTGAAAACAAGGTCCAATCAGGCTGAAACGTTACAAGAAGGTAGAATCTATTGAGTTGTAAGTGATCTGAACGTTTCATGATGATCGCACATTCCTATAGGGGATAAAACCATGTCCCAAAGGTCACCGGGCCTGGTGTCACTTTAAAGAAGTAGTCCAGTTACACATTTGTGGGCTTATAACTTGGCTTCTGAATGTCCTAGAGAGATCAGGTTTGTTTTAGTGTACTCCAATCAACAGCCCCTACAACCACAAAAAGGAATGGAGTCATTAGCACTCATGGTTTTTAAATGGCACCCAGAATTATGTTGCAAAAGCACAATTTCACATCATTCTGGGTTCATTTGTGTGAAAACAAGGTCCAATCAGGCTGAAACGTTACAGGAAGGTAGAATCTATTGAGTTGTAAGTGATCTGAACGTTTCATGATGATAGCACTTTCCTAAGGGGGTCAAACCATGTCCCAAAGGTCACCGGATCTGGTGTCAATTTAAAGAAGTAGTCCTGTTACACATTTGTGGGCTTATAACTTGGCTTCTGAATGTCCTAGAGAGGTCAGGTTTGTTTTAGTGTACTCCAATCAACAGCCCCTACAACCATAAAAAGGAATGGAGTCATTAGCACTTATGGTTTGGAAATGGCACCCAGAATTATGTTGCACGAAGCACAATTTCACATCATTCTGGGTCCATTTGTGTGAAAACAAGGTCCAATCAGGCTGAAACGTTACAAGAAGGTAGAATCTATTGAGTTGTAAGTGATCTGAACGTTTCATGATGATTGCACATTCCTATAGGGGGTCAAACCATGTCACAAAGGTCACCGGGCCTGGTGTCACTTTAAAGAAGTAGTGCAGTTACACCTTTGTGGGCTTATAACTTGGCTTCAGAATATCCTAGAGAGGTCAGGTTTAATTTAGAGTACTCCAATTAACAGCCCCCATTACCCCAAAAAGGAATGGAGTCATTAGCACTTATGGTTTTTAAATGGCACCCAGAAATATGTTGCACGAAGCACAATTTCACATCATTCTAAGTGAGAAAACAAGGTCCAATCAGGCTGAAACGTTACAGGAAGGTAGAATCTATTGAGTTGTAAGTGATCTGACTGTTTCATGATGATAGCACTTTCCTAAGGGGGTCAAACCATGTCCAAATGTCACCGGGCCTGGTGTCACTTTAAAGAAGTAGTCCTGTTACACCTTTGTGGGGTTATAACTTGGCTTCTGAATTACCTAGAGAGGTCAGGTTTGTTTTAGAGTACTCAAATTAACAGCCCCCATTACCCCAAAAAAGAATGAAGTCATTAGCACTTATGGTTTTTAAATGGCACCCAGAATTATGTTGCACGAAGCACAATTTCACATCATTCTGGGTCCATTTGTGTGAAAACAAGGTCCAATCGGGCTGAAACATTACATGAAGGTAGAATCTATTGAGTTGTAAGTGATCTGAACGTTTCATGATGATAGCACTTTCCTAAGGTGGTCAAACAATGCCCCAAAGGTCACCGGATCTGGTGTCAATTTAAAGAAGTGGTCCAGTTACACATTTGTGGGCTTATAACTTGGCTTCTGAATGTCCTAGAGAGATCAGGTTTCTTTTAGTGTACTCCAATCAACAGCCCCTACAACCACAAAAAAGAATGGAGTCATTAGCACTTATGGTTTGTAAATGGCACCCAGAATTATGTTGCACGAAGCACAATTTCACATCATTCTTGGTCCATTTGTGTGAAAACAAGGTCCAATCAGGCTGAAACGTTACAAGAAGGTAGAATCTATTGAGTTGTAAGTGATCTCAACGTTTCATGATGATCGCACATTCCTATAGGGGGTCAAACCATGTCCCAAAGGTCACCGGGCCTGGTGTCACTTTAAAGAAGTAGTCCAGTTACACCTTTGTGGTTTTATAACTTGGCTTCTGAATGTCCTAGAGAGGTCAGGTTTATTTTAGTGTACTCCAATCAACAGCCCCTACAACCACAAAAAGGAATGGAGTCATTAGCACTTATGGTTTGTAAATGGCACCCAGAATTATGTTGCACGAAGCACAATTTCATATCATTTTGGGTCCATTTGGGTGAAAACAAGGTCCAATCAGGCTGAAACGTTACAAGAAGGTAGAATCTATTGAGTTGTAAGTGATCTGAACGTTTCATGATGATCGCACATTCCTATAGGGGATCAAACCATGTCCCAAAGGTCACCGGGCCTGGTGTCACTTTAAAGAAGTAGTCCAGTTACACATTTGTGGGCTTATAACTTGGCTTCTGAATGTCCTAGAGAGATCAGGTTTGTTTTAGTGTACTCCAATCAACAGCCCCTACAACCACAAAAAGGAATGGAGTCATTAGCACTTATGGTTTGTAAATGGCACCCAGAATTATGTTGCACAAAGCACAATTTCACATCATTCTGGGTCCATTTGTGTGAAAACAAGGTCCAATCAGGCTGAAACGTTACAAGAAGGTAGAATCTATTGAGTTGTAAGTGATCTGAACGTTTCATGATGATCGCACATTCCTATAGGGGATAAAACCATGTCCCAAAGGTCACCGGGCCTGGTGTCACTTTAAAGAAGTAGTCCAGTTACACATTTGTGGGCTTATAACTTGGCTTCTGAATATCCTAGAGAGGTCAGGTTTGTTTTAGAGTACTCCAGTTCACAGCCCCTATTACCTCAAAAAGGAATGGAGTCATTAGCACTTATGGTTTTTAAATGGCACCCAGAATTATGTTGCACAAAGCACAATTTCACATCATTCTGGGTTCATTTGTGTGAAAACTAGGTCCAATCAGGCTGAAACGTTACAGGAAGGTAGAATCTATTGAGTTGTAAGTGATCTGAACGTTTCATGACGATAGCACTTTCCTAAGGGGGTCAAACCATGTCCCAAAGGTCACCGGATCTGGTGTCAATTTAAAGAAGTAGTCCAGTCACACATTTGTGGGCTTATAACTTGGCTTCTGAATATCCTAGAGAGGTCAGGTTTAATTTAGAGTACTCCAATTAACAGCCCCCATTACCCCAAAAAGGAATGGAGTCATTAGCACTTATGGTTTTTAAATGGCACCCAGAATTATGTTGCACGAAGCACAATTTCACATCATTCTAAGTGTGAAAACAAGGTCCAATCAGGCTGAAACGTTACAGGAAGGTAGAATCTATTGAGTTGTAAGTGATCTGACTGTTTCATGATGATAGCACTTTCCTAAGGGGGTCAAACCATGTCCCAAAGGTCACCGGGCCTGGTGTCACTTTAAAGAAGTAGTCCAGTTACACCTTTGTGGGCTTATAACTTGGCTTCTGAATTACCTAGAGAGGTCAGGTTTGTTTTAAAGTACTCAAATTAACAGCCCCCATTAACCCAAAAAAGAATGGAGTCATTAGCACTTATGGTTTTTAAATGGCACCCAGAATTATGTTGCACGAAGCACAATTTCACATCATTCTGGGTCCATTTTTGTGAAAACAAGGTCCAATCGGGCTGAAACATTACATGAAGGTAGAATCTATTGAGTTGTAAGTGATCTGAACGTTTCATGATGATAGCACTTTCCTAAGGGGGTCAAACAATGCCCCAAAGGTCACCGGATCTGGTGTCAATTTAAAGAAGTGGTCCAGTTACACATTTGTGGGCTTATAACTTGGCTTCTGAATGTCCTAGAGAGATCAGGTTTCTTTTAGTGTACTCCAATCAACAGCCCCTACAATCACAAAAAAGAATGGAGTCATTAGCACTTATGGTTTGTAAATGGCACCCAGAATTATGTTGCACGAAGCACAATTTCTCATCATTCTTGGTCCATTTGTGTGAAAACAAGGTCCAATCAGGCTTAAACGTTACAAGAAGGTAGAATCTATTGAGTTGTAAGTGATCTGAACGTTTCATGATGATCGCACATTCCTATAGGGGGTCAAACCATGTCCCAAAGGTCACCTGGCCTGGTGTCACTTTAAAGAAGTAGTCCAGTTACACCTTTGTGGTTTTATAACTTGGCTTCTGAATGTCCTAGAAAGGTCAGGTTTATTTTAGTGTACTCCAATCAACAGCCCCTACAACCACAAAAAGGAATGGAGTCATTAGCACTTATGGTTTGTAAATGGCACCCAGAATTATGTTGCACAAAGCACAATTTCACATCATTCTGGTTCCATTTGTGTGAAAACAAGGTCCAATCAGGCTGAAACGTTACAAGAAGGTAGAATCTATTGAGTTGTAAGTGATCTGAACGTTTCATGATGATCGCATATTCCTATAGGGGGTCAAACCATGTCCCAAAGGTCACCGGGCCTGGTGTCACTTTAAAGAAGTAGTCCAGTTACACATTTGTGGGCTTATAACTTGGCTTCTGAATATCCAAGAGAGGTCAAGTTTGTTTTAGAGTACTCCAATTAACAGCCCCTATTACCTCAAAAAGGAATGGAGTCATTAGCACTTACGGTTTTTAAATGGCACCCAGAATTATGTTGCACGAAGCACAATTTCACATCATTCTGGGTCCATTTGTGTGAAAACAAGGTCCAATCAGGCTGAAACGTTACAAGAAGGTAGAATCTATTAAGTTGTAAGTGATCTGAACGTTTCATGATGATCGCACATTCCTAAGGGGGTCAAACCATGTCCCAAAGGTCACCGGGCCTGGTGTCACTTTACAGAAATAGTCCAGTTACACATTTGTGGGCTTATAACTTGGCTTCTGAATGTCCTAGAGAGATCAGGTTTATTTTAGTGTACTCCAATCAACAGCCCCTACAACCACAAAAAGGAATGGAGTCATTAGCACTTATGGTTTTTAAATGGCACCCAGAATTATGTTGCACAAAGCAAAATTTCACATCATTCTGGGTTCATTTGTGTGAACACAAGGTCCAATCAGGCTGAAACGTTACAGGAAGGTAGAATCTATTGAGTTGTAAGTGATCTGAACGTTTCATGATGATAGCACTTTCCTAAGGGGGTCAAACCATGTCCCAAAGGTCACCGGATCTGGTGTATATTTAAAGAAGTAGTCCAGTTACACATTTGTGGGCTTATAACTTGGCTTCTGAATAACCTAGAGAGGTCAGGTTTGTTTTAATGTACTCCGATCAACAGCCCCTACAACCACAAAAAGGAATGGAGTCATTAGCACTTATGGTTTGTAAATGGCACCCAGAATTATGTTGCACGAAGCACAATTTCACATCATTCTGGGTCCATTTGTGTGAAAACAAGGTCCAATCAGGCTGAAACTTTACAGGAAGGTAGAATCTATTGTGTTGTAAGTGATCTGAATGTTTCATGATGATCGCACATTCCTATAGGGGGTCAAACCATGTCCCAAAGGTCACCGGGCCTGGTGTCACTTTAAAGAAGTAGTCCAGTTACACCTTTGTGGGCTTATAACTTGGCTTCTGAATATCCTAGAGAGGTCAGGTTTGTTTTAGAGTACTCCAATTAACAGCCCCCATTACCCCAAAAAAGAATGGAGTCATTAGCACTTATGGTTTTTAAATGGCACCCAGAATCATGTTGCACGAAGCACAATTTCACATCATTCTGGGTCCATTTGTGTGAAAACAAGGTGCAATCAGGCTGAAACGTTACAAGAAGGTAGAATCTATTGAGTTGTAAGTGATCTGAACGTTTCATGATGATCGCACATTCCTAAGGGGGTCAAACCATGTCCCAAAGGTCACCGGATCTGGTGTCACTTTAAAGAAGTAGTCCAGTTACACATTTGTGGGCTTATAACTTGGCTTCTGAATGTCCTAGACAGATGAGGTTTGTTTTAGTGTACTCCAATCAACAGCCCCTACAACCACAAGAAGGAATGGAGTCATTAGCACTTATGGTTTTTAAATGGCACCCAGAATTATGTTGCATGAAGCACAATTTCAAAAGTTTCTGGGTTCATTTGTGTGAAAACAAGGTCCAATCAGGCTGAAACGTTACAGGAAGGTAGAATCTATTGAGTTGTAAGTGATCTGAACGTTTCATGATGATAGCACTTTCCTAAGGGGGTCAAACCATGTCCCAAAGGTCACCGGATCTGGTGTCAATTTAAAGAAGTGGTCCAGTTACACATTTGTGGGCTTATAACTTGGCTTCTGAATGTCCTAGAGAGATCAGGTTTGTTTTAGTGTACTCCAATCAACAGCCCCTACACCCACAAAAAAGAATGGAGTCATTAGCACTTATGGTTTGTAAATGGCACCCAGAATCATGTTGCACGAAGCACAATTTCACATCATTCTGGGTCCATTTGTGTGAAAACAAGGTCCAATCAGGCTGAAACGTTACAAGAAGGTAGAATCTATTGAGTTGTAAGTGATCTGAACGTTTCATGATGATCGCACATTCCTATAGGGGGTCAAACCATGTCCCAAAGGTCACCGGGCCTGGTGTCACTTTAAATAAGTAGTCCAGTTACACTTTTGTGGGCTTATAACTTGGCTTCTGAATATCCTAAAGAGGTCAGGTTTGTTTTAGAGTACTCCAATTAACAGCCCCCATTACCCCAAAAAAGAATGGAGTCGTTAGCACTTATGGTTTTTAAATGGCACCCAGAATCATGTTGCACGAAACACAATTTCACATCATTCTGGGTCCATTTGTGTGAAAACAAGGTGCAATCAGGCTGAAACTTTACAAGAAGGTAGAATCTATTGAGTTGTAAGTGATCTGAACGTTTCATGATGATCGCACATTCCTAAGGGGGTCAAACCATGTCCCAAATGTCACCGGATCTGGTGTCACTTTAAATAAGTAGTCCAGTTACACATTTGTGGGCTTATAACTTGGCTTCTGAATGTCCTAGAGAGATCAGGTTTGTTTTAGTGTACTCCAATCAACAGCCCCTACAACCACAAGAAGGAATGGAGTCATTAGCACTTATGGTTTTTAAATGGCACCCAGAATTATGTTGCATGAAGCACAATTTCACATCATTCTGGGTTCATTTGTGTGAAAACAAGGTCCAATCAGGCTGAAACCTTACAGGAAGGTAGAATCTATTGAGTTGTAAGTGATCTGAACGTTTCATGATGATAGCACTTTCCTAAGGGGGTCAAACCATGTCCCAAAGGTCACCGGATCTGGTGTCAATTTAAAGAAGTGGTCCAGTTACACATTTGTGGGCTTATAACTTGGCTTCTGAATGTCCTAGAGAGATCAGGTTTGTTTTGGTGTACTCCAATCAACAGCCCATACACCCACAAAAAAGAATGGAGTCATTACCACTTATGGTTTGTAAATGGCACCCAGAATTATGTTGCACGAAGCACAATTTCACATCATTCTGGGTCCATTTGTGTGAAAACAAGGTCCAATCAGGCTGAAACGTTACAAGAAGGTAGAATCTATTGAGTTGTAAGTGATCTGAACGTTTCATGATGATCGCACATTCCTATAGGGGGTCAAACCATGTCCCAAAGGCCACCGGGCCTGGTGTCACTTTAAAGAAGTAGTCCAGTTACACCTTTGTGGTTTATAACTTGGCTTCTGAATGTCCTAGAGAGGTCAGGTTTGTTTTAGTGTACTCCAATCAACAGGCCCTACAACCACAAAAATGAATGGAGTCATTAGCACTTATGGTTTGTAAATGGCACCAAGAATTATGTTGCACGAAGCACAATTTCACATCATTCTGGGTCCATTTGTGTGAAAACAAGGTGCAATCAGGCTGAAACGTTACAAGAAGGTAGAATCTATTGAGTTGTAAGACATCTGAACGTTTCATGATGATCGCATATTCCTATAGGGGTCAAACCATGTCCCAAAGGTCACCGGCTCTGGTGTCACTTTAAAGAAGTAGTCCAGTTAAACATTTGTGTGCTTATAACTTGGCTTCTGAATATCCTAGAGAGGTCAAAATTGTTTTAGAGTACTCCAATTAACAGCCCCTATTACCTCAAAAAGGAATGGAGTCATTAGCACTTATGGTTTTTAAATGGCACCCAGAATTATGTTGCAGAAAGCACAATTTTACATCATTCTGGGTTTATTTGTGTGAAAACAAGGTCCAATCAGGCTGAAACGTTACAGGAAGGGAGAATCTATTGAGTTGTAAGTCATCTGAACGTTTCATGGTGATAGCACTTTCCTAAGGGGGTCAAACCATGTCCCAAAGGTCACTGGATCTGGTGTCAATTTAAAGAAGTAGTCCAGTTACACATTTGTGGGCTTGTAACTTGGCTTCTGAATGTCCGAGAGAGGTCAGGTTTGTTTTAGTGTACTCCGATCAACAGCCCCTACAACCACAAAAATGAATGGAGTCATTAGCACTTATGGTTTGTAAATGGCACCCAGAATTATGTTGCACGAAGCACAATTTCACATCATTCTGGGTCCATTTGTGTGAAAACAAGGTCCAATCAGGCTGAAACGTTACAAGAAGGTAGAATCTATTGAGTTGTAAGTGATCTGAACGTTTCATGATGATCGCACATTCCTATAGGGGGTCAAACCATGTCCCAAAGGTCACCGGGCCTGGTGTCACTTTAAATAAGTAGTCCAGTTACACTTTTGTGGGCTTATAACTTGGCTTCTGAATATCCTAGAGAGGTCAGGTTTGTTTTACAGTACTCCAATTTACAGCCCCCATTACCCCAAAAAAGAATGGAGTCGTTAGCACTTATGGTTTTTAAATGGCACCCAGAATCATGTTGCACGAAGCACAATTTCACATCATTCTGGGTCCATTTGTGTGAAAACAAGGTGCAATCAGGCTGAAACTTTACAAGAAGGTAGAATCTATTGAGTTGTAAGTGATCTGAACGTTTCATGATGATCGCACATTCCTAAGGGGGTCAAACCATGTCCCAAATGTCATCGGATCTGGTGTCACTTTAGATAAGTAGTCCAGTTACACATTTGTGGGCTTATAACTTGGCTTCTGAATGTCCTAGAGAGATCAGGTTTGTTTTAGTGTACTCCAATCAACAGCCCCTACAACCACAAGAAGGAATGGAGTCATTAGCACTTATGGTTTTTAAATGGCACCCAGAATTATGTTGCATGAAGCACAATTTCACATCATTCTGGGTTCATTTGTGTGAAAACAAGGTCCAATCAGGCTGAAACCTTACAGGAAGGTAGAATCTATTGAGTTGTAAGTGATCTGAACGTTTCATGATGATAGCACTTTCCTAAGGGGGTCAAACCATGTCCCAAAGGTCACCGGATCTGGTGTCAATTTAAAGAAGTGGTCCAGTTACACATTTGTGGGCTTATAACTTGGCTTCTGAATGTCCTAAAGAGGTCAGGTTTGTTTTGGTGTACTCCAATCAACAGCCCATACACCCACAAAAAAGAATGGAGTCATTACCACTTATGGTTTGTAAATGGCACCCAGAATTATGTTGCACGAAGCACAATTTCACATCATTCTGGGTCCATTTGTGTGAAAACAAGGTCCAATCAGGCTGAAACGTTACAAGAAGGTAGAATCTATTGAGTTGTAAGTGATCTGAACGTTTCATGATGATCGCACATTCCTATAGGGGGTCAAACCATGTCCCAAAGGCCACCGGGCCTGGTGTCACTTTAAAGAAGTAGTCCAGTTACACCTTTGTGGTTTATAACTTGGCTTCTGAATGTCCTAGAGAGGTCAGGTTTGTTTTAGTGTACTCCAATCAACAGCCCCTACAACCACAAAAATGAATGGAGTCATTAGCACTTATGGTTTGTAAATGGCACCAAGAATTATGTTGCACGAAGCACAATTTCACATCATTCTGGGTCCATTTGTGTGAAAACAAGGTGCAATCAGGCTGAAACGTTACAAGAAGGTAGAATCTATTGAGTTGTAAGTGATCTGAACATTTCATGATGATCGCATATTCCTATAGGGGTCAAACCATGTCCCAAAGGTCACCGGCTCTGGTGTCACTTTAAAGAAGTAGTCCAGTTAAACATTTGTGTGCTTATAACTTGGCTTCTGAATATCCTAGAGAGGTCAAAATTGTTTTAGAGTACTCCAATTAACAGCCCCTATTACCTCAAAAAGGAATGGAGTCATTAGCACTTATGGTTTTTAAATGGCACCCAGAATTATGTTGCACAAAGCACAATTTTACATCATTCTGGGTTTATTTGTGTGAAAACAAAGTCCAATCAGGCTGAAACGTTACAGGAAGGGAGAATCTATTGAGTTGTAAGTCATCTGAACGTTTCATGGTGATAGCACTTTCCTAAGGGGGTCAAACCATGTCCCAAAGGTCACTGGATCTGGTGTCAATTTAAAGAAGTAGTCCAGTTACACATTTGTGGGCTTGTAACTTGGCTTCTGAATGTCCGAGAGAGGTCAGGTTTGTTTTAGTGTACTCCGATCAACAGCCCCTACAACCACAAAAATGAATGGAGTCATTAGCACTTATGGTTTGTAAATGGCACCCAGAATTATGTTGCACGAAGCACAATTTCACATCATTCTGGGTCCATTTGTGTGAAAACAAGGT
This sequence comes from Nothobranchius furzeri, assembly GCF_043380555.1. NCBI lineage: Eukaryota > Metazoa > Chordata > Actinopteri > Cyprinodontiformes > Nothobranchiidae > Nothobranchius > Nothobranchius furzeri. The sequence continues at coordinate 15,648,439 of NC_091750.1, forward strand.
CCAATCAGGCTGAAACGTTACAAGAAGGTAGAATCTATTGAGTTGTAAGTGATCTGAACGTTTCATGATGATCGCACATTCCTAAGGGGGTCAAACCATGTCCCAAAGGTCACCGGGCCTGGTGTCACTTTACAGAAATAGTCCAGTTACACATTTGTGGGCTTATAACTTGGCTTCTGAATGTCCTAGAGAGATCAGGTTTATTTTAGTGTACTCCAATCAACAGCCCCTACAACCACAAAAAGGAATGGAGTCATTAGCACTTATGGTTTGTAAATGGCACCAAGAATTATGTTGCACAAAGCAAAATTTCACATCATTCTGGGTCCATTTGTGTGAAAACAAGGTGCAATCAGGCTGAAACTTTACAAGAAGGTAGAATCTATTGAGTTGTAAGTGATCTGAACGTTTCATGATGATCGCACATTCCTAAGGGGGTCAAACCATGTCCCAAATGTCATCGGATCTGGTGTCACTTTAGATAAGTAGTCCAGTTACACATTTGTGGGCTTATAACTTGGCTTCTGAATGTCCTAGAGAGATCAGGTTTGTTTTAGTGTACTCCAATCAACAGCCCCTACAACCACAAGAAGGAATGGAGTCATTAGCACTTATGGTTTTTAAATGGCACCCAGAATTATGTTGCATGAAGCACAATTTCACATCATTCTGGGTTCATTTGTGTGAAAACAAGGTCCAATCAGGCTGAAACCTTACAGGAAGGTAGAATCTATTGAGTTGTAAGTGATCTGAACGTTTCATGATGATAGCACTTTCCTAAGGGGGTCAAACCATGTCCCAAAGGTCACCGGATCTGGTGTCAATTTAAAGAAGTGGTCCAGTTACACATTTGTGGGCTTATAACTTGGCTTCTGAATGTCCTAAAGAGGTCAGGTTTGTTTTGGTGTACTCCAATCAACAGCCCATACACCCACAAAAAAGAATGGAGTCATTACCACTTATGGTTTGTAAATGGCACCCAGAATTATGTTGCACGAAGCACAATTTCACATCATTCTGGGTCCATTTGTGTGAAAACAAGGTCCAATCAGGCTGAAACGTTACAAGAAGGTAGAATCTATTGAGTTGTAAGTGATCTGAACGTTTCATGATGATCGCACATTCCTATAGGGGGTCAAACCATGTCCCAAAGGCCACCGGGCCTGGTGTCACTTTAAAGAAGTAGTCCAGTTACACCTTTGTGGTTTATAACTTGGCTTCTGAATGTCCTAGAGAGGTCAGGTTTGTTTTAGTGTACTCCAATCAACAGCCCCTACAACCACAAAAATGAATGGAGTCATTAGCACTTATGGTTTGTAAATGGCACCAAGAATTATGTTGCACGAAGCACAATTTCACATCATTCTGGGTCCATTTGTGTGAAAACAAGGTGCAATCAGGCTGAAACGTTACAAGAAGGTAGAATCTATTGAGTTGTAAGTGATCTGAACATTTCATGATGATCGCATATTCCTATAGGGGTCAAACCATGTCCCAAAGGTCACCGGCTCTGGTGTCACTTTAAAGAAGTAGTCCAGTTAAACATTTGTGTGCTTATAACTTGGCTTCTGAATATCCTAGAGAGGTCAAAATTGTTTTAGAGTACTCCAATTAACAGCCCCTATTACCTCAAAAAGGAATGGAGTCATTAGCACTTATGGTTTTTAAATGGCACCCAGAATTATGTTGCACAAAGCACAATTTTACATCATTCTGGGTTTATTTGTGTGAAAACAAAGTCCAATCAGGCTGAAACGTTACAGGAAGGGAGAATCTATTGAGTTGTAAGTCATCTGAACGTTTCATGGTGATAGCACTTTCCTAAGGGGGTCAAACCATGTCCCAAAGGTCACTGGATCTGGTGTCAATTTAAAGAAGTAGTCCAGTTACACATTTGTGGGCTTGTAACTTGGCTTCTGAATGTCCGAGAGAGGTCAGGTTTGTTTTAGTGTACTCCGATCAACAGCCCCTACAACCACAAAAATGAATGGAGTCATTAGCACTTATGGTTTGTAAATGGCACCCAGAATTATGTTGCACGAAGCACAATTTCACATCATTCTGGGTCCATTTGTGTGAAAACAAGGTCCAATCAGGCTGAAACGTTACAAGAAGGTAGAATCTATTGAGTTGTAAGTGATCTGAACGTTTCATGATGATCGCACATTCCTAAGGGGGTCAAACCATGTCCCAAAGGTCACCGGGCCTGGTGTCACTTTACAGAAATAGTCCAGTTACACATTTGTGGGCTTATAACTTGGCTTCTGAATGTCCTAGAGAGATCAGGTTTATTTTAGTGTACTCCAATCAACAGCCCCTACAACCACAAAAAGGAATGGAGTCATTAGCACTTATGGTTTGTAAATGGCACCAAGAATTATGTTGCACAAAGCAAAATTTCACATCATTCTGGGTCCATTTGTGTGAAAACAAGGTGCAATCAGGCTGAAACGTTACAAGAAGGTAGAATCTATTGAGTTGTAAGTGATCTGAACGTTTCATGATGATCGCATATTCCTATAGGGGTCAAACCATGTCCCAAAGGTCACCGGCTCTGGTGTCACTTTAAAGAAGTAGTCCAGTTAAACATTTGTGTGCTTATAACTTGGCTTCTGAATATCCTAGAGAGGTCAAAATTGTTTTAGAGTACTCCAATTAACAGCCCCTATTACCTAAAAAAGGAATGGAGTCATTAGCACTTATGGTTTTTAAATGGCACCCAGAATTATGTTGCACAAAGCACAATTTTACATCATTCTGGGTTTATTTGTGTGAAAACAAGGTCCAATCAGGCTGAAACGTTACAGGAAGGGAGAATCTATTGAGTTGTAAGTCATCTGAACGTTTCATGGTGATAGAACTTTCCTAAGGGGGTCAAACCATGTCCCAAAGGTCACTGGATCTGGTGTCAATTTAAAGAAGTAGTCCAGTTACACATTTGTGGGCTTGTAACTTGGCTTCTGAATGTCCGAGAGAGGTCAGGTTTGTTTTAGTGTACTCCGATCAACAGCCCCTACAACCACAAAAATGAATGGAGTCATTAGCACTTATGGTTTGTAAATGGCACCCAGAATTATGTTGCACGAAGCACAATTTCACATCATTCTGGGTCCATTTGTGTGAAAACAAGGTCCAATCAGGCTGAAACGTTACAAGAAGGTAGAATCTATTGAGTTGTAAGTGATCTGAACGTTTCATGATGATTGCACATTCCTAAGGGGGTCAAACCATGTCCCAAAGGTCACCGGGCCTGGTGTCACTTTACAGAAATAGTCCAGTTACACATGTGTGGGCTTATAACTTGGCTTCTGAATGTCCTAGAGAGATCAGGTTTATTTTAGTGTACTCCAATCAACAGCCCCTACAACCACAAAAAGGAATGGAGTCATTAGCACTTATGGTTTTTAAATGGCACCCAGAATTATGTTGCACAAAGCAAAATTTCACATCATTCTGGGTTCATTTGTGTGAACACAAGGTCCAATCAGGCTGAAACGTTACAGGAAGGTAGAATCTATTGAGTTGTAAGTGATCTGAACGTTTCATGATGATAGCACTTTCCTAAGGGGGTCAAACCATGTCCCAAAGGTCACCGGATCTGGTGTATATTTAAAGAAGTAGTCCAGTTACACATTTGTGGGCTTATAACTTGGCTTCTGAATAACCTAGAGAGGTCAGGTTTGTTTTAATGTACTCCGATCAACAGCCCCTACAACCACAAAAAGGAATGGAGTCATTAGCACTTATGGTTTGTAAATGGCACCCAGAATTATGTTGCACGAAGTACAATTTCACATCATTCTGGGTCCATTTGTGTGAAAACAAGGTCCAATCAGGCTGAAACTTTACAGGAAGGTAGAATCTATTGTGTTGTAAGTGATCTGAATGTTTCATGATGATCGCACATTCCTATAGGGGGTCAAACCATGTCCCAAAGGTCACCGGGCCTGGTGTCACTTTAAAGAAGTAGTCCAGTTACACCTTTGTGGGCTTATAACTTGGCTTCTGAATAACCTAGAGAGGTCAGGTTTGTTTTAGAGTACTCCAATTAACAGCCCCCATTACCCCAAAAAAGAATGGAGTCATTAGCACTTATGGTTTTTAAATGGCACCCAGAATCATGTTGCACGAAACACAATTTCACATCATTCTGGGTCCATTTGTGTGAAAACAAGGTGCAATCAGGCTGAAACGTTACAAGAAGGTAGAATCTATTGAGTTGTAAGTGATCTGAACGTTTCATGATGATCGCACATTCCTAAGGGGGTCAAACCATGTCCCAAAGGTCACCGGATCTGGTGTCACTTTAAAGAAGTAGTCCAGTTACACATTTGTGGGCTTATAACTTGGCTTCTGAATGTCCTAGAGAGATGAGGTTTGTTTTAGTGTACTCCAATCAACAGCCCCTACAACCACAAGAAGGAATGGAGTCATTAGCACTTATGGTTTTTAAATGGCACCCAGAATTATGTTGCATGAAGCACAATTTCACATGTTTCTGGGTTCATTTGTGTGAAAACAAGGTCCAATCAGGCTGAAACGTTACAGGAAGGTAGAATCTATTGAGTTGTAAGTGATCTGAACGTTTCATGATGATAGCACTTTCCTAAGGGGGTCAAACCATGTCCCAAAGGTCACCGGATCTGGTGTCAATTTAAAGAAGTGGTCCAGTTACACATTTGTGGGCTTATAACTTGGCTTCTGAATGTCCTAGAGAGATCAGGTTTGTTTTAGTGTACTCCAATCAACAGCCCCTACACCCACAAAAAAGAATGGAGTCATTAGCACTTATGGTTTGTAAATGGCACCCAGAATCATGTTGCACGAAGCACAATTTCACATCATTCTGGGTCCATTTGTGTGAAAACAAGGTCCAATCAGGCTGAAACGTTACAAGAAGGTAGAATCTATTGAGTTGTAAGTGATCTGAACGTTTCATGATGATCGCACATTCCTATAAGGGGTCAAACCATGTCCCAAAGGTCACCGGGCCTGGTGTCACTTTAAATAAGTAGTCCAGTTACACTTTTGTGGGCTTATAACTTGGCTTCTGAATATCCTAGAGAGGTCAGGTTTGTTTTAGAGTACTCCAATTAACAGCCCCCATTACCCCAAAAAAGAATGGAGTCGTTAGCACTTATGGTTTTTAAATGGCACCCAGAATCATGTTGCACGAAGCACAATTTCACATCATTCTGGGTCCATTTGTGTGAAAACAAGGTGCAATCAGGCTGAAACTTTACAAGAAGGTAGAATCTATTGAGTTGTAAGTGATCTGAACGTTTCATGATGATCGCACATTCCTAAGGGGGTCAAACCATGTCCCAAAGGTCACCGGATCTGGTGTCACTTTAAATAAGTAGTCCAGTTACACATTTGTGGGCTTATAACTTGGCTTCTAAATGTCCTAGAGAGATCAGGTTTGTTTTAGTGTACTCCAATCAACAGCCCCTACAACCACAAGAAGGAATGGAGTCATTAGCACTTATGGTTTTTAAATGGCACCCAGAATTATGTTGCATGAAGCACAATTTCACATCATTCTGGGTTCATTTGTGTGAAAACAAGGTCCAATCAGGCTGAAACCTTACAGGAAGGTAGAATCTATTGAGTTGTAAGTGATCTGAACGTTTCATGATGATAGCACTTTCCTAAGGGGGTCAAACCATGTCCCAAAGGTCACCGGATCTGGTGTCAATTTAAAGAAGTGGTCCAGTTACACATTTGTGGGCTTATAACTTGGCTTCTGAATGTCCTAGAGAGATCAGGTTTGTTTTGGTGTACTCCAATCAACAGCCCATACACCCACAAAAAAGAATGGAGTCATTACCACTTATGGTTTGTAAATGGCACCCAGAATTATGTTGCACGAAGCACAATTTCACATCATTCTGGGTCCATTTGTGTGAAAACAAGGTCCAATCAGGCTGAAACGTTACAAGAAGGTAGAATCTATTGAGTTGTAAGTGATCTGAACGTTTCATGATGATCGCACATTCCTATAGGGGGTCAAACCATGTCCCAAAGGCCACCGGGCCTGGTGTCACTTTAAAGAAGTAGTCCAGTTACACCTTTGTGGTTTATAACTTGGCTTCTGAATGTCCTAGAGAGGTCAGGTTTGTTTTAGTGTACTCCAATCAACAGCCCCTACAACCACAAAAATGAATGGAGTCATTAGCACTTATGGTTTGTAAATGGCACCAAGAATTATGTTGCACGAAGCACAATTTCACATCATTCTGGGTCCATTTGTGTGAAAACAAGGTGCAATCAGGCTGAAACGTTACAAGAAGGTAGAATCTATTGAGTTGTAAGTGATCTGAACGTTTCATGATGATCGCATATTCCTATAGGGGTCAAACCATGTCCCAAAGGTCACCGGCTCTGGTGTCACTTTAAAGAAGTAGTCCAGTTAAACATTTGTGTGCTTATAACTTGGCTTCTGAATATCCTAGAGAGGTCAAAATTGTTTTAGAGTACTCCAATTAACAGCCCCTATTACCTCAAAAAGGAATGGAGTCATTAGCACTTATGGTTTTTAAATGGCACCCATAATTATGTTGCACAAAGCACAATTTTACATCATTCTGGGTTTATTTGTGTGAAAACAAGGTCCAATCAGGCTGAAACGTTACAGGAAGGTAGAATCTATTGAGTTGTAAGTCATCTGAACGTTTCATGGTGATAGAACTTTCCTAAGGGGGTCAAACCATGTCCCAAAGGTCACTGGATCTGGTGTCAATTTAAAGAAGTAGTCCAGTTACACATTTGTGGGCTTGTAACTTGGCTTCTGAATGTCCGAGAGAGGTCAGGTTTGTTTTAGTGTACTCCGATCAACAGCCCCTACAACCACAAAAATGAATGGAGTCATTAGCACTTATGGTTTGTAAATGGCACCCAGAATTATGTTGCACGAAGCACAATTTCACATCATTCTGGGTCCATTTGTGTGAAAACAAGGTCCAATCAGGCTGAAACGTTACAAGAAGGTAGAATCTATTGAGTTGTAAGTGATCTGAACGTTTCATGATGATCGCACATTCCTATAGGGGGTCAAACCATGTCCCAAAGGTCACCGGGCCTGGTGTCACTTTAAAGAAGTAGTCCAGTTACACCGTTGTCGGCTTATAACTTGGCTTCTAGAGAGGTCAGGTTTGTTTTATTGTACTCCAATCAACAGCCCCTACAACCACAAAAAGGAATGGAGTCATTAGCACTTATGGTTTGTAAATGGCACCTAGAATTATATTGCACGAAGCACAATTTCACATCATTCTGGGTCCATTTGTGTGAAAACAAGGTCCAATCAGGCTGAAACGTTACAAGATGGTAGAATCTATTGAGTTGTAAGTGATCTGAATGTTTCATGATGATCGTACATTCCTATAGGGGGTCAAACCATGTCCCAAAGGTCACCGGGCCTGGTGTCACTTTAAAGAAGTAGTGCAGTTACACCTTTGTGGGCTTATAACTTGGCTTCTAAATATCCTAGAGAGGTCAGGTTTAATTTAGAGTACTCCAATTAACAGCCCCCATTACCCCAAAAAGGAATGGAGTCATTAGCACTTATTGTTTTTAAATGGCACCCAGAATTATGTTGCACGAAGCATAATTTCACATCATTCTGGGTTCATTTGTGTGAAAACAAGGTCCAATCAGGCTGAAACATTACAAGAAGGTAGAATCTATTGAGTTGTAAGTGATCTGAACGTTTCATGATGATAGCACTTTCCTAAGGGGTTCAAACCATGTCCCAAAGGTCACCGGATCTGGTGTCAATTTAAAGTAGTCCAGTTACACATTTGTGGGCTTATAACTTGGCTTCTGAATGTCCTAGAGAGGTCAGGTTTAAGTTAGAGTACTCCAATTAACAGCCCCCATTACCCCAAAAAGGAATGGAGTCATTAGCACTTATGGTCTTTAAATGGCACCCAGAATTATGTTGCACGAAGCATAATTTCACATCATTCTGGGTCCATTTGTGTGAAAACAAGGTCCAATAAGGCTGAAACGTTACAGGAAGGTAGAATCTATTGAGTTGTAAGTGATCTGAACGTTTCATGACGATAGCACTTTCCTAAGGGAGTCAAACCATGTCCCAAAGGTCACCGGATCTAGTGTCAATTTAAAGTAGTCCAGTTACACATTTGTTGGCTTATAACTTGGCTTCTGAATGTCCTAGAGAGATCATGTTTGATTTAGTGTACTCCAATCAACAGCCCCTACAACCACAAAAAGGAATTGAGTAATTAGCACTTATGGTTTGTAAATGGCACCCAGAATTATGTTGCATGAAGCACAATTTCACATCATTCTGGGTCCATTTGTGTGAAAACAAGGTCCAATCAGGCTGAAACGTTACAAGAAGGTAGAATCTATTGAGCTGTAAGTGATCTGAACGTTTCATGATGATCGCACATTCCTATAGGGGGTCAAACCATGTCCCAAAGGTCAACGGGCCTGGTGTCACTTTAAAGAAGTAGTCCAGTTACACATTTGTAGGATTATAACTTGGCTTCTGAATATCCTAGAGAGGTCAGGCTTGTTTTAGAGTACTCCAATCAACAGACCCCATTACCACAAATAGGAATGGAGTCATTAGCACTTATGGTTTTTAAATGGCACCCAGAATTATGTTGCACGAAGCACAATTTCACATCATTCTGGGTTCATTTGTGTGAAAACAAGGTCCAATCAGGCTGAAACGTTACAGGAAGGTAGCATCTATTGAGTTGTAAGTGATCTGAACGTTTCATGATGATAGCACTTTCCTAAGGGGGTCAAACCATGTCCCAAAGGTCACCGGATCTGGTGTCAATTTAAAGTAGTCCAGTTACACATTTGTGGGCTTATAACTTGGCTTCTGAATGTCCTAGAGAGATCAGGTTTGTTTTAGTGTACTCCAATCAACAGCCCCTACAACCACAAAAAGGAATGGAGTCATTAGCACTTATGGTTTGTAAATGGCACCCAGAATTATGTTGCACGAAGCACAATTTCACATCATTCTGGGTCCATTTGCGTGAAAACAAGGTCCAATCAGGCTGAAACGTTACAAGAAGGTAGAATCTATTGAGTTGTAAGTCATCTGAATGTTTCATGATGATCGCACATTCCTATAAGGGGTCAAACCATGTCCCAAAGGTCACCGGATCTGGTGTCAATTTAAAGAAGTAGTCCAGTTACACATTTGTGGGCTTATAACTTGGCTTCTGAATGTCCTAGAGAGATCAGGTTTGTTTTAGTGTACTCCAATCAACAGCCCCTACAACCACAAAAAGGAATGGAGTCATTAGCACTTATGGTTTGTAAATGGCACCCAGAGTTATGTTGCACGAAGCACAATTTCACATCATTCTGGGTTCATTTGTGTGAAAACAAGGTCCAATCAGGCAGAAACGTTACAGGAAGGTAGAATCTATTGAGTTGTAAGTGATCTGAACGTTTCATGATGATAGCACTTTCCTAAGGGGGTCAAACCATGTCCCAAAGATCACCGGATCTGGTGTCAATTTAAAGAAGTAGTCCAGTTACACATTTGTGGGCTTATAACCTGGCTTCTGAATTGTCTAGAGAGATCAAGTTTATTTTAGTGTACTCCAATCAACAGCCCCTACAACCACAAAAAGGAATGAAGTCATTAGCGCTTATGGTTTTTAAATGGCACCCAGAATTATGTTGCACGAAGCACAATTTCACATCATTCTGGGTTCATTTGTGTGAAAACAAGGTCCAATCAGGCTGAAACGTTACAAGAAGGTAGAATCTATTGAGTTGTAAGTGATCTGAACGTTTCATGATGATCGCACATTCCTAAGGGGGTCAAACCATGTCCCAAACATCACCGGATCTGGTGTCAATTTAAAGAAGTAGTCCAGTTACACATTTGTGGGCTTATAACTTGGCTTCTGAATGTCCTAGAGAGATCAGGTTTGGTTTAATGTACTCCAATCAACAGCCCCTACAACCACAAAAAGGAATGGAGTCATTAGCACTTATGGTTTTTAAATGGCACCCAGAATTATGTTGCACGAAGCACAATTTCACATCATTCTGGGTTCATTTGTGTGAAAACAAGGTCCAATCAGGCTGAAACGTTACAGGAAGGTAGAATCTATTGAGTTGTAAGTGATCTGAACGTTTCATGATGATAGCACTTTCCTAAGGGGGTCAAACCATGTCCCAAAGGTCACCGGATCTGGTGTCAATTTAAAGAAGTGGTCCAGTTACACATTTGTGGGCTTATAACTTGGCTTCTGAATGTCCTAGAGAGATCAGGTTTGTTTTAGTGTACTCCAATCAACAGCCCCTACACCCACAAAAAAGAATGGAGTCATTAGCACTTATGGTTTGTAAATGGCACCCAGAATCATGTTGCACGAAGCACAATTTCACATCATTCTGGGTCCATTTGTGTGAAAACAAGGTCCAATCAGGCTGAAACGTTACAAGAAGGTAGAATCTATTGAGTTGTAAGTGATCTGAACGTTTCATGATGATCGCACATTCCTATAGGGGGTCAAACCATGTCCCAAAGGTCACCGGGCCTGGTGTCACTTTAAATAAGTAGTCCAGTTACACTTTTGTGGGCTTATAACTTGGCTTCTGAATATCCTAGAGAGGTCAGGTTTGTTTTAGAGTACTCCAATTAACAGCCCCCATTACCCCAAAAAAGAATGGAGTCGTTAGCACTTATGGTTTTTAAATGGCACCCAGAATCATGTTGCACGAAGCACAATTTCACATCATTCTGGGTCCATTTGTGTGAAAACAAGGTGCAATCAGGCTGAAACTTTACAAGAAGGTAGAATCTATTGAGTTGTAAGTGATCTGAACGTTTCATGATGATCGCACATTCCTAAGGGGGTCAAACCATGTCCCAAAGGTCACCGGATCTGGTGTCACTTTAAATAAGTAGTCCAGTTACACATTTGTGGGCTTATAACTTGGCTTCTAAATGTCCTAGAGAGATCAGGTTTGTTTTAGTGTACTCCAATCAACAGCCCCTACAACCACAAGAAGGAATGGAGTCATTAGCACTTATGGTTTTTAAATGGCACCCAGAATTATGTTGCATGAAGCACAATTTCACATCATTCTGGGTTCATTTGTGTGAAAACAAGGTCCAATCAGGCTGAAACCTTACAGGAAGGTAGAATCTATTGAGTTGTAAGTGATCTGAACGTTTCATGATGATAGCACTTTCCTAAGGGGGTCAAACCATGTCCCAAAGGTCACCGGATCTGGTGTCAATTTAAAGAAGTGGTCCAGTTACACATTTGTGGGCTTATAACTTGGCTTCTGAATGTCCTAGAGAGATCAGGTTTGTTTTGGTGTACTCCAATCAACAGCCCATACACCCACAAAAAAGAATGGAGTCATTACCACTTATGGTTTGTAAATGGCACCCAGAATTATGTTGCACGAAGCACAATTTCACATCATTCTGGGTCCATTTGTGTGAAAACAAGGTCCAATCAGGCTGAAACGTTACAAGAAGGTAGAATCTATTGAGTTGTAAGTGATCTGAACGTTTCATGATGATCGCACATTCCTATAGGGGGTCAAACCATGTCCCAAAGGCCACCGGGCCTGGTGTCACTTTAAAGAAGTAGTCCAGTTACACCTTTGTGGTTTATAACTTGGCTTCTGAATGTCCTAGAGAGGTCAGGTTTGTTTTAGTGTACTCCAATCAACAGCCCCTACAACCACAAAAATGAATGGAGTCATTAGCACTTATGGTTTGTAAATGGCACCAAGAATTATGTTGCACGAAGCACAATTTCACATCATTCTGGGTCCATTTGTGTGAAAACAAGGTGCAATCAGGCTGAAACGTTACAAGAAGGTAGAATCTATTGAGTTGTAAGTGATCTGAACGTTTCATGATGATCGCATATTCCTATTGGGGTCAAACCATGTCCCAAAGGTCACCGGCTCTGGTGTCACTTTAAAGAAGTAGTCCAGTTAAACATTTGTGTGCTTATAACTTGGCTTCTGAATATCCTAGAGAGGTCAAAATTGTTTTAGAGTACTCCAATTAACAGCCCCTATTACCTCAAAAAGGAATGGAGTCATTAGCACTTATGGTTTTTAAATGGCACCCAGAATTATGTTGCACAAAGCACAATTTTACATCATTCTGGGTTTATTTGTGTGAAAACAAGGTCCAATCAGGCTGAAACGTTACAGGAAGGTAGAATCTATTGAGTTGTAAGTCATCTGAACGTTTCATGGTGATAGAACTTTCCTAAGGGGGTCAAACCATGTCCCAAAGGTCACTGGATCTGGTGTCAATTTAAAGAAGTAGTCCAGTTACACATTTGTGGGCTTGTAACTTGGCTTCTGAATGTCCGAGAGAGGTCAGGTTTGTTTTAGTGTACTCCGATCAACAGCCCCTACAACCACAAAAATGAATGGAGTCATTAGCACTTATGGTTTGTAAATGGCACCCAGAATTATGTTGCACGAAGCACAATTTCACATCATTCTGGGTCCATTTGTGTGAAAACAAGGTCCAATCAGGCTGAAACGTTACAAGAAGGTAGAATCTATTGAGTTGTAAGTGATCTGAACGTTTCATGTTGATCGCACATTCCTATAGGGGGTCAAACCATGTCCCAAAGGTCACCGGGCCTGGTGTCACTTTAAAGAAGTAGTCCAGTTACACCGTTGTCGGCTTATAACTTGGCTTCTAGAGAGGTCAGGTTTGTTTTATTGTACTCCAATCAACAGCCCCTACAACCACAAAAAGGAATGGAGTCATTAGCACTTATGGTTTGTAAATGGCACCTAGAATTATATTGCACGAAGCACAATTTCACATCATTCTGGGTCCATTTGTGTGAAAACAAGGTCCAATCAGGCTGAAACGTTACAAGATGGTAGAATCTATTGAGTTGTAAGTGATCTGAATGTTTCATGATGATCGTACATTCCTATAGGGGGTCAAACCATGTCCCAAAGGTCACAGGGCCTGGTGTCACTTTAAAGAAGTAGTGCAGTTACACCTTTGTGGGCTTATAACTTGGCTTCTAAATATCCTAGAGAGGTCAGGTTTAATTTAGAGTACTCCAATTAACAGCCCCCATTACCCCAAAAAGGAATGGAGTCATTAGCACTTATTGTTTTTAAATGGCACCCAGAATTATGTTGCACGAAGAATAATTTCACATCATTCTGGGTTCATTTGTGTGAAAACAAGGTCCAATCAGGCTGAAACATTACAAGAAGGTAGAATCTATTGAGTTGTAAGTGATCTGAACGTTTCATGATGATAGCACTTTCCTAAGGGGTTCAAACCATGTCCCAAAGGTCACCGGATCTGGTGTCAATTTAAAGTAGTCCAGTTACACATTTGTGGGCTTATAACTTGGCTTCTGAATGTCCTAGAGAGGTCAGGTTTAAGTTAGAGTACTCCAATTAACAGCCCCCATTACCCCAAAAAGGAATGGAGTCATTAGCACTTATGGTCTTTAAATGGCACCCAGAATTATGTTGCACGAAGCATAATTTCACATCATTCTGGGTCCATTTGTGTGAAAACAAGGTCCAATAAGGCTGAAACGTTACAGGAAGGTAGAATCTATTGAGTTGTAAGTGATCTGAACGTTTCATGACGATAGCACTTTCCTAAGGGAGTCAAACCATGTCCCAAAGGTCACCGGATCTAGTGTCAATTTAAAGTAGTCCAGTTACACATTTGTTGGCTTATAACTTGGCTTCTGAATGTCCTAGAGAGATCATGTTTGATTTAGTGTACTCCAATCAACAGCCCCTACAACCACAAAAAGGAATTGAGTAATTAGCACTTATGGTTTGTAAATGGCACCCAGAATTATGTTGCATGAAGCACAATTTCACATCATTCTGGGTCCATTTGTGTGAAAACAAGGTCCAATCAGGCTGAAACGTTACAAGAAGGTGGAATCTATTGAGCTGTAAGTGATCTGAACGTTTCATGATGATCGCACATTCCTATAGGGGGTCAAACCATGTCCCAAAGGTCAACGGGCCTGGTGTCACTTTAAAGAAGTAGTCCAGTTACACATTTGTAGGATTATAACTTGGCTTCTGAATATCCTAGAGAGGTCAGGTTTGTTTTAGAGTACTCCAATCAACAGACCCCATTACCACAAATAGGAATGGAGTCATTAGCACTTATGGTTTTCAAATGGCACCCAGAATTATGTTGCACGAAGCACAATTTCACATCATTCTGGGTTCATTTGTGTGAAAACAAGGTCCAATCAGGCTGAAACGTTACAGGAAGGTAGCATCTATTGAGTTGTAAGTGATCTGAACGTTTCATGATGATAGCACTTTCCTAAGGGGGTCAAACCATGTCCCAAAGGTCACCGGATCTGGTGTCAATTTAAAGTAGTCCAGTTACACATTTGTGGGCTTATAACTTGGCTTCTGAATGTCCTAGAGAGATCAGGTTTGTTTTAGTGTACTCCAATCAACAGCCCCTACAACCACAAAAAGGAATGGAGTCATTAGCACTTATGGTTTGTAAATGGCACCCAGAATTATGTTGCACGAAGCACAATTTCACATCATTCTGGGTCCATTTGCGTGAAAACAAGGTCCAATCAGGCTGAAACGTTACAAGAAGGTAGAATCTATTGAGTTGTAAGTCATCTGAATGTTTCATGATGATCGCACATTCCTATAAGGGGTCAAACCATGTCCCAAAGGTCACCGGATCTGGTGTCAATTTAAAGAAGTAGTCCAGTTACACATTTGTGGGCTTATAACTTGGCTTCTGAATGTCCTAGAGAGATCAGGTTTGTTTTAGTGTACTCCAATCAACAGCCCCTACAACCACAAAAAGGAATGGAGTCATTAGCACTTATGGTTTGTAAATGGCACCCAGAGTTATGTTGCACGAAGCACAATTTCACATCATTCTGGGTTCATTTGTGTGAAAACAAGGTCCAATCAGGCAGAAACGTTACAGGAAGGTAGAATCTATTGAGTTGTAAGTGATCTGAACGTTTCATGATGATAGCACTTTCCTAAGGGGGTCAAACCATGTCCCAAAGATCACCGGATCTGGTGTCAATTTAAAGAAGTAGTCCAGTTACACATTTGTGGGCTTATAACCTGGCTTCTGAATTGTCTAGAGAGATCAGGTTTATTTTAGTGTACTCCAATCAACAGCCCCTACAACCACAAAAAGGAATGAAGTCATTAGCGCTTATGGTTTTTAAATGGCACCCAGAATTATGTTGCACGAAGCACAATTTCACATCATTCTGGGTTCATTTGTGTGAAAACAAGGTCCAATCAGGCTGAAACGTTACAAGAAGGTAGAAACTATTGAGTTGTAAGTGATCTGAACGTTTCATGATGATCGCACATTCCTAAGGGGGTCAAACCATGTCCCAAACATCACCGGATCTGGTGTCAATTTAAAGAAGTAGTCCAGTTACACATTTGTGGGCTTATAACTTGGCTTCTGAATGTCCTAGAGAGATCAGGTTTGGTTTAATGTACTCCAATCAACAGCCCCTACAACCACAAAAAGGAATGGAGTCATTAGCACTTATGGTTTTTAAATGGCACCCAGAATTATGTTGCACGAAGCACAATTTCACATCATTCTGGGTTCATTTGTGTGAAAACAAGGTCCAATCAGGCTGAAACGTTACAGGAAGGTAGACTCTATTGAGTTGTAAGTGATCTGAACGTTTCATGATGATCGCACATTCCTATAGGGGGTCAAACCATGTCCCAAAGGTCACCGAATCTGGTGTCAATTTAAAGAGGTAGTCCAGTTACACATTTGTGGGCTTATAACTTGGCTTCTGAATGTCCTAGAGACATCAGGTTTGTTTTAGTGTACTCCAATCAACAGCCCCTACAACCACAAAAAGGAATTGAGTAATTAGCACTTATGGTTTGTAAATGGCACCCAGAATTATGTTGCACGAAGCACAATTTCACATCATTCTGGGTCCATTTGTGTGAAAACAAGGTCCAATCAGGCTGAAACGTTACAAGAAGGTAGAATCTATTGAGCTGTAAGTGATCTGAACATTTCATGATGATCGCACATTCCTATAGGGGGTCAAACCATGTCCCAAAGGTCACCGGGCCTGGTGTCACTTTAAAGAAGTAGTCCAGTTACACATTTGTAGGATTATAACTTGGCTTCTGAATATCCTAGAGAGGTCAGGTTTGTTTTAGAGTACTCCAATCAACAGCCCCCATTACCACAAATAGGAATGGAGTCATTAGCACTTATGGTTTTTAAATGGCACCCAGAATTATGTTGCACGAAGCACAATTTCACATCATTCTGGGTTCATTTGTGTGAAAACAAGGTCCAATCAGGCTGAAACGTTACAAGAAGGTAGAATCTATTGAGTTGTAAATGATCTGAACGTTTCATGATGATAGCACATTCCTAAGGGGGTCAAACCATGTCCCAAAGATCACCGGATCTGGTGTCAATTTAAAGAAGTAGTCCAGTTACACATTTGTGGGCTTATAACCTGGCTTCTGAATTGTCTAGAGAGATCAGGTTTATTTTAGTGTACTCCAATCAACAGCCCCTACAACCACAAAAAGGAATGAAGTCATTAGCGCTTATGGTTTTTAAATGGCACCCAGAATTATGTTGCACGAAGCACAATTTCACATCATTCTGGGTTCATTTGTGTGAAAACAAGGTCCAATCAGGCTGAAACGTTACAAGAAGGTAGAATCTATTGAGTTGTAAGTGATCTGAACGTTTCATGATGATCGCACATTCCTAAGGGGGTCAAACCATGTCCCAAACATCACCGGATCTGGTGTCAATTTAAAGAAGTAGTCCAGTTACACATTTGTGGGCTTATAACTTGGCTTCTGAATGTCCTAGAGAGATCAGGTTTGGTTTAATGTACTCCAATCAACAGCCCCTACAACCACAAAAAGGAATGGAGTCATTAGCACTTATGGTTTTTAAATGGCACCCAGAATTATGTTGCACGAAGCACAATTTCACATCATTCTGGGTTCATTTGTGTGAAAACAAGGTCCAATCAGGCTGAAACGTTACAGGAAGGTAGACTCTATTGAGTTGTAAGTGATCTGAACGTTTCATGATGATCGCACATTCCTATAGGGGGTCAAACCATGTCCCAAAGGTCACCGGATCTGGTGTCAATTTAAAGAGGTAGTCCAGTTACACATTTGTGGGCTTATAACTTGGCTTCTGAATGTCCTAGAGACATCAGGTTTGTTTTAGTGTACTCCAATCAACAGCCCCTACAACCACAAAAAGGAATTGAGTAATTAGCACTTATGGTTTGTAAATGGCACCCAGAATTATGTTGCACGAAGCACAATTTCACATCATTCTGGGTCCTTTTGTGTGAAAACAAGGTCCAATCAGGCTGAAACGTTACAAGAAGGTAGAATCTATTGAGCTGTAAGTGATCTGAACGTTTCATGATGATCGCACATTCCTATAGGGGGTCAAACCATGTCCCAAAGGTCACCGGGCCTGGTGTCACTTTAAAGAAGTAGTCCAGTTACACATTTGTGGGCTTATAACTTGGCTTCTGAATATCCTAGAGAGGTCAGGTTTGTTTCAGAGTACTCCAATCAACAGCCCCCATTACCACAAATAGGAATGGAGTCATTAGCACTTATGGTTTTTAAATGGCACCCAGAATTATGTTGCACGAAGCACAATTTCACATCATTCTGGGTTCATTTGTGTGAAAACAAGGTCCAATCAGGCTGAAACGTTACAGGAAGGTAGCATCTATTGAGTTGTAAGTGATCTGAACGTTTCATGATGATAGCACTTTCCTAAGGGGGTCAAACCATGTCCCAAAGGTCACCGGATCTGGTGTCAATTTAAAGTAGTCCAGTTACACATTTGTGGGCTCATAACTTGGCTTCTGAATGTCCTAGAGAGATCAGGTTTGTTTTAGTGTACTCCAATCAACAGCCCCTACAACCACAAAAAGGAATGGAGTCATTAGCACTTATGGTTTGTAAATGGCACCCAGAATTATGTTGCACGAAGCACAATTTCACATCATTCTGGGTCCATTTGCGTGAAAACAAGGTCCAATCAGGCTGAAACGTTACAAGAAGGTAGAATCTATTGAGTTGTAAGTCATCTGAATGTTTCATGATGATCGCACATTCCTATAAGGGGTCAAACCATGTCCCAAAGGTCACCGGATCTGGTGTCAATTTAAAGAAGTAGTCCAGTTACACATTTGTGGGCTTATAACTTGGCTTCTGAATGTCCTAGAGAGATCAGGTTTGTTTTAGTGTACTCCAATCAACAGCCCCTACAACCACAAAAAGGAATGGAGTCATTAGCACTTATGGTTTGTAAATGGCACCCAGAGTTATGTTGCACGAAGCACAATTTCACATCATTCTGGGTTCATTTGTGTGAAAACAAGGTCCAATCAGGCAGAAACGTTACAAGAAGGTAGAATCTATTGAGTTGTAAGTGATCTGAACATTTCATGATGATCACACTTTCCTATGGGGGTAAAACCATGTCCCAAAGGTCACCAGGCCTGGTGTCACTTTAAAGAAGTTGTCCAGTTACACATTTGTGGGCTTATACCTTGGCTTCTGAATGTCCTAGAGAAATCAGGTTTGTTTTAGTGTACTCCAATCAACAGTTCCTACAACCACAAAAAGGAATGGAGTCATTAGCACTTATGGTTTGTAAATGGCACCCAGAATTATGTTGCACGAAGCACAATTTCACATCATTCTGGGTCCATTTGTGTGAAAACAAGGTCCAATCAGGCTGAAACGTTACAAGAAGGTAGAATCTATTGAGTTGTAAGTGATCTGAATGTTTCATGATGATAGCACTTAACTAAGCGGGTCAAACCATGTCCCAAAGGTCACCGGATCTGGTGTCAATTTAAAGAAGTAGTCCAGTTACACATTTGTGGGCTTATAACTTGGCTTCTGAATGTCCTAGAGAGATCAGGTTTGTTTTAGTGTACTCCAATCAACAGCCCCTACAACCACAAAAAGGAATGGAGTCATTAGCACTTATGGTTTTTAAATGGCACCCAGAATTATGTTGCACGAAGCACAATTTCACATCATTCTGGGTTCATTTGTGTGAAAACAAGGTCCAATCAGGCTGAAACGTTACAGGAAGGTAGAATCTATTGAGCTGAAAGTGATCTGAACGTTTCATGATGATAGCACTTTCCTAAGCGGGTCAAACCATGTCCCAAAGGTCACCGGATCTGGTGTCAATTTAAAGAAGTAGTCCACTTACACATTTGTGGGATTATAACTTGGCTTCTGAATATCCTAGAGAGGTCAGGTTTGTTTTAGAGTACTCCAATCAACAGCCCCCATTACCCCAAATAGGAATGGAGTCATTAGCACTTATGGTTTTTAAATGGCACCCAGAATTATGTTGCACGAAGCACAATTTCACATCATTCTGGGTTCATTTGTGTGAAAACAAGGTCCAATCAGGCTGAAACGTTACAGGAAGGTAGAATCTATTGAGTTGTAAGTGATCTGAATGTTTCATGATGATAGCACTTTCCTAAGGGGGTCAAACCATGTCCCAAAGGTCACCGGATCTGGTGTCAATTTAAAGTAGTCCAGTTACACATTTGTGGGCTTATAACTTGGCTTCTGAATGTCCTAGAGAGATCAGGTTTGTTTTATTGTACTCCAATCAACAGCTACTACAACCACAAAAAGGAATGGAGTCATTAGCACTTATGGTTTGTAAATGGCACCCAGAATTATGTTGCACGAAGCACAATTTCACATCATTCTGGGTCCATTTGCGTGAAAACAAGGTCCAATCAGGCTGAAACGTTACAAGAAGGTAGAATCTATTGAGTTGTAAGTCATCTGAATGTTTCATGATGATCGCACATTCCTATAAGGGGTCAAACCATGTCCCAAAGGTCACCGGATCTGGTGTCAATTTAAAGAAGTAGTCCAGTTACACATTTGTGGGCTTATAACTTGGCTTCTGAATGTCCTAGAGAGATCAGGTTTGTTTTAGTGTACTCCAATCAACAGCCCCTACAACCACAAAAAGGAATGGAGTCATTAGCACTTATGGTTTGTAAATGGCACCCAGAGTTATGTTGCACGAAGCACAATTTCACATCATTCTGGGTTCATTTGTGTGAAAACAAGGTCCAATCAGGCAGAAACGTTACAGGAAGGTAGAATCTATTGAGTTGTAAGTGATCTGAACGTTTCATGATGATAGCACTTTCCTAAGGGGGTCAAACCATGTCCCAAAGATTACCGGATCTGGTGTCAATTTAAAGAAGTAGTCCAGTTACACATTTGTGGGCTTATAACCTGGCTTCTGAATTGTCTAGAGAGATCAGGTTTGTTTTAGTGTACTCCAATCAACAGCCCCTACAACCACAAAAAGGAATGAAGTCATTAGCGCTTATGGTTTTTAAATGGCACCCAGAATTATGTTGCACAAAGCACAATTTCACATCATTCTGGGTCCATTTGTGTGAAAACAAGGTCCAATCAGGCAGAAACGTTACAGGAAGGTAGAATCTATTGAGTTGTAAGTGATCTGAACGTTTCATGATGATAGCACTTTCCTAAGGGGGTCAAACCATGTCCCAAAGATCACCGGATCTGGTGTCAATTTAAAGAAGTAGTCCAGTTACACATTTGTGGGCTTATAACCTGGCTTCTGAATTGTCTAGAGAGATCAGGTTTATTTTAGTGTACTCCAATCAACAGCCCCTACAACCACAAAAAGGAATGAAGTCATTAGCGCTTATGGTTTTTAAATGGCACCCAGAATTATGTTGCACGAAGCACAATTTCACATCATTCTGGGTTCATTTGTGTGAAAACAAGGTCCAATCAGGCTGAAACGTTACAAGAAGGTAGAAACTATTGAGTTGTAAGTGATCTGAACGTTTCATGATGATCGCACATTCCTAAGGGGGTCAAACCATGTCCCAAACATCACCGGATCTGGTGTCAATTTAAAGAAGTAGTCCAGTTACACATTTGTGGGCTTATAACTTGGCTTCTGAATGTCCTAGAGAGATCAGGTTTGGTTTAATGTACTCCAATCAACAGCCCCTACAACCACAAAAAGGAATGGAGTCATTAGCACTTATGGTTTTTAAATGGCACCCAGAATTATGTTGCACGAAGCACAATTTCACATCATTCTGGGTTCATTTGTGTGAAAACAAGGTCCAATCAGGCTGAAACGTTACAGGAAGGTAGACTCTATTGAGTTGTAAGTGATCTGAACGTTTCATGATGATCGCACATTCCTATAGGTGGTCAAACCATGTCCCAAAGGTCACCGGATCTGGTGTCAATTTAAAGAGGTAGTCCAGTTACACATTTGTGGGCTTATAACTTGGCTTCTGAATGTCCTAGAGACATCAGGTTTGTTTTAGTGTACTCCAATCAACAGCCCCTACAACCACAAAAAGGAATTGAGTAATTAGCACTTATGGTTTTTAAATGGCACCCAGAATTATGTTGCACGAAGCACAATTTCACATCATTCTGGGTTCATTTGTGTGAAAACAAGGTCCAATCAGGCTGAAACGTTACAGGAAGGTAGACTCTATTGAGTTGTAAGTGATCTGAACGTTTCATGATGATCGCACATTCCTATAGGGGGTCAAACCATGTCCCAAAGGTCACCAGGCCTGGTGTCACTTTAAAGAAGTAGTCCATTTACACATTTGTGGGCTTATAACTTGGCTTCTGAATGTCCTAGAGAGATCAGGTTTGTTTTAGTGTACTCCAATCAACAGCCCCTACAACCACAAAAAGGAATGGAGTCATTAGCACTTATGGTTTGTAAATGGCACCCAGAATTATGTTGCACGAAGCACAATTTCACATCATTCTGGGTCCATTTGTGTGAAAACAAGGTCCAATCAGGCTGTACCGTTACAAGAAGGTAGAATCTATTGAGTTGTAAGTGATCTGAACATTTCATGATGATCACACATTCCTATAGGGGGTAAAACCATGTCCCAAAGGTCACCAGGCCTGGTGTCACTTTAAAGAAGTTGTCCAGTTACACATTTGTGGGCTTATACCTTGGCTTCTGAATGTCCTAGAGAAATCAGGTTTGTTTTAGTGTACTCCAATCAACAGTCCCTACAACCACAAAAAGGAATGGAGTCATTAGCACTTATGGTTTGTAAATGGCACCCAGAATTATGTTGCACGAAGCACAATTTCACATCATTCTGGGTCCATTTGTGTGAAAACAAGGTCCAATCAGGCTGAAACGTTACAAGAAGGTAGAATCTATTGAGTTGTAAGTGATCTGAATGTTTCATGATGATAGCACTTAACTAAGCGGGTCAAACCATGTCCCAAAGGTCACCGGATCTGGTGTCAATTTAAAGAAGTAGTCCAGTTACACATTTGTGGGCTTATAACTTGGCTTCTGAATGTCCTAGAGAGATCAGGTTTGTTTTAGTGTACTCCAATCAACAGCCCCTACAACCACAAAAAGGAATGGAGTCATTAGCACTTATGGTTTTTAAATGGCACCCAGAATTATGTTGCACGAAGCACAATTTCACATCATTCTGGGTTCATTTGTGTGAAAACAAGGTCCAATCAGGCTGAAACGTTACAGGAAGGTAGAATCTATTGAGCTGAAAGTGATCTGAACGTTTCATGATGATAGCACTTTCCTAAGGGGGTCAAACCATGTCCCAAAGGTCACCGGATCTGGTGTCAATTTAAAGAAGTAGTCCACTTACACATTTGTGGGATTATAACTTGGCTTCTGAATATCCTAGAGAGGTCAGGTTTGTTTTAGAGTACTCCAATCAACAGCCCCCATTACCCCAAATAGGAATGGAGTCATTAGCACTTATGGTTTTTAAATGGCACCCAGAATTATGTTGCACGAAGCACAATTTCACATCATTCTGGGTTCATTTGTGTGAAAACAAGGTCCAATCAGGCTGAAACGTTACAGGAAGGTAGAATCTATTGAGTTGTAAGTGATCTGAATGTTTCATGATGATAGCACTTTCCTAAGGGGGTCAAACCATGTCCCAAAGGTCACCGGATCTGGTGTCAATTTAAAGTAGTCCAGTTACACATTTGTGGGCTTATAACTTGGCTTCTGAATGTCCTAGAGAGATCAGGTTTGTTTTATTGTACTCCAATCAACAGCCCCTACAACCACAAAAAGGAATGGAGTCATTAGCACTTATGGTTTGTAAATGGCACCCAGAATTATGTTGCACGAAGCACAATTTCACATCATTCTGGGTCCATTTGCGTGAAAACAAGGTCCAATCAGGCTGAAACGTTACAAGAAGGTAGAATCTATTGAGTTGTAAGTCATCTGAATGTTTCATGATGATCGCACATTCCTATAAGGGGTCAAACCATGTCCCAAAGGTCACCGGATCTGGTGTCAATTTAAAGAAGTAGTCCAGTTACACATTTGTGGGCTTATAACTTGGCTTCTGAATGTCCTAGAGAGATCAGGTTTGTTTTAGTGTACTCCAATCAACAGCCCCTACAACCACAAAAAGGAATGGAGTCATTAGCACTTATGGTTTGTAAATGGCACCCAGAGTTATGTTGCACGAAGCACAATTTCACATCATTCTGGGTTCATTTGTGTGAAAACAAGGTCCAATCAGGCAGAAACGTTACAGGAAGGTAGAATCTATTGAGTTGTAAGTGATCTGAACGTTTCATGATGATAGCACTTTCCTAAGGGGGTCAAACCATGTCCCAAAGATTACCGGATCTGGTGTCAATTTAAAGAAGTAGTCCAGTTACACATTTGTGGGCTTATAACCTGGCTTCTGAATTGTCTAGAGAGATCAGGTTTGTTTTAGTGTACTCCAATCAACAGCCCCTACAACCACAAAAAGGAATGAAGTCATTAGCGCTTATGGTTTTTAAATGGCACCCAGAATTATGTTGCACAAAGCACAATTTCACATCATTCTGGGTCCATTTGTGTGAAAACAAGGTCCAATCAGGCTGAAGCATTACAGGAAGGTAGAATCTATTGAGTTGTAAGTGATCTGAACGTTTCATGATGATCGCACATTCCTAAGGGGGTCAAACCATGTCCCAAACATCACCGGATCTGGTGTCAATTTAAAGAAGTATTTGTGGGCTTATAACTTGGCTTCTGAATGTCCTAGAGAGATCAGGTTTGTTTTAATGTACTCCAATCAACAGCCCCTACAACCACAAAAAGGAATGGAGTCATTAGCACTTATGGTTTTTAAATGGCACCCAGAATTATGTTGCACGAAGCACAATTTCACATCATTCTGGGTTCATTTGTGTGAAAACAAGGTCCAATCAGGCTGAAACGTTACAGGAAGGTAGACTCTATTGAGTTGTAAGTGATCTGAACGTTTCATGATGATCGCACATTCCTATAGGGGGTCAAACCATGTCCCAAAGGTCACCAGGCCTGGTGTCACTTTAAAGAAGTAGTCCATTTACACATTTGTGGGCTTATAACTTGGCTTCTGAATGTCCTAGAGAGATCAGGTTTGTTTTAGTGTACTCCAATCAACAGCCCCTACAACCACAAAAAGGAATGGAGTCATTAGCACTTATGGTTTGTAAATGGCACCCAGAATTATGTTGCACGAAGCACAATTTCACATCATTCTGGGTCCATTTGTGTGAAAACAAGGTCCAATCAGGCTGTACCGTTACAAGAAGGTAGAATCTATTGAGTTGTAAGTGATCTGAACATTTCATGATTATCACACATTCCTATAGGGGGTAAAACCATGTCCCAAAGGTCACCAGGCCTGGTGTCACTTTAAAGAAGTTGTCCAGTTACACATTTGTGGGCTTATAACTTGGCTTCTGAATGTCCTAGAGAAATCAGGTTTGTTTTACTGTACTCCAATCAACAGTCCCTACAACCACAAAAAGGAATGGAGTCATTAGCACTTATGGTTTGTAAATGGCACCCAGAATTATGTTGCACGAAGCACAATTTCACATCATTCTGGGTCCATTTGTGTGAAAACAAGGTCCAATCAGGCTGAAACGTTACAAGAAGGTAGAATCTATTGAGTTGTAAGTGATCTGAATGTTTCATGATGATAGCACTTAACTAAGCGGGTCAAACCATGTCCCAAAGGTCACCGGATCTGGTGTCAATTTAAAGAAGTAGTCCAGTTACACATTTGTGGGCTTATAACTTGGCTTCTGAATGTCCTAGAGAGATCAGGTTTGTTTTAGTGTACTCCAATCAACAGCCCCTACAACCACAAAAAGGAATGGAGTCATTAGCACTTATGGTTTTTAAATGGCACCCAGAATTATGTTGCACGAAGCACAATTTCACATCATTCTGGGTTCATTTGTGTGAAAACAAGGTCCAATCAGGCTGAAACGTTACAGGAAGGTAGAATCTATTGAGCTGAAAGTGATCTGAACGTTTCATGATGATAGCACTTTCCTAAGGGGGTCAAACCATGTCCCAAAGGTCACCGGATCTGGTGTCAATTTAAAGAAGTAGTCCACTTACACATTTGTGGGCTTATAACTTGGCTTCTGAATATCCTAGAGAGATCAGGTTTGTTTTAGTGTACTCCAATCAACAGCCCCTACAACCACAAAAAGGAATGGAGTCATTAGCGCTTATGGTTTTTAAATGGCACCCAGAATTATGTTGCACAAAGCACAATTTCACATCATTCTGGGTTCATTTGTGTGAAAACAAGGTCCAATCAGGCTGAAACATTACAAGAAGGTAGAATCTATTGAGTTGTAAGTGATCTGAACGTTTCATGATGATCGCACATTCCTATAGGGGGTCAAACCATGTCCCATAGGTCACCGGGCCTGGTGTCACTTTAAAGAAGTAGTCCAGTTACAACTTTGTGAGCTTATAACTTGGCTTCTGAATATCCTAGAGAGATCAGGTTTGTTTTAATGTACTCCAATCAACAGCCCCTACAACCACAAAAAAGGAATGGAGTCATTAGCACTTATGGTTTTTAAATGGCACCCAGAATTATGTTGCACAAAGCACAATTTCACATCATTCTGGGTTCATTTGTGTGAAAACAAGGTCCAATCAGGCTGAAACGTTACAGGAAGGTAGAATCTATTGAGTTGTAAGTGATCTGAACGTTTCATGATGATCGCACATTCCTATAGGGGGTCAAACAATGTCCCAAAGGTCACCGGGCCTGGTGTCACTTTAAAGAAGTAGTCCAGTTACACATTTGTGGGCTTATAACTTGGCTTCTGAATGTCCTAGAGAGATCAGGTTTGTTTTAGTGTACTACAATCAACAGCCCCTACAACCACAAAAAGGAATGGAGTCATTAGCACTTATGGTTTGTAAATGGCACCCAGAATTATGTTGCACAAAGCACAATTTCACATTATTCTGGGTTCATTTGTGTGAAAACAAGGTCCAATCAGGCTGAAACGTTACAGGAAGGTAGAATCTATTGAGTTGTAAGTGATCTGAACGTTTCATGATGATCGCACATTCCTATAGGGGGTCAAACAATGTCCCAAAGGTCACCGGGCCTGGTGTCACTTTAAAGAAGTAGTCCAGTTACACATTTGTGGGCTTATAACTTGGCTTCTGAATGTCCTAGAGAGATCAGGTTTGTTTTAGTGTACTCCAATCAACAGCCCCTACAACCACAAAAAGGAATGGAGTCATTAGCACTTATGGTTTGTAAATGGCACCCAGAATTATGTTGCACGAAGCACAATTTCACATCATTCTGGGTTCATTTGTGTGAAAACAAGGTCCAATCAGGCTGAAACGTTACAGGAAGGTAGACTCTATTGAGTTGTAAGTGATCTGAACGTTTCATGATGATCGCACATTCCTATAGGGGGTCAAACCATGTCCCAAAGGTCACCAGGCCTGGTGTCACTTTAAAGAAGTAGTCCATTTACACATTTGTGGGCTTATAACTTGGCTTCTGAATGTCCTAGAGAGATCAGGTTTGTTTTAGTGTACTCCAATCAACAGCCCCTACAACCACAAAAAGATATGGAGTCATTAGCACTTATGGTTTGTAAATGGCACCCAGAATTATGTTGCACGAAGCACAATTTCACATCATTCTGGGTCCATTTGTGTGAAAACAAGGTCCAATCAGGCTGTACCGTTACAAGAAGGTAGAATCTATTGAGTTGTAAGTGATCTGAACATTTCATGATGATCACACATTCCTATAGGGGGTAAAACCATGTCCCAAAGGTCACCAGGCCTGGTGTCACTTTAAAGAAGTTGTCCAGTTACACATTTGTGGGCTTATAACTTGGCTTCTGAATGTCCTAGAGAAATCAGGTTTGTTTTACTGTACTCCAATCAACAGTCCCTACAACCACAAAAAGGAATGGAGTCATTAGCACTTATGGTTTGTAAATGGCACCCAGAATTATGTTGCACGAAGCACAATTTCACATCATTCTGGGTCCATTTGTGTGAAAACAAGGTCCAATCAGGCTGAAACGTTACAAGAAGGTAGAATCTATTGAGTTGTAAGTGATCTGAATGTTTCATGATGATAGCACTTAACTAAGCGGGTCAAACCATGTCCCAAAGGTCACCGGATCTGGTGTCAATTTAAAGAAGTAGTCCAGTTACACATTTGTGGGCTTATAACTTGGCTTCTGAATGTCCTAGAGAGATCAGGTTTGTTTTAGTGTACTCCAATCAACAGCCCCTACAACCACAAAAAAGGAATGGAGTCATTAGCACTTATGGTTTTTAAATGGCACCCAGAATTATGTTGCACAAAGCACAATTTCACATCATTCTGGGTTCATTTGTGTGAAAACAAGGTCCAATCAGGCTGAAACGTTACAGGAAGGTAGAATCTATTGAGTTGTAAGTGATCTGAACGTTTCATGATGATCGCACATTCCTATAGGGGGTCAAACAATGTCCCAAAGGTCACCGGGCCTGGTGTCACTTTAAAGAAGTAGTCCAGTTACACATTTGTGGGCTTATAACTTGGCTTCTGAATGTCCTAGAGAGATCAGGTTTGTTTTAGTGTACTCCAATCAACAGCCCCTACAACCACAAAAAGGAATGGAGTCATTAGCACTTATGGTTTGTAAATGGCACCCAGAATTATGTTGCACAAAGCACAATTTCACATTATTCTGGGTTCATTTGTGTGAAAACAAGGTCCAATCAGGCTGAAACGTTACAGGAAGGTAGAATCTATTGAGTTGTAAGTGATCTGAACGTTTCATGATGATCGCACATTCCTATAGGGGGTCAAACAATGTCCCAAAGGTCACCGGGCCTGGTGTCACTTTAAAGAAGTAGTCCAGTTACACATTTGTGGGCTTATAACTTGGCTTCTGAATGTCCTAGAGAGATCAGGTTTGTTTTAGTGTACTCCAATCAACAGCCCCTACAACCACAAAAAGGAATGGAGTCATTAGCACTTATGGTTTGTAAATGGCACCCAGAATTATGTTGCACGAAGCACAATTTCACATCATTCTGGGTTCATTTGTGTGAAAACAAGGTCCAATCAGGCTGAAACGTTACAGGAAGGTAGAATCTATTGAGTTGTAAGTGATCTGAACGTTTCATGATGATAGCACTTTCCTAAGGGGGTCAACCATGTCCCAAAGGTCACCGGATCTGGTGTCAATTTAAAGAAGTAGTCCAGTTACACATTTGTGGGCTTATAACTTGGCTTCTGAATGTCCTAGAGAGATCAGGTTTGTTTTAGTGTACTCCAACCAACAGCCCCTACAACCACAAAAAGGAATGGAGTCATTAGCACTTATGGTTTGTAAATGGCACCCAGAATTATGTTGCACGAAGCACAATTTCACATCATTCTGGGTCCATTTGTGTGAAAACAAGGTCCAATCAGGCTGAAACGTTACAAGAAGGTAGAATCTATTGAGTTGTAAGTGATCTGAATGTTTCAAGATGATCGCACATTCCTATAAGGGGTCAAACCATGTCCCAAAGGTCACCGGATCTGGTGTCAATTTAAAGAGGTAGTCCAGTTACACATTTGTGGGCTTATAACTTGGTTTCTGAATGTCCTAGAGAGATCAGGTTTGTTTTAGTGTACTCCAATCAACAGCCCCTACAACCACAAAAAGGAATGGAGTCAATAGCACTTATGGTTTGTAAATGGCACCCAGAATTATGTTGCACGAAGCACAATTTCACATCATTCTGGGTTCATTTGTGTGAAAACAAGGTCCAATCAGGCTGAAACGTTACAGGAAGGTAGAATCTATTGAGTTGTAAGTGATCTGAACGTTTCATGATGATAGCACTTTCCTAAGGGGGTCAAACCATGTCCCAAAGGTCACCAGATCTGGTGTCAATTTAAAGAAGTAGTCCAGTTACACATTTGTGGGCTTATAACTTGGCTTCTGAATGTCCTAGAGAGATCAGGTTTGTTTTACTGTACTCCAATCAACAGCCCCTACAATCACAAAAAGGAATGGAGTCATTAGCACTTATGGTTTGTAAATGGCACCCAGAATTATGTTGCACGAAGCACAATTTCACATCATTCTGGGTCCATTTGTGTGAAAACAAGGTCCAATCAGGCTGTACCGTTACAAGAAGGTAGAATCTATTGAGTTGTAAGTGATCTGAACGTTTCATGATGATCGCACATTCCTATAGGGGGTCAAACAATGTCCCAAAGGTCACCAGGCATGGTTTCACTTTAAAGAAGTAGTCCAGTTACACATTTGTGGGCTTATAACTTGGCTTCTGAATGTCCTAGAGAGATCAGGTTTGTTTTAGTGTACTCCAATCAACAGCCCCTACAACTACAAAAAGGAATGGAGTCATTAGCACTTATGGTTTGTAAATGGCACCCAGAATTATGTTGCACAAAGCACAATTTCACATTATTCTGGGTTCATTTGTGTGAAAACAAGGTCCAATCAGGCTGAAACGTTACAGGAAGGTAGAATCTATTGAGTTGTAAGTGATCTGAACGTTTCATGATGATCGCACATTCCTATAGGGGGTCAAACAATGTCCCAAAGGTCACCGGGCCTGGTGTCACTTTAAAGAAGTAGTCCAGTTACACATTTGTGGGCTTATAACTTGGCTTCTGAATGTCCTAGAGAGATCAGGTTTGTTTTAGTGTACTCCAATCAACAGCCCCTACAACCACAAAAAGGAATGGAGTCATTAGCACTTATGGTTTGTAAATGGCACCCAGAATTATGTTGCACGAAGCACAATTTCACATCATTCTGGGTTCATTTGTGTGAAAACAAGGTCCAATCAGGCTGAAACGTTACAGGAAGGTAGAATCTATTGAGTTGTAAGTGATCTGAACGTTTCATGATGATAGCACTTTCCTAAGGGGGTCAACCATGTCCCAAAGGTCACCGGATCTGGTGTCAATTTAAAGAAGTAGTCCAGTTACACATTTGTGGGCTTATAACTTGGCTTCTGAATGTCCTAGAGAGATCAGGTTTGTTTTAGTGTACTCCAACCAACAGCCCCTACAACCACAAAAAGGAATGGAGTCATTAGCACTTATGGTTTGTAAATGGCACCCAGAATTATGTTGCACGAAGCACAATTTCACATCATTCTGGGTCCATTTGTGTGAAAACAAGGTCCAATCAGGCTGAAACGTTACAAGAAGGTAGAATCTATTGAGTTGTAAGTGATCTGAATGTTTCAAGATGATCGCACATTCCTATAAGGGGTCAAACCATGTCCCAAAGGTCACCGGATCTGGTGTCAATTTAAAGAGGTAGTCCAGTTACACATTTGTGGGCTTATAACTTGGTTTCTGAATGTCCTAGAGAGATCAGGTTTGTTTTAGTGTACTCCAATCAACAGCCCCTACAACCACAAAAAGGAATGGAGTCATTAGCACTTATGGTTTGTAAATGGCACCCAGAATTATGTTGCACAAAGCACAATTTCACATTATTCTGGGTTCATTTGTGTGAAAACAAGGTCCAATCAGGCTGAAACGTTACAGGAAGGTAGAATCTATTGAGTTGTAAGTGATCTGAACGTTTCATGATGATCGCACATTCCTATAGGGGGTCAAACAATGTCCCAAAGGTCACCGGGCCTGGTGTCACTTTAAAGAAGTAGTCCAGTTACACATTTGTGGGCTTATAACTTGGCTTCTGAATGTCCTAGAGAGATCAGGTTTGTTTTAGTGTACTCCAATCAACAGCCCCTACAACCACAAAAAGGAATGGAGTCATTAGCACTTATGGTTTGTAAATGGCACCCAGAATTATGTTGCACGAAGCACAATTTCACATCATTCTGGGTTCATTTGTGTGAAAACAAGGTCCAATCAGGCTGAAACGTTACAGGAAGGTAGAATCTATTGAGTTGTAAGTGATCTGAACGTTTCATGATGATAGCACTTTCCTAAGGGGGTCAACCATGTCCCAAAGGTCACCGGATCTGGTGTCAATTTAAAGAAGTAGTCCAGTTACACATTTGTGGGCTTATAACTTGGCTTCTGAATGTCCTAGAGAGATCAGGTTTGTTTTAGTGTACTCCAACCAACAGCCCCTACAACCACAAAAAGGAATGGAGTCATTAGCACTTATGGTTTGTAAATGGCACCCAGAATTATGTTGCACGAAGCACAATTTCACATCATTCTGGGTCCATTTGTGTGAAAACAAGGTCCAATCAGGCTGAAACGTTACAAGAAGGTAGAATCTATTGAGTTGTAAGTGATCTGAATGTTTCAAGATGATCGCACATTCCTATAAGGGGTCAAACCATGTCCCAAAGGTCACCGGATCTGGTGTCAATTTAAAGAGGTAGTCCAGTTACACATTTGTGGGCTTATAACTTGGTTTCTGAATGTCCTAGAGAGATCAGGTTTGTTTTAGTGTACTCCAATCAACAGCCCCTACAACCACAAAAAGGAATGGAGTCAATAGCACTTATGGTTTGTAAATGGCACCCAGAATTATGTTGCACGAAGCACAATTTCACATCATTCTGGGTTCATTTGTGTGAAAACAAGGTCCAATCAGGCTGAAACGTTACAGGAAGGTAGAATCTATTGAGTTGTAAGTGATCTGAACGTTTCATGATGATAGCACTTTCCTAAGGGGGTCAAACCATGTCCCAAAGGTCACCAGATCTGGTGTCAATTTAAAGAAGTAGTCCAGTTACACATTTGTGGGCTTATAACTTGGCTTCTGAATGTCCTAGAGAGATCAGGTTTGTTTTACTGTACTCCAATCAACAGCCCCTACAATCACAAAAAGGAATGGAGTCATTAGCACTTATGGTTTGTAAATGGCACCCAGAATTATGTTGCACGAAGCACAATTTCACATCATTCTGGGTCCATTTGTGTGAAAACAAGGTCCAATCAGGCTGTACCGTTACAAGAAGGTAGAATCTATTGAGTTGTAAGTGATCTGAACGTTTCATGATGATCGCACATTCCTATAGGGGGTAAAACCATGTCCCAAAGCTCACCAGGCATGGTTTCACTTTAAAGAAGTTGTCCAGTTACACATTTGTGGGCTTATAACTTGGCTTCTGAATGTCCTAGAGAGATCAGGTTTGTTTTAGTGTACTCCAATCAACAGCCCCTACAACCACAAAAAGGAATGGAGTCATTAGCACTTATGGTTTGTAAATGGCACCCAGAATTATGTTGCACGAAGCACAATTTCACATCATTCTGGGTCCATTTGTGTGAAAACAAGGTCCAATCAGGCTGAAACGTTACAAGAAGGTAGAATATATTGAGTTGTAATTGATCTGAATGTTTCATGATGATCGCACATTCCTATAAGGGGTCAAACCATGTCCCAAAGGTCACCGGATCTGGTGTCAATTTAAAGAAGTAGTCCACTTACACATTTGTGGGCTTATAACTTGGCTTCTGAATATCCTAGAGAGATCAGGTTTGTTTAAGTGTACTTCAACAAACAGCCCCTGCAACCACAAAAAGGAATGGAGTCATTAGCACTTATGGTTTTTAAATGGCACCCAGAATTACGTTGCACGAAGCACAATTTCACATCATTCTGGGTTCATTTGTGTGAAAACAAGGTCCAATCAGGCTGAAACGTTACAGGAAGGTAGAATCTATTGAGTTTTAAGTGATCTGAACGTTTCATGATGATAGCACTTTCCTAAGGGGGTCAAACCATGTCCCAAAGGTCACCGGATCTGCTGTCAATTTAAAGAAGTAGTCCAGTTACACATTTGTGGGCTTATAACTTGGCTTCTGAATATCCTAGAGAGATCAGGTTTGTTTAAGTGTACTTCAACAAACAGCCCCTGCAACCACAAAAAGGAATGGAGTCATTAGCACTTATGGTTTTTAAATGGCACCCAGAATTACGTTGCACGAAGCACAATTTCACATCATTCTGGGTTCATTTGTGTGAAAACAAGGTCCAATCAGGCTGAAACGTTACAAGAAGGTAGAATCTATTGAGTTGTAAGTGATCTGAACGTTTCATGATGATCGCACATTCCTATAGGGGGTCAAACCATGTCCCAAAGGTCACCGGGCCTGGTGTCACTTTAAAGAAGTAGTCCAGTTACACCTTTGTGGGCTTATAACTTGGCTTCTGAATGTCCTAGAGAGATCAGGTTTGTTTTAATGTACTCCAATAAACATCCCCTACATTCACAAAAAGGAATGGAGTCATTAGCACTTATGGTTTGTAAATGGCACCCAGAATTATGTTGCACAAAGCACAATTTCACATCATTCTGGGTCCATTTGTGTGAAAACAAGGTCCAATCAGGCTGAAACGTTACAAGAAGGTAGAATCTATTGAGTTGTAAGTGATCTGAATGTTTCATGATGACTGCACATTCCTATAGGGGTTAAAACCATGTCCCAAAGGTCACCAGGCCTGGTGTCACTTTAAAGAAGTTGTCCAGTTACACATTTGTGGGCTTATAACTTGGCTTCTGAATGTCCTAGAGAGATCAGGTTTGTTTTAGTGTACTCCAATCAACAGCCCCTACAACCACAAAAAGGAATGGAGTCATTAGCACTTATGGTTTGTAAATGGCACCCAGAATTATGTTGCACGAAGCACAATTTCACATCATTCTGGGTTCATTTGTGTGAAAACAAGGTCCAATCAGGCTGAAACGTTACAGGAAGGTAGAATCTATTGAGTTGTAAGTGATCTGAACGTTTCATGATGATAGCACTTTCCTATAAGGGGTCAAACCATGTCCCAAAGGTCACCGGATCTGGTGTCAATTTAAAGAAGTAGTCCAGTTACACATTTGTGGGCTTATAACTTGGCTTCTGAATGTCCTAGAGAGATCAGGTTTGTTTTAATGTACTCCAATCAACAGCCCCTACATTCAGAAAAAGGAATGGAGTCATTAGCACTTATGGTTTGTAAATGGCACCCAGAATTATGTTGCACGAAGCACAATTTCACATCATTCTGGGTCCATTTGTGTGAAAACAAGGTCCAATCAGGCTGAAACGTTACAAGAAGGTAGAATCTATTGAGTTGTAAGTGATCTGAACGTTTCATGATGATCGCACATTCCTATAGGGGGTAAAACCATGTCCCAAAGGTCACCAGGCCTGGTGTCACTTTAAAGAAGTTGTCAAGTTACACATTTGTGGGCTTATAACTTTGCTTCTGAATGTCCTAGAGAGATCAGGTTTGTTTTAGTGTACTCCAATCAACAGCCGCTACAACCACAAAAAGGAATGGAGTCATTAGCACTTATGGTTTTTAAATGGCACCCAGAATTATGTTGCACGAAGCACAATTTCACATCATTCTGGGTCCATTTGTGTGAAAACAAGGTCCAATCAGGCTGAAACGTTACAAGAAGGTAGAATGTATTGAGTTGTAAGTGATCTGAATGTTTCAAGATGATCGCACATTCCTATAAGGGGTCAAACCATTTCCCAAAGGTCACCGGATCTGGTGTCAATTTAAAGAAGTAGTCCAGTTACACATTTGTGGGCTTATAACTAGGCTTCTGAATGTCCTAGAGAGATCAGGTTTTTTTTACTGTACTCCAATCAACAGCCCCTACAACCACAAAAAGGAATGGAGTCATTAGCACTTATGGTTTTTAAATGGCACCCAGAATTATGTTGCACGAAGCACAATTTCACATCATTCTGGGTTCATTTGTGTGAAAACAAGGTCCAATCAGGCTGAAACATTACTGGAAGGTAGAATCTATTGAGCTGTAAGGGATCTGAATGTTTCATGATGATAGCACTTTCCTAAGGGGGTCAAACCATGTCCCAAAGGTCACCGGATCTGGTGTCAATTTAAAGAAGTAGTCCACTTACACATTTGTGGGCTTATAACTTGGCTTCTGAATGTCCTAGAGAGATCAGGTTTGTTTTAGTGTACTCCAATCAACAGCCCCTACAACCACAAAAAGGAATGGAGTCAATAGCACTTACGGTTTGTAAATGGCACCCAGAATTATGTTGCACGAAGCACAATTTCACATCATTCAGGGTTCATTTGTGTGAAAACAAGGTCCAATCAGGCTGAAACGTTACAGAAGGTAGAATCTATTGAGTTGTAAGTGATCTGAACGTTTCATGATGATAGCACTTTCCTAAGGGGGTCAAACCATGTCCCAAAGGTCACCGGATCTGGTGTCAATTTAAAGAAGTAGTCCAGTTACACATTTGTGGGCTTATAACTTGGCTTCTGAATGTCCTAGAGAGATCAGGTTTGTTTTAGTGTACTCGAACCAACAGCCCCTACAACCACAAAATGGAATAGAGTCATTAGCACTTATGGTTTTTAAATGGCACCCAGAATTATGTTGCACGAAGCACAATTTCACATCATTCTGGGTTCATTTGTGTGAAAACAAGGTCCAATCAGGCTGAAACGTTACAAGAAGGTAGAATCTATTGAGTTGTAAGTGATCTGAACGTTTCATGATGATCGCACATTTCTATAGGGGGTCAAACCATGTCCCAAAGGTCACCGGGCCTGGTGTCACTTTAAAGAAGTAGTCCAGTTACACATTTGTGGGCTTATAACTTGGCTTCTGAATGTCCTAGAGAGATCAGGTTTGTTTTACTGTACTCCAATCAACAGCCCCTACAATCACAAAAAGGAATGGAGTCATTAGCACTTATGGTTTGTAAATGGCACCCAGAATTATGTTGCACGAAGCACAATTTCACATCATTCTGGGTCCATTTGTGTGAAAACAAGGTCCAATCAGGCTGTACCGTTACAAGAAGGTAGAATCTATTGAGTTGTAAGTGATCTGAACGTTTCATGATGATCGCACATTCCTATAGGGGGTAAAACCATGTCCCAAAGCTCACCAGGCATGGTTTCACTTTAAAGAAGTAGTCCAGTTACACATTTGTGGGCTTATAACTCTGCTTCTGAATGTCCTAGAGAGATGAGGTTTGTTTTAGTGTACTCCAATCAACAGCCCCTACAACCACAAAAAGGAATGGAGTCATTAGCACTTATGGTTTGTAAATGGCACCCAGAATTATGTTGCACAAAGCACAATTTCACATCATTCTGGGTCCATTTGTGTGAAAACAAGGTCCAATCAGGCTGAAACGTTACAAGAAGGTAGAATATATTGATTTGTAAGTGATCTGAATGTTTCATGATGATCGCACATTCCTATAAGGGGTCAAACCATGTCCCAAAGGTCACCGGATCTGGTGTCAATTTAAAGAAGTAGTCCACTTACACATTTGTGGGCTTATAACTTGGCTTCTGAATATCCTAGAGAGATCAGGTTTGTTTTAGTGTACTCCAATCAACAGCCCCTACAACCACAAAAAGGAATGGAGTCATTAGCGCTTATGGTTTTTAAATGGCACCCAGATTTATGTTGCACGAAGCACAATTTCACATCATTCTGGGTTCATTTGTGTGAAAACAAGGTCCAATCAGGCTGAAACGTTACAGGAAGGTAGAATCTATTGAGTTGTAAGTGATCTGAACGTTTCATGATGATCGCACATTCCTATAGGGGGTCAAACCATGTCCCAAAGGTCACCGGGCCTGGTGTCACTTTAAAGAAGTAGTCCAGTTACACATTTGTGGGCTTATAACTTGGCTTCTGAATGTCCTAGAGAGATCAGGTTTGTTTTAGTGTACTCCAATCAACAGCCCCTACAACCACAAAAAGGAATGGAGTCATTAGCACTTATGGTTTGTAAATGGCACCCAGAATTATTTTGCAAGAAGCACAATTTCACATCATTCTGGGTCCATTTGTGTGAAAACAAGGTCCAATCAGGCTGAAACGTTACAAGAAGGTAGAATCTATTGAGTTGTAAGTGATCTGAACGTTTCATGATGATAGCACTTTCCTAAGGGGGTCAAACCATGTCCCAAAGGTCACCGGATCTGGTGTCAATTTAAAGAAGTAGTCCAGTTCCACATTTGTGGGCTTATAACGTGGCTTCTGAATATCCTAGAGAGATCAGGTTTGTTTTAGTGTACTCCAAACAACAGCCCCTACAACCACAAAAAGGAATGGAGTCATTAGCACTTATGGTTTTTAAATGGCACCCAGAATTACGTTGCACGAAGCACAATTTCACATCATTCTGGGTTCATTTGTGTGAAAACAAGGTCCAATCAGGCTGAAACGTTACAAGAAGGTAGAATCTATTGAGTTGTAAGTGATCTGAACGTTTCATGATGATCGCACATTCCTATAGGGGGTCAAACCATGTCCCAAAGGTCACCGGGCCTGGCGTCACTTTAAAGAAGTAGTCCAGTTACACCTTTGTGGGCTTATAACTTGGCTTCTGAATGTCCTAGAGAGATCAGGTTTGTTTTAATGTACTCCAATAAACATCCCCTACATTCACAAAAAGGAATGGAGTCATTAGCACTTATGGTTTGTTTAATGGCACCCAGAATTATGTTGCACAAAGCACAATTTCACATCATTCTGGGTCCATTTGTGTGAAAACAAGGTCCAATCAGGCTGAAACGTTACAAGAAGGTAGAATCTATTGAGTTGTAAGTGATCTGAATGTTTCATGATGACCGCACATTCCTATAGGGGTTAAAACCATGTCCCAAAGGTCACCAGGCCTGGTGTCACTTTAAAGAAGTTGTCCAGTTACACATTTGTGGGCTTATAACTTGGCTTCTGAATGTCCTAGAGAGATCAGGTTTGTTTTAGTGTACTCCAATCAACAGCCCCTACAACCACAAAAAGGAATGGAGTCATTAGCACTTATGGTTTGTAAATGGCACCCAGAATTATGTTGCACGAAGCACAATTTCACATCATTCTGGGTTCATTTGTGTGAAAACAAGGTCCAATCAGGCTGAAACGTTACAGGAAGGTAGAATCTATTGAGTTGTAAGTGATCTGAACGTTTCATGATGATAGCACTTTCCTATAAGGGGTCAAACCATGTCCCAAAGGTCACCGGATCTGGTGTCAATTTAAAGAAGTAGTCCAGTTACACATTTGTGGGCTTATAACTTGGCTTCTGAATGTCCTAGAGAGATCAGGTTTGTTTTAATGTACTCCAATTAACAGCCCCTACATTCAGAAAAAGGAATGGAGTCATTAGCACTTATGGTTTGTAAATGGCACCCAGAATTATGTTGCACGAAGCACAATTTCACATCATTCTGGGTCCATTTGTGTGAAAACAAGGTCCAATCAGGCTGAAACGTTACAAGAAGGTAGAATCTATTGAGTTGTAAGTGATCTGAACGTTTCATGATGATCGCACATTCCTATAGGGGGTAAAACCATGTCCCAAAGGTCACCAGGCCTGGTGTCACTTTAAAGAAGTTGTCAAGTTACACATTTGTGGGCTTATAACTTTGCTTCTGAATGTCCTAGAGAGATCAGGTTTGTTTTAGTGTACTCCAATCAACAGCCGCTACAACCACAAAAAGGAATGGAGTCATTAGCACTTATGGTTTTTAAATGGCACCCAGAATTATGTTGCACGAAGCACAATTTCACATCATTCTGGGTCCATTTGTGTGAAAACAAGGTCCAATCAGGCTGAAACGTTACAAGAAGGTAGAATGTATTGAGTTGTAAGTGATCTGAATGTTTCAAGATGATCGCACATTCCTATAAGGGGTCAAACCATTTCCCAAAGGTCACCGGATCTGGTGTCAATTTAAAGAAGTAGTCCAGTTACACATTTGTGGGCTTATAACTAGGCTTCTGAATGTCCTAGAGAGATCAGGTTTTTTTTACTGTACTCCAATCAACAGCCCCTACAACCACAAAAAGGAATGGAGTCATTAGCACTTATGGTTTTTAAATGGCACCCAGAATTATGTTGCACGAAGCACAATTTCACATCATTCTGGGTTCATTTGTGTGAAAACAAGGTCCAATCAGGCTGAAACATTACAGGAAGGTAGAATCTATTGAGCTGTAAGGGATCTGAATGTTTCATGATGATAGCACTTTCCTAAGGGGGGCAAACCATGTCCCAAAGGTCACCGGATCTGGTGTCAATTTAAAGAAGTAGTCCACTTACACATTTGTGGGCTTATAACTTGGCTTCTGAATGTCCTAGAGAGATCAGGTTTGTTTTAGTGTACTCCAATCAACAGCCCCTACAACCACAAAAAGGAATGGAGTCAATAGCACTTACGGTTTGTAAATGGCACCCAGAATTATGTTGCACGAAGCACAATTTCACATCATTCTGGGTTCATTTGTGTGAAAACAAGGTCCAATCAGGCTGAAACGTTACAGAAGGTAGAATCTATTGAGTTGTAAGTGATCTGAACGTTTCATGATGATCGCACATTCCTATAGGGGGTCAAACCATGTCCCAAAGGTCACCGGGCCTGGTGTCACTTTAAAGAAGTAGTCCAGTTACACATTTGTGGGCTTATAACTTGGCTTCTGAATGTCCTAGAGAGATCAGGTTTGTTTTACTGTACTCCAATCAACAGCCCCTACAATCACAAAAAGGAATGGAGTCATTAGCACTTATGGTTTGTAAATGGCACCCAGAATTATGTTGCACGAAGCACAATTTCACATCATTCTGGGTCCATTTGTGTGAAAACAAGGTCCAATCAGGCTGTACCGTTACAAGAAGGTAGAATCTATTGAGTTGTAAGTGATCTGAACGTTTCATGATGATCGCACATTCCTATAGGGGGTAAAACCATGTCCCAAAGCTCACCAGGCATGGTTTCACTTTAAAGAAGTAGTCCAGTTACACATTTGTGGGCTTATAACTCTGCTTCTGAATGTCCTATAGAGATGAGGTTTGTTTTAGTGTACTCCAATCAACAGCCCCTACAACCACAAAAAGGAATGGAGTCATTAGCACTTATGGTTTGTAAATGGCACCCAGAATTATGTTGCACAAAGCACAATTTCACATCATTCTGGGTCCATTTGTGTGAAAACAAGGTCCAATCAGGCTGAAACGTTACAAGAAGGTAGAATATATTGATTTGTAAGTGATCTGAATGTTTCATGATGATCGCACATTCCTATAAGGGGTCAAACCATGTCCCAAAGGTCACCGGATCTGGTGTCAATTTAAAGAAGTAGTCCACTTACACATTTGTGGGCTTATAACTTGGCTTCTGAATATCCTAGAGAGATCAGGTTTGTTTTAGTGTACTCCAATCAACAGCCCCTACAACCACAAAAAGGAATGGAGTCATTAGCGCTTATGGTTTTTAAATGGCACCCAGATTTATGTTGCACGAAGCACAATTTCACATCATTCTGGGTTCATTTGTGTGAAAACAAGGTCCAATCAGGCTGAAACGTTACAGGAAGGTAGAATCTATTGAGTTGTAAGTGATCTGAACGTTTCATGATGATCGCACATTCCTATAGGGGGTCAAACCATGTCCCAAAGGTCACCGGGCCTGGTGTCACTTTAAAGAAGTAGTCCAGTTACACATTTGTGGGCTTATAACTTGGCTTCTGAATGTCCTAGAGAGATCAGGTTTGTTTTAGTGTACTCCAATCAACAGCCCCTACAACCACAAAAAGGAATGGAGTCATTAGCACTTATGGTTTGTAAATGGCATCCAGAATTATTTTGCAAGAAGCACAATTTCACATCATTCTGGGTCCATTTGTGTGAAAACAAGGTCCAATCAGGCTGAAACGTTACAAGAAGGTAGAATCTATTGAGTTGTAAGTGATCTGAATGTTTCATGATGATCTCACATTCCTATAAGGGGTCAAACCATGTCCCAAAGGTCACCGGATCTGGTGTCAATTTAAAGAGGTAGTCCAGTTACACATTTGTGGGCTTATAACTTGGCTTCTGAATGTCCTAGAGAGATCAGGTTTGTTTTAGTGTACTCCAATCAACAGCCCCTACAACCACAAAAAGGAATGGAGTCATTAGCACTTATGGTTTGTAAATGGCACCCAGAATTATGTTGCACGAAGCACAATTTCACATAATTCTGGGTTCATTTGTGTGAAAACAAGGTCCAATCAGGCTGAAACGTTACAGGAAGGTAGAATCTATTGAGTTGTAAGTGATCTGAACGTTTCATGATGATAGCACTTTCCTAAGGGGGTCAAACCATGTCCCAAAGGTCACCGGATCTGGTGTCAATTTAAAGAAGTAGTCCAGTTACACATTTGTGGGCTTATAACTTGGCTTCTGAATGTCCTAGAGAGATCAGGTTTGTTTTAGTGTACTCCAACCAACAGCCCCTGCAACCACAAAAAGGAATGGAGTCATTAGCACTTATGGTTTTTAAATGGCACCCAGAATTATGTTGCGCGAAGCACAATTTCACATCATTCTGGGTTTATTTGTGTGAAAACAAGGTCCAATCAGGCTGAAACGTTACAAGAAGGTAGAATCTATTGAGTTGTAAGTGATCTGAATGTTTCATGATGATCGCACATTCCTATAGGGGGTAAAACCATGTCCCAAAGGTCACCGGGCCTGGTGTCACTTTAAAGAAGTAGTCCAGTTACACCTTTGTGGGCTTATAACTTGGCTTCTGAATGTCCTAGAGAGATCAGGTTTGTTTTAATGTACTCCAATCAACAGCCCCTACATTCAGAAAAAGGAATGGAGTCATTAGCACTTATGGTTTGTAAATGGCACCCAGAATTATGTTGCACGAAGCACAATTTCACATCATTCTGGGTCCATTTGTGTGAAAACAAGGTCCAATCAGGCTGAAACGTTACAAGAAGGTAGAATCTATTGAGTTGTAAGTGATCTGAACGTTTCATGATGATCGCACATTCCTATAGGGGGTAAAACCATGTCCCAAAGGTCACCAGGACTGGTGTCACTTTAAAGAAGTTGTCCAGTTACACATTTGTGGGCTTATAACTTGGCTTCTGAATGTCCTAGAGAGATCAGGTTTGTTTTACTGTACTCCAACCAACAGCCCCTACAACCACAAAAAGGAATGGAGTCATTAGCCCTTATGGTTTGTAAATGGCACCCAGAATTATGTTGCACGAAGCACAATTTCACATCATTCTGGGTTCATTTGTGTGAAAACAAGGTCCAATCAGGCTGAAACGTTACAGGAAGGTAGAATCTATTGAGTTGTAAGTGATCTGAACGTTTCATGATGATAGCACTTTCCTAAGGGGGTCAACCATGTCCCAAAGGTCACCGGATCTGGTGTCAATTTAAAGAAGTAGTCCAGTTACACATTTGTGGGCTTATAACTTGGCTTCTGAATGTCCTAGAGAGATCAGGTTTGTTTTAATGTACTCCAATCAACAGCCCCTACATTCAGAAAAAGGAATGGAGTCATTAGCACTTATGGTTTGTAAATGGCACCCAGAATTATGTTGCACGAAGCACAATTTCACATCATTCTGGGTCCATTTGTGTGAAAACAAGGTCCAATCAGGCTGAAACGTTACAAGAAGGTAGAATCTATTGAGTTGTAAGTGATCTGAACGTTTCATGATGATCGCACATTCCTATAGGGGGTAAAACCATGTCCCAAAGGTCACCAGGCCTGGTGTCACTTTAAAGAAGTTGTCAAGTTACACATTTGTGGGCTTATAACTTGGCTTCTGAATGTCCTAGAGAGATCAGGTTTGTTTTAGTGTACTCCAATCAACAGCCGCTACAACCACAAAAAGGAATGGAGTCATTAGCACTTATGGTTTGTAAATGGCACCCAGAATTATGTTGCACGAAGCACAATTTCACATCATTCTGGGTCCATTTGTGTGAAAACAAGGTCCAATCAGGCTGAAACGTTACAAGAAGGTAGAATCTATTGAGTTGTAAGTGATCTGAACGTTTCATGATGATCGCACATTCCTATAGGGGGTCAAACCATGTCCCAAAGGTCACCGGGCCTGGTGTCACTTTAAAGAAGTAGTCCAGTTACACATTTGTGGGCTTATAACTTGGCTTCTGAATGTCCTAGAGAGATCAGGTTTGTTTTACTGTACTCCAATCAACAGCCCCTACAATCACAAAAAGGAATGGAGTCATTAGCACTTATGGTTTGTAAATGGCACCCAGAATTATGTTGCACGAAGCACAATTTCACATCATTCTGGGTCCATTTGTGTGAAAACAAGGTCCAATCAGGCTGTACCGTTACAAGAAGGTAGAATCTATTGAGTTGTAAGTGATCTGAACGTTTCATGATGATCGCACATTCCTATAGGGGGTAAAACCATGTCCCAAAGCTCACCAGGCATGGTTTCACTTTAAAGAAGTAGTCCAGTTACACATTTGTGGGCTTATAACTCTGCTTCTGAATGTCCTAGAGAGATGAGGTTTGTTTTAGTGTACTCCAATCAACAGCCCCTACAACCACAAAAAGGAATGGAGTCATTAGCACTTATGGTTTGTAAATGGCACCCAGAATTATGTTGCACAAAGCACAATTTCACATCATTCTGGGTCCATTTGTGTGAAAACAAGGTCCAATCAGGCTGAAACGTTACAAGAAGGTAGAATATATTGATTTGTAAGTGATCTGAATGTTTCATGATGATCGCACATTCCTATAAGGGGTCAAACCATGTCCCAAAGGTCACCGGATCTGGTGTAAATTTAAAGAAGTAGTCCACTTACACATTTGTGGGCTTATAACTTGGCTTCTGAATATCCTAGAGAGATCAGGTTTGTTTTAGTGTACTCCAATCAACAGCCCCTACAACCACAAAAAGGAATGGAGTCATTAGCGCTTATGGTTTTTAAATGGCACCCAGATTTATGTTGCACGAAGCACAATTTCACATCATTCTGGGTTCATTTGTGTGAAAACAAGGTCCAATCAGGCTGAAACGTTACAGGAAGGTAGAATCTATTGAGTTGTAAGTGATCTGAACGTTTCATGATGATCGCACATTCCTATAGGGGGTCAAACCATGTCCCAAAGGTCACCGGGCCTGGTGTCACTTTAAAGAAGTAGTCCAGTTACACATTTGTGGGCTTATAACTTGGCTTCTGAATGTCCTAGAGAGATCAGGTTTGTTTTAGTGTACTCCAATCAACAGCCCCTACAACCACAAAAAGGAATGGAGTCATTAGCACTTATGGTTTGTAAATGGCACCCAGAATTATTTTGCAAGAAGCACAATTTCACATCATTCTGGGTCCATTTGTGTGAAAACAAGGTCCAATCAGGCTGAAACGTTACAAGAAGGTAGAATCTATTGAGTTGTAAGTGATCTGAATGTTTCATGATGATCGCACATTCCTATAAGGGGTCAAACCATGTCCCAAAGGTCACCGGATCTGGTGTCAATTTAAAGAGGTAGTCCAGTTACACATTTGTGGGCTTATAACTTGGCTTCTGAATGTCCTAGAGAGATCAGGTTTGTTTTAGTGTACTCCAATCAACAGCCCCTACAACCACAAAAAGGAATGGAGTCATTAGCACTTATGGTTTGTAAATGGCACCCAGAATTATGTTGCACGAAGCACAATTTCACATCATTCTGGGTTCATTTGTGTGAAAA
Organism: Nothobranchius furzeri; assembly: GCF_043380555.1. Lineage (NCBI taxonomy): Eukaryota > Metazoa > Chordata > Actinopteri > Cyprinodontiformes > Nothobranchiidae > Nothobranchius > Nothobranchius furzeri. Next base: position 15,693,329 of record NC_091750.1, read on the forward strand.
CAAGGTCCAATCAGGCTGAAACGTTACAGGAAGGTAGAATCTATCGAGTTGTAAGTGATCTGAACGTTTCATGATGATAGCACTTTCCTAAGGGGGTCAAACCATGTCCCAAAGGTCACCGGATCTGGTGTCAATTTAAAGAAGTAGTCCAGTTACACATTTGTGGGCTTATAACTTGGCTTCTGAATGTCCTAGAGAGATCAGGTTTGTTTTAGTGTACTCCAACCAACAGCCCCTGCAACCACAAAAAGGAATGGAGTCATTAGCACTTATGGTTTTTAAATGGCACCCAGAATTATGTTGCACGAAGCACAATTTCACATCATTCTGGGTTTATTTGTGTGAAAACAAGGTCCAATCAGGCTGAAACGTTACAAGAAGGTAGAATCTATTGAGTTGTAAGTGATCTGAATGTTTCATGATGATCGCACATTCCTATAGGGGGTCAAACCATGTCCCAAAGGTCACCGGGCCTGGTGTCACTTTAAAGAAGTAGTCCAGTTACACCTTTGTGGGCTTATAACTTGGCTTCTGAATGTCCTAGAGAGATCAGGTTTGTTTTAAGTACTCCAATCAACAGCCCCTACATTCAGAAAAAGGAATGGAGTCATTAGCACTTATGGTTTGTAAATGGCACCCAGAATTATGTTGCACGAAGCACAATTTCACATCATTCTGGGTCCATTTGTGTGAAAACAAGGTCCAATCAGGCTGAAACGTTACAAGAAGGTAGAATCTATTGAGTTGTAAGTGATCTGAACGTTTCATGATGATCGCACATTCCTATAGGGGGTAAAACCATGTCCCAAAGGTCACCAGGACTGGTGTCACTTTAAAGAAGTTGTCCAGTTACACATTTGTGGGCTTATAACTTGGCTTCTGAATGTCCTAGAGAGATCAGGTTTGTTTTACTGTACTCCAACCAACAGCCCCTACAACCACAAAAAGGAATGGAGTCATTAGCCCTTATGGTTTGTAAATGGCACCCAGAATTATGTTGCACGAAGCACAATTTCACATCATTCTGGGTCCATTTGTGTGAAAACAAGGTCCAATCAGGCTGTACCGTTACAAGAAGGTAGAATCTATTGAGTTGTAAGTGATCTGAACGTTTCATGATGATCGCACATTCCTATAGGGGGTAAAACCATGTCCCAAAGCTCACCAGGCATGGTTTCACTTTAAAGAAGTAGTCCAGTTACACATTTGTGGGCTTATAACTCTGCTTCTGAATGTCCTAGAGAGATGAGGTTTGTTTTAGTGTACTCCAATCAACAGCCCCTACAACCACAAAAAGGAATGGAGTCATTAGCACTTATGGTTTGTAAATGGCACCCAGAATTATGTTGCACAAAGCACAATTTCACATCATTCTGGGTCCATTTGTGTGAAAACAAGGTCCAATCAGGCTGAAACGTTACAAGAAGGTAGAATATATTGATTTGTAAGTGATCTGAATGTTTCATGATGATCGCACATTCCTATAAGGGGTCAAACCATGTCCCAAAGGTCACCGGATCTGGTGTAAATTTAAAGAAGTAGTCCACTTACACATTTGTGGGCTTATAACTTGGCTTCTGAATATCCTAGAGAGATCAGGTTTGTTTTAGTGTACTCCAATCAACAGCCCCTACAACCACAAAAAGGAATGGAGTCATTAGCGCTTATGGTTTTTAAATGGCACCCAGATTTATGTTGCACGAAGCACAATTTCACATCATTCTGGGTTCATTTGTGTGAAAACAAGGTCCAATCAGGCTGAAACGTTACAGGAAGGTAGAATCTATTGAGTTGTAAGTGATCTGAACGTTTCATGATGATCGCACATTCCTATAGGGGGTCAAACCATGTCCCAAAGGTCACCGGGCCTGGTGTCACTTTAAAGAAGTAGTCCAGTTACACATTTGTGGGCTTATAACTTGGCTTCTGAATGTCCTAGAGAGATCAGGTTTGTTTTAGTGTACTCCAATCAACAGCCCCTACAACCACAAAAAGGAATGGAGTCATTAGCACTTATGGTTTGTAAATGGCACCCAGAATTATTTTGCAAGAAGCACAATTTCACATCATTCTGGGTCCATTTGTGTGAAAACAAGGTCCAATCAGGCTGAAACGTTACAAGAAGGTAGAATCTATTGAGTTGTAAGTGATCTGAATGTTTCATGATGATCGCACATTCCTATAAGGGGTCAAACCATGTCCCAAAGGTCACCGGATCTGGTGTCAATTTAAAGAGGTAGTCCAGTTACACATTTGTGGGCTTATAACTTGGCTTCTGAATGTCCTAGAGAGATCAGGTTTGTTTTAGTGTACTCCAATCAACAGCCCCTACAACCACAAAAAGGAATGGAGTCATTAGCACTTATGGTTTGTAAATGGCACCCAGAATTATGTTGCACGAAGCACAATTTCACATCATTCTGGGTTCATTTGTGTGAAAACAAGGTCCAATCAGGCTGAAACGTTACAGGAAGGTAGAATCTATCGAGTTGTAAGTGATCTGAACGTTTCATGATGATAGCACTTTCCTAAGGGGGTCAAACCATGTCCCAAAGGTCACCGGATCTGGTGTCAATTTAAAGAAGTAGTCCAGTTACACATTTGTGGGCTTATAACTTGGCTTCTGAATGTCCTAGAGAGATCAGGTTTGTTTTAGTGTACTCCAACCAACAGCCCCTGCAACCACAAAAAGGAATGGAGTCATTAGCACTTATGGTTTTTAAATGGCACCCAGAATTATGTTGCACGAAGCACAATTTCACATCATTCTGGGTTTATTTGTGTGAAAACAAGGTCCAATCAGGCTGAAACGTTACAAGAAGGTAGAATCTATTGAGTTGTAATTGATCTGAATGTTTCATGATGATCGCACATTCCTATAGGGGGTCAAACCATGTCCCAAAGGTCACCGGGCCTGGTGTCACTTTAAAGAAGTAGTCCAGTTACACCTTTGTGGGCTTATAACTTGGCTTCTGAATGTCCTAGAGAGATCAGGTTTGTTTTAATGTACTCCAATCAACAGCCCCTACATTCAGAAAAAGGAATGGAGTCATTAGCACTTATGGTTTGTAAATGGCACCCAGAATTATGTTGCACGAAGCACAATTTCACATCATTCTGGGTCCATTTGTGTGAAAACAAGGTCCAATCAGGCTGAAACGTTACAAGAAGGTAGAATCTATTGAGTTGTAAGTGATCTGAACGTTTCATGATGATCGCACATTCCTATAGGGGGTAAAACCATGTCCCAAAGGTCACCAGGACTGGTGTCACTTTAAAGAAGTTGTCCAGTTACACATTTGTGGGCTTATAACTTGGCTTCTGAATGTCCTAGAGAGATCAGGTTTGTTTTACTGTACTCCAACCAACAGCCCCTACAACCACAAAAAGGAATGGAGTCATTAGCCCTTATGGTTTGTAAATGGCACCCAGAATTATGTTGCACGAAGCACAATTTCACATCATTCTGGGTTCATTTGTGTGAAAACAAGGTCCAATCAGGCTGAAACGTTACAGGAAGGTAGAATCTATTGAGTTGTAAGTGATCTGAACGTTTCATGATGATAGCACTTTCCTAAGGGGGTCAACCATGTCCCAAAGGTCACCGGATCTGGTGTCAATTTAAAGAAGTAGTCCAGTTACACATTTGTGGGCTTATAACTTGGCTTCTGAATGTCCTAGAGAGATCAGGTTTGTTTTAATGTACTCCAATCAACAGCCCCTACATTCAGAAAAAGGAATGGAGTCATTAGCACTTATGGTTTGTAAATGGCACCCAGAATTATGTTGCACGAAGCACAATTTCACATCATTCTGGGTCCATTTGTGTGAAAACAAGGTCCAATCAGGCTGAAACGTTACAAGAAGGTAGAATCTATTGAGTTGTAAGTGATCTGAACGTTTCATGATGATCGCACATTCCTATAGGGGGTAAAACCATGTCCCAAAGGTCACCAGGCCTGGTGTCACTTTAAAGAAGTTGTCAAGTTACACATTTGTGGGCTTATAACTTGGCTTCTGAATGTCCTAGAGAGATCAGGTTTGTTTTAGTGTACTCCAATCAACAGCCGCTACAACCACAAAAAGGAATGGAGTCATTAGCACTTATGGTTTGTAAATGGCACCCAGAATTATGTTGCACGAAGCACAATTTCACATCATTCTGGGTCCATTTGTGTGAAAACAAGGTCCAATCAGGCTGAAATGTTACAAGAAGGTAGAATCTATTGAGTTCCATACCATACCATACCATTTTATTTATAAAGCGCATTCAACATGGCATTACAACCAGACAAGGCGCTGTACATTAAAAGATTACAGTTAAATTAACACGTTCAGAATGACATTTAAAGCATAGTTTATAAGAAAAAATGAAAACAAGAAAATACTCGAACTAACAGTCGTAAAACACTAAAAACGCAAAGGAATGTGAAACAACAGATAAAAACATATGAAAGAACCACAGTAATACAGATGTTAACTATTGTGCATTCTATTGTAGAAAGAATGCAGATGTCGAAAGTGGTCCATGATTATGTATTATATGCAAGGTTGAAGTAGTGAGTTTTCATGCGAGATTTAAAAATGCTAATTGTTGGTGCTTGCCTCACTAGTAGTGGTAATGCATTCCACAGCTTGGGAGCACAGACAGAGAAAGCCCTTTCTCCACGGCTTTTCAGACGTGCGTTTGGAAGAGCTAGGAGGAGCTTATCCTCAGACCTGAGAGCACGAGGCGGATTGTAGTAATGGACGAGTTGACACAGATATGGAGGAGCTTGACTGTTCAGGGATTTATAAGTGAGCAGCATGATTTTGAAATTGATCCTGAGATGAACGGGCAACCAGTGGAGAGATTTTAGAATTGGTGTAATGTGCTGTCTTCTGTCAACTCCAGTCAGGAACCTAGCTGCTGAATTCTGGACTAGCTGAAGTCTAGATTGAGCTGCTTTACTGATGCCGTATAAGCAGGAGTTGGAGTAATCCAGCCGTGAAGTGATGAAAGTGTGGACTACTGATTTGAGAAGACGGACACTCAGGATGTGCTTAAGTTTAGAGATACGCCTGAGGTGGTAAAAACATGATTTAACTGTGTTATTGACCTGAGCATCCATCTTCAGAGCCTGGTCTATTTTAACTCCAAGGTTGGAAATTACAGTGGAGACATTAGGTGAGAGATAGTTGAGGTCAGGTTGAAGAGTAGCCGGGATGCTGTGAGGATTAAAAACGATTACTTCTGTTTTGGAGTCATTCAGATGGAGGAAGTTATCAGCAAGCCAAAGCTTAACATTATCGATACAATCAGACAGAACTTGCATTGATTGAGTTGGCTTGAATGAAAAGTAGATCTGACAGTCATCAGCGTAAAGATGGTATGAGACAGCGTGCCTTCTGAAAATGGCTCCTAAGGGCAGTATATAGAGGTTAAATAGTAACGGGCCGAGTATTGAACCTTGTGGGACACCCCAACGGAGTGGTTGTGACTCGGATGAACAGCCATCCAACATGACTCTAGCGGACCTGTTATAAAAGTATGACCTGAACCAATCTAGGGCTGAACCAGAAATGCCAGCCCAAGTCTGAAGTCTGGTGATCAAGATGTTATGATCGATCGTGTCAAATGCTGCTGATAGATCCAAAAGTAGCAGAACCACATGGAAACCTGAATCTAAAGCGAGAAAAATGTCATTAAACACCCGAACATGAGCAGTTTCAGTGCTGTGCTGTTTTCTGAAACCAGACTGAAAAATGTCCATTACCTGATTGTCATTTAGATGTGTCAGCATCTGTTCATACACTATTTTCTCAAGGACCTTAGATAAAAACGGTAATTTGGAAATTGGTCGGAGATTAGAGTAATCAGTGGGGTCGAGACCAGGTTTTTTCAAGATTGGCTGAAGAACGGCGTGTTTAAAGGCAGAAGGAACTTCAGCCAATGTCAAGCTACTATTTAAGATGTCTAGCACATTATGGCTAATGAAAGGAAAAACCTCTTTCAGGAGACGTGGTGGGATAACATCTTCTGGGGAGCCAGACGGTTTCATGGCAGCAACAGTTTTTTCTAGACAGGGCAGAGAGATGGGCTGAAAGCTTTGAAGTTGCACATGAGGGGGAATGACTGAATCAGGAACATGGTTGGTTTGGTGAATCTGAGCTCTGATTACACTAATCTTATTTAAGAAAAACTGCAGGATTTGGTTACACAAGTCAGCAGACGCAGAGGAAAATAGTTTTGTAACTGGTGAAAGCACTGCATTCATAGTTTTATATAACACACCTTGATTATTAGAATTAGCCGTTACGATGCTTGCAAAAAATCGATTTCTTGCGCCTCTGACTGCTCTTTGGTACTGAGACCACGCCTCTCTCATGGATTCAAAGGATACAGTAAGCCTGTCTTTTATCCATTTACGTTCCAGTCTTCTGGCATGTTGTCTCATGGAACGAGTTTGCTCGTTCAGCCATGGGTCAGGTCGGGATGTATTTCGCCTTGATTTTAATGGAGCGACAATATCCAAAGCAGCCAGACAGGATGAATCAAGCGCATGAAGTAATCCCTCAACAACAGTAAATTCATCAGTAGATTGAAATGGAGCTGAATTCAAAGCAAGAATAGCAGCAAAATGTGCAGCAGTATTGGGTCTGATTGTTCGAGAGAAGCTGGGACGGAAACACTCAACACGAGAGGCAGAGTCTAAGTTCATATTAAACACAACTGGTGAGTGATCAGAAAAAGTTGCAGGTAGAATGCCAAGATCACTAATTTGCAGCCCATGACAAAAAATCAGGTCTAGTGTGTGTGTATGACCATGAGTGGGTCCATTAACACGTTGGGACATGCTAAATGAGTCAATAAGATCTAAGAAATCCTTTACCAAAGGTTTGTCAGGACAGCAGACATGAATATTAAAATCACCCAGCAAGAGTATTTTTTTATATCTGCAGGAGACGTCTGCCAGGAAGTTTGCAAATTCATTAAGAAAATCCTTGTTATAGGGTGGTGGACGGTAAATGAGTGCACATAACAATGGAGGGGAACGTCCCAATTCAAACAAACTTAATTCAAAAGACAATGGAGTTGATTGATGGGTAATCGGTGTGCAGACAAGATCTGATTTGAATATAGTCAATAGACCTCCGCCCCGGCGCTGTGCTCTTGGAATGTTAATGAAGGAGCATCCAGGAGGTAACATTTCAACAATAGCAGCTGAATCTCCAGGGGTTAACCATGATTCAGTGGCGCATAGAACAGACAAGCTATTGTTCAGGAAGAATTCCTTCAGAATAAAAGTTTTATTTCCAACCGATCTGGCATTGATCAGTGCAAAGCGAGTCGACTGCTTTCCCGATGGAAGAGAAAGTCCGGCTCCATCAAATCTTGCAATATACTGTAGGTTGGCCAGATTTATTCCCCGCTGATTGTGCCGTCCAAAACGAGAGCGGCGAAAACGAGAGCGGGAGGGCAACCCGGTGGAACCCAAAGAAACAACAGGCACCAAGCACCCACCTCGAGCATCAGGGGAACTCCGAAAGCACCGCTCCTTTCCCCATACGCAGTAATCTGATGTGATTAGGCGATCTCCACATCTCCCCCGATTGTGTGCCGCAAGCTGGTCAGCAGCGGTCGGCCGCCGGATCATCCTCGGTTCCGAAGCACGCATACAGCGCTTGGCTCCGTGAGCTCCCAGCTGGAGAATCATCCCCACATCCCACGCACTCGCGCAGCTCTCAGCTCCGTGAGCTCCCAACTGGCCGGTCATCCACACCTCAGACACATCCATGTAACATTCAGCTCCATGTCCTCCCGGTAGCAGCGAGATCAGCTCGACTCGATTGAGATGCCGATGGATCCGGGACATCACAGTCACGGAGCAGCGCTCCGATATGGCTTCGCCACGCCGGATCCTTCGGAGCTGAACAAAGAAGCCGCCTCGTTTCCCCCGCTTCTTTTTCCATGGTCTCCGGGGCAGCGGCAAACCGACGGGCAGCACAAGCCCGGAAGCTGGGCTAACGTCAGTCTCCAGCGGCGGTGGGAAAGCGTGGAGCAACACAGGCTCTGCAGCTGGGTTCGCGTCAGTCTCCAGCGGCGGTGGAAAAAGGTGTCCCGCATTAGAGTTCTGAAAATCATCCATTCTAGAGCGGATCGAGAGCAGGAAGTCCCGATCATACACCAGCAGAGAATCGGCACTGCATATGGAAAAAATACAAGAATACAATAGAAAAACAAAAAAGGTTGGGAGCTGAGCAGACACGCAGCCGGTCATGGGCGCCATCTTGGTCAAAACTTGGTCAGTTGTAAGTGATCTGAATGTTTCAAGATGATCGCACATTCCTATAAGGGGTCAAACCATTTCCCAAAGGTCACCGGATCTGGTGTCAATTTAAAGAAGTAGTCCAGTTACACATTTGTGGGCTTATAACTAGGCTTCTGAATGTCCTAGAGAGATCAGGTTTTTTTTTTACTGTACTCCAATCAACAGCCCCTACAACCACAAAAAGGAATGGAGTCATTAGCACTTATGGTTTTTAAATGGCACCCAGAATTATGTTGCACGAAGCACAATTTCACATCATTCTGGGTTCATTTGTGTGAAAACAAGGTCCAATCAGGCTGAAACGTTACAGAAGGTAGAATCTATTGAGTTGTAAGTGATCTGAACGTTTCATGATGATAGCACTTTCCTAAGGGGGTCAAACCATGACCCAAAGGTCACCGGATCTGGTGTCAATTTAAAGAAGTAGTTCAGTTACACATTTGTGGGCTTATAACTTGGCTTCTGAATGTCCTAGAGAGATCAGGTTTGTTTTAGTGTACTCCAACCAACAGCCCCTACAACCACAAAATGGAATAGAGTCATTAGCACTTATGGTTTTTAAATGGCACCCAGAATTATGTTGCACGAAGAACAATTTCACATCATTCTGGGTTCATTTGTGTGAAAACAAGGTCCAATCAGGCTGAAACGTTACAAGAAGGTAGAATCTATTGAGTTGTAAGTGATCTGAACGTTTCATGATGATCGCACATTCCTATAGGGGGTCAAACCATGTCCCAAAGGTCACCGGGCCTGGTGTCACTTTAAAGAAGTAGTCCAGTTACACATTTGTGGGCTTATAACTTGGCTTCTGAATGTCCTAGAGAGATCAGGTTTGTTTTACTGTACTCCAATCAACAGCCCCTACAATCACAAAAAGGAATGGAGTCATTAGCACTTATGGTTTGTAAATGGCACCCAGAATTATGTTGCACGAAGCACAATTTCACATCATTCTGGGTCCATTTGTGTGAAAACAAGGTCCAATCAGGCTGTACCGTTACAAGAAGGTAGAATCTATTGAGTTGTAAGTGATCTGAACGTTTCATGATGATCGCACATTCCTATAGGGGGTAAAACCATGTCCCAAAGCTCACCAGGCATGGTTTCACTTTAAAGAAGTTGTCCAGTTACACATTTGTGGGCTTATAACTTGGCTTCTGAATGTCCTAGAGAGATCAGGTTTGTTTTAGTGTACTCCAATCAACAGCCCCTACAACCACAAAAAGGAATGGAGTCATTAGCACTTATGGTTTGTAAATGGCACCCAGAATTATGTTGCACAAAGCACAATTTCACATCATTCTGGGTCCATTTGTGTGAAAACAAGGTCCAATCAGGCTGAAACGTTACAAGAAGGTAGAATATATTGTGTTGTAAGTGATCTGAATGTTTCATGATGATCGCACATTCCTATAAGGGGTCAAACCATGTCCCAAAGGTCACCGGATCTGGTGTCAATTTAAAGAAGTAGTCCACTTACACATTTGTGGGCTTATAACTTGGCTTCTGAATATCCTAGAGAGATCAGGTTTGTTTTAGTGTACTCCAATCAACAGCCCCTACAACCACAAAAAGGAATGGAGTCATTAGCGCTTATGGTTTTTAAATGGCACCCAGATTTATGTTGCACGAAGCACAATTTCACATCATTCTGGGTTCATTTGTGTGAAAACAAGGTCCAATCAGGCTGAAACGTTACAGGAAGGTAGAATCTATTGAGTTGTAAGTGATCTGAACGTTTCATGATGATCGCACATTCCTATAGGGGGTCAAACCATGTCCCAAAGGTCACCGGGCCTGGTGTCACTTTAAAGAAGTAGTCCAGTTACACATTTGTGGGCTTATAACTTGGCTTCTGAATGTCCTAGAGAGATCAGGTTTGTTTTAGTGTACTCCAATCAACAGCCCCTACAACCACAAAAATGAATGGAGTCATTAGCACTTATGGTTTGTAAATGGCACCCAGAATTATTTTGCACGAAGCACAATTTCACATCATTCTGGGTCCATTTGTGTGGAAACAAGGTCCAATCAGGCTGAAACGTTACAAGAAGGTAGAATCTATTGAGTTGTAAGTGATCTGAATGTTTCATGATGATCGCACATTCCTATAAGGGGTCAAACCATGTCCCAAAGGTCACCGGATCTGGTGTCAATTTAAAGAGGTAGTCCAGTTACACATTTGTGGGCTTATAACTTGGCTTCTGAATGTCCTAGAGAGATCAGGTTTGTTTTAGTGTACTCCAATCAACAGCCCCTACAACCACAAAAAGGAATGGAGTCATTAGCACTTATGGTTTGTAAATGGCACCCAGAATTATGTTGCACGAAGCACAATTTCACATCATTCTGGGTTCATTTGTGTGAAAACAAGGTCCAATCAGGCTGAAACGTTACAGGAAGGTAGAATCTATTGAGTTGTAAGTGATCTGAACGTTTCATGATGATAGCACTTTCCTAAGGGGGTCAAACCATGTCCCAAAGGTCACCGGATCTGGTGTCAATTTAAAGAAGTAGTCCAGTTACACATTTGTGGGCTTATAACTTGGCTTCTGAATGTCCTAGAGAGATCAGGTTTGTTTTAGTGTACTCCAACCAACAGCCCCTGCAACCACAAAAAGGAATGGAGTCATTAGCACTTATGGTTTTTAAATGGCACCCAGAGTTATGTTGCACGAAGCACAATTTCACATCATTCTGGGTTCATTTGTGTGAAAACAAGGTCCAATCAGGCTGAAACGTTACAAGAAGGTAGAATCTATTGAGTTGTAAGTGATCTGAACGTTTCATGATGATCGCACATTCCTATAGGGGGTAAAACCATGTCCCAAAGGTCACCAGGCCTGGTGTCACTTTAAAGAAGTTGTCCAGTTACACATTTGTGGGCTTATAACTTGGCTTCTGAATGTCCTAGAGAGATCAGGTTTGTTTTAGTGTACTCCAACCAACAGCCCCTACAACCACAAAAAGGAATGGAGTCATTAGCACTTATGGTTTTTAAATGATACCCAGAATTATGTTGCACGAAGCACAATTTCACATCATTCTGAGTTCATTTGTGTGAAAACAAGGTCCAATCAGGCTGAAACGTTACAAGAAGGTAGAATCTATTGAGTTGTAAGTGATCTGAACGTTTCATGATGATCGCACATTCCTATAGGGGGTCAAACCATGTCCCAAAGGTCACCGGGCCTGGTGTCACTTTAAAGAAGTAGTCCAGTTACACCTTTGTGGGCTTATAACTTGGCTTCTGAATGTCCTAGAGAGATCAGGTTTGTTTTAATGTACTCCAATCAACAGCCCCTACATTCACAAGAAGGAATGGAGTCATTAGCACTTATGGTTTGTAAATGGCACCCAGAATTATGTTGCACGAAGCACAATTTCAAATCATTCTGGGTCCATTTGTGTGAAAACAAGGTCCAATCAGGCTGAAACGTTACAAGAAGGTAGAATCTATTGAGTTGTAAGTGATCTGAATGTTTCATGATGATCGCACATTCCTATAAGGGGTCAAACCATGTCCCAAAGGTCACCGGATCTGGTGTCAATTTAAAGAAGTAGTCCAGTTACACATTTGTGGGCTTATAACTTGGCTTCTGAATGTCCTAGAGAGTTCAGGTTTGTTTTACAGTACTCCAATTAACAGCCCCCATTACCACAAAAAGGAATGGAGTCATTATCACTTATGGTTTTTAAATGGCACCCAGAATTATGTTGCACGAAGCACAATTTCACATCATTCTGGGTTCATTTGTGTGAAAACAAGGTCCAATCAGGCTGAAACGTTACAGGAAGGTAGGATCTATTGAGTTGTAAGTGATCTGAACGTTTCATGATGATAGCACTTTTCTAAAGGGGTCAAACCATGTCCCAAAGGTCACCAGATCTGGTGTCAATTTAAAGAAGTAGTCCAGTTACACATTTGTTGGCTTATTACTTGGCTTCTGAATGTCCTAGAGAGATCAGGTTTGTTTTAGTGTACTCCAACCAACAGCCCCTACAACCACAAAAATGAATGGAGTCATTAGCACTTATGGTTTTTAAATGATACCCAGAATTATGTTGCACGAAGCACAATTTCACATCATTCTGAGTTCATTTGTGTGAAAACAAGGTCCAATCAGGCTGAAACGTTACAAGAAGGTAGAATCTATTGAGTTGTAAGTGATCTGAACGTTTCATGATGATCGCACATTCCTATAGGGGGTAAAACCATGTCCCAAAGGTCACCAGGCCTGGTGTCACTTTAAAGAAGTTGTCCAGTTACACATTTGTGGGCTTATAACTTGGCTTCTGAATGTCCTAGAGAGATCAGGTTTGTTTTAGTGTACACCAATCAACAGCCGCTACAACCACAAAAAGGAATGGAGTCATTAGCACTTATGGTTTGTAAATGGCACCCAGAATTATGTTGCACGAAGCACAATTTCACATCATTCTGGGTCCATTTGTGTGAAAACAAGGTCCAATCAGGCTGAAACGTTACAAGAAGGTAGAATCTATTGAGTTGTAAGTGATCTGAATGTTTCATGATGTTCGCACATTCCTATAAGGGGTCAAACCATGTCCCAAAGGTCACCGGATCTGGTGTCAATTTAAAGAAGTAGTCCAGTTACACATTTGTGGGCTTATAACTTGGCTTCTGAATGTCCTAGAGAGATCAGGTTTGTTTTAGTGTACTCCAATCAACAGCCCCTACAACCACAAAAAGGAATGGAGTCATTAGCACTTATGGTTTGTAAATGGCACCCAGAATTATGTTGCACGAAGCACAATTTCACATCATTCTGGGTCCATTTGTGTGAAAACAAGGTCCAATCAGGCTGAAACGTTACAAGAAGGTAGAATATATTGAGTTGTAAGTGATCTGAATGTTTCATGATGATCGCACATTCCTATAAGGGTCAAACCATGTCCCAAAGGTCACCGGATCTGGTGTCAATTTAAAGAAGTAGTCCAGTTACACATTTGTGGGCTTATAACTTGGCTTCTGAATGTCCTAGAGAGATCAGGTTTGTTTTAGTGTACTCCAATCAACAGCCCCTACAACCACAAAAAGGAATGGAGTCATTAGCACTTATGGTTTGTAAATGGCACCCAGAATTATGTTGCACGAAGCACAATTTCACATCATTCTGGGTCCATTTGTGTGAAAACAAGGTCCAATCAGGCTGAAACGTTACAAGAAGGTAGAATATATTGAGTTGTAAGTGATCTGAATGTTTCATGATGATCGCACATTCCTATAAGGGGTCAAACCATGTCCCAAAGGTCACCGGATCTGGTGTCAATTTAAAGAAGTAGTCCACTTACACATTTGTGGGCTCATAACTTGGCTTCTGAATATCCTAGAGAGATCAGGTTTGTTTAAGTGTACTCCAATCAACAGCCCCTACAACCACAAAAAGGAATGGAGTCATTTGCGCTTATGGTTTTTAAATGGCACCCAGATTTATGTTGCACGAAGCACAATTTCAAATCATTCTGGGTTCATTTGTGTGAAAACAAGGTCCAATCAGGCTGAAACGTTACAAGAAGGTAGAATCTATTGAGTTGTAAGTGATCTGAACGTTTCATGATGATCGCACATTCCTATAGGGGGTCAAACAATGTCCCAAAGGTCACGGGGCCTGGTGTCACTTTAAAGAAGTAGTCCAGTTACACATTTGTCGGCTTATAACTTGGCTTCTGAATGTCCTAGAGAAGTCAGGTTTGTTTTAGTGTACTCCAATCAACAGCCCCTACAACCACAAAAAGGAATGGAGTCATTAGCACTTATGGTTTGCAAATGGCACCCAGAAATATTTTGCACGAAGCACAATTTCACATCATTCTGGGTTCATTTGTGTGAAAACAAGGTCCAATCAGGCTGAAACGTTACAGAAGGTAGAATCTATTGAGTTGTAAGTGATCTGAACGTTTCATGATGATAGCACTTTCCTAAGGGGGTCAAACCATGACCCAAAGGTCACCGGATCTGGTGTCAATTTAAAGAAGTAGTTCAGTTACACATTTGTGGGCTTATAACTTGGCTTCTGAATGTCCTAGAGAGATCAGGTTTGTTTTAGTGTACTCCAACCAACAGCCCCTACAACCACAAAATGGAATAGAGTCATTAGCACTTATGGTTTTTAAATGGCACCCAGAATTATGTTGCACGAAGAACAATTTCACATCATTCTGGGTTCATTTGTGTGAAAACAAGGTCCAATCAGGCTGAAACGTTACAAGAAGGTAGAATCTATTGAGTTGTAAGTGATCTGAACGTTTCATGATGATCGCACATTCCTATAGGGGGTCAAACCATGTCCCAAAGGTCACCGGGCCTGGTGTCACTTTAAAGAAGTAGTCCAGTTACACATTTGTGGGCTTATAACTTGGCTTCTGAATGTCCTAGAGAGATCAGGTTTGTTTTACTGTACTCCAATCAACAGCCCCTACAATCACAAAAAGGAATGGAGTCATTAGCACTTATGGTTTGTAAATGGCACCCAGAATTATGTTGCACGAAGCACAATTTCACATCATTCTGGGTCCATTTGTGTGAAAACAAGGTCCAATCAGGCTGTACCGTTACAAGAAGGTAGAATCTATTGAGTTGTAAGTGATCTGAACGTTTCATGATGATCGCACATTCCTATAGGGGGTAAAACCATGTCCCAAAGCTCACCAGGCATGGTTTCACTTTAAAGAAGTTGTCCAGTTACACATTTGTGGGCTTATAACTTGGCTTCTGAATGTCCTAGAGAGATCAGGTTTGTTTTAGTGTACTCCAATCAACAGCCCCTACAACCACAAAAAGGAATGGAGTCATTAGCACTTATGGTTTGTAAATGGCACCCAGAATTATGTTGCACAAAGCACAATTTCACATCATTCTGGGTCCATTTGTGTGAAAACAAGGTCCAATCAGGCTGAAACGTTACAAGAAGGTAGAATATATTGTGTTGTAAGTGATCTGAATGTTTCATGATGATCGCACATTCCTATAAGGGGTCAAACCATGTCCCAAAGGTCACCGGATCTGGTGTCAATTTAAAGAAGTAGTCCACTTACACATTTGTGGGCTTATAACTTGGCTTCTGAATATCCTAGAGAGATCAGGTTTGTTTTAGTGTACTCCAATCAACAGCCCCTACAACCACAAAAAGGAATGGAGTCATTAGCGCTTATGGTTTTTAAATGGCACCCAGATTTATGTTGCACGAAGCACAATTTCACATCATTCTGGGTTCATTTGTGTGAAAACAAGGTCCAATCAGGCTGAAACGTTACAGGAAGGTAGAATCTATTGAGTTGTAAGTGATCTGAACGTTTCATGATGATCGCACATTCCTATAGGGGGTCAAACCATGTCCCAAAGGTCACCGGGCCTGGTGTCACTTTAAAGAAGTAGTCCAGTTACACATTTGTGGGCTTATAACTTGGCTTCTGAATGTCCTAGAGAGATCAGGTTTGTTTTAGTGTACTCCAATCAACAGCCCCTACAACCACAAAAATGAATGGAGTCATTAGCACTTATGGTTTGTAAATGGCACCCAGAATTATTTTGCACGAAGCACAATTTCACATCATTCTGGGTCCATTTGTGTGGAAACAAGGTCCAATCAGGCTGAAACGTTACAAGAAGGTAGAATCTATTGAGTTGTAAGTGATCTGAATGTTTCATGATGATCGCACATTCCTATAAGGGGTCAAACCATGTCCCAAAGGTCACCGGATCTGGTGTCAATTTAAAGAGGTAGTCCAGTTACACATTTGTGGGCTTATAACTTGGCTTCTGAATGTCCTAGAGAGATCAGGTTTGTTTTAGTGTACTCCAATCAACAGCCCCTACAACCACAAAAAGGAATGGAGTCATTAGCACTTATGGTTTGTAAATGGCACCCAGAATTATGTTGCACGAAGCACAATTTCACATCATTCTGGGTTCATTTGTGTGAAAACAAGGTCCAATCAGGCTGAAACGTTACAGGAAGGTAGAATCTATTGAGTTGTAAGTGATCTGAACGTTTCATGATGATAGCACTTTCCTAAGGGGGTCAAACCATGTCCCAAAGGTCACCGGATCTGGTGTCAATTTAAAGAAGTAGTCCAGTTACACATTTGTGGGCTTATAACTTGGCTTCTGAATGTCCTAGAGAGATCAGGTTTGTTTTAGTGTACTCCAACCAACAGCCCCTGCAACCACAAAAAGGAATGGAGTCATTAGCACTTATGGTTTTTAAATGGCACCCAGAGTTATGTTGCACGAAGCACAATTTCACATCATTCTGGGTTCATTTGTGTGAAAACAAGGTCCAATCAGGCTGAAACGTTACAAGAAGGTAGAATCTATTGAGTTGTAAGTGATCTGAACGTTTCATGATGATCGCACATTCCTATAGGGGGTAAAACCATGTCCCAAAGGTCACCAGGCCTGGTGTCACTTTAAAGAAGTTGTCCAGTTACACATTTGTGGGCTTATAACTTGGCTTCTGAATGTCCTAGAGAGATCAGGTTTGTTTTAGTGTACTCCAACCAACAGCCCCTACAACCACAAAAAGGAATGGAGTCATTAGCACTTATGGTTTTTAAATGATACCCAGAATTATGTTGCACGAAGCACAATTTCACATCATTCTGAGTTCATTTGTGTGAAAACAAGGTCCAATCAGGCTGAAACGTTACAAGAAGGTAGAATCTATTGAGTTGTAAGTGATCTGAACGTTTCATGATGATCGCACATTCCTATAGGGGGTCAAACCATGTCCCAAAGGTCACCGGGCCTGGTGTCACTTTAAAGAAGTAGTCCAGTTACACCTTTGTGGGCTTATAACTTGGCTTCTGAATGTCCTAGAGAGATCAGGTTTGTTTTAATGTACTCCAATCAACAGCCCCTACATTCACAAGAAGGAATGGAGTCATTAGCACTTATGGTTTGTAAATGGCACCCAGAATTATGTTGCACGAAGCACAATTTCAAATCATTCTGGGTCCATTTGTGTGAAAACAAGGTCCAATCAGGCTGAAACGTTACAAGAAGGTAGAATCTATTGAGTTGTAAGTGATCTGAATGTTTCATGATGATCGCACATTCCTATAAGGGGTCAAACCATGTCCCAAAGGTCACCGGATCTGGTGTCAATTTAAAGAAGTAGTCCAGTTACACATTTGTGGGCTTATAACTTGGCTTCTGAATGTCCTAGAGAGTTCAGGTTTGTTTTACAGTACTCCAATTAACAGCCCCCATTACCACAAAAAGGAATGGAGTCATTATCACTTATGGTTTTTAAATGGCACCCAGAATTATGTTGCACGAAGCACAATTTCACATCATTCTGGGTTCATTTGTGTGAAAACAAGGTCCAATCAGGCTGAAACGTTACAGGAAGGTAGGATCTATTGAGTTGTAAGTGATCTGAACGTTTCATGATGATAGCACTTTTCTAAAGGGGTCAAACCATGTCCCAAAGGTCACCAGATCTGGTGTCAATTTAAAGAAGTAGTCCAGTTACACATTTGTTGGCTTATTACTTGGCTTCTGAATGTCCTAGAGAGATCAGGTTTGTTTTAGTGTACTCCAACCAACAGCCCCTACAACCACAAAAATGAATGGAGTCATTAGCACTTATGGTTTTTAAATGATACCCAGAATTATGTTGCACGAAGCACAATTTCACATCATTCTGAGTTCATTTGTGTGAAAACAAGGTCCAATCAGGCTGAAACGTTACAAGAAGGTAGAATCTATTGAGTTGTAAGTGATCTGAACGTTTCATGATGATCGCACATTCCTATAGGGGGTAAAACCATGTCCCAAAGGTCACCAGGCCTGGTGTCACTTTAAAGAAGTTGTCCAGTTACACATTTGTGGGCTTATAACTTGGCTTCTGAATGTCCTAGAGAGATCAGGTTTGTTTTAGTGTACACCAATCAACAGCCGCTACAACCACAAAAAGGAATGGAGTCATTAGCACTTATGGTTTGTAAATGGCACCCAGAATTATGTTGCACGAAGCACAATTTCACATCATTCTGGGTCCATTTGTGTGAAAACAAGGTCCAATCAGGCTGAAACGTTACAAGAAGGTAGAATCTATTGAGTTGTAAGTGATCTGAATGTTTCATGATGTTCGCACATTCCTATAAGGGGTCAAACCATGTCCCAAAGGTCACCGGATCTGGTGTCAATTTAAAGAAGTAGTCCAGTTACACATTTGTGGGCTTATAACTTGGCTTCTGAATGTCCTAGAGAGATCAGGTTTGTTTTAGTGTACTCCAATCAACAGCCCCTACAACCACAAAAAGGAATGGAGTCATTAGCACTTATGGTTTGTAAATGGCACCCAGAATTATGTTGCACGAAGCACAATTTCACATCATTCTGGGTCCATTTGTGTGAAAACAAGGTCCAATCAGGCTGAAACGTTACAAGAAGGTAGAATATATTGAGTTGTAAGTGATCTGAATGTTTCATGATGATCGCACATTCCTATAAGGGTCAAACCATGTCCCAAAGGTCACCGGATCTGGTGTCAATTTAAAGAAGTAGTCCAGTTACACATTTGTGGGCTTATAACTTGGCTTCTGAATGTCCTAGAGAGATCAGGTTTGTTTTAGTGTACTCCAATCAACAGCCCCTACAACCACAAAAAGGAATGGAGTCATTAGCACTTATGGTTTGTAAATGGCACCCAGAATTATGTTGCACGAAGCACAATTTCACATCATTCTGGGTCCATTTGTGTGAAAACAAGGTCCAATCAGGCTGAAACGTTACAAGAAGGTAGAATATATTGAGTTGTAAGTGATCTGAATGTTTCATGATGATCGCACATTCCTATAAGGGGTCAAACCATGTCCCAAAGGTCACCGGATCTGGTGTCAATTTAAAGAAGTAGTCCACTTACACATTTGTGGGCTCATAACTTGGCTTCTGAATATCCTAGAGAGATCAGGTTTGTTTAAGTGTACTCCAATCAACAGCCCCTACAACCACAAAAAGGAATGGAGTCATTTGCGCTTATGGTTTTTAAATGGCACCCAGATTTATGTTGCACGAAGCACAATTTCAAATCATTCTGGGTTCATTTGTGTGAAAACAAGGTCCAATCAGGCTGAAACGTTACAAGAAGGTAGAATCTATTGAGTTGTAAGTGATCTGAACGTTTCATGATGATCGCACATTCCTATAGGGGGTCAAACAATGTCCCAAAGGTCACGGGGCCTGGTGTCACTTTAAAGAAGTAGTCCAGTTACATATTTGTCGGCTTATAACTTGGCTTCTGAATGTCCTAGAGAAGTCAGGTTTGTTTTAGTGTACTCCAATCAACAGCCCCTACAACCACAAAAAGGAATGGAGTCATTAGCACTTATGGTTTGCAAATGGCACCCAGAAATATTTTGCACGAAGCACAATTTCACATCATTCTGGGTCCATTTGTGTGAAAACAAGGTCCAATCAGGCTGAAACGTTACAAGAAGGTAGAATCTATTGAGTTGTAAGTGATCTGAATGTTTCATGATGATCGCACATTCCTATAAGGGGTCAAACCATGTCCCAAAGGTCACCGGATCTGGTGTCAATTTAAAGAGGTAGTCCAGTTACACCTTTGTGGGCTTATAACTTGGCTTCTGAATGTCCTAGAGAGATCAGGTTTGTTTTAATGTACTCCAATCAACAGCCCCTACATTCACAAAAAGGAATGGAGTCATTAGCACTTATGGTTTGTAAATGGCACCCAGAATTATGTTGCACGAAGCACAATTTCACATCATTCTGTGTCCATTTGTGTGAAAACAAGGTCCAATCAGGCTGAAACGTTACAAGAAGGTAGAATCTATTGAGTTGTAAGTGATCTGAACGTTTCATGATGATCGCACATTCCTATAGGGGTTAAAACCATGTCCCAAAGGTCACCAGGCCTGGTGTCACTTTAAAGAAGTTGTCCAGTTACACATTTGTGGGCTTATAACTTGGCTTCTGAATGTCCTAGAGAGATCAGGTTTAATTTAGTGTACTCCAATCAACAGCCGCTACAACCACAAAAAGGAATGGAGTCATTAGCACTTATGGTTTGTAAATGGCACCCAGAATTATGTTGCACGAAGCACAATTTCACATCATTCTGGGTCCATTGGTGTGAAAACAAGGTCCAATCAGGCTGAAACGTTACAAGAAGGTAGAATCTATTGAGTTGTAAGTGATCTGAATGTTTCATGATGATCGCACATTCCTATAAGGGGTCAAACCATGTCCCAAAGGTCACTGGATCTGGTGTCAATTTAAAGAAGTAGTCCAGTTACACATTTGTGGGCTTATAACTTGGCTTCTGAATGTCCTAGAGAGATCAGGTTTGTTTTAGTGTACTCCAATCAACAGCCCCTACAACCACAAAAAGGAATGTAGTCATTAGCACTTATGGTTTTTAAATGGCTCCCAGAATTATGTTGCACGAAGCACAATTTCACATCATTCTGGGTTCATTTGTGTGAAAACAAGGTCCAATCAGGCTGAAACGTTACAGGAAGGTAGAATCTATTGAGCTGTAAGTGATCTGAATGTTTCATGATGATAGCACTTTCCTAAGGGGGTCAAACCATGTCCCAAAGGTCACCGGATCTGGTGTCAATTTAAAGAAGTAGTCCACTTACACATTTGTGGGCTTATAACTTGGCTTCTGAATATCTTAGAGAGTTCAGGTTTGTTTTACAGTACTCCAATTAACAGCCCCCATTACCACAAAAAGGAATGGAGTCATTAGCACTTATGGTTTTTAAATGGCACCCAGAATTATGTTGCACGAAGCACAATTTCACATCATTCTGGGTTCATTTGTGTGAAAACAAGGTCCAATCAGGCTGAAACGTTACAGGAAGGTAGGATCTATTGAGTTGTAAGTGATCTGAACGTTTCATGATGATAGCACTTTTCTAAGGGGGTCAAACCATGTCCCAAAGGTCACCAGATCTGGTGTCAATTTAAAGAAGTAGTCCAGTTACACATTTGTGGGCTTATAACTTGGCTTCTGAATGTCCTAGAGAGATCAGGTTTGTTTTAGTGTACTCCAACCAACAGCCCCTACAACCACAAAAAGGAATGGAGTCATTAGCACTTATGGTTTTTAAATGGCACCCAGAATTATGTTGCACGAAGCACAATTTCACATCATTCTGAGTTCATTTGTGTGAAAACAAGGTCCAATCAGGCTGAAACGTTACAAGAAGGTAGAATCTATTGAGTTGTAAGTGATCTGAACGTTTCATGATGATCGCACATTCCTATAGGGGGTCAAACCCTGTCCCAAAGGTCACCGGGCCTGGTGTCACTTTAAAGAAGTAGTCCAGTTACACCTTTGTGGGCTTATAACTTGGCTTCTGAATGGCCTAGAGAGATCAGGTTTGTTTTAATGTACTCTAATCAACAGCCCCTACATTCACAAAAATGAATGGAGTCATTAGCACTTATGGTTTGTAAATGGCACCCAGAATTATGTTGCACGAAGCACAATTTCACATCATTCTGGGTTCATTTGTGTGAAAACAAGGTCCAATCAGGCTGAAACGTTACAGGAAGGTAGAATCTATTGAGTTGTAAGTGATCTGAACGTTTCGTGATGATCGCACATTCCTATAGGGGGTCAAACCATGTCCCATAGGTCACCGGGCCTGGTGTCACTTTAAAGAAGTAGTCCAGTTACACCTTTGTGGGCTTATAACTTGGCTTCTGAATATCCTAGAGAGATCAGGTTTGTTTTAATGTACTCCAATCAACAGCCCCTACAACCACAAAAAGGAATGGAGTCATTAGCACTTATGGTTTTTAAATGGCACCCAGAATTATGTTGCACAAAGCACAATTTCACATAATTCTGGGTTCAGTTGTGTGAAAACAAGGTCCAATCAGGCTGAAACGTTACAGGAAGGTAGAATCTATTGAGTTGTAAGTGATCTGAACGTTTCATGATGATCGCACATTCCTATAGGGGGTCAAACCATGTCCCAAAGGTCACCGGGCCTGGTGTCACTTTAAAGAAGTAGTCCAGTTACACCTTTGTGGGCTTATAACTTGGCTTCTGAATGTCCTAGAGAGATCAGGTTTGTTTTAATGAACTCTAATCAACAGCCCCTACATTCACAAAAAGGAATGGAGTCATTAGCACTTATGGTTTGTAAATGACACCCAGAATTATGTTGCACGAAGCACAATTTCACATCATTCTGGGTTCATTTGTGTGAAAACAAGGTCCAATCAGGCTGAAACGTTACAAGAAGGTAGAATCTATTGAGTTGTAAGTGATCTGAACGTTTCATGATGAACGCACATTCCTATAGGGGGTCAAACCATGTCCCATAGGTCACCGGGCCTGGTGTCACTTTAAAGAAGTAGTCCAGTTACACCTTTGTGGGCTTATAACTTGGCTTCTGAATATCCTAGAGAGATCAGGTTTGTTTTAATGTACTCCAATCAACAGCCCCTACAACCACAAAAAGGAATGGAGTCATTAGCACTTATGGTTTTTAAATGGCACCCAGAATTATGTTGCACAAAGCACAATTTCACATAATTCTGGGTTCAGTTGTGTGAAAACAAGGTCCAATCAGGCTGAAACGTTACAAGAAGGTAGAATCTATTGAGTTGTAAGTGATCTGAATGTTTCATGATGATCGCACATTCCTATAAGGGGTCAAACCATGTCCCAAAGGTCACCGGATCTGGTGTCAATTTAAAGAGGTAGTCCAGTTACACATTTGTGGGCTTATAACTTGGCATCTGAATGTCCTAGAGAGATCAGGTTTGTTTTAGTGTACTCCAATCAACAGCCCCTACAACCACAAAAAGGAATGGAGTCATTAGCACTAATGGTTTGTAAATGGCACCCAGAATTCTGTTGAACGAAGCACAATTTAACATCATTCTGGGTTCATTTGTGTGAAAACAAGGTCCAATCAGGCTGAAATGTTACAGGAAGGTAGAATCTATTGAGTTGTAAGTGAGCTGAACGTTTCATGATGATAGCACTTTCCTAAGGGGGTCAAACCATGTCCCAAAGGTCACCGGATCTGGTGTCAATTTAAAGAAGTAGTCCAGTTACACATTTGTGGGCTTATAACTTGGCTTCTGAATGTCCTAGAGAGATCAGGTTTGTTTTAGTGTACTCCAACCAACAGCCCCTGCAACCACAAAAAGGAATGGAGTCATTAGCACTTATGGTTTTTAAATGGCACCCAGAATTATGTTGCACGAAGCACAATTTCACATCATTCTGGGTCCATTTGTGTGAAAACAAGGTCCAATCAGGCTGAAACGTTACAAGAAGGTAGAATCTATTGAGTTGTAAGTGATCTGAATGTTTCATGATGATCGCACATTCCTATAAGGGGTCAAACCATGTCCCAAAGGTCACTGGATCTGGTGTCAATTTAAAGAAGTAGTCCAGTTACACATTTGTGGGCTTATAACTTGGCTTCTGAATGTCCTAGAGAGATCAGGTTTGTTTTAGTGTACTCCAATCAACAGCCCCTACAACCACAAAAAGGAATGTAGTCATTAGCACTTATGGTTTTTAAATGGCTCCCAGAATTATGTTGCACGAAGCACAATTTCACATCATTCTGGGTTCATTTGTGTGAAAACAAGGTCCAATCAGGCTGAAACGTTACAGGAAGGTAGAATCTATTGAGCTGTAAGTGATCTGAATGTTTCATGATGATAGCACTTTCCTAAGGGGGTCAAACCATGTCCCAAAGGTCACCGGATCTGGTGTCAATTTAAAGAAGTAGTCCACTTACACATTTGTGGGCTTATAACTTGGCTTCTGAATATCTTAGAGAGTTCAGGTTTGTTTTACAGTACTCCAATTAACAGCCCCCATTACCACAAAAAGGAATGGAGTCATTAGCACTTATGGTTTTTAAATGGCACCCAGAATTATGTTGCACGAAGCACAATTTCACATCATTCTGGGTTCATTTGTGTGAAAACAAGGTCCAATCAGGCTGAAACGTTACAGGAAGGTAGGATCTATTGAGTTGTAAGTGATCTGAACGTTTCATGATGATAGCACTTTTCTAAGGGGGTCAAACCATGTCCCAAAGGTCACCAGATCTGGTGTCAATTTAAAGAAGTAGTCCAGTTACACATTTGTGGGCTTATAACTTGGCTTCTGAATGTCCTAGAGAGATCAGGTTTGTTTTAGTGTACTCCAACCAACAGCCCCTACAACCACAAAAAGGAATGGAGTCATTAGCACTTATGGTTTTTAAATGGCACCCAGAATTATGTTGCACGAAGCACAATTTCACATCATTCTGAGTTCATTTGTGTGAAAACAAGGTCCAATCAGGCTGAAACGTTACAAGATGGTAGAATCTATTGAGTTGTAAGTGATCTGAACGTTTCATGATGATCGCACATTCCTATAGGGGGTCAAACCATGTCCCAAAGGTCACCGGGCCTGGTGTCACTTTAAAGAAGTAGTCCAGTTACACCTTTGTGGGCTTATAACTTGGCTTCTGAATGGCCTAGAGAGATCAGGTTTGTTTTAATGTACTCTAATCAACAGCCCCTACATTCACAAAAAGGAATGGAGTCATTAGCACTTATGGTTTGTAAATGGCACCCAGAATTATGTTGCACGAAGCACAATTTCACATCATTCTGGGTTCATTTGTGTGAAAACAAGGTCCAATCAGGCTGAAACGTTACAGGAAGGTAGAATCTATTGAGTTGTAAGTGATCTGAACGTTTCATGATGATCGCACATTCCTATAGGGGGTCAAACCATGTCCCATAGGTCACCGGGCCTGGTGTCACTTTAAAGAAGTTGTCCAGTTACACATTTGTGGGCTTATAACTTGGCTTCTGAATGTCCTAGAGAGATCAGGTTTAATTTAGTGTACTCCAATCAACAGCCGCTACAACCACAAAAAGGAATGGAGTCATTGGCACTTATGGTTTGTAAATGGCACCCAGAAATATGTTGCACGAAGCACAATTTCACATCATTCTGGGTCCATTTGTGTGAAAACAAGGTCCAATCAGGCTGAAACGTTACAAGACGGTAGAAGCTATTGAGTTGTAAGTGATCTGAATGTTTCATGATGATCGCACATTCCTATAAGGGGTCAAACCATGTCCCAAAGGTTACCGGATCTGGTGTCAATTTAAAGAAGTAGTCCAGTTACACATTTGTGGGCTTATAACTTGGCTTCTGAATGTCCTAGAGAGATCAGGTTTGTTTTAGTGTACTCCAATCAACAGCCCCTACAACCACAAAAAGGAATGTAGTCATTAGCACTTATGGTTTTTAAATGGCTCCCAGAATTATGTTGCACGAAGCACAATTTCACATCATTCTGGGTTCATTTGTGTTAAAACAAGGTCCAATCAGGCTGAAACGTTACAGGAAGGTAGGATCTATTGAGTTGTAAGTGATCTGAACGTTTCATGATGATAGCACTTTTCTAAGGGGGTCAAACCATGTCCCAAAGGTCACCAGATCTGGTGTCAATTTAAAGAAGTAGTCCAGTTACACATTTGTGGGCTTATAACTTGGCTTCTGAATGTCCTAGAGAGATCAGGTTTGTTTTAGTGTACTCCAACCAACAGCCCCTACAACCACAAAAAGGAATGGAGTCATTAGCACTTATGGTTTTTAAATGGCACCCAGAATTATGTTGCACGAAGCACAATTTCACATCATTCTGAGTTCATTTGTGTGAAAACAAGGTCCAATCAGGCTGAAACGTTACAAGAAGGTAGAATCTATTGAGTTGTAAGTGATATGAACGTTTCATGATGATCGCACATTCCTATAGGGGGTCAAACCATGTCCCAAAGGTCACCGGGCCTGGTGTCACTTTAAAGAAGTAGTCCAGTTACACCTTTGTGGGCTTATAACTTGGCTTCTGAATGTCCTAGAGAGATCAGGTTTGTTTTAATGTACTCTAATCAACAGCCCCTACATTCACAAAAAGGAATGGAGTCATTAGCACTTATGGTTTGTAAATGGCACCCAGAATTATGTTGCACGAAGCACAATTTCACATCATTCTGGGTTCATTTGTGTGAAAACAAGGTCCAATCAGGCTGAAACGTTACAGGAAGGTAGAATCTATTGAGTTGTAAGTGATCTGAACGTTTCATGATGATCGCACATTCCTATAGGGGGTCAAACCATGTCCCATAGGTCACCGGGCCTGGTGTCACTTTAAAGAAGTAGTCCAGTTACACCTTTGTGGGCTTATAACTTGGCTTCTGAATATCCTAGAGAGATCAGGTTTGTTTTAATGTACTCCAATCAACAGCCCCTACAACCACAAAAAGGAATGGAGTCATTAGCACTTATGGTTTTTAAATGGCACCCAGAATTATGTTGCACAAAGCACAATTTCACATAATTCTGGGTTCAGTTGTGTGAAAACAAGGTCCAATCAGGCTGAAACGTTACAGGAAGGTAGAATCTATTGAGTTGTAAGTGATCTGAACATTTCATGATGATCGCACATTCCTATAGGGGGTCAAACCATGTCCCAAAGGTCACCGGGCCTGGTGTCACTTTAAAGAAGTAGTCCAGTTACACCTTTGTGGGCTTATAACTTGGCTTCTGAATGTCCTAGAGAGATCAGGTTTGTTTTAATGAACTCTAATCAACAGCCCCTACATTCACAAAAAGGAATGGAGTCATTAGCACTTATGGTTTGTAAATGGCATCCAGAATTATGTTGCACGAAGCACAATTTCACATCATTCTGGGTTCATTTGTGTGAAAACAAGGTCCAATCAGGCTGAAACGTTACAAGAAGGTAGAATCTATTGAGTTGTAAGTGATCTGAACGTTTCATGATGATCGCACATTCCTATAGGGGGTCAAACCATGTCCCATAGGTCACCGGGCCTGGTGTCACTTTAAAGAAGTAGTCCAGTTACACGTTTGTGGGCTTATAACTTGGCTTCTGAATATCCTAGAGAGATCAGGTTTATTTTAATGTACTCCAATCAACAGCCCCTACAACCACAAAAAGGAATGGAGTCATTAGCACTTATGGTTTTTAAATGGCACCCAGAATTATGTTGCACAAAGCACAATTTCACATAATTCTGGGTTCAGTTGTGTGAAAACAAGGTTCAATCAGGCTGAAACGTTACAAGAAGGTAGAATCTATTGAGTTGTAAGTGATCTGAATGTTTCATGATGATCGCACATTCCTATAAGGGGTCAAACCATGTCCCAAAGGTCACCGGATCTGGTGTCAATTTAAAGAGGTAGTCCAGTTACACATTTGTGGGCTTATAACTTGGCATCTGAATGTCCTAGAGAGATCAGGTTTGTTTTAGTGTACTCCAATCAACAGCCCCTACAACCACAAAAAGGAATGGAGTCATTAGCACTAATGGTTTGTAAATGGCACCCAGAATTCTGTTGAACGAATCACAATTTAACATCATTCTGGGTTCATTTGTGTGAAAACAAGGTCCAATCAGGCTGAAACGCTACAGCAAGGTAGAATCTATTGAGTTGTAAGTGAGCTGAACGTTTCATGATGATAGCACTTTCCTCAGGGGGTCAAACCATGTCCAAAAGGTCACCGGATCTGGTGTCAATTTAAAGAAGTAGTCCAGTTACACATTTGTGGGCTTATAACTTGGCTTCTGAATGTCCTAGAGAGATCAGGTTTGTTTTAGTGTACTCCAACCAACAGCCCCTGCAACCACAAAAAGGAATGGAGTCATTAGCACTTATGGTTTTTAAATGGCACCCAGAATTATGTTGCACGAAGCACAATTTCACATCATTCTGGGTTCATTTGTGTGAAAACAAGGTCCAATCAGGCTGAAACGTTACAAGAAGGTAGAATCTATTGAGTTGTAAGTGATCTGAATGTTTCATGATGATCGCACATTCCTATAAGGGGTCAAACCATGTCCCAAAGGTCACCGGATCTGGTGTCAATTTGAAGAAGTAGTCCAGTTACACATTTGTGGGGTTATAACTTGGCTTCTGAATGTCCTAGAGAGATCAGGTTTGGTTTAATGTACTCCAATCAACAGCCCCTACATTCACAAAAATGAATGGAGTCATTAGCACTTATGGTTTGTAAATGGCACCCAGAATTATGTTGCACGAAGCACAATTTCACATCATTCTGGGTCCATTTGTGTGAAAACAAGGTCCAATCAGGCTGAAACGTTAAAAGAAGGTAGAATCTATTGAGTTGTAAGTGATCTGAATGTTTCATGATGATCGCACATTCCTATAGGGGTTAAAACCATGTCCCAAAGGTCACCAGGCCTGGTGTCACTTTAAAGAAGTTGTCCAGTTACACATTTGTGGGCTTATAACTTGGCTTCTGAATGTCCTAGAGAGATCAGGTTTAATTTAGTGTACTCCAACCAACAGCCGCTACAACCACAAAAAGGAATGGAGTCATTGGCACTTATGGTTTGTAAATGGCACCCAGAATTATGTTGCACGAAGCACAATTTCACATCATTCTGGGTCCATTTGTGTGAAAACAAGGTCCAAATAGGCTGAAACGTTACAAGACGGTAGAAGCTATTGAGTTGTAAGTGATCTGAATGTTTCATGATGATCGCACATTCCTATAAGGGGTCAAACCATGTCCCAAAGGTCACCGGATCTGGTGTCAATTTAAAGAAGTAGTCTAGTTACACATTTGTGGGCTTATAACTTGGCTTCTGAATGTCCTAGAGAGATCAGGTTTGTTTTAGTGTACTCCAATCAACAGCCCCTACAACCACAAAAAGGAATGTAGTCATTAGCACTTATGGTTTTTAAATGGCTCCCAGAAATATGTTGCACGAAGCACAATTTCACATCATTCTGGGTTCATTTGTGTTAAAACAAGGTCCAATCAGGCTGAAACGTTACAGGAAGGTAGAATCTATTGAGCTGTAAGTGATCTGAATGTTTCATGATGATAGCACTTTCCTAAGGAGGTCAAACCATGTCCCAAAGGTCACCAGATCTGGTGTCAATTTAAAGAAGTAGTCCAGTTACACATTTGTGGGCTTATAACTTGGCTTCTGAATGTCCTAGAGAGATCAGGTTTGTTTTAGTGTACTCCAACCAACAGCCCCTACAACCACAAAAAGGAATGGAGTCATTAGCACTTATGGTTTTTAAATGGCACCCAGAATTATGTTGCACGAAGCACAATTTCACATCATTCTGAGTTCATTTGTGTGAAAACAAGGTCCAATCAGGCTGAAACGTTACAAGAAGGTAGAATCTATTGAGTTGTAAGTGATCTGAACGTTTCATGATGATCGCACATTCCTATAGGGGGTCAAACCATGTCCCAAAGGTCACCGGGCCTGGTGTCACTTTAAAGAAGTAGTCCAGTTACACCTTTGTGGGCTTATAACTTGGCTTCTGAATGTCCTAGAGAGATCAGGTTTGTTTTAATGTACTCTAATCAACAGCCCCTACATTCACAAAAAGGAATGGAGTCATTAGCACTTATGGTTTGTAAATGGCACCCAGAATTATGTTGCACGAAGCACAATTTCACATCATTCTGGGTTCATTTGTGTGAAAACAAGGTCCAATCAGGCTGAAACGTTACAGGAAGGTAGAATCTATTGAGTTGTAAGTGATCTGAACGTTTCATGATGATCGCACATTCCTATAGGGGGTCAAACCATGTCCCATAGGTCACCGGGCCTGGTGTCACTTTAAAGAAGTAGTCCAGTTACACCTTTGTGGGCTTATAACTTGGCTTCTGAATATCCTAGAGAGATCAGGTTTGTTTTAATGTACTCCAATCAACAGCCCCTACAACCACAAAAAGGAATGGAGTCATTAGCACTTATGGTTTTTAAATGGCACCCAGAATTATGTTGCACAAAGCACAATTTCACATAATTCTGGGTTCAGTTGTGTGAAAACAAGGTCCAATCAGGCTGAAACGTTACAGGAAGGTAGAATCTATTGAGTTGTAAGTGATCTGAACATTTCATGATGATCGCACATTCCTATAGGGGGTCAAACCATGTCCCAAAGGTCACCGGGCCTGGTGTCACTTTAAAGAAGTAGTCCAGTTACACCTTTGTGGGCTTATAACTTGGCTTCTGAATGTCCTAGAGAGATCAGGTTTGTTTTAATGAACTCTAATCAACAGCCCCTACATTCACAAAAAGGAATGGAGTCATTAGCACTTATGGTTTGTAAATGGCATCCAGAATTATGTTGCACGAAGCACAATTTCACATCATTCTGGGTTCATTTGTGTGAAAACAAGGTCCAATCAGGCTGAAACGTTACAAGAAGGTAGAATCTATTGAGTTGTAAGTGATCTGAACGTTTCATGATGATCGCACATTCCTATAGGGGGTCAAACCATGTCCCATAGGTCACCGGGCCTGGTGTCACTTTAAAGAAGTAGTCCAGTTACACGTTTGTGGGCTTATAACTTGGCTTCTGAATATCCTAGAGAGATCAGGTTTGTTTTAATGTACTCCAATCAACAGCCCCTACAACCACAAAAAGGAATGGAGTCATTAGCACTTATGGTTTTTAAATGGCACCCAGAATTATGTTGCACAAAGCACAATTTCACATAATTCTGGGTTCAGTTGTGTGAAAACAAGGTTCAATCAGGCTGAAACGTTACAAGAAGGTAGAATCTATTGAGTTGTAAGTGATCTGAATGTTTCATGATGATCGCACATTCCTATAAGGGGTCAAACCATGTCCCAAAGGTCACCGGATCTGGTGTCAATTTAAAGAGGTAGTCCAGTTACACATTTGTGGGCTTATAACTTGGCATCTGAATGTCCTAGAGAGATCAGGTTTGTTTTAGTGTACTCCAATCAACAGCCCCTACAACCACAAAAAGGAATGGAGTCATTAGCACTAATGGTTTGTAAATGGCACCCAGAATTCTGTTGAACGAATCACAATTTAACATCATTCTGGGTTCATTTGTGTGAAAACAAGGTCCAATCAGGCTGAAACGTTACAGGAAGGTAGAATCTATTGAGTTGTAAGTGAGCTGAACGTTTCATGATGATAGCACTTTCCTAAGGGGGTCAAACCATGTCCAAAAGGTCACCGGATCTGGTGTCAATTTAAAGAAGTAGTCCAGTTACACATTTGTGGGCTTATAACTTGGCTTCTGAATGTCCTAGAGAGATCAGGTTTGTTTTAGTGTACTCCAACCAACAGCCCCTGCAACCACAAAAAGGAATGGAGTCATTAGCACTTATGGTTTTTAAATGGCACCCAGAATTATGTTGCACGAAGCACAATTTCACATCATTCTGGGTTCATTTGTGTGAAAACAAGGTCCAATCAGGCTGAAACGTTACAAGAAGGTAGAATCTATTGAGTTGTAAGTGATCTGAATGTTTCATGATGATCGCACATTCCTATAAGGGGTCAAACCATGTCCCAAAGGTCACCGGATCTGGTGTCAATTTGAAGAAGTAGTCCAGTTACACATTTGTGGGCTTATAACTTGGCTTCTGAATGTCCTAGAGAGATCAGGTTTGGTTTAATGTACTCCAATCAACAGCCCCTACATTCACAAAAATGAATGGAGTCATTAGCACTTATGGTTTGTAAATGGCACCCAGAATTATGTTGCACGAAGCACAATTTCACATCATTCTGGGTCCATTTGTGTGAAAACAAGGTCCAATCAGGCTGAAACGTTAAAAGAAGGTAGAATCTATTGAGTTGTAAGTGATCTGAATGTTTCATGATGATCGCACATTCCTATAGGGGTTAAAACCATGTCCCAAAGGTCACCAGGCCTGGTGTCACTTTAAAGAAGTTGTCCAGTTACACATTTGTGGGCTTATAACTTGGCTTCTGAATGTCCTAGAGAGATCAGGTTTAATTTAGTGTACTCCAATCAACAGCCGCTACAACCACAAAAAGGAATGGAGTCATTGGCACTTATGGTTTGTAAATGGCACCCAGAATTATGTTGCACGAAGCACAATTTCACCTCATTCTGGGTCCATTTGTGTGAAAACAAGGTCCAATCAGGCTGAAACGTTACAAGACGGTAGAAGCTATTGAGTTGTAAGTGATCTGAATGTTTCATGATGATCGCACATTCCTATAAGGGGTCAAACCATGTCCCAAAGGTCACCGGATCTGGTGTCAATTTAAAGAAGTAGTCCAGTTACACATTTGTGGGCTTATAACTTGGCTTCTGAATGTCCTAGAGAGATCAGGTTTGTTTTAGTGTACTCCAATCAACAGCCCCTACAACCACAAAAAGGAATGTAGTCATTAGCACTTATGGTTTTTAAATGGCTCCCAGAATTATGTTGCACGAAGCACAATTTCACATCATTCTGGGTTCATTTGTGTTAAAACAAGGTCCAATCAGGCTGAAACGTTACAGGAAGGTAGAATCTATTGAGCTGTAAGTGATCTGAATGTTTCATGATGATAGCACTTTCCTAAGGGGGTCAAACCATGTCCCAAAGGTCACCAGATCTGGTGTCAATTTAAAGAAGTAGTCCAGTTGCACATTTGTGGGCTTATAACTTGGCTTCTGAATGTCCTAGAGAGATCAGGTTTGTTTTAGTGTACTCCAACCAACAGCCCCTACAACCACAAAAAGGAATGGAGTTTTTAGCACTTATGGTTTTTAAATGGCACCCAGAATTATGTTGCACGAAGCACAATTTCACATCATTCTGAGTTCATTTGTGTGAAAACAAGGTCCAATCAGGCTGAAACGTTACAAGAAGGTAGAATCTATTGAGTTGTAAGTGATCTGAACGTTTCATGATGATCGCACATTCCTATAGGGGGTCAAACCATGTCCCAAAGGTCACCGGGCCTTGTGTCACTTTAAAGAAGTAGTCCAGTTACACCTTTGTGGGCTTATAACTTGGCTTCTGAATGTCCTAGAGAGATCAGGTTTGTTTTAATGTACTTCAATCAACGGCCCCTACACCCTCAAAAAGGAATGGAGTCATTAGCACTTATGGTTTTTAAATGGCACCCAGAATTATGTTGCACAAAGCACAATTTCACATCATTCTGGGTTCATTTGTGTGAAAACAAGGTCCAATCAGGCTGAAACTTTACAGGAAGGTAGAATATATTGAGTTGTAAGTGATCTGAACGTTTCATGATGATCGCACATTCCTATAGGGGGTCAAACCATGTCCCAAAGGTCACCGGGCCTGGTGTCACTTTAAAGAAGTAGTCCAGTTACACATTTGTGGGCTTATAACTTGGCTTCTGAATGTCCTAGAGAGATCAGGTTTGTTTTAGTGTACTCCAATCAACAGCCCCTACAACCACAAAAAGGAATGGAGTCATTAGCACTTATGGTTTGTAAATGGCACCCAGAATTATTTTGCACGAAGCACAATTTCACATCATTCTGGGTCCATTTGTGTGAAAACAAGGTCCAATAAGGCTGAAACGTTACAGGAAGGTAGAATCTATTGAGTTGTAAGTGATCTGAACGTTTCATGATGATAGCACTTTCCTAAGGGGGTCAAACCATGTCCCAAAGGTCACCGGATCTGGTGTCAATTTAAAGAAGTAGTCCAGTTACACCTTTGTGGGCTTATAACTTAGCTTCTGGATGTCCTAGAGAGATCAGGTTTGTTTTAGTGTACTCCAATCAACAGCCCCTACAACCACAAAAAGGAATGGAGTCATTAGCACTTATGGTTTGTAAATGGCACCCAGAATTATGTTGCACGAAGCACAATTTCACATCATTCTGGGTCCATTTGTGTGAAAACAAGGTCCAATCAGGCTGAAACGTTACAAGAAGGTAGAATATATTGAGTTGTAAGTGATCTGAATGTTTCATGATGATCGCACATTCCTATAAGGGGTCAAACCATGTCCCAAAGGTCACCGGATCTGATGTCAATTTAAAGAAGTAGTCCACTTACACATTTGTGGGCTTATAACTTGGCTTCTGAATATCCTAGAGAGATCAGGTTTGTTTTAGTGTACTCCAATCAACAGCCCCTACAACCACAAAAAGGAATGGAGTCATTTGCGCTTATGGTTTTTAAATGGCACCCAGATTTATGTTGCACGAAGCACAATTTCACATAATTCTGGGTTCATTTGTGTGAAAACAAGGTCCAATCAGGCTGAAACGTTACAAGAAGGTAGAATCTATTGAGTTGTAAGTGATCTGAACGTTTCATGATGATCGCACATTCCTATAGGGGGTCAAACAATGTCCCAAAGGTCACCGGGCCTGGTGTCACTTTAAAGAAGTAGTCCAGTTACACATTTGTGTGCTTATAACTTGGCTTCTGAATATCCTAGAGAGATCAGGTTTGTTTTAGTGTACTCCAATCAACAGCCCCCACAACCACAAAAAGGAATGGAGTCATTAGCACTTATGGTTTGTAAATGGCAACCAGAATTATTTTGCACGAAGCATAATTTCACATCATTGTGGGTCCATTTGTGTGAAAACAAGGTCCAATCAGGCTGAAACGTTACAAGAAGGTAGAATCTATTGAGTTGTAAGTGATCTGAATGTTTCATGATGATCGCACATTCCTATAAGGGGTCAAACCATGTCCCAAAGGTCACCGGATCTGGTGTCAATTTAAAGAGGTAGTCCAGTTACACATTTGTGGGCTTATAACTTGGCTTCTGAATGTCCTAGAGAGATCAGGTTTGTTTTAGTGTACTCCAATCAACAGCCCCTACAACCACAAAAAGGAATGGAGTCATTAGCACTTATGGTTTGTAAATGGCACCCAGAATTATGTTGCACGAAGCACAATTTCACATCATTCTGGGTTCATTTGTGTGAAAACAAGGTCCAATCAGGCTGAAACGTTACAGGAAGGTAGAATCTA
Source organism: Nothobranchius furzeri (assembly GCF_043380555.1). NCBI lineage: Eukaryota > Metazoa > Chordata > Actinopteri > Cyprinodontiformes > Nothobranchiidae > Nothobranchius > Nothobranchius furzeri. The sequence continues at coordinate 15,728,468 of NC_091750.1, forward strand.
TTGAGTTGTAAGTGATCTGAACGTTTCATGATGATAGCACTTTCCTAAGGGGGTCAAACCATGTCCCAAAGGTCACCGGATCTGGTGTCAATTTAAAGAAGTAGTCCAGTTACACATTTGTGGGCTTATAACTTGGCTTCTGAATGTCCTAGAGAGATCAGGTTTGTTTTAGTGTTCTCCAACCAACAGCCCCTGCAACCACAAAAAGGAATGGAGTCATTAGCACTTATGGTTTTTAAATGGCACCCAGAATTATGTTGCACGAAGCACAATTTCACATCATTCTGGGTTCATTTGTGTGAAAACAAGGTCCAATCAGGCTGAAACGTTACAAGAAGGTAGAATCTATTGAGTTGTAAGTGATCTGAACGTTTTATGATGATCGCACATTCCTATAGGGGGTCAAACCATGTCCCAAAGGTCACCGGGCCTGGTGTCACTTTAAAGAAGTAGTCCAGTTACACCTTTGTGGGCTTATAACTTGGCTTCTGAATGTCCTAGAGAGATCAGGTTTGTTTTAATGTACTCCAATCAACAGCCCCTACATTCACAAAAAGGAATGGAGTCAATAGCACTTATGGTTTGTAAATGGCACCCAGAATTATGTTGCACGAAGCACAATTTCACATCATTCTGGGTCCATTTGTGTGAAAACAAGGTCCAATCAGGCTGAAACGTTACAAGAAGGTAGAATCTATTGAGTTGTAAGTGATCTGAACGTTTCATGATGATCACACATTCCTATAGGGGGTCAAACCATGTCCCATAGGTCACCGGGCCTGGTGTCACTTTAAAGAAGTAGTCCAGTTACACCTTTGTGGGCTTATAACTTGGCTTCTGAATATCCTAGAGAGATCAGGTTTGTTTTAATGTACTCCAATCAACAGCCCCTACAACCACAAAAAGGAATGGAGTCATTAGCACTTATGGTTTTTAAATGGCACCCAGAATTATGTTGCACAAAGCACAATTTCACATAATTCTGGGTTCAGTTGTGTGAAAACAAGGTCCAATCAGGCTGAAACGTTACAAGAAGGTAGAATCTATTGAGTTGTAAGTGATCTGAATGTTTCATGATGATCGCACATTCCTATAAGGGGTCAAACCATGTCCCAAAGGTCACCGGATCTGGTGTCAATTTAAAGAGGTAGTCCAGTTACACATTTGTGGGCTTATAACTTGGCATCTGAATGTCCTAGAGAGATCAGGTTTGTTTTAGTGTACTCCAATCAACAGCCCCTACAACCACAAAAAGGAATTGAGTCATTAGCACTAATGGTTTGTAAATGGCACCCAGAATTCTGTTGAACGAAGCACAATTTAACATCATTCTGGGTTCATTTGTGTGAAAACAAGGTCCAATCAGGCTGAAACGTTACAGGAAGGTAGAATCTATTGAGTTGTAAGTGAGCTGAACGTTTCATGATGATAGCACTTTCCTAAGGGGGTCAAACCATGTCCCAGAGGTCACCGGATCTGGTGTCAATTTAAAGAAGTAGTCCAGTTACACATTTGTGGGCTTATAACTTGGCTTCTGAATGTCCTAGAGAGATCAGGTTTGTTTTAGTGTACTCCAACCAACAGCCCCTGCAACCACAAAAAGGAATGGAGTCATTAGCACTTATGGTTTTTAAATGGCACCCAGAATTATGTTGCACGAAGCACAATTTCACATCATTCTGGGTTCATTTGTGTGAAAACAAGGTCCAATCAGGCTGAAACGTTACAAGAAGGTAGAATCTATTGAGTTGTAAGTGATCTGAATGTTTCATGATGATCGCACATTCCTATAAGGGGTCAAACCATGTCCCAAAGGTCACCGGATCTGGTGTCAATTTGAAGAAGTAGTCCAGTTACACATTTGTGGGCTTATAACTTGGCTTCTGAATGTCCTAGAGAGATCAGGTTTGGTTTAATGTACTCCAATCAACAGCCCCTACATTCACAAAAATGAATGGAGTCATTAGCACTTATGGTTTGTAAATGGCACCCAGAATTATGTTGCACGAAGCACAATTTCACATCATTCTGGGTCCATTTGTGTGAAAACAAGGTCCAATCAGGCTGAAACGTTAAAAGAAGGTAGAATCTATTGAGTTGTAAGTGATCTGAATGTTTCATGATGATCGCACATTCCTATAGGGGTTAAAACCATGTCCCAAAGGTCACCAGGCCTGGTGTCACTTTAAAGAAGTTGTCCAGTTACACATTTGTGGGCTTATAACTTGGCTTCTGAATGTCCTAGAGAGATCAGGTTTAATTTAGTGTACTCCATTCAACAGCCGCTACAACCACAAAAAGGAATGGAGTCATTAGCACTTATGGTTTGTAAATGGCACCCAGAATTATGTTGCACGAAGCACAATTTCACATCATTCTGGGTCCATTTGTGTGAAAACAAGGTCCAATCAGGCTGAAACGTTACAAGAAGGTAGAATCTATTGAGTTGTAAGTGATCTGAATGTTTCATGATGATCGCACATTCCTATAAGGGGTCAAACCATGTCCCAAAGGTCACCGGATCTGGTGTCAATTTAAAGAAGTAGTCCAGTTACACATTTGTGGGCTTATAACTTGGCTTCTGAATGTCCTAGAGAGATCAGGTTTGTTTTAGTGTACTCCAATCAACAGCCCCTACAACCACAAAAAGGAATGGAGTCATTAGCACTTATGGTTTTTAAATGGCACCCAGAATTATGTTGCACGAAGCACAATTTCACATCATTCTGGGTTCATTTGTGTGAAAACAAGGTCCAATCAGGCAGAAACGTTACAGGAAGGTAGAATCTATTGAGTTGTAAGTGATCTGAACGTTTCATGATGATAGCACTTTTCTAAGGGGGTCAAACCATGTCCCAAAGGTCACCAGATCTGGTGTCAATTTAAAGAAGTAGTCCAGTTACACATTTGTGGGCTTATAACTTGGCTTCTGAATGTCCTAGAGAGATCAGGTTTGTTTTAGTGTTCTCCAACCAACAGCCCCTGCAACCACAAAAAGGAATGGAGTCATTAGCACTTATGGTTTTTAAATGGCACCCAGAATTATGTTGCACGAAGCACAATTTCACATCATTCTGGGTTCATTTGTGTAAAAACAAGGTCCAATCAGGCTGAAACGTTACAAGAAGGTAGAATCTATTGAGTTGTAAGTGATCTGAACGTTTTATGATGATCGCACATTCCTATAGGGGGTCAAACCATGTCCCAAAGGTCACCGGGCCTGGTGTCACTTTAAAGAAGTAGTCCAGTTACACCTTTGTGGGCTTATAACTTGGCTTCTGATTGTCCTAGAGAGATCAGGTTTGTTTTAATGTACTCCAATCAACAGCCCCTACATTCACAAAAAGGAATGGAGTCATTAGCACTTATGGTTTGTAAATGGCACCCAGAATTATGTTGCACGAAGCACAATTTCACATCATTCTGGGTCCATTTGTGTGAAAACAAGGTCCAATCAGGCTGAAACGTTACAAGAAGGTAGAATCTATTGAGTTGTAAGTGATCTGAACGTTTCATGATGATCGCACATTCCTATAGGGGTTAAAACCATGTCCCAAAGGTCACCAGGCCTGGTGTCACTTTAAAGAAGTTGTCCAGTTACACATTTGTGGGCTTATAACTTGGCTTCTGAGTGTCCTAGAGAGATCAGGTTTAATTTAGTGTACTCCAATCAACAGCCGCTACAACAACAAAAAGGAATGGAGTCATTAGCACTTATGGTTTGTAAATGGCACCCAGAATTATGTTGCACGAAGCACAATTTCACATCATTCTGGGTCCATTTGTGTGAAAACAAGGTCCAATCAGGCTGAAACGTTACAAGAAGGTAGAATCTATTGAGTTGTAAGTGATCTGAATGTTTCATGATGATCGCACATTCCTATAAGGGGTCAAACCATGTCCCAAAGGTCACCGGATCTGGTGTCAATTTAAAGAAGTAGTCCAGTTACACATTTGTGGGCTTATAACTTGGCTTCTGAATGTCCTAGAGAGATCAGGTTTGTCTTAGTGTACTCCAATCAACAGCCCCTACAACCACAAAAAGGAATGTAGTCATTAGCACTTATGGTTTGTAAATGGCACCCAGAATTATGTTGCACGAAGCACAATTTCACATCATTCTGGGTTCATTTGTGTGAAAACAAGGTCCAATCAGGCTGAAACGTTACAAGAAGGTAGAATCTATTGAGTTGTAAGTGATCTGAACGTTTCATGATGATCGCACATTCCAATAGGGGGTCAAACCATGTCCCATAGGTCACCGGGCCTGGTGTCACTTTAAAGAAGTAGTCCAGTTACACCTTTGTGGGCTTATAACTTGGCTTCTGAATATCCTAGAGAGATCAGGTTTGTTTTAATGTACTCCAATCAACAGCCCCTACAACCACAAAAAGGAATGGAGTCATTAGCACTTATGGTTTTTAAATGGCACCCAGAATTATGTTGCACAAAGCACAATTTCACATAATTCTGGGTTCAGTTGTGTGAAAACAAGGTCCAATCAGGCTGAAACGTTACAGGAAGGTAGAATCTATTGAGTTGTAAGTGATCTGAACGTTTCATGATGATCGCACATTCCTATAGGGGGTCAAACCATGTCCCAAAGGTCACCGGGCCTGGTGTCACTTTAAAGAAGTAGTCCAGTTACACCTTTGTGGGCTTATAACTTGGCTTCTGAATGTCCTAGAGAGATCAGGTTTGTTTTAATGTACTCTAATCAACAGCCCCTACATTCACAAAAAGGAATGGAGTCATTAGCACTTATGGTTTGTAAATGGCACCCAGAATTATGTTGCACAAAGCACAATTTCACATCATTCTGGGTTCATTTGTGTGAAAACAAGGTCCAATCAGGCTGAAACGTTACAAGAAGGTAGAATCTATTGAGTTGTAAGTGATCTGAACGTTTCATGATGAACGCACATTCCTATAGGGGGTCAAACCATGTCCCATAGGTCACCGGGCCTGGTGTCACTTTAAAGAAGTAGTCCAGTTACACCTTTGTGGGCTTATAACTTGGCTTCTGAATATCCTAGAGAGATCAGGTTTGTTTTAATGTACTCCAATCAACAGCCCCTACAACCACAAAAAGGAATGGAGTCATTAGCACTTATGGTTTTCAAATGGCACCCAGAATTATGTTGCACAAAGCACAATTTCACATAATTCTGGGTTCAGTTGTGTGAAAACAAGGTCCAATCAGGCTGAAACGTTACAGGAAGGTAGAATCTATTGAGTTGTAAGTGATCTGAACGTTTCATGATGATCGCACATTCCTATAGGGGGTCAAACCATGTCCCAAAGGTCACCGGGCCTGGTGTCACTTTAAAGAAGTAGTCCAGTTACACATTTGTGGGCTTATAACTTGGCTTCTGAATGTCCTAGAGAGATCAGGTTTGTTTTAGTGTACTCCAATCAACAGCCCCTACAACCACAAAAAGGAATGGAGTCATTAGCACTTATGGTTTGTAAATGGCACCCAGAATTATTTTGCACGAAGCACAATTTCACATCATTCTGGGTCCATTTGTGTGATAACAAGGTCCAATCAGGCTGAAACGTTACAAGAAGGTAGAATCTATTGAGTTGTAAGTGATCTGAATGTTTCATGATGATCGCACATTCCTATAAGGGGTCAAACCATGTCCCAAAGGTCACCGGATCTGGTGTCAATTTAAAGAGGTAGTCCAGTTACACATTTGTGGGCTTATAACTTGGCATCTGAATGTCCTAGAGAGATCAGGTTTGTTTTAGTGTACTCCAATCAACAGCCCCTACAACCACAAAAAGGAATGGAGTCATTAGCACTAATGGTTTGTAAATGGCACCCAGAATTATGTTGAACGAAGCACAATTTAACATCATTCTGGGTTCATTTGTTTGAAAACAAGGTCCAATCAGGCTGAAACGTTACAGGAAGGTAGAATCTATTGAGTTGTAAGTGAGCTGAACGTTTCATGATGATAGCACTTTCCTAAGGGGGTCAAACCATGTCCCAAAGGTCACCGGATCTAGTGTCAATTTAAAGAAGTAGTCCAGTTACACATTTGTGGGCTTATAACTTGGCTTCTGAATGTCCTAGAGAGATCAGGTTTGTTTTAGTGTACTCCAACCAACAGCCCCTGCAACCACAAATAGGAATGGAGTCATTAGCACTTATGGTTTTTAAATGGCACCCAGAATTATGTTGCACGAAGCACAATTTCACATCATTCTGGGTTCATTTGTGTGAAAACAAGGTCCAATCAGGCTGAAACGTTACAAGAAGGTAGAATCTATTGAGTTGTAAGTGATCTGAATGTTTCATGATGATAGCACATTCCAATAGGGGGTCAAACCATGTCCCATAGGTCACCCGGCCTGGTGTCACTTTAAAGAAGTAGTCCAGTTACACCTTTGTGGGCTTATAACTTGGCTTCTGAATATCCTAGAGAGATCAGGTTTGTTTTAATGTACTCCAATCAACAGCCCCTACAACCACAAAAAGGAATGGAGTCATTAGCACTTATGGTTTTTAAATGGCACCCAGAATTATGTTGCACAAAGCACAATTTCACATAATTCTGGGTTCAGTTGTGTGAAAACAAGGTCCAATCAGGCTGAAACGTTACAGGAAGGTAGAACCTATTGAGTTGTAAGTGATCTGAACGTTTCATGATGATCGCACATTCCTATAGGGGGTCAAACCATGTCCCAAAGGTCACCGGGCCTGGTGTCACTTTAAAGAAGTAGTCCAGTTACACCTTTGTGGGCTTATAACTTGGCTTCTGAATGTCCTAGAGAGATCAGGTTTGTTTTAATGTACTCTAATCAACAGCCCCTACATTCACAAAAAGGAATGGAGTCATTAGCACTTATGGTTTGTAAATGGCACCCAGAATTATGTTGCACAAAGCACAATTTCACATCATTCTGGGTTCATTTGTGTGAAAACAAGGTCCAATCAGGCTGAAACGTTACAAGAAGGTAGAATCTATTGAGTTGTAAGTGATCTGAACGTTTCATGATGAACGCACATTCCTATAGGGGGTCAAACCATGTCCCATAGGTCACCGGGCCTGGTGTCACTTTAAAGAAGTAGTCCAGTTACACCTTTGTGGGCTTATAACTTGGCTTCTGAATATCCTAGAGAGATCAGGTTTGTTTTAATGTACTCCAATCAACAGCCCCTACAACCACAAAAAGGAATGGAGTCATTAGCACTTATGGTTTTCAAATGGCACCCAGAATTATGTTGCACAAAGCACAATTTCACATAATTCTGGGTTCAGTTGTGTGAAAACAAGGTCCAATCAGGCTGAAACGTTACAGGAAGGTAGAATCTATTGAGTTGTAAGTGATCTGAACGTTTCATGATGATCGCACATTCCTATAGGGGGTCAAACCATGTCCCAAAGGTCACCGGGCCTGGTGTCACTTTAAAGAAGTAGTCCAGTTACACATTTGTGGGCTTATAACTTGGCTTCTGAATGTCCTAGAGAGATCAGGTTTGTTTTAGTGTACTCCAATCAACAGCCCCTACAACCACAAAAAGGAATGGAGTCATTAGCACTAATGGTTTGTAAATGGCACCCAGAATTATTTTGCACGAAGCACAATTTCACATCATTCTGGGTCCATTTGTGTGAAAACAAGGTCCAATCAGGCTGAAACGTTACAAGAAGGTAGAATCTATTGAGTTGTAAGTGATCTGAACGTTTCATGATGATCGCACATTCCTATAAGGGGTCAAACCATGTCCCAAAGGTCACCGGATCTGGTGTCAATTTAAAGAGGTAGTCCAGTTACACATTTGTGGGCTTATAACTTGGCATCTGAATGTCCTAGAGAGATCAGGTTTGTTTTAGTGTACTCCAATCAACAGCCCCTACAACCACAAAAAGGAATGGAGTCATTAGCACTAATGGTTTGTAAATGGCACCCAGAATTATGTTGAACGAAGCACAATTTAACATCATTCTGGGTTCATTTGTTTGAAAACAAGGTCCAATCAGGCTGAAACGTTACAGGAAGGTAGAATCTATTGAGTTGTAAGTGAGCTGAACGTTTCATGATGATAGCACTTTCCTAAGGGGGTCAAACCATGTCCCAAAGGTCACCGGATCTAGTGTCAATTTAAAGAAGTAGTCCAGTTACACATTTGTGGGCTTATAACTTGGCTTCTGAATGTCCTAGAGAGATCAGGTTTGTTTTAGTGTACTCCAACCAACAGCCCCTGCAACCACAAATAGGAATGGAGTCATTAGCACTTATGGTTTTTAAATGGCACCCAGAATTATGTTGCACGAAGCACAATTTCACATCATTCTGGGTTCATTTGTGTGAAAACAAGGTCCAATCAGGCTGAAACGTTACAAGAAGGTAGAATCTATTGAGTTGTAAGTGATCTGAATGTTTCATGATGATCACACATTCCTATAAGGGGTCAAACCATGTCCCAAAGGTCACCGGATCTGGTGTCAATTTAAAGAAGTAGTCCAGTTACACATTTGTGGGCTTATAACTTGGCTTCTGAATGTCCTAGAGAGATCAGGTTTGTTTTAATGTACTCCAATCAACAGCCCCTACATTCACAAAAATGAATGGAGTCATTAGCACTTATGGTTTGTAAATGGCACCCAGAATTATGTTGCACGAAGCACAATTTCACATCATTCTGGGTCCATTTGTGTGAAAACAAGGTCCAATCAGGCTGAAACGTTACAAGAAGGTAGAATCTATTGAGTTGTAAGTGATCTGAACGTTTCATGATGAACGCACATTCCTATAGGGGGTCAAACCATGTCCCATAGGTCACCGGGCCTGGTGTCACTTTAAAGAAGTAGTCCAGTTACACCTTTGTGGGCTTATAACTTGGCTTCTGAATATCCTAGAGAGATCAGGTTTGTTTTAATGTACTCCAATCAACAGCCCCTACAACCACAAAAAGGAATGGAGTCATTAGCACTTATGGTTTGTAAATGGCACCCAGAATTATGTTGCACGAAGCACAATTTCACATCATTCTGGGTCCATTTGTGTGAAAACAAGGTCCAATCAGGCTGAAACGTTACAAGAAGGTAGAATCTATTGAGTTGTAAGTGATCTGAACGTTTCATGATGATCGCACATTCCTATAGGGGTTAAAACCATGTCCCAAAGGTCACCAGGCCTGGTGTCACTTTAAAGAAGTTGTCCAGTTACACATTTGTGGGCTTATAACTTGGCTTCTGAGTGTCCTAGAGAGATCAGGTTTAATTTAGTGTACTCCAATCAACAGCCGCTACAACAACAAAAAGGAATGGAGTCATTAGCACTTATGGTTTTTAAATGGCTCCCAGAATTATGTTGCACGAAGCACAATTTCACATCATTCTGGGTTCATTTGTGTGAAAACAAGGTGCAATCAGGCTGAAACGTTACAGGAAGGTAGAATCTATTGAGCTGTAAGTGATCTGAATGTTTCATGATGATAGCACTTTCCTAAGGGGGTCAAACCATGTCCCAAAGGTCACCGGATCTGGTGTCAATTTAAAGAAGTAGTCCACTTACACATTTGTGGGCTTATAACTTGGCTTCTGAATATCTTAGAGAGTTCAGGTTTGTTTTACAGTACTCCAATTAACAGCCCCCATTACCACAAAAAGGAATGGAGTCATTAGCACTTATGGTTTTTAAATGGCACCCAGAATTATGTTGCACGAAGCACAATTTCACATCATTCTGGGTTCATTTGTGTGAAAACAAGGTCCAATCAGGCTGAAACGTTACAGGAAGGTAGGATCTATTGAGTTGTAAGTGATCTGAACGTTTCATGATGATAGCACTTTTCTAAGGGGGTCAAACCATGTCCCAAAGGTCACCAGATCTGGTGTCAATTTAAAGAAGTAGTCCAGTTACACATTTGTGGGCTTATAACTTGGCTTCTGAATGTCCTAGAGAGATCAGGTTTGTTTTAGTGTACTCCAAACAACAGCCCCTACAACCACAAAAAGGAATGGAGTCATTAGCACTTATGGTTTTTAAATGGCACCCAGAATTATGTTGCACGAAGCACAATTTCACATCATTCTGAGTTCATTTGTGTGAAAACAAGGTCCAATCAGGCTGAAACGTTACAAGAAGGTAGAATCTATTGAGTTGTAAGTGATCTGAACGTTTCATGATGATCGCACATTCCTATAGGGGGTCAAACCATGTCCCAAAGGTCACCGGGCCTGGTGTCACTTTAAAGAAGTAGTCCAGTTACACCTTTGTGGGCTTATAACTTGGCTTCTGAATGTCCTAGAGAGATCGGGTTTGTTTTAATGTACTCTAATCAACAGCCCCTACATTCACAAAAAGGAATGGAGTCATTAGCACTTATGGTTTGTAAATGGCACCCAGAATTATGTTGCACGAAGCACAATTTCACATCATTCTGGGTTCATTTGTGTGAAAACAAGGTCCAATCAGGCTGAAACGTTACAAGAAGGTAGAATCTATTGAGTTGTAAGTGATCTGAACGTTTCATGATGATCGCACATTCCAATAGGGGGTCAAACCATGTCCCATAGGTCACCGGGCCTGGTGTCACTTTAAAGAAGTAGTCCAGTTACACCTTTGTGGGCTTATAACTTGGCTTCTGAATATCCTAGAGAGATCAGGTTTGTTTTAATGTACTCCAATCAACAGCCCCTACAACCACAAAAAGGAATGGAGTCATTAGCACTTATGGTTTTTAAATGGCACCCAGAATTATGTTGCACAAAGCACAATTTCACATAATTCTGGGTTCAGTTGTGTGAAAACAAGGTCCAATCAGGCTGAAACGTTACAGGAAGGTAGAATCTATTGAGTTGTAAGTGATCTGAACGTTTCATGATGATCGCACATTCCTATAGGGGGTCAAACCATGTCCCAAAGGTCACCGGGCCTGGTGTCACTTTAAAGAAGTAGTCCAGTTACACCTTTGTGGGCTTATAACTTGGCTTCTGAATGTCCTAGAGAGATCAGGTTTGTTTTAATGTACTCTAATCAACAGCCCCTACATTCACAAAAAGGAATGGAGTCATTAGCACTTATGGTTTGTAAATGGCACCCAGAATTATGTTGCACAAAGCACAATTTCACATCATTCTGGGTTCATTTGTGTGAAAACAAGGTCCAATCAGGCTGAAACGTTACAAGAAGGTAGAATCTATTGAGTTGTAAGTGATCTGAACGTTTCATGATGAACGCACATTCCTATAGGGGGTCAAACCATGTCCCATAGGTCACCGGGCCTGGTGTCACTTTAAAGCAGTAGTCCAGTTACACCTTTGTGGGCTTATAACTTGGCTTCTGAATATCCTAGAGAGATCAGGTTTGTTTTAATGTACTCCAATCAACAGCCCCCATTACCACAAAAAGGAATGGAGTCATTAGCACTTATGGTTTTCAAATGGCACCCAGAATTATGTTGCACAAAGCACAATTTCACATAATTCTGGGTTCAGTTGTGTGAAAACAAGGTCCAATCAGGCTGAAACGTTACAGGAAGGTAGAATCTATGGAGTTGTAAGTGATCTGAACGTTTCATGATGATCGCACATTCCTATAGGGGGTCAAACCATGTCCCAAAGGTCACCGGGCCTGGTGTCACTTTAAAGAAGTAGTCCAGTTACACATTTGTGGGCTTATAACTTGGCTTCTGAATGTCCTAGAGAGATCAGGTTTGTTTTAGTGTACTCCAATCAACAGCCCCTACAACCACAAAAAGGAATGGAGTCATTAGCACTTATGGTTTGTAAATGGCACCCAGAATTATTTTGCACGAAGCACAATTTCACATCATTCTGGGTCCATTTGTGTGAAAACAAGGTCCAATCAGGCTGAAACGTTACAAGAAGGTAGAATCTATTGAGTTGTAAGTGATCTGAATGTTTCATGATGATCGCACATTCCTATAAGGGGTCAAACCATGTCCCAAAGGTCACCGGATCTGGTGTCAATTTAAAGAGGTAGTCCAGTTACACATTTGTGGGCTTATAACTTGGCATCTGAATGTCCTAGAGAGATCAGGTTTGTTTTAGTGTACTCCAATCAACAGCCCCTACAACCACAAAAAGGAATGGAGTCATTAGCACTAATGGTTTGTAAATGGCACCCAGAATTATGTTGAACGAAGCACAATTTAACATCATTCTGGGTTCATTTGTTTGAAAACAAGGTCCAATCAGGCTGAAACGTTACAGGAAGGTAGAATCTATTGAGTTGTAAGTGAGCTGAACGTTTCATGATGATAGCACTTTCCTAAGGGGGTCAAACCATGTCCCAAAGGTCACCGGATCTAGTGTCAATTTAAAGAAGTAGTCCAGTTACACATTTGTGGGCTTATAACTTGGCTTCTGAATGTCCTAGAGAGATCAGGTTTGTTTTAGTGTACTCCAACCAACAGCCCCTGCAACCACAAATAGGAATGGAGTCATTAGCACTTATGGTTTTTAAATGGCACCCAGAATTATGTTGCACGAAGCACAATTTCACATCATTCTGGGTTCATTTGTGTGAAAACAAGGTCCAATCAGGCTGAAACGTTACAAGAAGGTAGAATCTATTGAGTTGTAAGTGATCTGAATGTTTCATGATGATCACACATTCCTATAAGGGGTCAAACCATGTCCCAAAGGTCACCGGATCTGGTGTCAATTTAAAGAAGTAGTCCAGTTACACATTTGTGGGCTTATAACTTGGCTTCTGAATGTCCTAGAGAGATCAGGTTTGTTTTAATGTACTCCAATCAACAGCCCCTACATTCACAAAAATGAATGGAGTCATTAGCACTTATGGTTTGTAAATGGCACCCAGAATTATGTTGCACGAAGCACAATTTCACATCATTCTGGGTCCATTTGTGTGAAAACAAGGTCCAATCAGGCTGAAACGTTACAAGAAGGTAGAATCTATTGAGTTGTAAGTGATCTGAACGTTTCATGATGAACGCACATTCCTATAGGGGGTCAAACCATGTCCCATAGGTCACCGGGCCTGGTGTCACTTTAAAGAAGTAGTCCAGTTACACCTTTGTGGGCTTATAACTTGGCTTCTGAATATCCTAGAGAGATCAGGTTTGTTTTAATGTACTCCAATCAACAGCCCCTACAACCACAAAAAGGAATGGAGTCATTAGCACTTATGGTTTTCAAATGCACCCAGAATTATGTTGCACAAAGCACAATTTCACATAATTCTGGGTTCAGTTGTGTGAAAACAAGGTCCAATCAGGCTGAAACGTTACAGGAAGGTAGAATCTATTGAGTTGTAAGTGATCTGAACGTTTCATGATGATCGCACATTCCTATAGGGGGTCAAACCATGTCCCAAAGGTCACCGGGCCTGGTGTCACTTTAAAGAAGTAGTCCAGTTACACATTTGTGGGCTTATAACTTGGCTTCTGAATGTCCTAGAGAGATCAGGTTTGTTTTAGTGTACTCCAATCAACAGCCCCTACAACCACAAAAAGGAATGGAGTCATTAGCACTTATGGTTTGTAAATGGCACCCAGAATTATTTTGCACGAAGCACAATTTCACATCATTCTGGGTCCATTTGTGTGAAAACAAGGTCCAATCAGGCTGAAACGTTACAAGAAGGTAGAATCTATTGAGTTGTAAGTGATCTGAATGTTTCATGATGATCGCACATTCCTATAAGGGGTCAAACCATGTCCCAAAGGTCACCGGATCTGGTGTCAATTTAAAGAGGTAGTCCAGTTACACATTTGTGGGCTTATAACTTGGCATCTGAATGTCCTAGAGAGATCAGGTTTGTTTTAGTGTACTCCAATCAACAGCCCCTACAACCACAAAAAGGAATGGAGTCATTAGCACTAATGGTTTGTAAATGGCACCCAGAATTATGTTGAACGAAGCACAATTTAACATCATTCTGGGTTCATTTGTTTGAAAACAAGGTCCAATCAGGCTGAAACGTTACAGGAAGGTAGAATCTATTGAGTTGTAAGTGAGCTGAACGTTTCATGATGATAGCACTTTCCTAAGGGGGTCAAACCATGTCCCAAAGGTCACCGGATCTAGTGTCAATTTAAAGAAGTAGTCCAGTTACACATTTGTGGGCTTATAACTTGGCTTCTGAATGTCCTAGAGAGATCAGGTTTGTTTTAGTGTACTCCAACCAACAGCCCCTGCAACCACAAATAGGAATGGAGTCATTAGCACTTATGGTTTTTAAATGGCACCCAGAATTATGTTGCACGAAGCACAATTTCACATCATTCTGGGTTCATTTGTGTGAAAACAAGGTCCAATCAGGCTGAAACGTTACAAGAAGGTAGAATCTATTGAGTTGTAAGTGATCTGAATGTTTCATGAAGATCACACATTCCTATAAGGGGTCAAACCATGTCCCAAAGGTCACCGGATCTGGTGTCAATTTAAAGAAGTAGTCCAGTTACACATTTGTGGGCTTATAACTTGGCTTCTGAATGTCCTAGAGAGATCAGGTTTGTTTTAATGTACTCCAATCAACAGCCCCTACATTCACAAAAATGAATGGAGTCATTAGCACTTATGGTTTGTAAATGGCACCCAGAATTATGTTGCACGAAGCACAATTTCACATCATTCTGGGTCCATTTGTGTGAAAACAAGGTCCAATCAGGCTGAAACGTTAAAAGAAGGTAGAATCTATTGAATTGTAAGTGATCTGAATGTTTCATGATGATCGCACATTCCTATAGGGGTTAAAACCATGTCCCAAAGGTCACGAGGCCTGGTGTCACTTTAAAGAAGTTGTCCAGGTACACATTTGTGGGCTTATAACTTGGCTTCTGAATGTCCTAGAGAGATCAGGTTTAATTTAGTGTACTCCAATCAACAGCCGCTACAACCACAAAAAGGAATGGAGTCATTGGCACTTATGGTTTGTAAATGGCACCCAGAATTATGTTGCACGAAGCACAATTTCACATCATTCTGGGTCCATTTGTGTGAAAACAAGGTCCAATCAGGCTGAAACGTTACAAGACGGTAGAAGCTATTGAGTTGTAAGTGATCTGAATGTTTCATGATGATCGCACATTCCTATAAGGGGTCAAACCATGTCCCAAAGGTCACCGGATCTGGTGTCAATTTAAAGAGGTAGTCCAGTTACACATTAGTGGGCTTATAACTTGGCATCTGAATGTCCTAGAGAGATCAGGTTTGTTTTAGTGTACTCCAATCAACAGCCCCTACAACCACAAAAAGGAATCGAGTCATTAGCACTAATGGTTTGTAAATGGCACCCAGAATTATGTTGAACGAAGCACAATTTAACATCATTCTGGGTTCATTTGTTTGAAAACAAGGTCCAATCAGGCTGAAACGTTACAGGAAGGTGGAATCTATTGAGTTGTAAGTGAGCTGAACGTTTCATGATGATAGCACTTTCCTAAGGGGGTCAAACCATGTCCCAAAGGTCACCGGATCTAGTGTCAATTTAAAGAAGTAGTCCAGTTACACATTTGTGGGCTTATAACTTGGCTTCTGAATGTCCTAGAGAGATCAGGTTTGTTTTAGTGTACTCCAACCAACAGCCCCTGCAACCACAAATAGGAATGGAGTCATTAGCACTTATGGTTTTTAAATGGCACCCAGAATTATGTTGCACGAAGCACAATTTCACATCATTCTGGGTTCATTTGTGTGAAAACAAGGTCCAATCAGGCTGAAACGTTACAAGAAGGTAGAATCTATTGAGTTGTAAGTGATCTGAATGTTTCATGATGATCGCACATTCCTATAAGGGGTCAAACCATGTCCCAAAGGTCACTGGATCTGGTGTCAATTTAAAGAAGTAGTCCAGTTACACATTTGTGGGCTTATAACTTGGCTTCTGAATGTCCTAGAGAGATCAGGTTTGTTTTAATGTACTCCAATCAACAGCCCCTACATTCACAAAAATGAATGGAGTCATTAGCACTTATGGTTTGTAAATGGCACCCAGAATTATGTTGCACGAAGCACAATTTCACATCATTCTGGGTCCATTTGCGTGAAAACAAGGTCCAATCAGGCTGAAACGTTAAAAGAAGGTAGAATCTATTGAGTTGTAAGTGATCTGAATGTTTCATGATGATCGCACATTCCTATAGGGGTTAAAACCATGTCCCAAAGGTCACCAGGCCTGGTGTCACTTTAAAGAAGTTGTCCAGTTACACATTTGTGGGCTTATAACCTGGCTTCTGAATGTCCTAGAGAGATCAGGTTTAATTTAGTGTACTCCAATCAACAGCCGCTACAACCACAAAAAGGAATGGAGTCATTGGCACTTATGGTTTGTAAATGGCACCCAGAATTATGTTGCACGAAGCACAATTTCACATCATTCTGGGTCCATTTGTGTGAAAACAAGGTCCAATCAGGCTGAAACGTTACAAGACGGTAGAAGCTATTGAGTTGTAAGTGATCTGAATGTTTCATGATGATCGCACATTCCTATAAGGGGTCAAACCATGTCCCAAAGGTCACCGGATCTGGTGTCAATTTAAAGAAGTAGTCCAGTTACACATTTGTGGGCTTATAACTTGGCTTCTGAATGTCCTAGAGAGATCAGGTTTGTTTTAGTGTACTCCAACCAACAGCCCCTGCAACCACAAATAGGAATGGAGTCATTAGCACTTATGGTTTTTAAATGGCACCCAGAATTATGTTGCACGAAGCACAATTTCACATCATTCTGGGTTCATTTGTGTGAAAACAAGGTCCAATCAGGCTGAAACGTTACAAGAAGGTAGAATCTATTGAGTTGTAAGTGATCTGAATGTTTCATGATGATCGCACATTCCTATAAGGGGTCAAACCATGTCCCAAAGGTCACTGGATCTGGTGTCAATTTAAAGAAGTAGTCCAGTTACACATTTGTGGGCTTATAACTTGGCTTCTGAATGTCCTAGAGAGATCAGGTTTGTTTTAATGTACTCCAATCAACAGCCCCTACATTCACAAAAATGAATGGAGTCATTAGCACTTATGGTTTGTAAATGGCACCCAGAATTATGTTGCACGAAGCACAATTTCACATCATTCTGGGTCCATTTGTGTGAAAACAAGGTCCAATCAGGCTGAAACGTTAAAAGAAGGTAGAATCTATTGAGTTGTAAGTGATCTGAATGTTTCATGATGATCGCACATTCCTATAGGGGTTAAAACCATGTCCCAAAGGTCACCAGGCCTGGTGTCACTTTAAAGAAGTTGTCCAGTTACACATTTGTGGGCTTATAACTTGGCTTCTGAATGTCCTAGAGAGATCAGGTTTAATTTAGTGTACTCCAATCAACAGCCGCTACAACCACAAAAAGGAATGGAGTCATTGGCACTTATGGTTTTTAAATGGCACCCAGAATTATGTTGCACGAAGCACAATTTCACATCATTCTGGGTCCATTTGTGTGAAAACAAGGTCCAATCAGGCTGAAACGTTACAAGACGGTAGAAGCTATTGAGTTGTAAGTGATCTGAATGTTTCATGATGATCGCACATTCCTATAAGGGGTCAAACCATGTCCCAAAGGTCACCGGATCTGGTGTCAATTTAAAGAAGTAGTCCAGTTACACATTTGTGGGCTTATAACTTGGCTTCTGAATGTCCTAGAGAGATCAGGTTTGTTTTAGTGTACTCCAATCAACAGCCCCTACAACCACAAAAAGGAATGTAGTCATTAGCACTTATGGTTTTTAAATGGCTCCCAGAATTATGTTGCACGAAGCACAATTTCACATCATTCTGGGTTCATTTGTGTTAAAACAAGGTCCAATCAGGCTGAAACGTTACAGGAAGGTAGAATCTATTGAGCTGTAAGTGATCTGAATGTTTCATGATGATAGCACTTTCCTAAGGGGGTCAAACCATGTCCCAAAGGTCACCAGATCTGGTGTCAATTTAAAGAAGTAGTCCAGTTACACATTTGTGGGCTTATAACTTGGCTTCTGAATGTCCTAGAGAGATCAGGTTTGTTTTAGTGTACTCCAACCAACAGCCCCTGCAACCACAAATAGGAATGGAGTCATTAGCACTTATGGTTTTTAAATGGCACCCAGAATTATGTTGCACGAAGCACAATTTCACATCATTCTGGGTTCATTTGTGTGAAAACAAGGTCCAATCAGGCTGAAACGTTACAAGAAGGTAGAATCTATTGAGTTGTAAGTGATCTGAATGTTTCATGATGATCGCACATTCCTATAAGGGGTCAAACCATGTCCCAAAGGTCACCGGATCTGGTGTCAATTTAAAGAAGTAGTCCAGTTACACATTTGTGGGCTTGTAACTTGGCTTCTGAATGTCCTAGAGAGATCAGGTTTGTTTTAATGTACTCCAATCAACAGCCCCTACATTCACAAAAATGAATGGAGTCATTAGCACTTATGGTTTGTAAATGGCACCCAGAATTATGTTGCACGAAGCACAATTTCACATCATTCTGGGTCCAGTTGTGTGAAAACAAGGTCCAATCAGGCTGAAACGTTACAAGAAGGTAGAATCTATTGAGTTGTAAGAGATCTGAACGTTTCATGATGATCGCACATTCCTATAGGGGGTCAAACAATGTCCCAAAGGTCACCGGGCCTGGTGTCACTTTAAAGAAGTAGTCCAGTTACACATTTGTGGGCTTATAACTTGGCTTCTGAATGTCCTAGAGAAGTCAGGTTTGTTTTAGTGTACTCCAATCAACAGCCCCTACAACCACAAAAAGGAATGGAGTCATTAGCACTTATGGTTTGTAAATGGCAACCAGAATTATTTTGCACGAAGCACAATTTCACATCATTCTGGGTCCATTTGTGTGAAAACAAGGTCCAATCAGGCTGAAACGTTACAAGAAGGTAGAATCTATTGAGTTGTAAGTGATCTGAATGTTTCATGATGATCGCACATTCCTATAAGGGGTCAAACCATGTCCCAAAGGTCACCGGATCTGGTGTCAATTTAAAGAGGTAGTCCAGTTACACATTTGTGGGCTTATAACTTGGCTTCTGAATGTCCTAGAGAGATCAGGTTTGTTTTAGTGTACTCCAATCAACAGCCCCTACTACCACAAAAAGGAATGGAGTCATTAGCACTTATGGTTTGTAAATGGCACCCAGAATTATGTTGCACGAAGCACAATTTCACATCATTCTGGGTTCATTTGTGTGAAAACAAGGTCCAATCAGGCTGAAACGTTACAGGAAGGTAGAATCTATTGAGTTGTAAGTGATCTGAACGTTTCATGATGATAGCACTTTCCTAAGGGGGTCAAACCATGTCCCAAAGGTCACCGGATCTGGTGTCAATTTAAAGAAGTAGTCCAGTTACACATTTGTGGGCTTATAACTTGGCTTCTGAATGTCCTAGAGAGATCAGGTTTGTTTTAGTGTTCTCCAACCAACAGCCCCTGCAACCACAAAAAGGAATGGAGTCATTAGCACTTATGGTTTTTAAATGGCACCCAGAATTATGTTGCACGAAGCACAATTTCACATCATTCTGGGTTCATTTGTGTGAAAACAAGGTTCAATCAGGCTGAAACGTTACAAGAAGGTAGAATCTATTGAGTTGTAAGTGATCTGAACGTTTTATGATGATTGCACATTCCTATAGGGGGTCAATCCATGTCCCAAAGGTCACCGGGCCTGGTGTCTCTTTAAAGAAGTAGTCCAGTTACACCTTTGTGGGCTTATAACTTGGCTTCTGAATGTCCTAGAGAGATCAGGTTTGTTTTAATGTACTCCAATCAACAGCTCCTACATTCACAAAAAGGAATGGAGTCATTAGCACTTATGGTTTGTAAATGGCACCCAGAATTATGTTGCACGAAGCACAATTTCACATCATTCTGGGTCCATTTGTGTGAAAACAAGGTCCAATCAGGCTGAAACGTTACAAGAAGTTAGAATCTATTGAGTTGTAAGTGATCTGAACGTTTCATGATGATCGCACATTCCTATAGGGGGTCAAACAATGTCCCAAAGGTCACCGGGCCTGGTGTCACTTTAAAGAAGTAGTCCAGTTACACATTTGTGGGCTTATAACTTGGCTTCTGAATGTCCTAGAGAAGTCAGGTTTGTTTTAGTGTACTCCAATCAACAGCCCCTACAACCACAAAAAGGAATGGAGTCATTAGCACTTATGGTTTGTAAATGGCAACCAGAATTATTTTGCACGAAGCACAATTTCACATCATTCTGGGTCCATTTGTGTGAAAACAAGGTCCAATCAGGCTGAAACGTTACAAGAAGGTAGAATCTATTGAGTTGTAAGTGATCTGAATGTTTCATGATGATCGCACATTCCTATAAGGGGTCAAACCATGTCCCAAAGGTCACCGGATCTGGTGTCAATTTAAAGAGGTAGTCCAGTTACACATTTGTGGGCTTATAACTTGGCTTCTGAATGTCCTAGAGAGATCAGGTTAGTTTTAGTATACTCCAATCAACAGCCCCTACAACCACAAAAAGGAATGGAGTCATTAGCACTTATGGTCTGTAAATGGCACCCAGAATTATGTTGCACGAAGCACAATTTCACATCATTCTGGGTTCATTTGTGTGAAAACAAGGTCCAATCAGGCTGAAACGTTACAGGAAGGTAGAATCTATTGAGTTGTAAGTGATCTGAACGTTTCATGATGATAGCACTTTCCTAAGGGGGTCAAACCATGTCCCAAAGGTCACCGGATCTGGTGTCAATTTAAAGAAGTAGTCCAGTTACACATTTGTGGGCTTATAACTTGGCTTCTGAATGTCCTAGAGAGATCAGGTTTGTTTTAGTGTTCTCCAACCAACAGCCCCTGCAACCACAAAAAGGAATGGAGTCATTAGCACTTATGGTTTTTAAATGGCACCCAGAATTATGTTGCACGAAGCACAATTTCACATCATTCTGGGTTCATTTGTGTGAAAACAAGGTTCAATCAGGCTGAAACGTTACAAGAAGGTAGAATCTATTGAGTTGTAAGTGATCTGAACGTTTTATGATGATCGCACATTCCTATAGGGGGTCAATCCATGTCCCAAAGGTCACCGGGCCTGGTGTCACTTTAAAGAAGTAGTCCAGTTACACCTTTGTGGGCTTATAACTTGGCTTCTGAATGTCCTAGAGAGATCAGGTTTGTTTTAATGTACTCCAATCAATAGCCCCTACATTCACAAAAAGGAATGGAGTCATTAGCACTTATGGTTTGTAAATGGCACCCAGAATTATGTTGCACGAAGCACAATTTCACATCATTCTGGGTCCATTTGTGTGAAAACAAGGTCCAATCAGGCTGAAACGTTACAAGAAGGTAGAATCTATTGAGTTGTAAGTGATCTGAACGTTTCATGATGATCGCACATTCCTATAGGGGTTAAAACCATGTCCCAAAGGTCACCAGGCCTGGTGTCACTTTAAAGAAGTTGTCCAGTTACACATTTGTGGGCTTATAACTTGGCTTCTGAATGTCCTAGAGAGATCAGGTTTAATTTAGTGTACTCCAATCAACAGCCGCTACAACCACAAAAAGGAATGGAGTCATTAGCACTTATGGTTTGTAAATGGCACCCAGAATTATGTTGCACAAAGCACAATTTCACATCATTCTGGGTCCATTTGTGTGAAAACAAGGTCCAATCAGGCTGAAGCGTTACAGGAAGGTAGAATCTATTGAGTTGTAAGTGATCTGAATGTTTCATGATGATCGCACATTCCTATAAGGGGTCAAACCATGTCCCAAAGGTCACCGGATCTGGTGTCAATTTAAAGAAGTAGTCCAGTTACACATTTGTGGGCTTATAACTTGGCTTCTGAATGTCCTAGAGAGATCAGGTTTGTTTTAGTGTACTCCAATCAACAGCCCCTACAACCACAAAAAGGAATGTAGTCATTAGCACTTATGGTTTTTAAATGGCTCCCAGAATTATGTTGCACGAAGCACAATTTCACATCATACTGGGTTCATTTGTGTGAAAACAAGGTCCAATCAGGCTGAAACGTTACAAGAAGGTAGAATCTATTGAGCTGTAAGTGATCTGAATGTTTCATGATGATAGCACTTTCCTAAGGGGGTCAAACCATGTCCCAAAGGTCACCGGATCTGGTGTCAATTTAAAGAAGTAGTCCACTTACACATTTGTGGGCTTATAACTTGGCTTCTGAGTATCTTAGAGAGTTCAGGTTTGTTTTACAGTACTCCAATTAACAGCCCCCATTACCACAAAAAGGAATGGAGTCATTAGCACTTATGGTTTTTAAATGGCACCCAGAATTATGTTGCACGAAGCACAATTTCACATCATTCTGGGTTCATTTGTGTGAAAACAAGGTCCAATCAGGCTGAAACGTTACAGGAAGGTAGGATCTATTGAGTTGTAAGTGATCTGAACGTTTCATGATGATAGCACTTTTCTAAGGGGGTCAAACCATGTCCCAAAGGTCACCAGATCTGGTGTCAATTTAAAGAAGTAGTCCAGTTACACATTTGTGGGCTTATAACTTGGCTTCTGAATGTCCTAGAGAAATCAGGTTTGTTTTAGTGTTCTCCAACCAACAGCCCCTGCAACCACAAAAAGGAATGGAGTCATTAGCACTTATGGTTTTTAAATGGCACCCAGAATTATGTTGCACGAAGCAAAATTTCACATCATTCTGGGTTCATTTGTGTGAAAACAAGGTCCAATCAGGCTGAAACGTTACAAGAAGGTAGAATCTATTGAGTTGTAAGTGATCTGAACGTTTTATGATGATCGCACATTCCTATAGGGGGTCAAACCATGTCCCAAAGGTCACCGGGCCTGGTGTCACTTTAAAGAAGTAGTCCAGTTACACCTTTGTGGGCTTATAACTTGGCTTCTGAATGTCCTAGAGAGATCAGGTTTGTTTTAATGTACTCCAATCAACAGCCCCTACATTCACAAAAAGGAATGGAGTCCTTAGCACTTATGGTTTGTAAATGGCACCCAGAATTATGTTGCACGAAGCACAATTTCACATCATTCTGGGTCCATTTGTGTGAAAACAAGGTCCAATCAGGCTGAAACGTTACAAGAAGGTAGAATCTATTGAGTTGTAAGTGATCTGAACGTTTCATGATGATCGCACATTCCTATAGGGGTTAAAACCATGTCCCAAAGGTCACCAGGCCTGGTGTCACTTTAAAGAAGTTGTCCAGTTACACATTTGTGGGCTTATAACTTGGCTTCTGAGTGTCCTAGAGAGATCAGGTTTAATTTAGTGTACTCCAATCAACAGCCGCTACAACCACAAAAAGGAATGGAGTCATTAGCACTTATGGTTTGTAAATGGCACCCAGAATTATGTTGCACGAAGCACAATTTCACATCATTCTGGGTCCATTTGTGTGAAAACAAGGTCCAATCAGGCTGAAACGTTACAAGAAGGTAGAATCTATTGAGTTGTAAGTGATCTGAATGTTTCATGATGATCGCACATTCCTATAAGGGTTCAAACCATGTCCCAAAGGTCACCGGATCTGGTGTCAATTTAAAGAAGTAGTCCAGTTACACATTTGTGGGCTTATAACTTGGCTTCTGAATATCTTAGAGAGTTCAGGTTTGTTTTACAGTACTCCAATTAACAGCCCCCATTACCACAAAAAGGAATGGAGTCATTAGCACTTATGGTTTTTAAATGGCACCCAGAATTATGTTGCACGAAGCACAATTTCACATCATTCTGGGTTCATTTGTGTGAAAACAAGGTCCAATCAGGCTGAAACGTTACAGGAAGGTAGAATCTCTTGAGCTGTAAGTGATCTGAATGTTTCATGATGATAGCACTTTCCTAAGGGGGTCAAACCATGTCCCAAAGGTCACCGGATCTGGTGTCAATTTAAAGAAGTAGTCCACTTACACATTTGTGGGCTTATAACTTGGCTTCTGAATATCTTAGAGAGTTCAGGTTTGTTTTACAGTACTCCAATTAACAGCCCCCATTACCACAAAAAGGAATGGAGTCATTAGCACTTATGGTTTTTAAATGGCACCCAGAATTATGTTGCACGAAGCACAATTTCACATAATTCTCGGTTCATTTGTGTGAAAACAAGGTCCAATCAGGCTGAAACGTTACAGGAAGGTAGGATCTATTGAGTTGTAAGTGATCTGAACGTTTCATGATGATAGCACTTTTCTAAGGGGGTCAAACCATGTCCCAAAGGTCACCAGATCTGGTGTCAATTTAAAGAAGTAGTCCAGTTACACATTTGTGGGCTTATAACGTGGCTTCTGAATGTCCTAGAGAGATCAGGTTTGTTTAAGTGTACTCCAAACAACAGCCCCTACAACCACAAAAAGGAATGGAGTCATTAGCACTTATGGTTTTTAAATGGCACCCAGAATTATGTTGCACGAAGCACAATTTCACATCATTCTGAGTTCATTTGTGTGAAAACAAGGTCCAATCAGGCTGAAACGTTACAAGAAGGTAGAATCTATTGAGTTGTAAGTGATCTGAACGTTTCATGATGATCGCACATTCCTATAGGGGGTCAAACCATGTCCCAAAGGTCAACGGGCCTGGTGTCACTTTAAAGAAGTAGTCCAGTTACACCTTTGTGGGTTTATAACTTGGCTTCTGAATGTACTAGAGAGATCGGGTTTGTTTTAATGTACTCTAATCAACAGCCCCTACATTCACAAAAAGGAATGGAGTCCTTAGCACTTATGGTTTGTAAATGGCACCCAGAATTATGTTGCACGAAGCACAATTTCACATCATTCTGGGTCCATTTGTGTGAAAACAAGGTCCAATCAGGCTGAAACGTTACAAGAAGGTAGAATCTATTGAGTTGTAAGTGATCTGAACGTTTCATGATGATCGCACATTCCTATAGGGGTTAAAACCATGTCCCAAAGGTCACCAGGCCTGGTGTCACTTTAAAGAAGTTGTCCAGTTACACATTTGTGGGCTTATAACTTGGCTTCTGAGTGTCCTAGAGAGATCAGGTTTAATTTAGTGTACTCCAATCAACAGCCGCTACAACCACAAAAAGGAATGGAGTCATTAGCACTTATGGTTTTTAAATGGCACCCAGAATTATGTTGCACGAAGCACAATTTCACATCATTCTGGGTTCATTTGTGTGAAAACAAGGTCCAATCAGGCTGAAACGTTACAGGAAGGTAGAATCTATTGACCTGTAAGTGATCTGAATGTTTCATGATGATAGCACTTTCCTAAGGGGGTCAAACCATGTCCCAAAGGTCACCGGATCTGGTGTCAATTTAAAGAAGTAGTCCACTTACACATTTGTGGGCTTATAACTTGGCTTCTGAATATCTTAGAGAGTTCAGGTTTGTTTTACAGTACTCCAATTAACAGCCCCCATTACCACAAAAAGGAATGGAGTCATTAGCACTTATGGTTTTTAAATGGCACCCAGAATTATGTTGCACGAAGCACAATTTCACATAATTCTCGGTTCATTTGTGTGAAAACAAGGTCCAATCAGGCTGAAACGTTACAGGAAGGTAGGATCTATTGAGTTGTAAGTGATCTGAACGTTTCATGATGATAGCACTTTTCTAAGGGGGTCAAACCATGTCCCAAAGGTCACCAGATCTGGTGTCAATTTAAAGAAGTAGTCCAGTTACACATTTTTGGGCTTATAACTTGGCTTCTGAATGTCCTAGAGAGATCAGGTTTAATTAAGTGTACTCCAACCAACAGCCCCTACAACCACAAAAAGGAATGGAGTCATTAGCACTTATGGTTTTTAAATGGCGCCCAGAATTATGTTGCACGAAGCACAATTTCACATCATTCTGAGTTCATTTGTGTGAAAACAAGGTCCAATCAGGCTGAAACGTTACAAGAAGGTAGAATCTATTGAGTTGTAAGTGATCTGAACGTTTCATGATGATCGCACATTCCTATAGGGGGTCAAACCATGTCCCAAAGGTCACCGGGCCTGGTGTCACTTTAAAGAAGTAGTCCAGTTACACCTTTGTGGGTTTATAACTTGGCTTCTGAATGTCCTAGAGAGATCGGGTTTGTTTTAATGTACTCTAATCAACAGCCCCTACATTCACAAAAAGGAATGGAGTCATTAGCACTTATGGTTTGTAAATGGCACCCAGAATTATGTTGCACGAAGCACAATTTCACATCATTCTGGGTTCATTTGTGTGAAAACAAGGTCCAATCAGGCTGAAACGTTACAAGAAGGTAGAATCTATTGAGTTGTAAGTGATCTGAACGTTTCATGATGATCGCACATTCCTATAGGGGGTCAAACCATGTCCCATAGGTCACCGGGCCTGGTGTCACTTTAAAGAAGTAGTCCAGTTACACCTTTGTGGGCTTATAACTTGGCTTCTGAATATCCTAGAGAGATCAGGTTTAATTTAATGTACTCCAATCAACAGCCCCTACAACCACAAAAAGGAATGGAGTCATTAGCACTTATGGTTTTTAAATGGCACCCAGAATTATGTTGCACAAAGCACAATTTCACATAATTCTGGGTTCAGTTGTGTGAAAACAAGGTCCAATCAGGCTGAAACGTTACAGGAAGGTAGAATCTATTGAGTTGTAAGTGATCTGAACGTTTCATGATGATCGCACATTCCTATAGGGGGTCAAACCATGTCCCAAAGGTCACCGGGCCTGGTGTCACTTTAAAGAAGTAGTCCAGTTACACCTTTGTGGGCTTATAACTTGGCTTCTGAATGTCCTAGAGAGATCAGGTTTGTTTTAATGTACTCTAATCAACAGCCCCTACATTCACAAAAAGGAATGGAGTCATTAGCACTTATGGTTTGTAAATGGCACCCAGAATTATTTTGCACGAAGCACAATTTCACATCATTCTGGGTCCATTTGTGTGAAAACAAGGTCCAATCAGGCTGAAACGTTACAAGAAGGTAGAATCTATTGAGTTGTAAGTGATCTGAATGTTTCATGATGATCGCACATTCCTATAAGGGGTCAAACCATGTCCCAAAGGTCACCGGATCTGGTGTCAATTTAAAGAGGTAGTCCAGTTACACATTTGTGGGCTTATAACTTGGCATCTGAATGTCCTAGAGAGATCAGGTTTGTTTTAGTGTACTCCAATCAACAGCCCCTACAACCACAAAAAGGAATGGAGTCATTAGCACTAATGGTTTGTAAATGGCACCCAGAATTATGTTGAACGAAGCACAATTTAACATCATTCTGGGTTCATTTGTGTGAAAACAAGGTCCAATCAGGCTGAAACGTTACAGGAAGGTAGAATCTATTGAGTTGTAAGTGAGCTGAACGTTTCATGATGATAGCACTTTCCTAAGGGGGTCAAACCATGTCCCAAAGGTCACCGGATCTAGTGTCAATTTAAAGAAGTAGTCCAGTTACACATTTGTGGGCTTATAACTTGGCTTCTGAATGTCCTAGAGAGATCATGTTTGTTTTAGTGTACTCCAACCAACAGCCCCTGCAACCACAAATAGGAATGGAGTCATTAGCACTTATGGTTTTTAAATGGCACCCAGAATTATGTTGCACGAAGCACAATTTCACATCATTCTGGGTTCATTTGTGTGAAAACAAGGTCCAATCAGGCTGAAACGTTACAAGAAGGTAGAATCTATTGAGTTGTAAGTGATCTGAATGTTTCATGATGATCGCACATTCCTATAAGGGGTCAAACCATGTCCCAAAGGTCACCGGATCTGGTGTCAATTTAAAGAAGTAGTCCAGTTACACATTTGTGGGCTTATAACTTGGCTTCTGAATGTCCTAGAGAGATCAGGTTTGTTTTAATGTACTCCAATGAACAGCCCCTACATTCACAAAAATGAATGGAGTCATTAGCACTTATGGTTTGTAAATGGCACCCAGAATTATGTTGCACGAAGCACAATTTCACATCATTCTGGGTCCATTTGTGTGAAAACAAGGTCCAATCAGGCTGAAACGTTAAAAGAAGGTAGAATCTATTGAGTTGTAAGTGATCTGAATGTTTCATGATGATCGCACATTCCTATAGGGGTTAAAACCATGTCCCAAAGGTCACCAGGCCTGGTGTCACTTTAAAGAAGTTGTCCAGTTACACATTTGTGGGCTTATAACTTGGCTTCTGAATGTCCTAGAGAGATCAGGTTTAATTTAGTGTACTCCAATCAACAGCCGCTACAACCACAAAAAGGAATGGAGTCATTGGCACTTATGGTTTGTAAATGGCACCCAGAATTATGTTGCACGAAGCACAATTTCACATCATTCTGGGTCCATTTGTGTGAAAACAAGGTCCAATCAGGCTGAAACGTTACAAGACGGTAGAAGCTATTGAGTTGTAAGTGATCTGAATGTTTCATGATGATCGCACATTCCTATAAGGGGTCAAACCATGTCCCAAAGGTCACCGGATCTGGTGTCAATTTAAAGAAGTAGTCCAGCTACACATTTGTGGGCTTATAACTTGGGTTCTGAATGTCCTAGAGAGATCAGGTTTGTTTTAGTGTACTCCAATCAACAGCCCCTACAACCACAAAAAGGAATGTAGTCATTAGCACTTATGGTTTTTAAATGGCTCCCAGAATTATGTTGCACGAAGCACAATTTCACATCATTCTGGGTTCATTTGTGTTAAAACAAGGTCCAATCAGGCTGAAACGTTACAGGAAGGTAGAATCTATTGAGCTGTAAGTGATCTGAATGTTTCATGATGATAGCACTTTCCTAAGGGGGTCAAACCATGTCCCAAAGGTCACCAGATCTGGTGTCAATTTAAAGAAGTAGTCCAGTTACACATTTGTGGGCTTATAACTTGGCTTCTGAATGTCCTAGAGAGATCAGGTTTGTTTTAGTGTACTCCAATCAACAGCCCCTACAACCACAATAAGGAATGGAGTCATTAGCGCTTATGGTTTTTAAATGGCACCCAGAATTATTTTGCACGAAGCACAATTTCACATCATTCTGGGTTCATTTGTGTGAAAACAAGGTCCAATCAGGCTGAAACGTTACAAGAAGGTAGAATCTATTGAGTTGTAAGTGATCTGAACGTTTCATGATGATCGTACATTCCTATAGGGGGTCAAACCATGTCCTATAGGTCACCGGGCCTGGTGTCACTTTAAAGAAGTAGTCCAGTTACACCTTTGTGGGCTTATAACTTGGCTTCTGAATGTCCTAGAGAGATCAGGTTTGTTTTAATGTACTTCAATCAACAGCCCCTACACCCTCAAAAAGGAATGGAGTCATTAGCCCTTATGGTTTTTAAATGGCACCCAGAATTATGTTGCACAAAGCACAATTTCACATCATTCTGGGTTCATTTGTGTGAAAACAAGGTCCAATCAGGCTGAAACTTTACAGGAAGGTAGAATATATTGAATTGTAAGTGATCTGAATGTTTCATGATGATTGCACATTCCTATAGGGGGTCAAACCATGTCCCAAAGGTCACCGGGCCTGGTGTCACTTTAAAGAAGTAGTCCAGTTACACATTTGTGGGCTTATAACTTGGCTTCTGAATGTCCTAGAGAGATCAGGTTTGTTTTAGTGTACTCCAATCACCAGCCCCTACAACCACAAAAAGGAATGGAGTCATTAGCACTTATGGTTTGTAAATGGCACCCAGAATTATTTTGCACGAAGCACAATTTCACATCATTCTGGGTCCATTTGTGTGAAAACAAGGTCCAATAAGGCTGAAACGTTACAAGACGGTAGAATCTATTGAGTTGTAATAGATCTGAATGTTTGATGATGATCGCACATTCCTATAAGGGGTCAAACCATGTCCCAAAGGTCACCGGATCTGGTGTCAATTTAAAGAGGTAGTCCAGTTACACATTTGTGGGCTTATAACTTGGCTTCTGAATGTCCTAGAGAGATCAGATTTGTTTTAGAGTACTCCAATCAACAGCCCCTACAACCACAAAAAGGAATGGAGTCATTAGCACTTATGGTTTGTAAATGGCACCCAGAATTATGTTGCACGAAGCACAATTTCGGATCATTCTGGGTTCATTTGTGTGAAAACAAGGTCCAATCAGGCTGAAACGTTACAGGAAGGTAGAATCTATTGAGCTGTAAGTGATCTGAACGTTTCATGATGATAGCACTTTCCTAAGGGGGTCAAACCATGTCCCAAAGGTCACCGGATCTGGTGTCAATTTAAAGAAGTAGTCCAGTTACACATTTGTGGGCTTATAACTTAGCTTCTGGATGTCCTAGAGAGATCAGGTTTGTTTTAGTGTACTCCAATCAACAGCCCCTACAACCACAAAAAGGAATGGAGTCATTAGCACTTATGGTTTTTAAATGGCACCCAGAATTATGTTGCACGAAGCACAATTTCACATCATTCTGGGTTCATTTGTGTGAAAACAAGGTCCAATCAGGTTGAAACATTACAGGAAGGTAGAATCTATTGAGTTGTAAGTGATCTGAACGTTTCATGATGATAGCACTTTCCTAAGGGGGTCAAACCATGTCCCAAAGGTCACCGGATCTGGTGTCAATTTAAAGAAGTAGTCCAGTTCCACATTTGTGGGCTTATAACGTGGCTTCTGAATATCCTAGAGAGATCAGGTTTGTTTTAGTGTACTCCAATCAACAGCCCCTACAACCACAAAAAGGAATGGAGTCATTAGCGCTTATGGTTTTTAAATGGCACCCAGAATTATGTTGCACGAAGCACAATTTCACATCATTCTGGGTTCATTTGTGTGAAAACAAGGTCCAATCAGGCTGAAACGTTACAAGAAGGTAGAATCTATTGAGTTGTAAGTGATCTGAACGTTTCATGATGATCACACATTCCTATAGGGGGTCAAACCATGTCCCATAGGTCACCGGGCCTGGTGTCACTTTAAAGAAGTAGTCCAGTTACACCTTTGTGGGCTTATAACTTGGCTTCTGAAAGTCCTAGAGAGATCAGGTTTGTTTTAATGTACTTCAATCAACAGCCCCTACACCCTCAAAAAGGAATGGAGTCATTAGCACTTATGGTTTTTAAATGGCACCCAGAATTATGTTGCACAAAGCACAATTTCACATCATTCTGGGTTCATTTGTGTGAAAACAAGGTCCAATCAGGCTGAAACGTTACAGGAAGGTAGAATATATTGAGTTGTAAGTGATCTGAACGTTTCATGATGATCGCACATTCCTATAGGGGGTCAAACCATGTCCCAAAGGTCACCGGGCCTGGTGTCACTTTAAAGAAGTAGTCCAGTTACACATTTGTGGGCTTATAACTTGGCTTCTGAATGTCCTAGAGAGATCAGGTTTGTTTTAGTGTACTCCAATCAACAGCCCCTACAACCACAAAAAGGAATGGAGTCATTTGCACTTATGGTTTGTAAATGGCACCCAGAATTATTTTGCACGAAGCACAATTTCACATCATTCTGGGTCCATTTGTGTGAAAACAAGGTCCAATCAGGCTGAAACGTGACAAGACGGTAGAATCTATTGAGTTGTAATTGATCTGAATGTTTCATGATGATCGCACATTCCTATAAGGGGTCAAACCATGTCCGAAAGGTCACCGGATCTGGTGTCAATTTAAAGAGGTAGTCCAGTTACACATTTGTGGGCTTATAACTTGGCTTCTGAATGTCCTAGAGAGATCAGATTTGTTTTAGTGTACTCCAATCAACAGCCCCTACAACCACAAAAAGGAATGGAGTCATTAGCACTTATGGTTTGTAAATGGCACCCAGAATTATGTTGCACGAAGCACAATTTTGGATCATTCTGGGTTCATTTGTGTGAAAACAAGGTCCAATCAGGCTGAAACGTTACAGGAAGGTAGAATCTATTGAGTTGTAAGTGATCTGAACGTTTCATGATGATAGCACTTTCCTAAGGGGGTCAAACCATGTCCCAAAGGTCACCGGATCTGGTGTCAATTTAAAGAAGTAGTCCAGTTCCACATTTGTGGGCTTATAACGTGGCTTCTGAATATCCTAGAGAGATCAGGTTTGTTTTAGTGTACTCCAATCAACAGCCCCTACAACCACAAAAAGGAATGGAGTCATTAGCGCTTATGGTTTTTAAATGGCACCCAGAATTATGTTGCACGAAGCACAATTTCACATCATTCTGGGTTCATTTGTGTGAAAACAAGGTCCAATCAGGCTGAAACGTTACAAGAAGGTAGAATCTATTGAGTTGTAAGTGATCTGAACATTTCATTATGATCACACATTCCTATAGGGGGTCAAACCATGTCCCATAGGTCACCGGGACTGGTGTCACTTTAAAGAAGTAGTCCAGTTACACATTTGTGGGCTTATAACTTGGCTTCTGAATGTCCTAGAGAGATCAGGTTTGTTTTAGTGTACTCCAACCAACAGCCCCTACAACCGCAAAAAGGAATGGAGTAATTAGTACTTATGGTTTGTAAATGGCACCCAGAATTATGTTGCACGAAGCACAATTTCACATCATTCTGGGTCCATTTGTGTGAAAACAAGGTCCAATCAGGCTGAAACGTTACAAGAAGGTAGAATCTATTGAGTTGTAAGTGATCTGAACGTTTCATGATGATCACACATTCCTATAGGGGGTCAAACCATGACCCAAAGGTCACCGGGCTTGGTGTCACTTTAAAGAAGTAATCCAGTTACACCTTTGTGGGCTTATAACTTGGCTTCTGAATATCCTAGAGAGGTCAGGTTTGTTTTAGAGTACTCCAATTAACAGCCCCTACAACCACAAAAAGGAATGGAGCCATTAGCACTTATGGTTTTTTAATGGCACCCAGAATTATGTTGCACGAAGCACAATTTCACATCATTCTGGGTCCATTTGTGTGAAAATAAGGTCCAATCGGGCTGAAACGTTACAAGAAGGTAGAATCTATTGAGTTGTAAGTGATCTGAACGTTTCATGATGATCTCACATTCCTATAGGGGGTAAAACCATGTCCCAAAGGTCACCAGGCTTTGTGTCACTTTAAAGAAGTAGTCCAGTTACACATTTGTGGGCTCATAACTTGGCTTCTGAATGTCCTAGAGAGATCAGGTTTGTTTTAGTGTACTCCAATCAACAGCCCCTACAACCACAAAAAGGAATGGAGTCATTAGCACTTATGGTTTGTAAATGGCACCCAGAATGATGTTGCACGAAGCACAATTTCACATCATTCTTGGTCCATTTGTGTGAAAACAAGGTCCAATCAGGCTGGAACGTTACAAGAAGGTAGAATCTATTGAGTTGTAAGTGATCTGAATGTTTCATGATGATCACACTTTCCTATAAGGGGTCAAACCATGTCCCAAAGGTCACCGGATCTGGTGTCAATTTAAAGAAGTAGTCCAGTTACTCATTTGTGGGCTTATAACTTAGCTTCTGCATGTCCTAGAGAGATCAGGTTTGTTTTAGTGTACTCCAATCAACAGCCCCTACAACCACAAAAAGGAATGGAGTCATTAGCACTTATGGTTTTTAAATGGCACCCAGAATTATGTTGCACGAAGCACAATTTCACATCATTCTGGGTTCATTTGTGTGAAAACAAGGTCCAATCAGGCTGAAACGTTACAGGAAGGTAGAATCTATTGAGTTGTAAGTGATCTGAACGTTTCATGATGATAGCACTTTCCTAAGGGGGTCAAACCATGTCCCAAAGGTCACCGGATCTGGTGTCAATTTAAAGTAGTCCAGTTACACCTTTGTGGGCTTATAACTTGGCTTCTGAATATCCTAGAGAGGTCAGGTTTGTTTTAGAGTACTCCAATTAACAGCCCCCACTACCACAAAAAGGAATGGAGTCATTAGCACTTATGGTTTTTAAATGGCACCCAGAATTATGTTGCACGAAGCACAATTTCACATCATTCTGGGTCCATTTGTGTGAAAACAAGGTCCAATCAGGATGAAACGTTAAAAGAAGGTAGAATCTACTGAGTTGTAAGTGATCTGAACGTTTCATGATGATCGCACATTCCTATAGGGGGTACGACCATGTCCCAAAGGTCACCGGGCCTGGTGTCGCTTTAAAGAAGTAGTCCAGTTACACCTTTGTGGGCTTATAACTTGGCTTCTGAATGTCCTAGAGAGATCAGGTTTGTTTTAGTGTACTCCAATCAACAGCCCCTACAACCACAAAAAGGAATGGAGTTATTAGCACTTATGGTTTTTAAATGGCACCCAGAATTATGTTGCACGAAGCACAATTTCACATCATTCTGGGTCCATTTGTGTGAAAACAAGGTCTAATCAGGCTGAAACATTACAAGAAGGTAGAATCTATTGAGTTGTAAGTTATCTGAACGTTTCATTATGATCGCACATTCCTATAGGGGGTCAAACCATGTCCCAAAGGTCACCAGGCCTGGTGTCACTTTAAAGAAGTAGTCCAGTTACACATTTGTGGGCTTATAACTTGGCTTCTGAATGTCCTAGAGAGATCAGGTTTGTTTTATTGTACTCCAATCAACAGCCCCTACAACCACAAAAAGGAATGGAGTCATAAGCACTTATGGTTTTTAAATGGCACCCAGAATTATGTTGCACGAAGCACAATTTCACATCATTCTGGGTTCATTTGTGTGAAAACAAGGTCCAATCAGGCTGAAACGTTACAGGAAGGTAGAATCTATTGAGTTGTAATTGATCTGAACGTTTCATGATGATAGCACTTTCCAAAGGGGGTCAAACCATGTCCCAAAGGTCACCGGATCTGGTGTCAATCTAAAGAAGTAGTCCAGTTACACATTTGTGGGCTTATAACTTGGCTTCTGAATGTCCTAGAGAGATCAAGTTTGTTTTAGTGTACTCCAATAAACAGCCCATACAACCACAAAAAGTAATGGAGTCATTAGCACTTATGGTTTTTAAATGGCACCCAGAATTATGTTGCACGAAGCACAATTTCACATCATTCTGGGTCCATTTGTGTGAAAACAAGGTCCAATCAGGCTGAAACGTTACAAGAAGGTAGAATCTATTGCGTTGTAAGTGATCTGAACGTTTCATGATGATCGCACATTCCTATAGGGGGTAAAACCATGTCCCAAAGGTCACAGGGCCTGGTGTCACTTTAAAGAAGTAGTCCAGTTACACATTTGTGGGCTTATAACTTGGCTTCTGAATGTCCTAGAGAGATCAGGTTTGTTTTAGTGTACTCCAATAAACAGCCCCTACAACCACAAAAAGGAATGGATTCATTAGCACGTATGGTTTTTAAATGGCACCCAGAATTATGTTGCACGAAGCACAATTTCACATCATTCTGGGTCCATCTGTGTGAAAACAAGGTCCAATCAGGCTGAAACATTACAAGAAGATAGAATCTATTGAGTTGTAAGTGATCTGAACGTTTCATGATGATAGCACTTTACTAAGGGGGTCAAACCATGTCCCAAAGGTCACCGGATCCGATGTCAATTTAAAGAAGTAGTCCAGTTACACATTTGTGGGCTTATAACTTGGCTTCTGAATGTTCTAGAGAGGTCAGGTTTGTTTTAGAGTACTCCAATCATCAGCCCCTACAACCTCAAAAAGGAATGGAGTCATTAGCACTTATGGTTTTTAAATGGCACCGAGAATTATGTTGCACGAAGCACAATTTCACATCATTCTGGGTCCATTTGTGTGAAAACAAGGTCCAATCAGGCTGACACGTTAAAGGAAGGTAGAATCTATTGAGTTGTAAGTGATCTGAACGTTTCATGATGATAGCACTTTCCTAAGGGGGTCAAACTATGTCCCAAAGGTCACCGGATCTGGTGTCAATTTAAATTAGTCCAGTTACACATTTGTGGGCTTATAACTTGGCTTCTGAATGTCCTAGAGAGATCAAGTTTGTTTTAGTGTACTCCAATCAACAGCCCATACAACCACAAAAAGGAATTGAGTCATTAGCACTTATGGTTTGTAAATGGTACCCAGAATCATGTTGCACGAAGCACAATTTCACATCATTCTGGGTCCATTTGTGTGAAAACAAGGTCCAATCAGGCTGAAACGTTACAAGAAGGTAGAATCTATTGAGTTGTAAGTGATCTGAACGTTTCATGATGATCACACATTCCTATAGGGGGTCAATCCATGTCCCAAAGGTCACCTGGCTTGGTGTCACTTTAAAGAAGTAGTCCAGTTACACCTTCGTGGGCTTATAACTTGGCTTCTGAATATCCTAGAGAGGTCAGGTTTGTTTTAGATACTCCAATTAACAGCCCCTACAACCACAAAAAGGAATGGAGCCATTAGCACTTATGGTTTTTAAATGGCACCCAGAATTATGTTGCACGAAGCACAATTTCACATCATTCTGGGTCCATTTGTGTGAAAACAAGGTCCAATCAGGCTGAAACGTTACAAGAAGGTAGAATCTATTGAGTTGTAAGTGATCTGAACGTTTCATGATGATCGCACATTCCTATAGGGGGTAAAACCATGTCCCAAAGGTCACCAGGCCTGGTGTCACTTTAAAGAAGTAGTCCAGTTACACATTTGTGGGCTTATAACTTGGCTTCTGAATGTCCTAGAGAGATCAGGTTTGTTTTAGTGTACTCCAATCAACAGCCCCTACAACCACAAAAAGGAATGGAGTCATTAGCACTTATGGTTTTTAAATGGCACCCAGAATTATGTTGCACGAAGCACAATTTCACATCATTCTGGGTTCATTTGTGTGAAAACAAGGTCCAATCAGGCTGAAACGTTACAGGAAGGTAGAATCTATTGAGTTGTAAGTGATCTGAACGTTTCATGATGATAGCACTTTCCTAAGGGGGTCAAACCATGTCCCAAAGGTCACCGGATCTGGTGTCAATTTAAAGAAGTAGTCCAGTTACACCTTTGTGGGCTTATAACTTGGCTTCTGAATGTCCTAGAGAGATCAGGTTTGTTTTAGTGTACTCTAATCAACAGCCCCTACAACCACAAAAAGGAATGGAGTCATTAGCACTTATGGCTTTTAAATGGCACCCAGAATTATGTTGCACGAAGCACAATTTCACATCATTCTGGGTTCATTTGTGTGAAAACAAGGTCCGATCAGGCAGAAACGTTACAGGAAGGTAGAATCTATTGAGTTGTAAGTGATCTGAACGTTTCATGATGATAGCACTTTCCTAAGGGGGTCAAACCATGTCCCAAAGGTCACCGGATCTGGTGTCAATTTAAAGAAGTAGTCCAGTTACACCTTTGTGGTCTTATAACTTGGCTTCTGAATATCCTAGAGAGGTCAGGTTTGTTTTAGAGTACTCCAATTAACAGCCCCCACTACCACAAAAAGGAATGGAGTCATTAGCACTTATGGTTTTTAAATGGCACCCAGAATTATGTTGCACGAAGCACAATTTCACATCATTCTGGGTCCATTTGTGTGAAAACAAGGTCCAATCAGGATGAAACGTTACAAGAAGGTAGAATCTACTGAGTTGTAAGTGATCTGAACGTTTCATGATGATCGCACATTCCTATAGGGGGTACGACCATGTCCCAAAGGTCACCGGGCCTGGTGTCGCTTTAAAGAAGTAGTCCAGTTACACCTTTGTGGGCTTATAACTTGGCTTCTGAATGTCCTAGAGAGATCAGGTTTGTTTTAGTGTACTCCAATCAACAGGCCCTACAACCACAAAAAGGAATGGAGTTATTAGCACTTATGGTTTTTAAATGGCACCCAGAATTATGTTGCACGAAGCACAATTTCACATCATTCTGGGTCCATTTGTGTGAAAACAAGGTCCAATCAGGCTGAAACATTACAAGAAGGTAGAATCTATTGAGTTGTAAGTGATCTGAACGTTTCATTATGATCGCACATTCCTATAGGGGGTCAAACCATGTCCCAAAGGTCACCAGGCCTGGTGTCACTTTAAAGAAGTAGTCCAGTTACACATTTGTGGGCTTATAACTTGGCTTCTGAATGTCCTAGAGAGATCAGGTTTGTTT
The DNA here is from genome assembly GCF_043380555.1 of Nothobranchius furzeri. NCBI lineage: Eukaryota > Metazoa > Chordata > Actinopteri > Cyprinodontiformes > Nothobranchiidae > Nothobranchius > Nothobranchius furzeri. The sequence continues at coordinate 15,766,292 of NC_091750.1, forward strand.
TAGTGTACTCCAATCAACAGCCCCTACAACCACAAAAAGGAATGGAGTCATTAGCACTTATGGTTTTTAAATGCCACCCAGAATTATGTTGCACGAAGCACAATTTCACATCATTCTGGGTTCATTTGTGTGAAAACAAGGTCCAATCAGGCTGAAATGTTACAGGAAGGTAGAATCTATTGAGTTGTAAGTGATCTGAACGTTTCATGATGATAGCACTTTCCTAAGGGGGTCAAACCATGTCCCAAAGGTCACCGGATCTGGTGTCAATCTAAAGAAGTAGTCCAGTTACACATTTGTGGGCTTATAACTTGGCTTCTGAATGTCCTAGAGAGATCAAGTTTGTTTTAGTGTACTCAAAAAAACAGCCCATACAACCACAAAAGGAATGGAGTCATTAGCACTTATGGTTTTTAAATGGCACCCAGAATTATGTTGCACGAAGCACAATTTCACATCATTCTGGGTCCATTTGTGTGAAAACAAGGTCCAATCAGGCTGAAACGTTACAAGAAGGTAGAATCTATTGCGTTGTAAGTGATCTGAACGTTTCATGATGATCGCACATTCCTATAGGGGGTCAAACAATGTCCCAAAGGTCACCGGGCCTGGTGTCACTTTAAAGAAGTAGTCCAGTTACACATTTGTGGGCTTATAACTTGGCTTCTGAATGTCCTAGATAGGTCAGGTTTGTTTTAGTGTACTCCAATCAACAGCCCCTACAACCACAAAAAGGAATGGAGTCATTAGCACTTATGGTTTGTAAATGGCACCCCGAATTATGTTGCACAAAGCACAATTTCACATCATTCTGGGTCCATTTGTTTGAAAACAAGGTCCAAACAGGCTGAAACGTTACAAGAAGGTAGAATCTATTGAGTTGTAAGTGATCTGAACGTTTCATGATGATCGCACATTCCTATAGGGGGTAAAACCATGTCCCAAAGGTCACAGGGCCTGGTGTCACTTTAAAGAAGTAGTCCAGTTACACATTTGTGGGCTTATAACTTGGCTTCTGAATGTCCTAGAGAGATCAGGTTTTTTTTAGTGTACTCCAATAAACAGCCCCTACAACCACAAAAAGGAATGGATTCATTAGCACGTATGGTTTTTAAATGGCACCCAGAATTATGTTGCACGAAGCACAATTTCACATCATTCTGGGTCCATTTGTGTGAAAACAAGGTCCAATCAGGCTGAAACGTTACAAGAAGGTAGAATCTATTGAGTTGTAAGTGATCTGAACGTTTCATGATGATAGCACTTTCCTAAGGGGGTCAAACCATGTCCCAAAGGTCACCGGATCCGTTGTCAATTTAAAGAAGTAGTCCAGTTACACATTTGTGGGCTTATAACTTGGCTTCTGAATGTTCTAGAGAGGTCAGGTTTGTTTTAGAGTACTCCAATCAACAGCCCCTACAACCTCAAAAAGGAATGGAGTCATTAGCACTTATGGTTTTTAAATGGCACCGAGAATTATGTTGCACGAAGCACAATTTCACATTATTCTGGGTCCATTTGTGTGAAAACAAGGTCCAATCAGGCTGACACGTTAAAGGAAGGTAGAATCTATTGAGTTGTAAGTGATCTGAACGTTTCATGATGATAGCACTTTCCTAAGGGGGTCAAACTATGTCCCAAAGGTCACCGGATCTGGTGTCAATTTAAAGTAGTCCAGTTACACATTTGTGGGCTTATAACTTGGCTTCTGAATGTCCTAGAGAGATCAAGTTTGTTTTAGTGTACTCCAATCAACAGCCCATACAACCACAAAAAGGAATTGAGTCATTAGCACTTATGGTTTGTAAATGGCACCCAGAATCATGTTGCACAAAGCACAATTTCACATCATTCTGGGTCCATTTGTGTGAAAACAAGGTCCAATCAGGCTGAAACGTTACAGGAAGGTAGAATCTATTGAGTTGTAAGTGATCTGAACGTTTCATGATGATCACACATTCCTATAAGGGGTCAAACCATGTCCCAAAGGTCACCGGATCTGGTGTCAATTTAAAGAAGTAGTCCAGTTACTCATTTGTGGGCTTATAACTTAGCTTCTGCATGTCCTAGAGAAATCAGGTTTGTTTTAGTGTACTCCAATCAACAGCCCCTACAACCACAAAAAGGAATGGAGTCATTAGCACTTATGGTTTTTAAATGGCACCCAGAATTATGTTGCACGAAGCACAATTTCACATCATTCTGGGTTCATTTGTGTGAAAACAAGGTCCAATCAGGCTGAAACGTTACAGGAAGGTAGAATCTATTGAGTTGTAAGTGATCTGAACGTTTCATGATGATAGCACTTTCCTAAGGGGGTCAAACCATGTCCCAAAGGTCACCGGATCTGGTGTCAATTTAAAGAAGTCCAGTTACACCTTTGTGGGCTTATAACTTGGCTTCTGAATATCCTAGAGAGGTCAGGTTTGTTTTAGAGTACTCCAATTAACAGCCCCCACTACCACAAAAAGGAATGGAGTCATTAGCACTTATGGTTTTTAAATGGCACCCAGAATTATGTTGCACGAAGCACAATTTCACATCATTCTGGGTCCATTTGTGTGAAAACAAGGTCCAATCAGGATGAAACGTTAAAAGAAGGTAGAATCTACTGAGTTGTAAGTGATCTGAACGTTTCATGATGATCGCACATTCCTATAGGGGGTACGACCATGTCCCAAAGGTCACCGGGCCTGGTGTCGCTTTAAAGAAGTAGTCCAGTTACACCTTTGTGGGCTTATAACTTGGCTTCTGAATGTCCTAGAGAGATCAGGTTTGTTTTAGTTTACTCCAATCAACAGCCCCTACAACCACAAAAAGGAATGGAGTTATTAGCACTTATGGTTTTTAAATGGCACCCAGAATTATGTTGCACGAAGCACAATTTCACATCATTCTGGGTCCATTTGTGTGAAAACAAGGTCTAATCAGGCTGAAACATTACAAGAAGGTAGAATCTATTGAGTTGTAAGTTATCTGAACGTTTCATTATGATCGCACATTCCTATAGGGGGTCAAACCATGTCCCAAAGGTCACCAGGCCTGGTGTCACTTTAAAGAAGTAGTCCAGTTACACATTTGTGGGCTTATAACTTGGCTTCTGAATGTCCTAGAGAGATCAGGTTTGTTTTATTGTACTCCAATCAACAGCCCCTACAACCACAAAAAGGAATGGAGTCATAAGCACTTATGGTTTTTGAATGGCACCCAGAATTATGTTGCACGAAGCACAATTTCACATCATTCTGGGTTCATTTGTGTGAAAACTAGGTCCAATCAGGCTGAAACGTTACAGGAAGGTAGAATCTATTGAGTTGTAATTGATCTGAACGTTTCATGATGATAGCACTTTCCAAAGGGGGTCAAACCATGTCCCAAAGGTCACCGGATCTGGTGTCAATCTAAAGAAGTAGTCCAGTTACACATTTGTGGGCTTATAACTTGGCTTCTGAATGTCCTAGAGAGATCAAGTTTGTTTTAGTGTACTCCAAAAAACAGCCCATACAACCACAAAAAGTAATAGAGTCATTAGCACTTATGGTTTTTAAATGGCACCCAGAATTATGTTGCACGAAGCACAATATCACATCATTCTGGGTCCATTTGTGTGAAAACAAGGTCCAATCAGGCTGAAACGTTACAAGAAGGTAGAATCTATTGCGTTGTAAGTGATCTGAACGTTTCATGATGATCGCACATTCCTATTGGGGGTCAAACAATGTCCCAAAGGTCACCGGGCCTGGTGTCACTTTAAAGAAGTAGTCCAGTTACACATTTGTGGGCTTATAACTTGGCTTCTGAATGTCCTAGATAGGTCAGGTTTGTTTTAGTGTACTCCAATCAACAGCCCCTACAACCACAAAAAGGAATGGAGTCATTAGCACTTATGGTTTGTAAATGGCACCCCGAATTATGTTGCACAAAGCATAATTTCACATCATTCTGGGTCCATTTGTGTGAAAACAAGGTCCAATCAGGCTGAAACGTTACAAGAAGGTAGAATCTATTGAGTTGTAAGTGATCTGAACGTTTCATGATGATCGCACATTCCTATAGGGGGTAAAACCATGTCCCAAAGGTCACAGGGCCTGGTGTCACTTTAAAGAAGTAGTCCAGTTACACATTTGTGGGCTTATAACTTGGCTTCTGAATGTCCTAGAGAGATCAGGTTTGTTTTAGTGTACTCCAATAAACAGCCCCTACAACCACAAAAAGGAATGGATTCATTAGCACGTATGGTTTTTAAATGGCACCCAGAATTATGTTGCACGAAGCACAATTTCACATCATTCTGGGTCCATTTGTGTGAAAACAAGGTCCAATCAGGCTGAAACGTTACAAGAAGGTAGAATCTATTGAGTTGTAAGTGATCTGAACGTTTCATGATGATAGCACTTTACTAAGGGGGTCAAACCATGTCCCAAAGGTCACCGGATCCGATGTCAATTTAAAGAAGTAGTCCAGTTACACATTTGTGGGCTTATAACTTGGCTTCTGAATGTTCTAGAGAGGTCAGGTTTGTTTTAGAGTACTCCAATCATCAGCCCCTACAACCTCAAAAAGGAATGGAGTCATTAGCACTTATGGTTTTTAAATGGCACCGAGAATTATGTTGCACGAAGCACAATTTCACATCATTCTGGGTCCATTTGTGTGAAAACAAGGTCCAATCAGGCTGACACGTTAAAGGAAGGTAGAATCTATTGAGTTGTAAGTGATCTGAACGTTTCATGATGATAGCACTTTCCTAAGGGGGTCAAACTATGTCCCAAAGGTCACCGGATCTGGTGTCAATTTAAAGTAGTCCAGTTACACATTTGTGGGCTTATAACTTGGCTTCTGAATGTCCTAGAGAGATCAAGTTTGTTTTAGTGTACTCCAATCAACAGCCCATACAACCACAAAAAGGAATTGAGTCATTAGCACTTATGGTTTGTAAATGGTACCCAGAATCATGTTGCACGAAGCACAATTTCACATCATTCTGGGTCCATTTGTGTGAAAACAAGGTCCAATCAGGCTGAAACGTTACAAGAAGGTAGAATCTATTGAGTTGTAAGTGATCTGAACGTTTCATGATGATCACACATTCCTATAGGGGGTCAATCCATGTCCCAAAGGTCACCTGGCTTGGTGTCACTTTAAAGAAGTAGTCCAGTTACACCTTCGTGGGCTTATAACTTGGCTTCTGAATATCCTAGAGAGGTCAGGTTTGTTTTAGATACTCCAATTAACAGCCCCTACAACCACAAAAAGGAATGGAGCCATTAGCACTTATGGTTTTTAAATGGCACCCAGAATTATGTTGCACGAAGCACAATTTCACATCATTCTGGGTCCATTTGTGTGAAAACAAGGTCCAATCAGGCTGAAATGTTACAAGAAGGTAGAATCTATTGAGTTGTAAGTGATCTGAACGTTTCATGATGATCGCACATTCCTATAGGGGTTAAAACCATGTCCCAAAGGTCACCAGGCCTGGTGTCACTTTAAAGAAGTAGTCCAGTTACACATTTGTGGGCTTATAACTTGGCTTCTGAATGTCCTAGAGAGATCAGGTTTGTTTTAGTGTACTCCAATCAACAGCCCCTACAACCACAAAAAGAAATGGAGTCATTAGCACTTATGGTTTGTAAATGGCACCCAGAATGATGTTGCACGAAGCACAATTTCACATCATTCTTGGTCCATTTGTGTGAAAACAAGGTCCAATCAGGCTGAAACGTTACAAGAAGGTAGAATCTATTGAGTTGTAAGTGATCTGAATGTTTCATGATGATCACACTTTCCTATAAGGGGTCAAACCATGTCCCAAAGGTCACCGGATCTGGTGTCAAGTTAAAGAAGTAGTCCAGTTACACATTTGTGGGCTTATAACTTGGCTTCTGCATGTCCTAGAGAGATCAGGTTTGTTTTAGTGTACTCCAATCAACAGCCCCTACAACCACAAAAAGGAATGGAGTCATTAGCACTTATGGTTTTTAAATGGCACCCAGAATTATGTTGCACGAAGCACAATTTCACATCATTCTGGGTTCATTTGTGTGAAAACAAGGTCCAATCAGGCTGAAACGTTACAGGAAGGTAGAATCTATTGAGTTGTAAGTGATCTGAACGTTTCATGATGATAGCACTTTCCTAAGGGGGTCAAACCATGTCCCAAAGGTCACCGGATCTGGTGTCAATTTAAAGAAGTAGTCCAGTTACACCTTTGTGGGCTTATAACTTGGCTTCTGAATGTCCTAGAGAGATCAGGTTTGTTTTAGTGTACTCTAATCAACAGCCCCTACAACCACAAAAAGGAATGGAGTCATTAGCACTTATGGCTTTTAAATGGCACCCAGAATTATGTTGCACGAAGCACAATTTCACATCATTCTGGGTTCATTTGTGTGAAAACAAGGTCCGATCAGGCAGAAACGTTACAGGAAGGTAGAATCTATTGAGTTGTAAGTGATCTGAACGTTTCATGATGATAGCACTTTCCTAAGGGGGTCAAACCATGTCCCAAAGGTCACCGGATCTGGTGTCAATTTAAAGAAGTAGTCCAGTTACACCTTTGTGGTCTTATAACTTGGCTTCTGAATATCCTAGAGAGGTCAGGTTTGTTTTAGAGTACTCCAATTAACAGCCCCCACTACCACAAAAAGGAATGGAGTCATTAGCACTTATGGTTTTTAAATGGCACCCAGAATTATGTTGCACGAAGCACAATTTCACATCATTCTGGGTCCATTTGTGTGAAAACAAGGTCCAATCAGGATGAAACGTTACAAGAAGGTAGAATCTACTGAGTTGTAAGTGATCTGAACGTTTCATGATGATCGCACATTCCTATAGGGGGTACGACCATGTCCCAAAGGTCACCGGGCCTGGTGTCGCTTTAAAGAAGTAGTCCAGTTACACCTTTGTGGGCTTATAACTTGGCTTCTGAATGTCCTAGAGAGATCAGGTTTGTTTTAGTGTATTCCAATCAACAGGCCCTACAACCACAAAAAGGAATGGAGTTATTAGCACTTATGGTTTTTAAATGGCACCCAGAATTATGTTGCACGAAGCACAATTTCACATCATTCTGGGTCCATTTGTGTGAAAACAAGGTCCAATCAGGCTGAAACATTACAAGAAGGTAGAATCTATTGAGTTGTAAGTGATCTGAACGTTTCATTATGATCGCACATTCCTATAGGGGGTCAAACCATGTCCCAAAGGTCACCAGGCCTGGTGTCACTTTAAAGAAGTAGTCCAGTTACACATTTGTGGGCTTATAACTTGGCTTCTGAATGTCCTAGAGAGATCAGGTTTGTTTTAGTGTACTCCAATCAACAGCCCCTACAACCACAAAAAGGAATGGAGTCATTAGCACTTATGGTTTTTAAATGCCACCCAGAATTATGTTGCACGAAGCACAATTTCACATCATTCTGGGTTCATTTGTGTGAAAACAAGGTCCAATCAGGCTGAAATGTTACAGGAAGGTAGAATCTATTGAGTTGTAAGTGATCTGAACGTTTCATGATGATAGCACTTTCCTAAGGGGGTCAAACCATGTCCCAAAGGTCACCGGATCTGGTGTCAATCTAAAGAAGTAGTCCAGTTACACATTTGTGGGCTTATAACTTGGCTTCTGAATGTCCTAGAGAGATCAAGTTTGTTTTAGTGTACTCAAAAAAACAGCCCATACAACCACAAAAGGAATGGAGTCATTAGCACTTATGGTTTTTAAATGGCACCCAGAATTATGTTGCACGAAGCACAATTTCACATCATTCTGGGTCCATTTGTGTGAAAACAAGGTCCAATCAGGCTGAAACGTTACAAGAAGGTAGAATCTATTGCGTTGTAAGTGATCTGAACGTTTCATGATGATCGCACATTCCTATAGGGGGTCAAACAATGTCCCAAAGGTCACCGGGCCTGGTGTCACTTTAAAGAAGTAGTCCAGTTACACATTTGTGGGCTTATAACTTGGCTTCTGAATGTCCTAGAGAGATCAGGTTTGTTTTAGTTTACTCCAATCAACAGCCCCTACAACCACAAAAAGGAATGGAGTTATTAGCACTTATGGTTTTTAAATGGCACCCAGAATTATGTTGCACGAAGCACAATTTCACATCATTCTGGGTCCATTTGTGTGAAAACAAGGTCTAATCAGGCTGAAACATTACAAGAAGGTAGAATCTATTGAGTTGTAAGTTATCTGAACGTTTCATTATGATCGCACATTCCTATAGGGGGTCAAACCATGTCCCAAAGGTCACCAGGCCTGGTGTCACTTTAAAGAAGTAGTCCAGTTACACATTTGTGGGCTTATAACTTGGCTTCTGAATGTCCTAGAGAGATCAGGTTTGTTTTATTGTACTCCAATCAACAGCCCCTACAACCACAAAAAGGAATGGAGTCATAAGCACTTATGGTTTTTGAATGGCACCCAGAATTATGTTGCACGAAGCACAATTTCACATCATTCTGGGTTCATTTGTGTGAAAACTAGGTCCAATCAGGCTGAAACGTTACAGGAAGGTAGAATCTATTGAGTTGTAATTGATCTGAACGTTTCATGATGATAGCACTTTCCAAAGGGGGTCAAACCATGTCCCAAAGGTCACCGGATCTGGTGTCAATCTAAAGAAGTAGTCCAGTTACACATTTGTGGGCTTATAACTTGGCTTCTGAATGTCCTAGAGAGATCAAGTTTGTTTTAGTGTACTCCAAAAAACAGCCCATACAACCACAAAAAGTAATAGAGTCATTAGCACTTATGGTTTTTAAATGGCACCCAGAATTATGTTGCACGAAGCACAATATCACATCATTCTGGGTCCATTTGTGTGAAAACAAGGTCCAATCAGGCTGAAACGTTACAAGAAGGTAGAATCTATTGCGTTGTAAGTGATCTGAACGTTTCATGATGATCGCACATTCCTATTGGGGGTCAAACAATGTCCCAAAGGTCACCGGGCCTGGTGTCACTTTAAAGAAGTAGTCCAGTTACACATTTGTGGGCTTATAACTTGGCTTCTGAATGTCCTAGATAGGTCAGGTTTGTTTTAGTGTACTCCAATCAACAGCCCCTACAACCACAAAAAGGAATGGAGTCATTAGCACTTATGGTTTGTAAATGGCACCCCGAATTATGTTGCACAAAGCATAATTTCACATCATTCTGGGTCCATTTGTGTGAAAACAAGGTCCAATCAGGCTGAAACGTTACAAGAAGGTAGAATCTATTGAGTTGTAAGTGATCTGAACGTTTCATGATGATCGCACATTCCTATAGGGGGTAAAACCATGTCCCAAAGGTCACAGGGCCTGGTGTCACTTTAAAGAAGTAGTCCAGTTACACATTTGTGGGCTTATAACTTGGCTTCTGAATGTCCTAGAGAGATCAGGTTTGTTTTAGTGTACTCCAATAAACAGCCCCTACAACCACAAAAAGGAATGGATTCATTAGCACGTATGGTTTTTAAATGGCACCCAGAATTATGTTGCACGAAGCACAATTTCACATCATTCTGGGTCCATTTGTGTGAAAACAAGGTCCAATCAGGCTGAAACGTTACAAGAAGGTAGAATCTATTGAGTTGTAAGTGATCTGAACGTTTCATGATGATAGCACTTTACTAAGGGGGTCAAACCATGTCCCAAAGGTCACCGGATCCGATGTCAATTTAAAGAAGTAGTCCAGTTACACATTTGTGGGCTTATAACTTGGCTTCTGAATGTTCTAGAGAGGTCAGGTTTGTTTTAGAGTACTCCAATCATCAGCCCCTACAACCTCAAAAAGGAATGGAGTCATTAGCACTTATGGTTTTTAAATGGCACCGAGAATTATGTTGCACGAAGCACAATTTCACATCATTCTGGGTCCATTTGTGTGAAAACAAGGTCCAATCAGGCTGACACGTTAAAGGAAGGTAGAATCTATTGAGTTGTAAGTGATCTGAACGTTTCATGATGATAGCACTTTCCTAAGGGGGTCAAACTATGTCCCAAAGGTCACCGGATCTGGTGTCAATTTAAAGTAGTCCAGTTACACATTTGTGGGCTTATAACTTGGCTTCTGAATGTCCTAGAGAGATCAAGTTTGTTTTAGTGTACTCCAATCAACAGCCCATACAACCACAAAAAGGAATTGAGTCATTAGCACTTATGGTTTGTAAATGGTACCCAGAATCATGTTGCACGAAGCACAATTTCACATCATTCTGGGTCCATTTGTGTGAAAACAAGGTCCAATCAGGCTGAAACGTTACAAGAAGGTAGAATCTATTGAGTTGTAAGTGATCTGAACGTTTCATGATGATCACACATTCCTATAGGGGGTCAATCCATGTCCCAAAGGTCACCTGGCTTGGTGTCACTTTAAAGAAGTAGTCCAGTTACACCTTCGTGGGCTTATAACTTGGCTTCTGAATATCCTAGAGAGGTCAGGTTTGTTTTAGATACTCCAATTAACAGCCCCTACAACCACAAAAAGGAATGGAGCCATTAGCACTTATGGTTTTTAAATGGCACCCAGAATTATGTTGCACGAAGCACAATTTCACATCATTCTGGGTCCATTTGTGTGAAAACAAGGTCCAATCAGGCTGAAATGTTACAAGAAGGTAGAATCTATTGAGTTGTAAGTGATCTGAACGTTTCATGATGATCGCACATTCCTATAGGGGTTAAAACCATGTCCCAAAGGTCACCAGGCCTGGTGTCACTTTAAAGAAGTAGTCCAGTTACACATTTGTGGGCTTATAACTTGGCTTCTGAATGTCCTAGAGAGATCAGGTTTGTTTTAGTGTACTCCAATCAACAGCCCCTACAACCACAAAAAGAAATGGAGTCATTAGCACTTATGGTTTGTAAATGGCACCCAGAATGATGTTGCACGAAGCACAATTTCACATCATTCTTGGTCCATTTGTGTGAAAACAAGGTCCAATCAGGCTGAAACGTTACAAGAAGGTAGAATCTATTGAGTTGTAAGTGATCTGAATGTTTCATGATGATCACACTTTCCTATAAGGGGTCAAACCATGTCCCAAAGGTCACCGGATCTGGTGTCAAGTTAAAGAAGTAGTCCAGTTACACATTTGTGGGCTTATAACTTGGCTTCTGCATGTCCTAGAGAGATCAGGTTTGTTTTAGTGTACTCCAATCAACAGCCCCTACAACCACAAAAAGGAATGGAGTCATTAGCACTTATGGTTTTTAAATGGCACCCAGAATTATGTTGCACGAAGCACAATTTCACATCATTCTGGGTTCATTTGTGTGAAAACAAGGTCCAATCAGGCTGAAACGTTACAGGAAGGTAGAATCTATTGAGTTGTAAGTGATCTGAACGTTTCATGATGATAGCACTTTCCTAAGGGGGTCAAACCATGTCCCAAAGGTCACCGGATCTGGTGTCAATTTAAAGAAGTAGTCCAGTTACACCTTTGTGGGCTTATAACTTGGCTTCTGAATGTCCTAGAGAGATCAGGTTTGTTTTAGTGTACTCTAATCAACAGCCCCTACAACCACAAAAAGGAATGGAGTCATTAGCACTTATGGCTTTTAAATGGCACCCAGAATTATGTTGCACGAAGCACAATTTCACATCATTCTGGGTTCATTTGTGTGAAAACAAGGTCCGATCAGGCAGAAACGTTACAGGAAGGTAGAATCTATTGAGTTGTAAGTGATCTGAACGTTTCATGATGATAGCACTTTCCTAAGGGGGTCAAACCATGTCCCAAAGGTCACCGGATCTGGTGTCAATTTAAAGAAGTAGTCCAGTTACACCTTTGTGGTCTTATAACTTGGCTTCTGAATATCCTAGAGAGGTCAGGTTTGTTTTAGAGTACTCCAATTAACAGCCCCCACTACCACAAAAAGGAATGGAGTCATTAGCACTTATGGTTTTTAAATGGCACCCAGAATTATGTTGCACGAAGCACAATTTCACATCATTCTGGGTCCATTTGTGTGAAAACAAGGTCCAATCAGGATGAAACGTTACAAGAAGGTAGAATCTACTGAGTTGTAAGTGATCTGAACGTTTCATGATGATCGCACATTCCTATAGGGGGTACGACCATGTCCCAAAGGTCACCGGGCCTGGTGTCGCTTTAAAGAAGTAGTCCAGTTACACCTTTGTGGGCTTATAACTTGGCTTCTGAATGTCCTAGAGAGATCAGGTTTGTTTTAGTGTATTCCAATCAACAGGCCCTACAACCACAAAAAGGAATGGAGTTATTAGCACTTATGGTTTTTAAATGGCACCCAGAATTATGTTGCACGAAGCACAATTTCACATCATTCTGGGTCCATTTGTGTGAAAACAAGGTCCAATCAGGCTGAAACATTACAAGAAGGTAGAATCTATTGAGTTGTAAGTGATCTGAACGTTTCATTATGATCGCACATTCCTATAGGGGGTCAAACCATGTCCCAAAGGTCACCAGGCCTGGTGTCACTTTAAAGAAGTAGTCCAGTTACACATTTGTGGGCTTATAACTTGGCTTCTGAATGTCCTAGAGAGATCAGGTTTGTTTTAGTGTACTCCAATCAACAGCCCCTACAACCACAAAAAGGAATGGAGTCATTAGCACTTATGGTTTTTAAATGCCACCCAGAATTATGTTGCACGAAGCACAATTTCACATCATTCTGGGTTCATTTGTGTGAAAACAAGGTCCAATCAGGCTGAAATGTTACAGGAAGGTAGAATCTATTGAGTTGTAAGTGATCTGAACGTTTCATGATGATAGCACTTTCCTAAGGGGGTCAAACCATGTCCCAAAGGTCACCGGATCTGGTGTCAATCTAAAGAAGTAGTCCAGTTACACATTTGTGGGCTTATAACTTGGCTTCTGAATGTCCTAGAGAGATCAAGTTTGTTTTAGTGTACTCAAAAAAACAGCCCATACAACCACAAAAGGAATGGAGTCATTAGCACTTATGGTTTTTAAATGGCACCCAGAATTATGTTGCACGAAGCACAATTTCACATCATTCTGGGTCCATTTGTGTGAAAACAAGGTCCAATCAGGCTGAAACGTTACAAGAAGGTAGAATCTATTGCGTTGTAAGTGATCTGAACGTTTCATGATGATCGCACATTCCTATAGGGGGTCAAACAATGTCCCAAAGGTCACCGGGCCTGGTGTCACTTTAAAGAAGTAGTCCAGTTACACATTTGTGGGCTTATAACTTGGCTTCTGAATGTCCTAGATAGGTCAGGTTTGTTTTAGTGTACTCCAATTAACAGCCCCCACTACCACAAAAAGGAATGGAGTCATTAGCACTTATGGTTTTTAAATGGCACCCAGAATTATGTTGCACGAAGCACAATTTCACATCATTCTGGGTCCATTTGTGTGAAAACAAGGTCCAATCAGGATGAAACGTTACAAGAAGGTAGAATCTACTGAGTTGTAAGTGATCTGAACGTTTCATGATGATCGCACATTCCTATAGGGGGTACGACCATGTCCCAAAGGTCACCGGGCCTGGTGTCGCTTTAAAGAAGTAGTCCAGTTACACCTTTGTGGGCTTATAACTTGGCTTCTGAATGTCCTAGAGAGATCAGGTTTGTTTTAGTGTACTCCAATCAACAGGCCCTACAACCACAAAAAGGAATGGAGTTATTAGCACTTATGGTTTTTAAATGGCACCCAGAATTATGTTGCACGAAGCACAATTTCACATCATTCTGGGTCCATTTGTGTGAAAACAAGGTCCAATCAGGCTGAAACATTACAAGAAGGTAGAATCTATTGAGTTGTAAGTGATCTGAACGTTTCATTATGATCGCACATTCCTATAGGGGGTCAAACCATGTCCCAAAGGTCACCAGGCCTGGTGTCACTTTAAAGAAGTAGTCCAGTTACACATTTGTGGGCTTATAACTTGGCTTCTGAATGTCCTAGAGAGATCAGGTTTGTTTTAGTGTACTCCAATCAACAGCCCCTACAACCACAAAAAGGAATGGAGTCATTAGCACTTATGGTTTTTAAATGCCACCCAGAATTATGTTGCACGAAGCACAATTTCACATCATTCTGGGTTCATTTGTGTGAAAACAAGGTCCAATCAGGCTGAAATGTTACAGGAAGGTAGAATCTATTGAGTTGTAAGTGATCTGAACGTTTCATGATGATAGCACTTTCCTAAGGGGGTCAAACCATGTCCCAAAGGTCACCGGATCTGGTGTCAATCTAAAGAAGTAGTCCAGTTACACATTTGTGGGCTTATAACTTGGCTTCTGAATGTCCTAGAGAGATCAAGTTTGTTTTAGTGTACTCAAAAAAACAGCCCATACAACCACAAAAGGAATGGAGTCATTAGCACTTATGGTTTTTAAATGGCACCCAGAATTATGTTGCACGAAGCACAATTTCACATCATTCTGGGTCCATTTGTGTGAAAACAAGGTCCAATCAGGCTGAAACGTTACAAGAAGGTAGAATCTATTGCGTTGTAAGTGATCTGAACGTTTCATGATGATCGCACATTCCTATAGGGGGTCAAACAATGTCCCAAAGGTCACCGGGCCTGGTGTCACTTTAAAGAAGTAGTCCAGTTACACATTTGTGGGCTTATAACTTGGCTTCTGAATGTCCTAGATAGGTCAGGTTTGTTTTAGTGTACTCCAATCAACAGCCCCTACAACCACAAAAAGGAATGGAGTCATTAGCACTTATGGTTTGTAAATGGCACCCCGAATTATGTTGCACAAAGCACAATTTCACATCATTCTGGGTCCATTTGTGTGAAAACAAGGTCCAAACAGGCTGAAACGTTACAAGAAGGTAGAATCTATTGAGTTGTAAGTGATCTGAACGTTTCATGATGATCGCACATTCCTATAGGGGGTAAAACCATGTCCCAAAGGTCACAGGGCCTGGTGTCACTTTAAAGAAGTAGTCCAGTTACACATTTGTGGGCTTATAACTTGGCTTCTGAATGTCCTAGAGAGATCAGGTTTTTTTTAGTGTACTCCAATAAACAGCCCCTACAACCACAAAAAGGAATGGATTCATTAGCACGTATGGTTTTTAAATGGCACCCAGAATTATGTTGCACGAAGCACAATTTCACATCATTCTGGGTCCATTTGTGTGAAAACAAGGTCCAATCAGGCTGAAACGTTACAAGAAGGTAGAATCTATTGAGTTGTAAGTGATCTGAACGTTTCATGATGATAGCACTTTCCTAAGGGGGTCAAACCATGTCCCAAAGGTCACCGGATCCGTTGTCAATTTAAAGAAGTAGTCCAGTTACACATTTGTGGGCTTATAACTTGGCTTCTGAATGTTCTAGAGAGGTCAGGTTTGTTTTAGAGTACTCCAATCAACAGCCCCTACAACCTCAAAAAGGAATGGAGTCATTAGCACTTATGGTTTTTAAATGGCACCGAGAATTATGTTGCACGAAGCACAATTTCACATTATTCTGGGTCCATTTGTGTGAAAACAAGGTCCAATCAGGCTGACACGTTAAAGGAAGGTAGAATCTATTGAGTTGTAAGTGATCTGAATGTTTCATGATGATAGCACTTTCCTAAGGGGGTCAAACTATGTCCCAAAGGTCACCGGATCTGGTGTCAATTTAAAGTAGTCCAGTTACACATTTGTGGGCTTATAACTTGGCTTCTGAATGTCCTAGAGAGATCAAGTTTGTTTTAGTGTACTCCAATCAACAGCCCATACAACCACAAAAAGGAATTGAGTCATTAGCACTTATGGTTTGTAAATGGCACCCAGAATCATGTTGCACAAAGCACAATTTCACATCATTCTGGGTCCATTTGTGTGAAAACAAGGTCCAATCAGGCTGAAACGTTACAAGAAGGTAGAATCTATTGAGTTGTAAGTGATCTGAACGTTTCATGATGATCACACATTCCTATAAGGGGTCAAACCATGTCCCAAAGGTCACCGGATCTGGTGTCAATTTAAAGAAGTAGTCCAGTTACTCATTTGTGGGCTTATAACTTAGCTTCTGCATGTCCTAGAGAAATCAGGTTTGTTTTAGTGTACTCCAATCAACAGCCCCTACAACCACAAAAAGGAATGGAGTCATTAGCACTTATGGTTTTTAAATGGCACCCAGAATTATGTTGCACGAAGCACAATTTCACATCATTCTGGGTTCATTTGTGTGAAAACAAGGTCCAATCAGGCTGAAACGTTACAGGAAGGTAGAATCTATTGAGTTGTAAGTGATCTGAACGTTTCATGATGATAGCACTTTCCTAAGGGGGTCAAACCATGTCCCAAAGGTCACCGGATCTGGTGTCAATTTAAAGAAGTCCAGTTACACCTTTGTGGGCTTATAACTTGGCTTCTGAATATCCTAGAGAGGTCAGGTTTGTTTTAGAGTACTCCAATTAACAGCCCCCACTACCACAAAAAGGAATGGAGTCATTAGCACTTATGGTTTTTAAATGGCACCCAGAATTATGTTGCACGAAGCACAATTTCACATCATTCTGGGTCCATTTGTGTGAAAACAAGGTCCAATCAGGATGAAACGTTAAAAGAAGGTAGAATCTACTGAGTTGTAAGTGATCTGAACGTTTCATGATGATCGCACATTCCTATAGGGGGTACGACCATGTCCCAAAGGTCACCGGGCCTGGTGTCGCTTTAAAGAAGTAGTCCAGTTACACCTTTGTGGGCTTATAACTTGGCTTCTGAATGTCCTAGAGAGATCAGGTTTGTTTTAGTTTACTCCAATCAACAGCCCCTACAACCACAAAAAGGAATGGAGTTATTAGCACTTATGGTTTTTAAATGGCACCCAGAATTATGTTGCACGAAGCACAATTTCACATCATTCTGGGTCCATTTGTGTGAAAACAAGGTCTAATCAGGCTGAAACATTACAGGAAGGTAGAATCTATTGAGTTGTAATTGATCTGAACGTTTCATGATGATAGCACTTTCCAAAGGGGGTCAAACCATGTCCCAAAGGTCACCGGATCTGGTGTCAATCTAAAGAAGTAGTCCAGTTACACATTTGTGGGCTTATAACTTGGCTTCTGAATGTCCTAGATAGATCAAGTTTGTTTTAGTGTACTCCAAAAAACAGCCCATACAACCACAAAAAGTAATAGAGTCATTAGCACTTATGGTTTTTAAATGGCACCCAGAATTATGTTGCACGAAGCACAATTTCACATCATTCTGGGTCCATTTGTGTGAAAACAAGGTCCAATCAGGCTGAAACGTTACAAGAAGGTAGAATCTATTGCGTTGTAAGTGATCTGAACGTTTCATGATGATCGCACATTCCTATTGGGGGTCAAACAATGTCCCAAAGGTCACCGGGCCTGGTGTCACTTTAAAGAAGTAGTCCAGTTACACATTTGTGGGCTTATAACTTGGCTTCTGAATGTCCTAGATAGGTCAGGTTTGTTTTAGTGTACTCCAATCAACAGCCCCTACAACCACAAAAAGGAATGGAGTCATTAGCACTTATGGTTTGTAAATGGCACCCCGAATTATGTTGCACAAAGCATAATTTCACATCATTCTGGGTCCATTTGTGTGAAAACAAGGTCCAATCAGGCTGAAACGTTACAAGAAGGTAGAATCTATTGAGTTGTAAGTGATCTGAACGTTTCATGATGATCGCACATTCCTATAGGGGGTAAAACCATGTCCCAAAGGTCACAGGGCCTGGTGTCACTTTAAAGAAGTAGTCCAGTTACACATTTGTGGGCTTATAACTTGGCTTCTGAATGTCCTAGAGAGATCAGGTTTGTTTTAGTGTACTCCAATAAACAGCCCCTACAACCACAAAAAGGAATGGATTCATTAGCACGTATGGTTTTTAAATAGCACCCAGAATTATGTTGCACGAAGCACAATTTCACATCATTCTGGGTCCATTTGTGTGAAAACAAGGTCCAATCAGGCTGAAACGTTACAAGAAGGTAGAATCTATTGAGTTGTAAGTGATCTGAACGTTTCATGATGATAGCACTTTACTAAGGGGGTCAAACCATGTCCCAAAGGTCACCGGATCCGATGTCAATTTAAAGAAGTAGTCCAGTTACACATTTGTGGGCTTATAACTTGGCTTCTGAATGTTCTAGAGAGGTCAGGTTTGTTTTAGAGTACTCCAATCATCAGCCCCTACAACCTCAAAAAGGAATGGAGTCATTAGCACTTATGGTTTTTAAATGGCACCGAGAATTATGTTGCACGAAGCACAATTTCACATCATTCTGGGTCCATTTGTGTGAAAACAAGGTCCAATCAGGCTGACACGTTAAAGGAAGGTAGAATCTATTGAGTTGTAAGTGATCTGAACGTTTCATGATGATAGCACTTTCCTAAGGGGGTCAAACTATGTCCCAAAGGTCACCGGATCTGGTGTCAATTTAAAGTAGTCCAGTTACACATTTGTGGGCTTATAACTTGGCTTCTGAATGTCCTAGAGAGATCAAGTTTGTTTTAGTGTACTCCAATCAACAGCCCATACAACCACAAAAAGGAATTGAGTCATTAGCACTTATGGTTTGTAAATGGTACCCAGAATCATGTTGCACGAAGCACAATTTCACATCATTCTGGGTCCATTTGTGTGAAAACAAGGTCCAATCAGGCTGAAACGTTACAAGAAGGTAGAATCTATTGAGTTGTAAGTGATCTGAACGTTTCATGATGATCACACATTCCTATAGGGGGTCAATCCATGTCCCAAAGGTCACCTGGCTTGGTGTCACTTTAAAGAAGTAGTCCAGTTACACCTTCGTGGGCTTATAACTTGGCTTCTGAATATCCTAGAGAGGTCAGGTTTGTTTTAGATACTCCAATTAACAGCCCCTACAACCACAAAAAGGAATGGAGCCATTAGCACTTATGGTTTTTAAATGGCACCCAGAATTATGTTGCACGAAGCACAATTTCACATCATTCTGGGTCCATTTGTGTGAAAACAAGGTCCAATCAGGCTGAAATGTTACAAGAAGGTAGAATCTATTGAGTTGTAAGTGATCTGAACGTTTCATGATGATCGCACATTCCTATAGGGGTTAAAACCATGTCCCAAAGGTCACCAGGCCTGGTGTCACTTTAAAGAAGTAGTCCAGTTACACATTTGTGGGCTTATAACTTGGCTTCTGAATGTCCTAGAGAGATCAGGTTTGTTTTAGTGTACTCCAATCAACAGCCCCTACAACCACAAAAAGAAATGGAGTCATTAGCACTTATGGTTTGTAAATGGCACCCAGAATGATGTTGCACGAAGCACAATTTCACATCATTCTTGGTCCATTTGTGTGAAAACAAGGTCCAATCAGGCTGAAACGTTACAAGAAGGTAGAATCTATTGAGTTGTAAGTGATCTGAATGTTTCATGATGATCACACTTTCCTATAAGGGGTCAAACCATGTCCCAAAGGTCACCGGATCTGGTGTCAAGTTAAAGAAGTAGTCCAGTTACACATTTGTGGGCTTATAACTTGGCTTCTGCATGTCCTAGAGAGATCAGGTTTGTTTTAGTGTACTCCAATCAACAGCCCCTACAACCACAAAAAGGAATGGAGTCATTAGCACTTATGGTTTTTAAATGGCACCCAGAATTATGTTGCACGAAGCACAATTTCACATCATTCTGGGTTCATTTGTGTGAAAACAAGGTCCAATCAGGCTGAAACGTTACAGGAAGGTAGAATCTATTGAGTTGTAAGTGATCTGAACGTTTCATGATGATAGCACTTTCCTAAGGGGGTCAAACCATGTCCCAAAGGTCACCGGATCTGGTGTCAATTTAAAGAAGTAGTCCAGTTACACCTTTGTGGGCTTATAACTTGGCTTCTGAATGTCCTAGAGAGATCAGGTTTGTTTTAGTGTACTCTAATCAACAGCCCCTACAACCACAAAAAGGAATGGAGTCATTAGCACTTATGGCTTTTAAATGGCACCCAGAATTATGTTGCACGAAGCACAATTTCACATCATTCTGGGTTCATTTGTGTGAAAACAAGGTCCGATCAGGCAGAAACGTTACAGGAAGGTAGAATCTATTGAGTTGTAAGTGATCTGAACGTTTCATGATGATAGCACTTTCCTAAGGGGGTCAAACCATGTCCCAAAGGTCACCGGATCTGGTGTCAATTTAAAGAAGTAGTCCAGTTACACCTTTGTGGTCTTATAACTTGGCTTCTGAATATCCTAGAGAGGTCAGGTTTGTTTTAGAGTACTCCAATTAACAGCCCCCACTACCACAAAAAGGAATGGAGTCATTAGCACTTATGGTTTTTAAATGGCACCCAGAATTATGTTGCACGAAGCACAATTTCACATCATTCTGGGTCCATTTGTGTGAAAACAAGGTCCAATCAGGATGAAACGTTACAAGAAGGTAGAATCTACTGAGTTGTAAGTGATCTGAACGTTTCATGATGATCGCACATTCCTATAGGGGGTACGACCATGTCCCAAAGGTCACCGGGCCTGGTGTCGCTTTAAAGAAGTAGTCCAGTTACACCTTTGTGGGCTTATAACTTGGCTTCTGAATGTCCTAGAGAGATCAGGTTTGTTTTAGTGTATTCCAATCAACAGGCCCTACAACCACAAAAAGGAATGGAGTTATTAGCACTTATGGTTTTTAAATGGCACCCAGAATTATGTTGCACGAAGCACAATTTCACATCATTCTGGGTCCATTTGTGTGAAAACAAGGTCCAATCAGGCTGAAACATTACAAGAAGGTAGAATCTATTGAGTTGTAAGTGATCTGAACGTTTCATTATGATCGCACATTCCTATAGGGGGTCAAACCACGTCCCAAAGGTCACCAGGCCTGGTGTCACTTTAAAGAAGTAGTCCAGTTACACATTTGTGGGCTTATAACTTGGCTTCTGAATGTCCTAGAGAGATCAGGTTTGTTTTAGTGTACTCCAATTAACAGCCCCTACAACCACAAAAAGGAATGGAGTCATTAGCACTTATGGTTTTTAAATGCCACCCAGAATTATGTTGCACGAAGCACAATTTCACATCATTCTGGGTTCATTTGTGTGAAAACAAGGTCCAATCAGGCTGAAATGTTACAGGAAGGTAGAATCTATTGAGTTGTAAGTGATCTGAACGTTTCATGATGATAGCACTTTCCTAAGGGGGTCAAACCATGTCCCAAAGGTCACCGGATCTGGTGTCAATCTAAAGAAGTAGTCCAGTTACACATTTGTGGGCTTATAACTTGGCTTCTGAATGTCCTAGAGAGATCAAGTTTGTTTTAGTGTACTCAAAAAAACAGCCCATACAACCACAAAAGGAATGGAGTCATTAGCACTTATGGTTTTTAAATGGCACCCAGAATTATGTTGCACGAAGCACAATTTCACATCATTCTGGGTCCATTTGTGTGAAAACAAGGTCCAATCAGGCTGAAACGTTACAAGAAGGTAGAATCTATTGCGTTGTAAGTGATCTGAACGTTTCATGATGATCGCACATTCCTATAGGGGGTCAAACAATGTCCCAAAGGTCACCGGGCCTGGTGTCACTTTAAAGAAGTAGTCCAGTTACACATTTGTGGGCTTATAACTTGGCTTCTGAATGTCCTAGATAGGTCAGGTTTGTTTTAGTGTACTCCAATCAACAGCCCCTACAACCACAAAAAGGAATGGAGTCATTAGCACTTATGGTTTGTAAATGGCACCCCGAATTATGTTGCACAAAGCACAATTTCACATCATTCTGGGTCCATTTGTGTGAAAACAAGGTCCAATCAGGCTGAAACGTTACAAGAAGGTAGAATCTATTGAGTTGTAAGTGATCTGAACGTTTCATGATGATCGCACATTCCTATAGGGGGTAAAACCATGTCCCAAAGGTCACAGGGCCTGGTGTCACTTTAAAGAAGTAGTCCAGTTACACATTTGTGGGCTTATAACTTGGCTTCTGAATGTCCTAGAGAGATCAGGTTTTTTTTAGTGTACTCCAATAAACAGCCCCTACAACCACAAAAAGGAATGGATTCATTAGCACGTATGGTTTTTAAATGGCACCCAGAATTATGTTGCACGAAGCACAATTTCACATCATTCTGGGTCCATTTGTGTGAAAACAAGGTCCAATCAGGCTGAAACGTTACAAGAAGGTAGAATCTATTGAGTTGTAAGTGATCTGAACGTTTCATGATGATAGCACTTTCCTAAGGGGGTCAAACCATGTCCCAAAGGTCACCGGATCCGTTGTCAATTTAAAGAAGTAGTCCAGTTACACATTTGTGGGCTTATAACTTGGCTTCTGAATGTTCTAGAGAGGTCAGGTTTGTTTTAGAGTACTCCAATCAACAGCCCCTACAACCTCAAAAAGGAATGGAGTCATTAGCACTTATGGTTTTTAAATGGCACCGAGAATTATGTTGCACGAAGCACAATTTCACATTATTCTGGGTCCATTTGTGTGAAAACAAGGTCCAATCAGGCTGACACGTTAAAGAAAGGTAGAATCTATTGAGTTGTAAGTGATCTGAACGTTTCATGATGATAGCACTTTCCTAATGGGGTCAAACTATGTCCCAAAGGTCACCGGATCTGGTGTCAATTTAAAGTAGTCCAGTTACACATTTGTGGGCTTATAACTTGGCTTCTGAATGTCCTAGAGAGATCAAGTTTGTTTTAGTGTACTCCAATCAACAGCCCATACAACCACAAAAAGGAATTGAGTCATTAGCACTTATGGTTTGTAAATGGCACCCAGAATCATGTTGCACAAAGCACAATTTCACATCATTCTGGGTCCATTTGTGTGAAAACAAGGTCCAATCAGGCTGAAACGTTACAAGAAGGTAGAATCTATTGAGTTGTAAGTGATCTGAACGTTTCATGATGATCACACATTCCTATAGGGGGTCAATCCATGTCCCAAAGGTCACCGGGCTTGGTGTCAATTTAAAGAAGTAGTCCAGTTACACATTTGTGGGCTTATAACTTGGCTTCTGAATGTCCTAGAGAGATCAGGTTTGTTTTAGTGTACTCCAATCAACAGCCCCTACAACCACAAAAAGGAATGGAGTCATTAGCACTTATGGTTTTTAAATGGCACCCAGAATTATGTTGCACGAAGCACAATTTCACATCATTCTGGGTTCATTTGTGTGAAAACAAGGTCCAATCAGGCTGAAATGTTACAGGAAGGTAGAATCTATTGAGTTGTAAGTGATCTGAACGTTTCATGATGATAGCACTTTCCTAAGGGGGTCAAACCATGTCCCAAAGGTCACCGGATCTGGTGTCAATCTAAAGAAGTAGTCCAGTTACACATTTGTGGGCTTATAACTTGGCTTCTGAATGTCCTAGAGAGATCAAGTTTGTTTTAGTGTACTCAAAAAAACAGCCCATACAACCACAAAAGGAATGGAGTCATTAGCACTTATGGTTTTTAAATGGCACCCAGAATTATGTTGCACGAAGCACAATTTCACATCATTCTGGGTCCATTTGTGTGAAAACAAGGTCCAATCAGGCTGAAACGTTACAAGAAGGTAGAATCTATTGCGTTGTAAGTGATCTGAACGTTTCATGATGATCGCACATTCCTATAGGGGGTCAAACAATGTCCCAAAGGTCACCGGGCCTGGTGTCACTTTAAAGAAGTAGTCCAGTTACACATTTGTGGGCTTATAACTTGGCTTCTGAATGTCCTAGATAGGTCAGGTTTGTTTTAGTGTACTCCAATCAACAGCCCCTACAACCACAAAAAGGAATGGAGTCATTAGCACTTATGGTTTGTAAATGGCACCCCGAATTATGTTGCACAAAGCACAATTTCACATCATTCTGGGTCCATTTGTGTGAAAACAAGGTCCAATCAGGCTGAAACGTTACAAGAAGGTAGAATCTATTGAGTTGTAAGTGATCTGAACGTTTCATGATGATAGCACTTTCCTAAGGGGGTCAAACCATGTCCCAAAGGTCACCGGATCTGTTGTCAATTTAAAGAAGTAGTCCAGTTACACATTTGTGGGCTTATAACTTGGCTTCTGAATGTTCTAGAGAGGTCAGGTTTGTTTTAGAGTACTCCAATCAACAGCCCCTACAACCTCAAAAAGGAATGGAGTCATTAGCACTTATGGTTTTTAAATGGCACCGAGAATTATGTTGCACGAAGCACAATTTCACATTATTCTGGGTCCATTTGTGTGAAAACAAGGTCCAATCAGGCTGACACGTTAAAGGAAG
The DNA here is from genome assembly GCF_043380555.1 of Nothobranchius furzeri. Lineage (NCBI taxonomy): Eukaryota > Metazoa > Chordata > Actinopteri > Cyprinodontiformes > Nothobranchiidae > Nothobranchius > Nothobranchius furzeri. The sequence continues at coordinate 15,790,479 of NC_091750.1, forward strand.
GTAGAATCTATTGAGTTGTAAGTGATCTGAACGTTTCATGATGATAGCACTTTCCTAAGGGGGTCAAACTATGTCCCAAAGGTCACCGGATCTGGTGTCAATTTAAAGTAGTCCAGTTACACATTTGTGGGCTTATAACTTGGCTTCTGAATGTCCTAGAGAGATCAAGTTTGTTTTAGTGTACTCCAATCAACAGCCCATACAACCACAAAAAGGAATTGAGTCATTAGCACTTATGGTTTGTAAATGGCACCCAGAATCATGTTGCACAAAGCACAATTTCACATCATTCTGGGTCCATTTGTGTGAAAACAAGGTCCAATCAGGCTGAAACGTTACAAGAAGGTAGAATCTATTGAGTTGTAAGTGATCTGAACGTTTCATGAAGATCACACATTCCTATAGGGGGTCAATCCATGTCCCAAAGGTCACCGGGCTTGGTGTCACTTTAAAGAAGTAGTCCAGTTACACCTTCGTGGGCTTATAACTTGGCTTCTGAATATCCTATAGAGGTCAGGTTTGTTTTAGAGTACTCCAGTTAACAGCCCCTACAACCACAAAAAGGAATGGAGCCATTAGCACTTATGGTTTTTAAATGGCACCCAGAATTATGTTGCACGAAGCACAATTTCACATCATTCTGGGTCCATTTGTGTGAAAACAAGGTCCAATCAGGCTGAAACGTTACAAGAAGGTAGAATCTATTGAGTTGTAAGTGATCTGAACGTTTCATGATGATCGCACATTCCTATAGGGGGTAAAACCATGTCCCAAAGGTCACCAGGCCTGGTGTCACTTTAAAGAAGTAGTCCAGTTACACATTTGTGGGCTTATAACTTGGCTTCTGAATGTCCTAGAGAGATCAGGTTTGTTTTAGTGTACTCCAATCAACAGCCCCTACAACCACAAAAAGAAATGGAGTCATTAGCACTTATGGTTTGTAAATGGCACCCAGAATGATGTTGCATGAAGCACAATTTCACATCATTCTTGGTCCATTTGTGTGAAAACAAGGTCCAATCAGGCTGAAACGTTACAAGAAGGTAGAATCTATTGAGTTGTAAGTGATCTGAATGTTTCATGATGATCACACTTTCCTATAAGGGGTCAAACCATGTCCCAAAGGTCACCGGATCTGGTGTCAAGTTAAAGAAGTAGTCCAGTTACACCTTTGTGGGCTTATAACTTGGCTTCTGAATGTCCTAGAGAGATCAGGTTTGTTTTAGTGTACTCTAATCAACAGCCCCTACAACCACAAAAAGGAATGGAGTCATTAGCACTTATGGTTTTTAAATGGCACCCAGAATTATGTTGCACGAAGCACATTTTCACATCATTCTGGGTTCATTTGTGTGAAAACAAGGTCCAATCAGGCAGAAACGTTACAGGAAGGTAGAATCTATTGAGTTGTAAGTGATCTGAACGTTTCATGATGATAGCACTTTCCTAAGGGGGTCAAACCATGTCCCAAAGGTCACAGGATCTGGTGTCAATTTAAAGAAGTAGTCCAGTTACACCTTTGTGGGCTTATAACTTGGCTTCTGAATATCCTAGAGAGGTCAGGTTTGTTTTAGAGTACTCCAATTAACAGCCCCCATTACCACAAAAAGGAATGGAGTCATTAGCACTTATGGTTTTTAAATGGCACCCAGAATTATGTTGCACGAAGCACAATTTCACATCATTCTGGGTCCATTTGTGTGAAAACAAGGTCCAATCAGGCTGAAACGTTACAAGAAGGTAGAATCTACTGAGTTGTAAGTGATCTGAACGTCTCATGATGATCCCACATTCCTATAAGGGGTCAAACCATGTCCCAAAGGTCACCGGATCTGGTGTCAATTTAAAGAAGTAGTCCAGTTACACATTTGTGGGCTTATAACTTGGCTTCTGAATGTCCTAGAGAGATCAGGTTTGTTTTAGTGTACTCCAATCAACAGCCCCTACAACCACAAAAAGGAATGGAGCCATTAGCACTTATGGTTTGTAAATGGCACCCAGAGTTATGTTGCACGAAGCACAATTTCACATCATTCTGGGTCCATTTGTGTGAAAACAAGGTCCAATCAGGCTGAAACGTTACAAGAAGGTAGAATATATTGAGTTGTAAGTGATCTGAATGTTTCATGATGATCGCACATTCCTATAAGGGGTCAAACCATGTCCCAAAGGTCACCGGATCTGGTGTCAATTTAAAGAAATAGTCCAGTTACACATTTGTGGGCTTATAACTTGGCTTCTGAATGTCCTAGAGAGATCAGGTTTGTTTTAATGTACTTCAATCAACAGCCCCTACACCCTCAAAAATGAATGGAGTCATTAGCACTTATGGTTTTTAAATGGCACCCAGAATTATGTTGCACAAAGCACAATTTCACATCATTCTGGGTTCATTTGTGTGAAAACAAGGTCCAATCAGGCTGAAACGTTAGAGGAAGGTAGAATATATTGAGTTGTAAGTGATCTGAACATTTCATGATGATCGCACATTCCTATAGGGGGTCAAACCATGTCCCAAAGGTCACCGGGCCTGGTGTCACTTTAAAGAAGTAGTCCAGTTACACATTTGTGGGCTTATAACTTGGCTTCTGAATGTCCTAGAGAGATCAGGTTTGTTTTAGTGTACTCCAATCAACAGCCCCTACAACCACAAAAAGGAATGGAGTCATTAGCACTTATGGTTTGTAAATGGCACCCAGAATTATGTTGCACGAAGCACAATTTCGGATCATTCTGGGTTCATTTGTGTGAAAACAAGGTCCAATCAGGCTGAAACGTTACAGGAAGGTAGAATCTATTGAGTTGTAAGTGATCTGAACGTTTCATGATGATAGCACTTTCCTAAGGGGGTCAAACCATTTCCCAAAGGTCACCGGATCTGGTGTCAATTTAAAGAAGTAGTCCAGTTACACATTTGTGGGCTTATAACTTAGCTTCTGGATGTCCTAGAGGGATTAGGTTTGTTTTAGTGTAATCCAATCAACAGCCCCTACAACCACAAAAAGGAATGGAGTCATTAGCACTTATGGTTTTTAAATGGCACCCAGAATTATGTTGCACGAAGCACAATTTCACGTCATTCTGGGTTCATTTGTGTGAAAACAAGGTCCAATCAGGCTGAAACGTTACAAGAAGGTAGAATCTATTGAGTTGTAAGTGATCTGAATGTTTCATGATGATTGCACATTCCTATAAGGGGTCAAACCATGTCCCAAAGGTCACCGGATCTGGTGTCAATTTAAAGAAGTAGTCCAGTTCCACATTTGTGGGCTTTTAACGTGGCTTCTGAATATCCTAGAGAGATCAGGTTTGTTTTAGTGTACTCCAATCAACAGCCCCTACAACCACAAAAAGGAATGGAGTCATTAGCGCTTATGGTTTTTAAATGGCACCTAGAATTATGTTGCACGAAGCACATTTTCACATCATTCTGGGTTCATTTGTGTGAAAACAAGGTCCAATCAGGCTGAAACCTTACAAGAAGGTAGAATCTATTGAGTTGTAAGTGATCTGAACGTTTCATCATGATCACACATTCCTATAGGGGGTCAAACCATGTCCCATAGGTCACCGGGCCTGGTGTCACTTTAAAGAAGTAGTCCAGTTACACCTTTGTGGGATTATAACTTGGCTTCTGAATGTCCTAGAGAGATCAGGTTTGTTTTAATGTACTTCAATCAACAGCCCCTACACCCTCAAAAAGGAATGGAGTCATTAGCACTTATGGTTTTTAAATGGCACCCAGAATTATGTTGCACAAAGCACAATTTCACATCATTCTGGGTTCATTTGTGTGAAAACAAGGTCCAATCAGGCTGAAACGTTACAGGAAGGTAGAATATATTGAGTTGTAAGTGATCTGAACGTTTCATGATGATCGCACATTCCTATCTGGGGTCAAACCATGTCCCAAAGGTCACCGGGCCTGGTGTCACTTTAAAGAAGTAGTCCAGTTACACATTTGTAGGCTTATAACTTGGCTTCTGAATGTCCTAGAGAGATCAGGTTTGTTTTAGTGTACTCCAATCAACAGCCCCTACAACCACAAAAAGGAATGGAGTCATTAGCACTTATGGTTTGTAAATGGCACCCAGAATTATTTTGCACAAAGCACAATTTCACATCATTCTGGGTCCATTTGTGTGAAAACAAGGTCCAATCAGGCTGAAACGTTACAAGACGGTAGAATCTATTGAGTTGTAATTGATCTGAATGTTTCATGATGATCGCACATTCCTATAAGGGGTTAAACCATGTCCCAAAGGTCACCGGATCTGGTGTCAATTTAAAGAGGTAGTCCAGTTACACATTTGTGGGCTTATAACTTGGCTTCTGAATGTCCTAGAGAGATCAGATTTGTTTTAGTGTACTCCAATCAACAGCCCCTACAACCACAAAAAGGAATGGAGTCATTAGCACTTATGGTTTTTAAATGGCACCCAGAATTATGTTGCACGAAGCACATTTTCACATCATTCTGGGTTCATTTGTGTGAAAACAAGGTCCAATCAGGCAGAAACGTTACAGGAAGGTAGAATCTATTGAGTTGTAAGTGATCTGAACGTTTCATGATGATAGCACTTTCCTAAGGGGGTCAAACCATGTCCCAAAGGTCACAGGATCTGGTGTCAATTTAAAGAAGTAGTCCAGTTACACCTTTGTGGGCTTATAACTTGGCTTCTGAATATCCTAGAGAGGTCAGGTTTGCTTTAGAGTACTCCAATTAACAGCCCCCATTACCACAAAAAGGAATGGAGTCATTAGCACTTATGGTTTGTAAATGGCACCCAGAATTATGTTGCACGAAGCACAATTTCGGATCATTCTGGGTTCATTTGTGTGAAAACAAGGTCCAATCAGCCTGAAACGTTACAGGAAGGTAGAATCTATTGAGTTGTAAGTGATCTGAACGTTTCATGATGATAGCACTTTCCTAAGGGGGTCAAACCATTTCCCAAAGGTCACCGGATCTGGTGTCAATTTAAAGAAGTAGTCCAGTTACACATTTGTGGGCTTATAACTTAGCTTCTGGATGTCCTAGAGGGATCAGGTTTGTTTTAGTGTAATCCAATCAACAGCCCCTACAACCACAAAAAGGAATGGAGTCATTAGCACTTATGGTTTTTTAATGGCACCCAGAATTATGTTGCACGAAGCACAATTTCACGTTATTCTGGGTTCATTTGTGTGAAAACAAGGTCCAATCAGGCTGAAACATTACAGGAAGGTAGAATCTATTGAGTTGTAAGTGATCTGAACGTTTCATGATGATAGCACTTTCCTAAGGGGGTCAAACCATGTCCCAAAGGTCACCGGATCTGGTGTCAATTTAAAGAAGTAGTCCAGTTCCACATTTGTGGGCTTTTAACGTGGCTTCTGAATATCCTAGAGAGATCAGGTTTGTTTTAGTGTACTCCAATCAACAGCCCCTACAACCACAAAAAGGAATGGAGTCATTAGCGCTTATGGTTTTTAAATGGCACCTAGAATTATGTTGCACGAAGCACATTTTCACATCATTCTGGGTTCATTTGTGTGAAAACAAGGTCCAATCAGGCTGAAACGTTACAAGAAGGTAGAATCTATTGAGTTGTAAGTGATCTGAACATTTCATGATGATAGCACTTTCCTAAGGGGGTCAAACCATGTCCCAAAGGTCACCGGATCTGGTGTCAATCTAAAGAAGTAGTCCAGTTACACATTTGTGGGCTTATAACTTGGCTTCTGAATGTCCTAGAGAGATCAAGTTTGTTTTAGTGTACTCAAAAAAACAGCCCATACAACCACAAAAGGAATGGAGTCATTAGCACTTATGGTATTTAAATGGCACCCAGAATTATGTTGCACGAAGCACAATTTCACATCATTCTGGGTCCATTTGTGTGAAAACAAGGTCCAATCAGGCTGAAACGTTACAAGAAGGTAGAATCTATTGCGTTGTAAGTGATCTGAACGTTTCATGATGATCGCACATTCCTATAGGGGGTCAAACAATGTCCCAAAGGTCACCGGGCCTGGTGTCACTTTAAAGAAGTAGTCCAGTTACACATTTGTGGGCTTATAACTTGGCTTCTGAATGTCCTAGATAGGTCAGGTTTGTTTTAGTGTACTCCAATCAACAGCCCGTACAACCACAAAAAGGAATGGAGTCATTAGCACTTATGGTTTGTAAATGGCACCCCGAATTATGTTGCACAAAGCACAATTTCACATCATTCTGGGTCCATTTGTGTGAAAACAAGGTCCAATCAGGCTGAAACGTTACAAGAAGGTAGAATCTATTGAGTTGTAAGTGATCTGAACGTTTCATGATGATCGCACATTCCTATAGGGGGTAAAACCATGTCCCAAAGGTCACAGGGCCTGGTGTCACTTTAAAGAAGTAGTCCAGTTACACATTTGTGGGCTTATAACTTGGCTTCTGAATGTCCTAGAGAGATCAGGTTTTTTTTAGTGTACTCCAATAAACAGCCCCTACAACCACAAAAAGGAATGGATTCATTAGCACGTATGGTTTTTAAATGGCACCCAGAATTATGTTGCACGAAGCACAATTTCACATCATTCTGGGTCCATTTGTGTGAAAACAAGGTCCAATCAGGCTGAAACGTTACAAGAAGGTAGAATCTATTGAGTTGTAAGTGATCTGAACATTTCATGATGATAGCACTTTCCTAAGGGGGTCAAACCATGTCCCAAAGGTCACAGGATCTGGTGTCAATTTAAAGAAGTAGTCCAGTTACACCTTTGTGGGCTTATAACTTGGCTTCTGAATATCCTAGAGAGGTCAGGTTTGCTTTAGAGTACTCCAATTAACAGCCCCCATTACCACAAAAAGGAATGGAGTCATTAGCACTTATGGTTTGTAAATGGCACCCAGAATTATGTTGCACGAAGCACAATTTCGGATCATTCTGGGTTCATTTGTGTGAAAACAAGGTCCAATCAGCCTGAAACGTTACAGGAAGGTAGAATCTATTGAGTTGTAAGTGATCTGAACGTTTCATGATGATAGCACTTTCCTAAGGGGGTCAAACCATTTCCCAAAGGTCACCGGATCTGGTGTCAATTTAAAGAAGTAGTCCAGTTACACATTTGTGGGCTTATAACTTAGCTTCTGGATGTCCTAGAGGGATCAGGTTTGTTTTAGTGTAATCCAATCAACAGCCCCTACAACCACAAAAAGGAATGGAGTCATTAGCACTTATGGTTTTTTAATGGCACCCAGAATTATGTTGCACGAAGCACAATTTCACGTTATTCTGGGTTCATTTGTGTGAAAACAAGGTCCAATCAGGCTGAAACATTACAGGAAGGTAGAATCTATTGAGTTGTAAGTGATCTGAACGTTTCATGATGATAGCACTTTCCTAAGGGGGTCAAACCATGTCCCAAAGGTCACCGGATCTGGTGTCAATTTAAAGAAGTAGTCCAGTTCCACATTTGTGGGCTTTTAACGTGGCTTCTGAATATCCTAGAGAGATCAGGTTTGTTTTAGTGTACTCCAATCAACAGCCCCTACAACCACAAAAAGGAATGGAGTCATTAGCGCTTATGGTTTTTAAATGGCACCTAGAATTATGTTGCACGAAGCACATTTTCACATCATTCTGGGTTCATTTGTGTGAAAACAAGGTCCAATCAGGCTGAAACGTTACAAGAAGGTAGAATCTATTGAGTTGTAAGTGATCTGAACATTTCATGATGATAGCACTTTCCTAAGGGGGTCAAACCATGTCCCAAAGGTCACCGGATCTGGTGTCAATCTAAAGAAGTAGTCCAGTTACACATTTGTGGGCTTATAACTTGGCTTCTGAATGTCCTAGAGAGATCAAGTTTGTTTTAGTGTACTCAAAAAAACAGCCCATACAACCACAAAAGGAATGGAGTCATTAGCACTTATGGTATTTAAATGGCACCCAGAATTATGTTGCACGAAGCACAATTTCACATCATTCTGGGTCCATTTGTGTGAAAACAAGGTCCAATCAGGCTGAAACGTTACAAGAAGGTAGAATCTATTGCGTTGTAAGTGATCTGAACGTTTCATGATGATCGCACATTCCTATAGGGGGTCAAACAATGTCCCAAAGGTCACCGGGCCTGGTGTCACTTTAAAGAAGTAGTCCAGTTACACATTTGTGGGCTTATAACTTGGCTTCTGAATGTCCTAGATAGGTCAGGTTTGTTTTAGTGTACTCCAATCAACAGCCCGTACAACCACAAAAAGGAATGGAGTCATTAGCACTTATGGTTTGTAAATGGCACCCCGAATTATGTTGCACAAAGCACAATTTCACATCATTCTGGGTCCATTTGTGTGAAAACAAGGTCCAATCAGGCTGAAACGTTACAAGAAGGTAGAATCTATTGAGTTGTAAGTGATCTGAACGTTTCATGATGATCGCACATTCCTATAGGGGGTAAAACCATGTCCCAAAGGTCACAGGGCCTGGTGTCACTTTAAAGAAGTAGTCCAGTTACACATTTGTGGGCTTATAACTTGGCTTCTGAATGTCCTAGAGAGATCAGGTTTTTTTTAGTGTACTCCAATAAACAGCCCCTACAACCACAAAAAGGAATGGATTCATTAGCACGTATGGTTTTTAAATGGCACCCAGAATTATGTTGCACGAAGCACAATTTCACATCATTCTGGGTCCATTTGTGTGAAAACAAGGTCCAATCAGGCTGAAACGTTACAAGAAGGTAGAATCTATTGAGTTGTAAGTGATCTGAACATTTCATGATGATAGCACTTTCCTAAGGGGGTCAAACCATGTCCCAAAGGTCACCGGATCCGTTGTCAATTTAAAGAAGTAGTCCAGTTACACATTTGTGGGCTTATAACTTGGCTTCTGAATGTTCTAGAGAGGTCAGGTTTGTTTTAGAGTACTCCAATCAACAGCCCCTACAACCTCAAAAAGGAATGGAGTAATTAGCACTTATGGTTTTTAAATGGCACCGAGAATTATGTTGCACGAAGCACAATTTCACATTATTCTGGGTCCATTTGTGTGAAAACAAGGTCCAATCAGGCTGACACGTTAAAGGAAGGTAGAATCTATTGAGTTGTAAGTGATCTGAACGTTTCATGATGATAGCACTTTCCTAAGGGGGTCAAACTATGTCCCAAAGGTCACCGGATCTGGTGTCAATTTAAAGTAGTCCAGTTACACATTTGTGGGCTTATAACTTGGCTTCTGAATGTCCTAGAGAGATCAAGTTTGTTTTAGTGTACTCCAATCAACAGCCCATACAACCACAAAAAGGAATTGAGTCATTAGCACTTATGGTTTGTAAATGGCACCCAGAATCATGTTGCACAAAGCACAATTTCACATCATTCTGGGTCCATTTGTGTGAAAACAAGGTCCAATCAGGCTGAAACGTTACAAGAAGGTAGAATCTATTGAGTTGTAAGTGATCTGAACGTTTCATGATGATCACACATTCCTATAGGGGGTCAATCCATGTCCCAAAGGTCACCGGGCCTGGTGTCACTTTAAAGAAGTAGTCCAGTTACACATTTGTGGGCTTATAACTTGGCTTCTGAATGTCCTAGATAGGTCAGGTTTGTTTTAGTGTACTCCAATCAACAGCCCCTACAACCACAAAAAGGAATGGAGTCATTAGCACTTATGGTTTGTAAATGGCACCCCGAATTATGTTGCACAAAGCACAATTTCACATCATTCTGGGTCCATTTGTGTGAAAACAAGGTCCAATCAGGCTGAAACGTTACAAGAAGGTAGAATCTATTGAGTTGTAAGTGATCTGAACGTTTCATGATGATCGCACATTCCTATAGGGGGTAAAACCATGTCCCAAAGGTCACAGGGCCTGGTGTCACTTTAAAGAAGTAGTCCAGTTACACATTTGTGGGCTTATAACTTGGCTTCTGAATGTCCTAGAGAGATCAGGTTTTTTTAGTGTACTCCAATAAACAGCCCCTACAACCACAAAAAGGAATGGATTCATTAGCACGTATGGTTTTTAAATGGCACCCAGAATTATGTTGCACGAAGCACAATTTCACATCATTCTGGGTCCATTTGTGTGAAAACAAGGTCCAATCAGGCTGAAACGTTACAAGAAGGTAGAATCTATTGAGTTGTAAGTGATCTGAACGTTTCATGATGATCACACATTCCTATAGGGGGTCAATCCATGTCCCAAAGGTCACCGGGCTTGGTGTCAATTTAAAGAAGTAGTCCAGTTACACATTTGTGGGCTTATAACTTGGCTTCTGAATGTCCTAGATAGGTCAGGTTTGTTTTAGTGTACTCCAATCAACAGCCCCTACAACCACAAAAAGGAATGGAGTCATTAGCACTTATGGTTTGTAAATGGCACCCCGAATTATGTTGCACAAAGCACAATTTCACATCATTCTGGGTCCATTTGTGTGAAAACAAGGTCCAATGAGGCTGAAACGTTACAAGAAGGTAGAATCTATTGAGTTGTAAGTGATCTGAACGTTTCATGATGATCGCACATTCCTATAGGGGGTAAAACCATGTCCCAAAGGTAACAGGGCCTGGTGTCACTTTAAAGAAGTAGTCCAGTTACACATTTGTGGGCTTATAACTTGGCTTCTGAATGTCCTAGAGAGATCAGGTTTGTTTTAGTGTACTCCAATAAACAGCCCCTACAACCACAAAAAGGAATGGATTCATTAGCACGTATGGTTTTTAAATGGCACCCAGAATTATGTTGCACGAAGCACAATTTTACATCATTCTGGGTCCATTTGTGTGAAAACAAGGTCCAATCAGGCTGAAACGTTACAAGAAGGTAGAATCTATTGAGTTGTAAGTGATCTGAACGTTTCATGATGATAGCACTTTCCTAAGGGGGTCAAACCATGTCCCAAAGGTCACCGGATCCGTTGTCAATTTAAAGAAGTAGTCCAGTTACACATTTGTGGGCTTATAACTTGGCTTCTGAATGTTCTAGAGAGGTCAGGTTTGTTTTAGAGTACTCCAATCAACAGCCCCTACAACCTCAAAAAGGAATGGAGTCATTAGCACTTATGGTTTTTAAATGGCACCGAGAATTATGTTGCACGAAGCACAATTTCACATTATTCTGGGTCCATTTGTGTGAAAACAAGGTCCAATCAGGCTGACACGTTAAAGGAAGGTAGAATCTATTGAGTTGTAAGTGATCTGAACGTTTCATGATGATAGCACTTTCCTAAGGGGGTCAAACTATGTCCCAAAGGTCACCGGATCTGGTGTCAATTTAAAGTAGTCCAGTTACACATTTGTGGGCTTATAACTTGGCTTCTGAATGTCCTAGAGAGATCAAGTTTGTTTTAGTGTACTCCAATCAACAGCCCATACAACCACAAAAAGGAATTGAGTCATTAGCACTTATGGTTTGTAAATGGCACCCAGAATCATGTTGCACAAAGCACAATTTCACATCATTCTGGGTCCATTTGTGTGAAAACAAGGTCCAATCAGGCTGAAACGTTACAAGAAGGTAGAATCTATTGAGTTGTAAGTGATCTGAACGTTTCATGATGATCACACATTCCTATAGGGGGTCAATCCATGTCCCAAAGGTCACCGGGCTTGGTGTCACTTTAAAGAAGTAGTCCAGTTACACCTTCGTGGGCTTATAACTTGGCTTCTGAATATCCTATAGAGGTCAGGTTTGTTTTAGAGTACTCCAATTAACAGCCCCTACAACCACAAAAAGGAATGGAGCCATTAGCACTTATGGTTTTTAAATGGCACCCAGAATTATGTTGCACGAAGCACAATTTCACATCATTCTGGGTCCATTTGTGTGAAAACAAGGTCCAATCAGGCTGAAACGTTACAAGAAGGTAGAATCTATTGAGTTGTAAGTGATCTGAACGTTTCATGATGATCGCACATTCCTATAGGGGGTAAAACCATGTCCCAAAGGTCACCAGGCCTGGTGTCACTTTAAAGAAGTAGTCCAGTTACACATTTGTGGGCTTATAACTTGGCTTCTGAATGTCCTAGAGAGATCAGGTTTGTTTTAGTGTACTCCAATCAACAGCCCCTACAACCACAAAAAGAAATGGAGTCATTAGCACTTATGGTTTGTAAATGGCACCCAGAATGATGTTGCATGAAGCACAATTTCACATCATTCTTGGTCCATTTGTGTGAAAACAAGGTCCAATCAGGCTGAAACGTTACAAGAAGGTAGAATCTATTGAGTTGTAAGTGATCTGAATGTTTCATGATGATCACACTTTCCTATAAGGGGTCAAACCATGCCCCAAAGGTCACCGGATCTGGTGTCAAGTTAAAGAAGTAGTCCAGTTACACATTTGTGGGCTTATAACTTGGCTTCTGCATGTCCTAGAGAGATCAGGTTTGTTTTAGTGTACTCCAATCAACAGCCCCTACAACCACAAAAAGGAATGGAGTCATTAGCACTTATGGTTTTTAAATGGCACCCAGAATTATGTTGCACAAAGCACAATTTCACATCATTCTGGGTTCATTTGTGTGAAAACAAGGTCCAATCAGGCTGAAACGTTACAGGAAGGTAGAATCTATTGAGTTGTAAGTGATCTGAACGTTTCATGATGATAGCACTTTCCTAAGGGGGTCAAACCATGTCCCAAAGGTCACCGGATCTGGTGTCAATTTAAAGAAGTAGTCCAGTTACACCTTTGTGGGCTTATAACTTGGCTTCTGAATGTCCTAGAGAGATCAGGTTTGTTTTAGTGTACTCTAATCAACAGCCCCTACAACCACAAAAAGGAATGGAGTCATTAGCACTTATGGTTTTTAAATGGCACCCAGAATTATGTTGCACGAAGCACATTTTCACATCATTCTGGGTTCATTTGTGTGAAAACAAGGTCCAATCAGGCAGAAACGTTACAGGAAGGTAGAATCTATTGAGTTGTAAGTGATCTGAACGTTTCATGATGATAGCACTTTCCTAAGGGGGTCAAACCATGTCCCAAAGGTCACAGGATCTGGTGTCAATTTAAAGAAGTAGTCCAGTTACACCTTTGTGGGCTTATAGCTTGGCTTCTGAATATCCTAGAGAGGTCAGGTTTGTTTTAGAGTACTCCAATTAACAGCCCCCATTACCACAAAAAGGAATGGAGTCATTAGCACTTATGGTTTTTAAATGGCACCCAGAATTATGTTGCACGAAGCACAATTTCACATCATTCTGGGTCCATTTGTGTGAAAACAAGGTCCAATCAGGCTGAAACGTTACAAGAAGGTAGAATCTACTGAGTTGTAAGTGATCTGAACGTCTCATGATGATCACACATTCCTATAAGGGGTCAAACCATGTCCCAAAGGTCACCGGATCTGGTGTCAATTTAAAGAAGTAGTCCACTTACACATTTGTGGGCTTATAACTTGGCTTCTGAATGTCCTAGAGAGATCAGGTTTGTTTTAGTGTACTCCAATCAACAGCCCCTACAACCACAAAAAGGAATGGAGTCATTAGCACTTATGGTTTGTAAATGGCACCCAGAGTTATGTTGCACGAAGCACAATTTCACATCATTCTGGGTCCATTTGTGTGAAAACAAGGTCCAATCAGGCTGAAACGTTACAAGAAGGTAGAATATATTGAGTTGTAAGTGATCTGAATGTTTCATGATGATCGCACATTCCTATAAGGGGTCAAACCATGTCCCAAAGGTCACCGGATCTGGTGTCAATTTAAAGAAATAGTCCAGTTACACATTTGTGGGCTTATAACTTGGCTTCTGAATGTCCTAGAGAGATCAGGTTTGTTTTAATGTACTTCAATCAACAGCCCCTACACCCTCAAAAAGGAATGGAGTCATTAGCACTTATGGTTTTTAAATGGCACCCAGTATTATGTTGCACAAAGCACAATTTCACATCATTCTGGGTTCATTTGTGTGAAAACAAGGTCCAATCAGGCTGAAACGTTACAGGAAGGTAGAATATATTGAGTTGTAAGTGATCTGAACGTTTCATGATGATCGCACATTCCTATAGGGGGTCAAACCATGTCCCAAAGGTCACCGGGCCTGGTGTCACTTTAAAGAAGTAGTCCAGTTACACATTTGTGGGCTTATAACTTGGCTTCTGAATGTCCTAGAGAGATCAGGTTTGTTTTAGTGTACTCCAATCAACAGCCCCTACAACCACAAAAAGGAATGGAGTCATTAGCACTTATGGTTTGTAAATGGCACCCAGAATTATGTTGCACGAAGCACAATTTCGGATCATTCTGGGTTCATTTGTGTGAAAACAAGGTCCAATCAGGCTGAAACGTTACAGGAAGGTAGAATCTATTGAGTTGTAAGTGATCTGAACGTTTCATGATGATAGCACTTTCCTAAGGGGGTCAAACCATTTCCCAAAGGTCACCGGATCTGGTGTCAATTTAAAGAAGTAGTCCAGTTACACATTTGTGGGCTTATAACTTAGCTTCTGGATGTCCTAGAGGGATTAGGTTTGTTTTAGTGTAATCCAATCAACAGCCCCTACAACCACAAAAAGGAATGGAGTCATTAGCACTTATGGTTTTTAAATGGCACCCAGAATTATGTTGCACGAAGCACAATTTCACGTCATTCTGGGTTCATTTGTGTGAAAACAAGGTCCAATCAGGCTGAAACGTTACAAGAAGGTAGAATCTATTGAGTTGTAAGTGATCTGAATGTTTCATGATGATCGCACATTCCTATAAGGGGTCAAACCATGTCCCAAAGGTCACCGGATCTGGTGTCAATTTAAAGAAGTAGTCCAGTTCCACATTTGTGGGCTTTTAACGTGGCTTCTGAATATCCTAGAGAGATCAGGTTTGTTTTAGTGTACTCCAATCAACAGCCCCTACAACCACAAAAAGGAATGGAGTCATTAGCGCTTATGGTTTTTAAATGGCACCTAGAATTATGTTGCACGAAGCACATTTTCACATCATACTGGGTTCATTTGTGTGAAAACAAGGTCCAATCAGGCTGAAACGTTACAAGAAGGTAGAATCTATTGAGTTGTAAGTGATCTGAACGTTTCATGATGATCACACATTCCTATAGGGGGTCAAACCATGTCCCATAGGTCACCGGGCCTGGTGTCACTTTAAAGAAGTAGTCCAGTTACACCTTTGTGGGCTTATAACTTGGCTTCTGAATGTCCTAGAGAGATCAGGTTTGTTTTAATGTACTTCAATCAACAGCCCCTACACCCTCAAAAAGGAATGGAGTCATTAGCACTTATGGTTTTTAAATGGCACCCAGAATTATGTTGCACAAAGCACAATTTCACATCATTCTGGGTTCATTTGTGTGAAAACAAGGTCCAATCAGGCTGAAACGTTACAGGAAGGTAGAATATATTGAGTTGTAAGTGATCTGAACGTTTCATGATGATCGCACATTCCTATCTGGGGTCAAACCATGTCCCAAAGGTCACCGGGCCTGGTGTCACTTTAAAGAAGTAGTCCAGTTACACATTTGTGGGCTTATAACTTGGCTTCTGAATGTCCTAGAGAAATCAGGCTTGTTTTAGTGTACTCCAATCAACAGCCCCTACAACCACAAAAAGGAATGGAGTCATTAGCACTTATGGTTTGTAAATGGCACCCAGAATTATTTTGCACAAAGCACAATTTCACATCATTCTGGGTCCATTTGTGTGAAAACAAGGTCCAATCAGGCTGAAACGTTACAAGACGGTAGAATCTATTGAGTTGTAATTGATCTGAATGTTTCATGATGATCGCACATTCCTATAAGGGGTCAAACCATGTCCCAAAGGTCACCGGATCTGGTGTCAATTTAAGGAGGTAGTCCAGTTACACATTTGTGGGCTTATAACTTGGCTTCTGAATGTCCTAGAGAGATCAGATTTGTTTTAGTGTACTCCAATCAACAGCCCCTACAACCACAAAAAGGAATGGAGTCATTAGCACTTATGGTTTTTAAATGGCACCCAGAATTATGTTGCACGAAGCACATTTTCACATCATTCTGGGTTCATTTGTGTGAAAACAAGGTCCAATCAGGCAGAAACGTTACAGGAAGGTAGAATCTATTGAGTTGTAAGTGATCTGAACGTTTCATGATGATAGCACTTTCCTAAGGGGGTCAAACCATGTCCCAAAGGTCACAGGATCTGGTGTCAATTTAAAGAAGTAGTCCAGTTACACCTTTGTGGGCTTATAACTTGGCTTCTGAATATCCTAGAGAGGTCAGGTTTGCTTTAGAGTACTCCAATTAACAGCCCCCATTACCACAAAAAGGAATGGAGTCATTAGCACTTATGGTTTTTAAATGGCACCCAGAATTATGTTGCACGAAGCACAATTTCACATCATTCTGGGTCCATTTGTGTGAAAACAAGGTCCAATCAGGCTGAAACGTTACAAGAAGGTAGAATCTACTGAGTTGTAAGTGATCTGAACGTCTCATGATGATCGCACATTCCTATAAGGGGTCAAACCATGTCCCAAAGGTCACCGGATCTGGTGTCAATTTAAAGAAGTAGTCCAGTTACACATTTGTGGGCTTATAACTTGGCTTCTGAATGTCCTAGAGAGATCAGGTTTGTTTTAGTGTACTCCAATCAACAGCCCCTACAACCACAAAAAGGAATGGAGTCATTAGCACTTATGGTTTGTAAATGGCACCCAGAGTTATGTTGCACGAAGCACAATTTCACAACATTCTGGGTCCATTTGTGTGAAAACAAGGTCCAATCAGGCTGAAACGTTACAAGAAGGTAGAATATATTGAGTTGTAAGTGATCTGAATGTTTCATGATGATCGCACATTCCTATAAGGGGTCAAACCATGTCCCAAAGGTCACCGGATCTGGTGTCAATTTAAAGAAATAGTCCAGTTACACATTTGTGGGCTTATAACTTGGCTTCTGAATGTCCTAGAGAGATCAGGTTTGTTTTAATGTACTTCAATCAACAGCCCCTACACCCTCAAAAAGGAATGGAGTCATTAGCACTTATGGTTTTTAAATGGCACCCAGAATTATGTTGCACAAAGCACAATTTCACATCATTCTGGGTTCATTTGTGTGAAAACAAGGTCCAATCAGGCTGAAACGTTACAGGAAGGTAGAATATATTGAGTTGTAAGTGATCTGAACGTTTCATGATGATCGCACATTCCTATAGGTGGTCAAACCATGTCCCAAAGGTCACCGGGCCTGGTGTCACTTTAAAGAAGTAGTCCAGTTACACATTTGTGGGCTTATAACTTGGCTTCTGAATGTCCTAGAGAGATCAGGTTTATTTTAGTGTACTCCAATCAACAGCCCCTACAACCACAAAAAGGAATGGAGTCATTAGCACTTATGGTTTGTAAATGGCACCCAGAATTATGTTGCACGAAGCACAATTTCGGATCATTCTGGGTTCATTTGTGTGAAAACAAGGTCCAATCAGCCTGAAACGTTACAGGAAGGTAGAATCTATTGAGTTGTAAGTGATCTGAACGTTTCATGATGATAGCACTTTCCTAAGGGGGTCAAACCATTTCCCAAAGGTCACCGGATCTGGTGTCAATTTAAAGAAGTAGTCCAGTTACACATTTGTGGGCTTATAACTTAGCTTCTGGATGTCCTAGAGGGATCAGGTTTGTTTTAGTGTAATCCAATCAACAGCCCCTACAACCACAAAAAGGAATGGAGTCATTAGCACTTATGGTTTTTTAATGGCACCCAGAATTATGTTGCACGAAGCACAATTTCACGTTATTCTGGGTTCATTTGTGTGAAAACAAGGTCCAATCAGGCTGAAACATTACAGGAAGGTAGAATCTATTGAGTTGTAAGTGATCTGAACGTTTCATGATGATAGCACTTTCCTAAGGGGGTCAAACCATGTCCCAAAGGTCACCGGATCTGGTGTCAATTTAAAGAAGTAGTCCAGTTCCACATTTGTGGGCTTTTAACGTGGCTTCTGAATATCCTAGAGAGATCAGGTTTGTTTTAGTGTACTCCAATCAACAGCCCCTACAACCACAAAAAGGAATGGAGTCATTAGCGCTTATGGTTTTTAAATGGCACCTAGAATTATGTTGCACGAAGCACATTTTCACATCATTCTGGGTTCATTTGTGTGAAAACAAGGTCCAATCAGGCTGAAACGTTACAAGAAGGTAGAATCTATTGAGTTGTAAGTGATCTGAACGTTTCATGATGATCACACATTCCTATAGGGGGTCAAACCATGTCCCATAGGTCACCGGGCCTGGTGTCACTTTAAAGAAGTAGTCCAGATACACCTTTGTGGGCTTATAACTTGGCTTCTGAATGTCCTAGAGAGATCAGGTTTGTTTTAATGTACTTCAATCAACAGCCCCTACACCCTCAAAAAGGAATGGAGTCATTAGCACTTATGGTTTTTAAATGGCACCCAGAATTATGTTGCACAAAGCACAATTTCACATCATTCTGGGTTCATTTGTGTGAAAACAAGGTCCAATCAGGCTGAAACGTTACAGGAAGGTAGATTATATTGAGTTGTAAGTGATCTGAACGTTTCATGATGATCGCACATTCCTATCTGGGGTCAAACCATGTCCCAAAGGTCACCGGGCCTGGTGTCACTTTAAAGAAGTAGTCCAGTTACACATTTGTGGGCTTATAACTTGGCTTCTGAATGTCCTAGAGAGATCAGGTTTGTTTTAGTGTACTCCAATCAACAGCCCCTACAACCACAAAAAGGAATGGAGTCATTAGCACTTATGGTTTGTAAATGGAACCCAGAATTATTTTGCACAAAGCACAATTTCACATCATTCTGGGTCCATTTGTGTGAAAACAAGGTCCAATCAGGCTGAAACCTTACAAGACGGTAGAATCTATTGAGTTGTAAGTGATCTGAATGTTTCATGATGATCGCACATTCCTATAAGGGGTCAAACCATGTCCCAAAGGTCACCGGATCTGGTGTCAATTTAAAGAGGTAGTCCAGTTACACATTTGTGGGCTTATAACTTGGCTTCTGAATGTCCTAGAGAGATCAGATTTGTTTTAGTGTACTCCAATCAACAGCCCCTACAACCACAAAAAGGAATGGAGTCATTAGCACTTATGGTTTTTAAATGGCACCCAGAATTATGTTGCACGAAGCACATTTTCACACCATTCTGGGTTCATTTGTGTGAAAACAAGGTCCAATCAGGCAGAAACGTTACAGGAAGGTAGAATCTATTGAGTTGTAAGTGATCTGAACGTTTCATGATGATAGCACTTTCCTAAGGGGGTCAAACCATGTCCCAAAGGTCACAGGATCTGGTGTCAATTTAAAGAAGTAGTCCAGTTACACCTTTGTGGGCTTATAACTTGGCTTCTGAATATCCTAGAGAGGTCAGGTTTGTTTTAGAGTACTCCAATTAACAGCCCCCATTACCACAAAAAGGAATGGAGTCATTAGCACTTATGGTTTTTAAATGGCACCCAGAGTTATGTTGCACGAAGCACAATTTCACATCATTCTGGGTCCATTTGTGTGAAAACAAGGTCCAATCAGGCTGAAACGTTACAAGAAGGTAGAATCTACTGAGTTGTAAGTGATCTGAACGTCTCATGATGATCGCACATTCCTATAAGGGGTCAAACCATGTCCCAAAGGTCACCGGATCTGGTGTCAATTTAAAGAAGTAGTCCAGTTACACATTTGTGGGCTTATAACTTGGCTTCTGAATGTCCTAGAGAGATCAGGTTTGTTTTAGTGTACTCATTCAACAGCCCCTACAACCACAAAAAGGAATGGAGTCATTAGCACTTATGGTTTGTAAATGGCACCCAGAGTTATGTTGCACGAAGCACAATTTCACATCATTCTGGGTCCATTTGTGTGAAAACAAGGTCCAATCAGGCTGAAACGTTACAAGAAGGTAGAATATATTGAGTTGTAAGTGATCTGAATGTTTCATGATGATCGCACATTCCTATAAGGGGTCAAACCATGTCCCAAAGGTCACCGGATCTGGTGTCAATTTAAAGAAATAGTCCAGTTACACATTTGTGGGCTTATAACTTGGCTTCTGAATGTCCTAGAGAGATCAGGTTTGTTTTAATGTACTTCAATCAACAGCCCCTACACCCTCAAAAATGAATGGAGTCATTAGCACTTATGGTTTTTAAATGGCACCCAGAATTATGTTGCACAAAGCACAATTTCACATCATTCTGGGTTCATTTGTGTGAAAACAAGGTCCAATCAGGCTGAAACTGTTACAGGAAGGTAGAATATATTGAGTTGTAAGTGATCTGAACGTTTCATGATGATCGCACATTCCTATAGGGGGTCAAACCATGTCCCAAAGGTCACCGGGCCTGGTGTCACTTTAAAAAAGTAGTCCAGTTACACATTTGTGGGCTTATAACTTGGCTTCTGAATGTCCTAGAGAGATCAGGTTTATTTTAGTGTACTCCAATCAACAGCCCCTACAACCACAAAAAGGAATGGAGTCATTAGCACTTATGGTTTGTAAATGGCACCCAGAATTATGTTGCACGAAGCACAATTTCGGATCATTCTGGGTTCATTTGTGTGAAAACAAGGTCCAATCAGCCTGAAACGTTACAGGAAGGTAGAATCTATTGAGTTGTAAGTGATCTGAACGTTTCATGATGATAGCACTTTCCTAAGGGGGTCAAACCATTTCCCAAAGGTCACCGGATCTGGTGTCAATTTAAAGAAGTAGTCCAGTTACACATTTGTGGGCTTATAACTTAGCTTCTGGATGTCCTAGAGGGATCAGGTTTGTTTTAGTGTAATCCAATCAACAGCCCCTACAACTACAAAAAGGAATGGAGTCATTAGCACTTATGGTTTTTAAATGGCACGCAGAATTATGTTGCACGAAGCACAATTTCACGTCATTCTGGGTTCATTTGTGTGAAAACAAGGTCCAATCAGGCTGAAACATTACAGGAAGGTAGAATCTATTGAGTTGTAAGTGATCTGAACGTTTCATGATGATAGCACTTTCCTAAGGGGGTCAAACCATGTCCCAAAGGTAACCGGATCTGGTGTCAATTTAAAGAAGTAGTCCAGTTACACATTTGTGGGCTTTTAACGTGGCTTCTGAATATCCTAGAGAGATCAGGTTTGTTTTAATGTACTTCAATCAACAGCCCCTACACCCTCAAAAAGGAATGGAGTCATTAGCACTTATGGTTTTTAAATGGCACCCAGAATTATGTTGCACAAAGCACAATTTCACATCATTCTGGGTTCATTTGTGTGAAAACAAGGTCCAATCAGGCTGAAACGTTACAGGAAGGTAGAATATATTGAGTTGTAAGTGATCTGAACGTTTCATGATGATCGCACATTCCTATCTGGGGTCAAACCATGTCCCAAAGGTCACCGGGCCTGGTGTCACTTTAAAGAAGTAGTCCAGTTACACATTTGTGGGCTTATAACTTGGCTTCTGAATGTCCTAGAGAGATCAGGTTTGTTTTAGTGTACTCCAATCAACAGCCCCTACAACCACAAAAAGGAATGGAGTCATTAGCACTTATGGTTTGTAAATGGCACCCAGAATTATTTTGCACAAAGCACAATTTCACATCATTCTGGGTCCATTTGTGTGAAAACAAGGTCCAATCAGGCTGAAACGTTACAAGAAGGTAGAATCTATTGAGTTGTAAGTGATCTGAACGTTTCATGATGATCACACATTCCTATAGGGGGTCAAACCATGTCCCATAGGTCACCGGGCCTGGTGTCACTTTAAAGAAGTAGTCCAGATACACCTTTGTGGGCTTATAACTTGGCTTCTGAATGTCCTAGAGAGATCAGGTTTGTTTTAATGTACTTCAATCAACAGCCCCTACACCCTCAAAAAGGAATGGAGTCATTAGCACTTATGGTTTTTAAATGGCACCCAGAATTATGTTGCACAAAGCACAATTTCACATCATTCTGGGTTCATTTGTGTGAAAACAAGGTCCAATCAGGCTGAAACGTTACAGGAAGGTAGATTATATTGAGTTGTAAGTGATCTGAACGTTTCATGATGATCGCACATTCCTATCTGGGGTCAAACCATGTCCCAAAGGTCACCGGGCCTGGTGTCACTTTAAAGAAGTAGTCCAGTTACACATTTGTGGGCTTATAACTTGGCTTCTGAATGTCCTAGAGAGATCAGGTTTGTTTTAGTGTACTCCAATCAACAGCCCCTACAACCACAAAAAGGAATGGAGTCATTAGCACTTATGGTTTGTAAATGGAACCCAGAATTATTTTGCACAAAGCACAATTTCACATCATTCTGGGTCCATTTGTGTGAAAACAAGGTCCAATCAGGCTGAAACCTTACAAGACGGTAGAATCTATTGAGTTGTAAGTGATCTGAATGTTTCATGATGATCGCACATTCCTATAAGGGGTCAAACCATGTCCCAAAGGTCACCGGATCTGGTGTCAATTTAAAGAGGTAGTCCAGTTACACATTTGTGGGCTTATAACTTGGCTTCTGAATGTCCTAGAGAGATCAGATTTGTTTTAGTGTACTCCAATCAACAGCCCCTACAACCACAAAAAGGAATGGAGTCATTAGCACTTATGGTTTTTAAATGGCACCCAGAATTATGTTGCACGAAGCACATTTTCACACCATTCTGGGTTCATTTGTGTGAAAACAAGGTCCAATCAGGCAGAAACGTTACAGGAAGGTAGAATCTATTGAGTTGTAAGTGATCTGAACGTTTCATGATGATAGCACTTTCCTAAGGGGGTCAAACCATGTCCCAAAGGTCACAGGATCTGGTGTCAATTTAAAGAAGTAGTCCAGTTACACCTTTGTGGGCTTATAACTTGGCTTCTGAATATCCTAGAGAGGTCAGGTTTGTTTTAGAGTACTCCAATTAACAGCCCCCATTACCACAAAAAGGAATGGAGTCATTAGCACTTATGGTTTTTAAATGGCACCCAGAGTTATGTTGCACGAAGCACAATTTCACATCATTCTGGGTCCATTTGTGTGAAAACAAGGTCCAATCAGGCTGAAACGTTACAAGAAGGTAGAATCTACTGAGTTGTAAGTGATCTGAACGTCTCATGATGATCGCACATTCCTATAAGGGGTCAAACCATGTCCCAAAGGTCACCGGATCTGGTGTCAATTTAAAGAAGTAGTCCAGTTACACATTTGTGGGCTTATAACTTGGCTTCTGAATGTCCTAGAGAGATCAGGTTTGTTTTAGTGTACTCATTCAACAGCCCCTACAACCACAAAAAGGAATGGAGTCATTAGCACTTATGGTTTGTAAATGGCACCCAGAGTTATGTTGCACGAAGCACAATTTCACATCATTCTGGGTCCATTTGTGTGAAAACAAGGTCCAATCAGGCTGAAACGTTACAAGAAGGTAGAATATATTGAGTTGTAAGTGATCTGAATGTTTCATGATGATCGCACATTCCTATAAGGGGTCAAACCATGTCCCAAAGGTCACCGGATCTGGTGTCAATTTAAAGAAATAGTCCAGTTACACATTTGTGGGCTTATAACTTGGCTTCTGAATGTCCTAGAGAGATCAGGTTTGTTTTAATGTACTTCAATCAACAGCCCCTACACCCTCAAAAATGAATGGAGTCATTAGCACTTATGGTTTTTAAATGGCACCCAGAATTATGTTGCACAAAGCACAATTTCACATCATTCTGGGTTCATTTGTGTGAAAACAAGGTCCAATCAGGCTGAAACTGTTACAGGAAGGTAGAATATATTGAGTTGTAAGTGATCTGAACGTTTCATGATGATCGCACATTCCTATAGGGGGTCAAACCATGTCCCAAAGGTCACCGGGCCTGGTGTCACTTTAAAAAAGTAGTCCAGTTACACATTTGTGGGCTTATAACTTGGCTTCTGAATGTCCTAGAGAGATCAGGTTTATTTTAGTGTACTCCAATCAACAGCCCCTACAACCACAAAAAGGAATGGAGTCATTAGCACTTATGGTTTGTAAATGGCACCCAGAATTATGTTGCACGAAGCACAATTTCGGATCATTCTGGGTTCATTTGTGTGAAAACAAGGTCCAATCAGCCTGAAACGTTACAGGAAGGTAGAATCTATTGAGTTGTAAGTGATCTGAACGTTTCATGATGATAGCACTTTCCTAAGGGGGTCAAACCATTTCCCAAAGGTCACCGGATCTGGTGTCAATTTAAAGAAGTAGTCCAGTTACACATTTGTGGGCTTATAACTTAGCTTCTGGATGTCCTAGAGGGATCAGGTTTGTTTTAGTGTAATCCAATCAACAGCCCCTACAACTACAAAAAGGAATGGAGTCATTAGCACTTATGGTTTTTAAATGGCACGCAGAATTATGTTGCACGAAGCACAATTTCACGTCATTCTGGGTTCATTTGTGTGAAAACAAGGTCCAATCAGGCTGAAACATTACAGGAAGGTAGAATCTATTGAGTTGTAAGTGATCTGAACGTTTCATGATGATAGCACTTTCCTAAGGGGGTCAAACCATGTCCCAAAGGTAACCGGATCTGGTGTCAATTTAAAGAAGTAGTCCAGTTACACATTTGTGGGCTTTTAACGTGGCTTCTGAATATCCTAGAGAGATCAGGTTTGTTTTAATGTACTTCAATCAACAGCCCCTACACCCTCAAAAAGGAATGGAGTCATTAGCACTTATGGTTTTTAAATGGCACCCAGAATTATGTTGCACAAAGCACAATTTCACATCATTCTGGGTTCATTTGTGTGAAAACAAGGTCCAATCAGGCTGAAACGTTACAGGAAGGTAGAATATATTGAGTTGTAAGTGATCTGAACGTTTCATGATGATCGCACATTCCTATCTGGGGTCAAACCATGTCCCAAAGGTCACCGGGCCTGGTGTCACTTTAAAGAAGTAGTCCAGTTACACATTTGTGGGCTTATAACTTGGCTTCTGAATGTCCTAGAGAGATCAGGTTTGTTTTAGTGTACTCCAATCAACAGCCCCTACAACCACAAAAAGGAATGGAGTCATTAGCACTTATGGTTTGTAAATGGCACCCAGAATTATTTTGCACAAAGCACAATTTCACATCATTCTGGGTCCATTTGTGTGAAAACAAGGTCCAATCAGGCTGAAACGTTACAAGACGGTAGAATCTATTGAGTTGTAAGTGATCTGAATGTTTCATGATGATCGCACATTCCTATAAGGGGTCAAACTATGTCCCAAAGGTCACCGGATCTGGTGTCAATTTAAAGAGGTAGTCCAGTTACACATTTGTTGGCTTATAACTTGGCTTCTGAATGTCCTAGAGAGATCAGATTTGTTTTAGTGTACTCCAATCAACAAGACCTACAACCACAAAAAGGAATGGAGTCATTAGCACTTATGGTTTGTAAATGGCACCCAGAATTATGTTGCACGAAGCACAATTTCGGATCATTCTGGGTTCATTTGTGTGAAAACAAGGTCCAATCAGCCTGAAACGTTACAGGAAGGTAGAATCTATTGAGTTGTAAGTGATCTGAACGTTTCATGATGATAGCACTTTCCTAAGGGGGTCAAACCATTTCCCAAAGGTCACCGGATCTGGTGTCAATTTAAAGAAGTAGTCCAGTTACACATTTGTGGGCTTATAACTTAGCTTCTGGATGTCCTAGAGGGATCAGGTTTGTTTTAGTGTAATCCAATCAACAGCCCCTACAACCACAAAAAGGAATGGAGTCATTAGCACTTATGGTTTTTAAATGGCACCCAGAATTATGTTGCACGAAGCACAATTTCACGTCATTCTGGGTTCATTTGTGTGAAAACAAGGTCCAATCAGGCTGAAACATTACAGGAAGGTAGAATCTATTGAGTTGTAAGTGATCTGAACGTTTCATGATGATAGAACTTTCCTAAGGGGGTCAAACCATGTCCCAAAGGTCACCGGATCTGGTGTCAATTTAAAGAAGTAGTCCAGTTCCACATTTGTGGGCTTTTAACGTGGCTTCTGAATATCCTAGAGAGATCAGGTTTGTTTTAGTGTACTCCAATCAACAGCCCCTACAACCACAAAAAGGAATGGAGTCATTAGCGCTTATGGTTTTTAAATGGCACCTAGAATTATGTTGCACGAAGCACATTTTCACATCATTCTGGGTTCATTTGTGTGAAAACAAGGTCCAATCAGGCTGAAACGTTACAAGAAGGTAGAATCTATTGAGTTGTAAGTGATCTGAACGTTTCATGATGATCACACATTCCTATAGGGGGTCAAACCATGTCCCATAGGTCACCGGGCCTGGTGTCACTTTAAAGAAGTAGTCCAGTTACACCTTTGTGGGCTTATAACTTGGCTTCTGAATGTCCTAGAGAGATCAGGTTTGTTTTAATGTACTTCAATCAACAGCCCCTACACCCTCAAAAAGGAATGGAGTCATTAGCACTTATGGTTTTTAAATGGCACCCAGAATTATGTTGCACAAAGCACAATTTCACATCATTCTGGGTTCATTTGTGTGAAAACAAGGTCCAATCAGGCTGAAACGTTACAGGAAGGTAGAATATATTGAGTTGTAAGTGATCTGAACGTTTCATGATGATCGCACATTCCTATCTGGGGTCAAACCATGTCCCAAAGGTCACCGGGCCTGGTGTCACTTTAAAGAAGTAGTCCAGTTACACATTTGTGGGCTTATAACTTGGCTTCTGAATGTCCTAGAGAGATCAGGTTTGTTTTAGTGTACTCCAATCAACAGCCCCTACAACCACAAAAAGGAATGGAGTCATTAGCACTTATGGTTTGTAAATGGCACCCAGAATTATTTTGCACAAAGCACAATTTCACATCATTCTGGGTCCATTTGTGTGAAAACAAGGTCCAATCAGGCTGAAACGTTACAAGACGGTAGAATCTATTGAGTTGTAAGTGATCTGAATGTTTCATGATGATCGCACATTCCTATAAGGGGTCAAACCATGTCCCAAAGGTCACCGGATCTGGTGTCAATTTAAAGAGGTAGTCCAGTTACACATTTGTGGGCTTATAACTTGGCTTCTGAATGTCCTAGAGAGATCAGATTTGTTTTAGTGTACTCCAATCAACAAGACCTACAACCACAAAAAGGAATGGAGTCATTAGCACTTATGGTTTGTAAATGGCACCCAGAATTATGTTGCACGAAGCACAATTTCGGATCATTCTGGGTTCATTTGTGTGAAAACAAGGTCCAATCAGCCTGAAACGTTACAGGAAGGTAGAATCTATTGAGTTGTAAGTGATCTGAACGTTTCATGATGATAGCACTTTCCTAAGGGGGTCAAACCATTTCCCAAAGGTCACCGGATCTGGTGTCAATTTAAAGAAGTAGTCCAGTTACACATTTGTGGGCTTATAACTTAGCTTCTGGATGTCCTAGAGGGATCAGGTTTGTTTTAGTGTAATCCAATCAACAGCCCCTACAACCACAAAAAGCAATGGAGTCATTAGCACTTATGGTTTTTAAATGGCACCCAGAATTATGTTGCACGAAGCACAATTTCACGTCATTCTGGGTTCATTTGTGTGAAAACAAGGTCCAATCAGGCTGAAACATTACAGGAAGGTAGAATCTATTGAGTTGTAAGTGATCTGAACGTTTCATGATGATAGCACTTTCCTAAGGGGGTCAAACCATGTCCCAAAGGTCACCGGATCTGGTGTCAATTTAAAGAAGTAGTCCAGTTCCACATTTGTGGGCTTTTAACGTGGCTTCTGAATATCCTAGAGAGATCAGGTTTGTTTTAGTGTACTCCAATCAACAGCCCCTACAACCACAAAAAGGAATGGAGTCATTAGCGCTTATGGTTTTTAAATGGCACCTAGAATTATGTTGCACGAAGCACATTTTCACATCATTCGGGGTTCATTTGTGTGAAAACAAGGTCCAATCAGGCTGAAACGTTATAAGAAGGTAGAATCTATTGAGTTGTAAGTGATCTGAACGTTTCATGATGATCACACATTCCTATAGGGGGTCAAACCATGTCCCATAGGTCACCGGGCCTGGTGTCACTTTAAAGAAGTAGTCCAGTTACACCTTTGTGGGCTTATAACTTGGCTTCTGAATGTCCTAGAGAGATCAGGTTTGTTTTAATGTACTTCAATCAACAGCCCCTACACCCTCAAAAAGGAATGGAGTCATTAGCACTTATGGTTTTTAAATGGCACCCAGAATTATGTTGCACAAAGCACAATTTCACATCATTCTGGGTTCATTTGTGTGAAAACAAGGTCCAATCAGGCTGAAACGTTACAGGAAGGTAGAATATATTGAGTTGTAAGTGATCTGAACGTTTCATGATGATCGCACATTCCTATCTGGGGTCAAACCATGTCCCAAAGGTCACCGGGCCTGGTGTCACTTTAAAGAAGTAGTCCAGTTACACATTTGTGGGCTTATAACTTGGCTTCTGAATGTCCTAGAGAGATCAGGTTTGTTTTAGTGTACTCCAATCAACAGCCCCTACAACCACAAAAAGGAATGGAGTCATTAGCACTTATGGTTTGTAAATGGCACCCAGAATTATTTTGCACAAAGCACAATTTCACATCATTCTGGGTCCATTTGTGTGAAAACAAGGTCAAATCAGGCTGAAACGTTACAAGACGGTAGAATCTATTGAGTTGTAAGTGATCTGAATGTTTCATGATGATCGCACATTCCTATAAGGGGTCAAACCATGTCCCAAAGGTCACCGGATCTGGTGTCAATTTAAAGAGGTAGTCCAGTTACACATTTGTGGGCTTATAACTTGGCTTCTGAATGTCCTAGAGAGATCAGATTTGTTTTAGTGTACTCCAATCAACAGCCCCTACAACCACAAAAAGGAATGGAGTCATTAGCACTTATGGTTTTTAAATGGCACCCAGAATTATGTTGCACGAAGCACATTTTCACATCATTCTGGGTTCATTTGTGTGAAAACAAGGTCCAATCAGGCAGAAACGTTACAGGAAGGTAGAATCTATTGAGTTGTAAGTGATCCAAACGTTTCATGATGATAGCACTTTCCTAAGGGGGTCAAACCATGTCCCAAAGGTCACAGGATCTGGTGTCAATTTAAAGAAGTAGTCCAGTTACACCTTTGTGGGCTTATAACTTGGCTTCTGAATATCCTAGAGAGGTCAGGTTTGTTTTAGAGTACTCCAATTAACAGCCCCCATTACCACAAAAAGGAATGGAGTCATTAGCACTTATGGTTTTTAAATGGCACCCAGAATTATGTTGCACGAAGCACAATTTCACATCATTCTGGGTCCATTTGTGTGAAAACAAGGTCCAATCAGGCTGAAACGTTACAAGAAGGTAGAATCTACTGAGTTGTAAGTGATCTGAACGTCTCATGATGATCGCACATTCCTATAAGGGGTCAAACCATGTCCCAAAGGTCACCGGATCTGGTGTCAATTTAAAGAAGTAGTCCAGTTACACATTTGTGGGCTTATAACTTGGCTTCTGAATGTCCTAGAGAGATCAGGTTTGTTTTAGTGTACTCCAATCAACAGCCCCTACAACAACAAAAAGGAATGGAGTCATTAGCACTTATGGTTTGTAAATGGCACCCAGAGTTATGTTGCACGAAGCACAATTTCACATCATTCTGGGTCCATTTGTGTGAAAACAAGGTCCAATCAGGCTGAAACGTTACAAGAAGGTAGAATCTATTGAGTTGTAAGTGATCTGAATGTTTCATGATGATCGCACATTCCTATAAGGGGTCAAACCATGTCCCAAAGGTCACCGGATCTGGTGTCAATTTAAAGAAATAGTCCAGTTACACATTTGTGGGCTTATAACTTGGCTTCTGAATGTCCTAGAGAGATCAGGTTTGTTTTAATGTACTTCAATCAACAGCCCCTACACCCTCAAAAAGGAATGGAGTCATTAGCACTTATGGTTTTTAAATGGCACCCAGAATTATGTTGCACAAAGCACAATTTCACATCATTCTGGGTTCATTTGTGTGAAAACAAGGTCCAATCAGGCTGAAACGTTACAGGAAGGTAGAATATATTGAGTTGTAAGTGATCTGAACGTTTCATGATGATCGCACATTCCTATAGGGGGTCAAACCATGTCCCAAAGGTCACCGGGCCTGGTGTCACTTTAAAGAAGTAGTCCAGTTACACATTTGTGGGCTTATAACTTGGCTTCTGAATGTCCTAGAGAGATCAGGTTTATTTTAGTGTACTCCAATCAACAGCCCCTACAACCACAAAAAGGAATGGAGTCATTAGCACTTATGGTTTGTAAATGGCACCCAGAATTATGTTGCACGAAGCACAATTTCGGATCATTTTGGGTTCATTTGTGTGAAAACAAGGTCCAATCAGGCTGAAACGTTACAGGAAGGTAGAATCTATTGAGTTGTAAGTGATCTGAACGTTTCATGATGATAGCACTTTCCTAAGGGGGTCAAACCATTTCCCAAAGGTCACCGGATCTGGTGTCAATTTAAAGAAGTAGTCCAGTTACACATTTGTGGGCTTATAACTTAGCTTCTGGATGTCCTAGAGGGATCAGGTTTGTTTTAGTGTAATCCAATCAACAGCCCCTACAACCACAAAAAGGAATGGAGTCATTAGCACTTATGGTTTTTAAATGGCACCCAGAATTATGTTGCACGAAGCACAATTTCACGTCATTCTGGGTTCATTTGTGTGAAAACAAGGTCCAATCAGGCTGAAACATTACAGGAAGGTAGAATCTATTGAGTTGTAAGTGATCTGAACGTTTCATGATGATAGCACGTTCCTAAGGGGGTCAAACCATGTCCCAAAGGTCACCGGATCTGGTGTCAATTTAAAGAAGTAGTCCAGTTCCACATTTGTGGGCTTTTAACGTGGCTTCTGAATATCCTAGAGAGATCAGGTTTGTTTTAGTGTACTCCAATCAACAGCCCCTACAACCACAAAAAGGAATGGAGTCATTAGCACTTATGGTTTGTAAATGGCACCCAGAATTATGTTGCACGAAGCACAATTTCGGATCATTCTGGGTTCATTTGTGTGAAAACAAGGTCCAATCAGGCTGAAACGTTACAGGAAGGTAGAATCTATTGAGTTGTAAGTGATCTGAACGTTTCATGATGATAGCACTTTCCTAAGGGGGTCAAACCATGTCCCAAAGGTCACCGGATCTGGTGTCAATTTAAAGAAGTAGTCCAGTTACACATTTGTGGGCTTATAACTTAGCTTCTGGATGTCTTAGAGAGATCAGGTTTGTTTTAGTGTACTCCAATCAACAGCCCCTACAACCACAAAAAGGATTGGAGTCATTAGCACTTATGGTTTTTAAATGGCACCCAGAATTATGTTGCACGAAGCACAATTTCACATCATTCTGGGTTCATTTGTGTGAAAACAAGGTCCAATCAGGCTGAAACATTACAGGAAGGTAGAATCTATTGAGTTGTAAGTGATCTGAACGTTTCATGATGATAGCACTTTCCTAAGGGGGTCAAACCATGTCCCAAAGGTCACCGGATCTGGTGTCAATTTAAAGAAGTAGTCCAGTTACACATTTGTGGGCTTATAACTTAGCTTCTGGATGTCTTAGAGAGATCAGGTTTGTTTTAGTGTACTCCAATCAACAGCCCCTACAACCACAAAAAGGAATGGAGTCATTAGCGCTTATGGTTTTTAAATGGCACCCAGAATTATGTTGCACGAAGCACAATTTCACATCATTCTGGGTTCATTTGTGTGAAAACAAGGTCCAATCAGGCTGAAACGTTACAAGAAGGTAGAATCTATTGAGTTGTAAGTGATCTGAACGTTTTATGATGATCACACATTCCTATAGGGGGTCAAACCATGTCCCATAGGTCACCGGGACTGGTGTCACTTTAAAGAAGTAGTCCAGTTACACATTTGTGGGCTTATAACTTGGCTTCTGAATGTCCTAGAGAGATCAGCTTTGTTTTAGTGTACTCCAATCAACAGCCCCTACAACCGCAAAAAGGAATGGAGTCATTAGCACTTATGGTTTGTAAATGGCACCCAGAATTATGTTGCACGAAGCACATTTTCACATCATTCTGGGTCCATTTGTGTGAAAACAAGGTCCAATCAGGCTGAAACGTTACAAGAAGGTAGAATCTATTGAGTTGTAAGTGATCTGAACGTTTCATGACGATCACACATTCCTATAGGGGGTCAAACCATGTCCCAAAGGTCACCGGGCTTGGTGTCACTTTAAAGAAGAAATCCAGTTACACCTTTGTTGGCTTATAACTTGGCTTCTGAATATCCTAGAGAGGTCAGGTTTGTTTTAGAGTACTCCAATTAACAGCCCCTACAACCACAAAAAGGAATGGAGCCATTAGCACTTATGGTTTTTTAATGGCACCCAGAATTATGTTGCACGAAGCACAATTTCACATCATTCTGGGTCCATTTGTGTGAAAACAAGGTCCAATCGGGCTGAAACGTTACAAGAAGGTAGAATCTATTGAGTTGTAAGTGATCTGAACGTTTCATGATGATCGCACATTCTTATAGGGGGTAAAACCATGTCCCAAAGGTCACCAGGCTTTGTGTCACTTTAAAGAAGTAGTCCAGTTACACATTTGTGGGCTTATAACTTGGCTTCTGAATGTCCTAGAGAGATCAGGTTTGTTTTAGTGTACTCCAATCAACAGCCCCTACAACCACAAAAAGGAATGGAGTCATTAGCACTTATGGTTTGTAAATGGCACCCAGAATTATGTTGCACGAAGCACAATTTCGGATCATTCTGGGTTCATTTGTGTGAAAACAAGGTCCAATCAGGCTGAAACGTTACAGGAAGGTAGAATCTATTGAGTTGTAAGTGATCTGAACGTTTCATGATGATAGCACTTTCCTAAGGGGGTCAAACCATGTCCCAAAGGTCACCGGATCTGGTGTCAATTTAAAGAAGTAGTCCAGTTACACATTTGTGGGCTTATAACTTAGCTTCTGGATGTCTTAGAGAGATCAGGTTTGTTTTAGTGTACTCCAATCAACAGCCCCTACAACCACAAAAAGGATTGGAGTCATTAGCACTTATGGTTTTTTAAATGGCACCCAGAATTATGTTGCACGAAGCACAATTTCACATAATTCTGGGTTCATTTGTGTGAAAACAAGGTCCAATCAGGCTGAAACATTACAGGAAGGTAGAATCTATTGAGTTGTAAGTGATCTGAACGTTTCATGATGATAGCACTTTCCTAAGGGGGTCAAACCATGTCCCAAAGGTCACCGGATCTGGTGTCAATTTAAAGAAGTAGTCCAGTTCCACATTTGTGGGCTTATAACGTGGCTTCTGAATATCCTAGAGAGATCAGGTTTGTTTTAGTGTACGCCAATCAACAGCCCCTACAACCACAAAAAGGAATGGAGTCATTAGCGCTTATGGTTTTTAAATGGCACCCAGAATTATGTTGCACGAAGCACAATTTCACATCATTCTGGGTTCATTTGTGTGAAAACAAGGTCCAATCAGGCTGAAACGTTACAAGAAGGTAGAATCTATTGAGTTGTAAGTGATCTGAACGTTTCATGATGATCACACATTGCTATAGGGGGTCAAACCATGTCCCATAGGTCACCGGGACTGGTGTCACTTTAAAGAAGTAGTCCAGTTACACATTTGTGGGCTTATAACTTGGCTTCTGAATGTCCTAGAGAGATCAGCTTTGTTTTAGTGTACTCCAATCAACAGCCCCTACAACCGCAAAAAGGAATAGAGTCATTAGCACTTATGGTTTGTAAATGGCACCCAGAATTATGTTGCACGAAGCACATTTTCACATCATTCTGGGTCCATTTGTGTGAAAACAAGGTCCAATCAGGCTGAAACGTTACAAGAAGGTAGAATCTATTGAGTTGTAAGTGATCTGAACGTTTCATGACGATCACACATTCCTATAGGGGGTCAAACCATGTCCCAAAGGTCACCGGGCTTGGTGTCACTTTAAAGAAGAAATCCAGTTACACCTTTGTTGGCTTATAACTTGGCTTCTGAATATCCTAGAGAGGTCAGGTTTGTTTTAGAGTACTCCAATTAACAGCCCCTACAACCACAAAAAGGAATGGAGCCATTAGCACTTATGGTTTTTTAATGGCACCCAGATTTATGTTGCACGAAGCACAATTTCACATCATTCTGGGTCCATTTGTGTGAAAACAAGGTCCAATCGGGCTGAAACGTTACAAGAAGGTAGAATCTATTGAGTTGTAAGTGATCTGAACGTTTCATGATGATCGCACATTCTTATAGGGGGTAAAACCATGTCCCAAAGGTCACCAGGCTTTGTGTCACTTTAAAGAAGTAGTCCAGTTACACATTTGTGGGCTTATAACTTGGCTTCTGAATGTCCTAGAGAGATCAGGTTTGTTTTAGTGTACTCCAATCAACAGCCCCTACAACCACAAAAAGGAATGGAGTCATTAGCACTTATGGTTTGTAAATGGCACCCAGAATGATGTTGCACGAAGCACAATTTCACATCATTCTTGGTCCATTTGTGTGAAAACAAGGTCCAATCAGGCTGGAACGTTACAAGAAGGTAGAATCTATTGAGTTGTAAGTGATCTGAATGTTTCATGATGATCACACTTTCCTATAAGGGGTCAAACCATGTCCCAAAGGTCACCGGATCTGGTGTCAATTTAAAGAAGTAGTCCAGTTACACATTTGTGGGCTTATAACTTGGCTTCTGCATGTCCTAGAGAGATCAGGTTTGTTTTAGTGTACTCCAATCAACAGCCCCTACAACCACAAAAAGGAATGGAGTCATTAGCACTTATGGGTTTTTAAATGGCACCCAGAATTATGTTGCACGAAGCACAATTTCACATCATTCTGGGTTCATTTGTGTGAAAACAAGGTCCAATCAGGCAGAAACGTTACAGGAAGGTAGAATCTATTGAGTTGTAAGTGATCTGAACGTTTCATGATGATAGCACTTTCCTAAGGGGGTCAAACCATGTCCCAAAGGTCACCGGATCTGGTGTCAATTTAAAGAAGTAGTCCAGTTACACCTTTGTGGGCTTATAACTTGGCTTCTGAATATCCTAGAGAGGTCAGGTTTGTTTTAGAGTACTCCAATTAACAGCCCCCACTACCACAAAAAGGAATGGAGTCATTAGCACTTATGGTTTTTAAATGGCACCCAGAATTATGTTGCACAAAGCACAATTTCAC
Organism: Nothobranchius furzeri; assembly: GCF_043380555.1. Taxonomy (NCBI): domain Eukaryota; kingdom Metazoa; phylum Chordata; class Actinopteri; order Cyprinodontiformes; family Nothobranchiidae; genus Nothobranchius; species Nothobranchius furzeri. Next base: position 15,825,619 of record NC_091750.1, read on the forward strand.
ATCATTCTGGGTCCATTTGTGTGAAAACAAGGTCCAATCAGGATGAAACGTTACAAGAAGGTAGAATCTACTGAGTTGTAAGTGATCTGAACGTTTAATGATGATCGCACATTCCTATAGGGGGTACGACCATGTCCCAAAGGTCACCGGGCCTGGTGTCGCTTTAAAGAAGTAGTCCAGTTACACCTTTGTGGGCTTATAACTTGGCTTCTGAATGTCCTAGAGAGATCAGGTTTGTTTTAGTGTACTCCAATCAACAGCCCCTACAACCACAAAAAGGAATGGAGTCATTAGCACTTATGGTTTTTAAATGGCACCCAGAATTATGTTGCACGAAGCACAATTTCACATCATTCTGGGTCCATTTGTGTGAAAACAAGGTCCAATCAGGCTGAAACATTACAAGAAGGTAGAATCTATTGAATTGTAAGTGATCTGAACGTTTCATTATGATTGCACATTCCTATAGGGGGTCAAACCATGTCCCAAAGGTCACCAGGCCTGGTGTCACTTTAAAGAAGTAGTCCAGTTACACATTTGTGGGCTTATAACTTGGCTTCTGAATATCCTAGAGAGGTCAGGTTTGTTTTAGAGTACTCCAATTAACAGCCCCTACAACCACAAAAAGGAATGGAGCCATTAGCACTTATGGTTTTTTAATGGCACCCAGAATTATGTTGCACGAAGCACAATTTCACATCATTCTGGGTCCATTTGTGTGAAAACAAGGTCCAATCAGGCTGAAACGTTACAAGAAGGTAGAATCTATTGAGTTGTAAGTGATCTGAACGTTTCATGATGATCGCACATTCCTATAGGGGGTAAAACCATGTCCCAAAGGTCACCAGGCTTTGTGTCACTTTAAAGAAGTAGTCCAGTTACACATTTGTGGGCTTATAACTTGGCTTCTGCATGTCCTAGAGAGATCAGGTTTGTTTTAGTGTACTCCAATCAACAGCCCCTACAACCACAAAAAGGAATGGAGTCATTAGCACTTATGGTTTTTAAATGGCACCCAGAATTATGTTGCACGAAGCACAATTTCACATCATTCTGGGTTCATTTGTGTGAAAACAAGGTCCAATAAGGCTGAAACGTTACAGGAAGGTAGAATCTATTGAGTTGTAAGTGATCTGAACGTTTTATGATGATAGCACTTTCCTAAGGGGGTCAAACCATGTCCCAAAGGTCACCGGATCTGGTGTCAATTTAAAGAAGTAGTCCAGTTACACCTTTGTGGGCTTATAACTTGGCTTCTGAATATCCTAGAGAGGTCAGGTTTGTTTTAGAGTACTCCAATTAACAGCCCCCACTACCACAAAAAGGAATGGAGTCATTAGCACTTATGGTTTTTAAATGGCACCCAGAATGATGTTGCACAAAGCACAATTTCACATCATTCTGGGTTCATTTGTGTGAAAACAAGGTCCAATCAGGCTGAAACGTTACAGGAAGGTAGAATATATTGAGTTGTAAGTGATCTGAACGTTTCATGATGATCGCACATTCCTATCTGGGGTCAAACCATGTCCTAAAGGTCACCGGGCCTGGTGTCACTTTAAAGAAGTAGTCCAGTTACACATTTGTGGGCTTATAACTTGGCTTCTGAATGTCCTAGAGAGATCAGGTTTGTTTTAGTGTACTCCAATCAACAGCCCCTACAACCACAAAAAGGAATGGAGTCATTAGCACTTATGGTTTGTAAATGGCACCCAGAATTATTTTGCACGAAGCACAATTTCACATCATTCTGGGTCCATTTGTGTGAAAACAAGGTCCAATCAGGCTGAAACGTTACAAGACGGTAGAATCTATTGAGTTGTAAGTGATCTGAATGTTTCATGATGATCGCACATTCCTATAAGGGGTCAAACCATGTCCCAAAGTTCACCGGATCTGGTGTCAATTTAAAGAGGTAGTCCAGTTACACATTTGTGGGCTTATAACTTGGCTTCTGAATGTCCTAGAGAGATCAGATTTGTTTTAGTGTACTCCAATCAACAGCCCCTACAACCACAAAAAGGAATGGAGTCATTAGCACTTATGGTTTGTAAATGGCACCCAGAATTATGTTGCACGAAGCACAATTTCGGATCATTCTGGGTTCATTTGTGTGAAAACAAGGTCCAATGAGGCTGAAACGTTACAGGAAGGTAGAATCTATTGAGTTGTAAGTGATCTGAACGTTTCATGATGATAGCACTTTCCTAAGGGGGTCAAACCATGTCCCAAAGGTCACCGGATCTGGTGTCAATTTAAAGAAGTAGTCCAGTTACACATTTGTGGGCTTATAACTTAGCTTGTGGATGTTTTAGAGAGATCAGGTTTGTTTTAGTGTACTCCAATCAACAGCCCCTACAACCACAAAAAGGATTGGAGTCATTAGCACTTATGGTTTTTAAATGGCACCCAGAATTATGTTGCACGAAGCACAATTTCACATCATTCTGGGTTCATTTGTGTGAAAACAAGGTCCAATCAGGCTGAAACATTACAGGAAGGTAGAATCTATTGAGTTGTAAGTGATCTGAACGTTTCATGATGATAGCACTTTCCTAAGGGGGTCAAACCATGTCCCAAAGGTCACCGGATCTGGTGTCAATTTAAAGAAGTAGTCCAGTTCCACATTTGTGGGCTTATAACGTGGCTTCTGAATATCCTAGAGAGATCAGGTTTGTTTTAGTGTACTCCAATCAACAGCCCCTACAACCACAAAAAGGAATGGAGTCATTAGCGCTTATGGTTTTTAAATGGCACCCAGAATTATGTTGCACGAAGCACAATTTCACATCATTCTGGGTTCATTTGTGTGAAAAGAAGGTCCAATCAGGCTGAAACGTTACAAGAAGGTAGAATCTATTGAGTTGTAAGTGATCTGAACGTTTCATGATGATCACACATTCCTATAGGGGGTCAAACCATTTCCCATAGGTCACCGGGACTGGTGTCACTTTAAAGAAGTAGTCCAGTTACACATTTGTGGGCTTATAACTTGGCTTCTGAATGTCCTAGAGAGATCAGCTTTGTTTTAGTGTACTCCAATCAACAGCCCCTACAACCGCAAAAAGGAATGGAGTCATTAGCACTTATGGTTTGTAAATGGCACCCAGAATTATGTTGCACGAAGCACATTTTCACATCATTCTGGGTCCATTTGTGTGAAAACAAGGTCCAATCAGGCTGAAACGTTACAATAAGGTAGAATCTATTGAGTTGTAAGTGATCTGAACGTTTCATGACGATCACACATTCCTATAGGGGGTCAAACCATGTCCCAAAGGTCACCGGGCTTGGTGTCAATTTAAAGAAGAAATCCAGGTACACCTTTGTTGGCTTATAACTTGGCTTCTGAATATCCTAGAGAGGTCAGGTTTTATTTTAGAGTACTCCAATTAACAGCCCCTACAACCACAAAAAGGAATGGAGCCATTAGCACTTATGGTTTTTTAATGGCACCCAGAATTATGTTGCACGAAGCACAATTTCACATCATTCTGGGTCCATTTGTGTGAAAACAAGGTCCAATCGGGCTGAAACGTTACAAGAAGGTAGAATCTATTGAGTTGTAATTGATCTGAACGTTTCATGATGATCGCACATTCTTATAGGGGGTAAAACCATGTCCCAAAGGTCACCAGGCTTTGTGTCACTTTAAAGAAGTAGTCCAGTTACACATTTGTGGGCTTATAACTTGGCTTCTGAATGTCCTAGAGAGATCAGGTTTGTTTTAGTGTACTCCAATCAACAGCCCCTACAACCACAAAAAGGAATGGAGTCATTAGCATTTATGGTTTGTAAATGGCACCCAGAATGATGTTGCACGAAGCACAATTTCACATCATTCTTGGTCCATTTGTGTGAAAACAAGGTCCAATCAGGCTGGAACGTTACAAGAAGGTAGAATCTATTGAGTTGGAAGTGATCTGAACGTTTCATGATGATCGCACATTCCTATAGGGGGTCAAACCATGTCCCAAAGGTCACCGGGCCTGGTGTCACTTTAAAGAAGTAGTCCAGTTACACCTTTGTGGGCTTATAACTTGGCTTCTGAATGTCCTAGAGAGATCAGGTTTGTTTTAATGTACTTCAATCAACAGCCCCTACACCCTCAAAAAGGAATGGAGTCATTAGCACTTATGGTTTTTAAATGGCACCCAGAATGATGTTGCACAAAGCACAATTTCACATCATTCTGGGTTCATTTGTGTGAAAACAAGGTCCAATCAGGCTGAAACGTTACAGGAAGGTAGAATATATTGAGTTGTAAGTGATCTGAACGTTTAATGATGATCGCACATTCCTATAGGGGGTACGACCATGTCCCAAAGGTCACCGGGCCTGGTGTCGCTTTAAAGAAGTAGTCCAGTTACACCTTTGTGGGCTTATAACTTGGCTTCTGAATGTCCTAGAGAGATCAGGTTTGTTTTAGTGTACTCCAATCAACAGCCCCTACAACCACAAAAAGGAATGGAGTCATTAGCACTTATGGTTTTTAAATGGCACCCAGAATTATGTTGCACGAAGCACAATTTCACATCATTCTGGGTCCATTTGTGTGAAAACAAGGTCCAATCAGGCTGAAACATTACAAGAAGGTAGAATCTATTGAATTGTAAGTGATCTGAACGTTTCATTATGATTGCACATTCCTATAGGGGGTCAAACCATGTCCCAAAGGTCACCAGGCCTGGTGTCACTTTAAAGAAGTAGTCCAGTTACACATTTGTGGGCTTATAACTTGGCTTCTGAATATCCTAGAGAGGTCAGGTTTGTTTTAGAGTACTCCAATTAACAGCCCCTACAACCACAAAAAGGAATGGAGCCATTAGCACTTATGGTTTTTTAATGGCACCCAGAATTATGTTGCACGAAGCACAATTTCACATCATTCTGGGTCCATTTGTGTGAAAACAAGGTCCAATCAGGCTGAAACGTTACAAGAAGGTAGAATCTATTGAGTTGTAAGTGATCTGAACGTTTCATGATGATCGCACATTCCTATAGGGGGTAAAACCATGTCCCAAAGGTCACCAGGCTTTGTGTCACTTTAAAGAAGTAGTCCAGTTACACATTTGTGGGCTTATAACTTGGCTTCTGCATGTCCTAGAGAGATCAGGTTTGTTTTAGTGTACTCCAATCAACAGCCCCTACAACCACAAAAAGGAATGGAGTCATTAGCACTTATGGTTTTTAAATGGCACCCAGAATTATGTTGCACGAAGCACAATTTCACATCATTCTGGGTTCATTTGTGTGAAAACAAGGTCCAATAAGGCTGAAACGTTACAGGAAGGTAGAATCTATTGAGTTGTAAGTGATCTGAACGTTTCATGATGATAGCACTTTCCTAAGGGGGTCAAACCATGTCCCAAAGGTCACCGGATCTGGTGTCAATTTAAAGAAGTAGTCCAGTTACACCTTTGTGGGCTTATAACTTGGCTTCTGAATATCCTAGAGAGGTCAGGTTTGTTTTAGAGTACTCCAATTAACAGCCCCCACTACCACAAAAAGGAATGGAGTCATTAGCACTTATGGTTTTTAAATGGCACCCAGAATGATGTTGCACAAAGCACAATTTCACATCATTCTGGGTTCATTTGTGTGAAAACAAGGTCCAATCAGGCTGAAACGTTACAGGAAGGTAGAATATATTGAGTTGTAAGGCATCTGAACGTTTCATGATGATCGCACATTCCTATCTGGGGTCAAACCATGTCCTAAAGGTCACCGGGCCTGGTGTCACTTTAAAGAAGTAGTCCAGTTACACATTTGTGGGCTTATAACTTGGCTTCTGAATGTCCTAGAGAGATCAGGTTTGTTTTAGTGTACTCCAATCAACAGCCCCTACAACCACAAAAAGGAATGGAGTCATTAGCACTTATGGTTTGTAAATGGCACCCAGAATTATTTTGCACGAAGCACAATTTCACATCATTCTGGGTCCATTTGTGTGAAAACAAGGTCCAATCAGGCTGAAACGTTACAAGACGGTAGAATCTATTGAGTTGTAAGTGATCTGAATGTTTCATGATGATCGCACATTCCTATAAGGGGTCAAACCATGTCCCAAAGTTCACCGGATCTGGTGTCAATTTAAAGAGGTAGTCCAGTTACACATTTGTGGGCTTATAACTTGGCTTCTGAATGTCCTAGAGAGATCAGATTTGTTTTAGTGTACTCCAATCAACAGCCCCTACAACCACAAAAAGGAATGGAGTCATTAGCACTTATGGTTTGTAAATGGCACCCAGAATTATGTTGCACGAAGCACAATTTCGGATCATTCTGGGTTCATTTGTGTGAAAACAAGGTCCAATGAGGCTGAAACGTTACAGGAAGGTAGAATCTATTGAGTTGTAAGTGATCTGAACGTTTCATGATGATAGCACTTTCCTAAGGGGGTCAAACCATGTCCCAAAGGTCACCGGATCTGGTGTCAATTTAAAGAAGTAGTCCAGTTACACATTTGTGGGCTTATAACTTAGCTTGTGGATGTTTTAGAGAGATCAGGTTTGTTTTAGTGTACTCCAATCAACAGCCCCTACAACCACAAAAAGGATTGGAGTCATTAGCACTTATGGTTTTTAAATGGCACCCAGAATTATGTTGCACGAAGCACAATTTCACATCATTCTGGGTTCATTTGTGTGAAAACAAGGTCCAATCAGGCTGAAACATTACAGGAAGGTAGAATCTATTGAGTTGTAAGTGATCTGAACGTTTCATGATGATAGCACTTTCCTAAGGGGGTCAAACCATGTCCCAAAGGTCACCGGATCTGGTGTCAATTTAAAGAAGTAGTCCAGTTCCACATTTGTGGGCTTATAACGTGGCTTCTGAATATCCTAGAGAGATCAGGTTTGTTTTAGTGTACTCCAATCAACAGCCCCTACAACCACAAAAAGGAATGGAGTCATTAGCGCTTATGGTTTTTAAATGGCACCCAGAATTATGTTGCACGAAGCACAATTTCACATCATTCTGGGTTCATTTGTGTGAAAAGAAGGTCCAATCAGGCTGAAACGTTACAAGAAGGTAGAATCTATTGAGTTGTAAGTGATCTGAACGTTTCATGATGATCACACATTCCTATAGGGGGTCAAACCATTTCCCATAGGTCACCGGGACTGGTGTCACTTTAAAGAAGTAGTCCAGTTACACATTTGTGGGCTTATAACTTGGCTTCTGAATGTCCTAGAGAGATCAGCTTTGTTTTAGTGTACTCCAATCAACAGCCCCTACAACCGCAAAAAGGAATGGAGTCATTAGCACTTATGGTTTGTAAATGGCACCCAGAATTATGTTGCACGAAGCACATTTTCACATCATTCTGGGTCCATTTGTGTGAAAACAAGGTCCAATCAGGCTGAAACGTTACAAGAAGGTAGAATCTATTGAGTTGTAAGTGATCTGAACGTTTCATGACGATCACACATTCCTATAGGGGGTCAAACCATGTCCCAAAGGTCACCGGGCTTGGTGTCACTTTAAAGAAGAAATCCAGGTACACCTTTGTTGGCTTATAACTTGGCTTCTGAATATCCTAGAGAGGTCAGGTTTTATTTTAGAGTACTCCAATTAACAGCCCCTACAACCACAAAAAGGAATGGAGCCATTAGCACTTATGGTTTTTTAATGGCACCCAGAATTATGTTGCACGAAGCACAATTTCACATCATTCTGGGTCCATTTGTGTGAAAACAAGGTCCAATCGGGCTGAAACGTTACAAGAAGGTAGAATCTATTGAGTTGTAAGTGATCTGAACGTTTCATGATGATCGCACATTCTTATAGGGGGTAAAACCATGTCCCAAAGGTCACCAGGCTTTGTGTCACTTTAAAGAAGTAGTCCAGTTACACATTTGTGGGCTTATAACTTGGCTTCTGAATGTCCTAGAGAGATCAGGTTTGTTTTAGTGTACTCCAATCAACAGCCCCTACAACCACAAAAAGGAATGGAGTCATTAGCACTTATGGTTTGTAAATGGCACCCAGAATGATGTTGCACGAAGCACAATTTCACATCATTCTTGGTCCATTTGTGTGAAAACAAGGTCCAATCAGGCTGGAACGTTACAAGAAGGTAGAATCTATTGAGTTGGAAGTGATCTGAACGTTTCATGATGATCGCACATTCCTATAGGGGGTCAAACCATGTCCCAAAGGTCACCGGGCCTGGTGTCACTTTAAAGAAGTAGTCCAGTTACACCTTTGTGGGCTTATAACTTGGCTTCTGAATGTCCTAGAGAGATCAGGTTTGTTTTAATGTACTTCAGTCTACAGCCCCTACACCCTCAAAAAGGAATGGAGTCATTAGCACTTATGGTTTTTAAATGGCACCCAGAATGATGTTGCACAAAGCACAATTTCACATCATTCTGGGTTCATTTGTGTGAAAACAAGGTCCAATCAGGCTGAAACGTTACAGGAAGGTAGAATATATTGAGTTGTAAGTGATCTGAACGTTTCATGATGATCGCACATTCCTATCTGGGGTCAAACCATGTCCCAAAGGTCACCGGGCCTGGTGTCACTTTAAAGAAGTAGTCCAGTTACACATTTGTGGGCTTATAACTTGGCTTCTGAATGTCCTAGAGAGATCAGGTTTGTTTTAGTGTACTCCAATCAACAGCCCCTACAACCACAAAAAGGAATGGAGTCATTAGCACTTATGGTTTGTAAATGGCACCCAGAATTGTTTTGCACGAAGCACAATTTCACATCATTCTGGGTCCATTTGTGTGAAAACAAGGTCCAATCAGGCTGAAACGTTACAAGAAGGTAGAATCTACTGAGTTGTAAGTGATCTGAACGTCTCATGATGATCGCACATTCCTATAAGGGGTCAAACCATGTCCCAAAGGTCACCGGATCTGGTGTCAATTTAAAGAAGTAGTCCAGTTACACATTTGTGGGCTTATAACTTGGCTTCTGAATGTCCTAGAGAGATCAGGTTTGTTTTAGTGTACTCCAATCAACAGCCCCTACAACAACAAAAAGGAATGGAGTCATTAGCACTTATGGTTTGTAAATGGCACCCAGAGTTATGTTGCACGAAGCACAATTTCACATCATTCTGGGTCCATTTGTGTGAAAACAAGGTCCAATCAGGCTGAAACGTTACAAGAAGGTAGAATCTATTGAGTTGTAAGTGATCTGAATGTTTCATGATGATCGCACATTCCTATAAGGGGTCAAACCATGTCCCAAAGGTCACCGGATCTGGTGTCAATTTAAAGAAATAGTCCAGTTACACATTTGTGGGCTTATAACTTGGCTTCTGAATGTCCTAGAGAGATCAGGTTTGTTTTAATGTACTTCAATCAACAGCCCCTACACCCTCAAAAAGGAATGGAGTCATTAGCACTTATGGTTTTTAAATGGCACCCAGAATTATGTTGCACAAAGCACAATTTCACATCATTCTGGGTTCATTTGTGTGAAAACAAGGTCCAATCAGGCTGAAACGTTACAGGAAGGTAGAATATATTGAGTTGTAAGTGATCTGAACGTTTCATGATGATCGCACATTCCTATAGGGGGTCAAACCATGTCCCAAAGGTCACCGGGCCTGGTGTCACTTTAAAGAAGTAGTCCAGTTACACATTTGTGGGCTTATAACTTGGCTTCTGAATGTCCTAGAGAGATCAGGTTTATTTTAGTGTACTCCAATCAACAGCCCCTACAACCACAAAAAGGAATGGAGTCATTAGCACTTATGGTTTGTAAATGGCACCCAGAATTATGTTGCAAGAAGCACAATTTCGGATCATTTTGGGTTCATTTGTGTGAAAACAAGGTCCAATCAGGCTGAAACGTTACAGGAAGGTAGAATCTATTGAGTTGTAAGTGATCTGAACGTTTCATGATGATAGCACTTTCCTAAGGGGGTCAAACCATTTCCCAAAGGTCACCGGATCTGGTGTCAATTTAAAGAAGTAGTCCAGTTACACATTTTTGGGCTTATAACTTAGCTTCTGGATGTCCTAGAGGGATCAGGTTTGTTTTAGTGTAATCCAATCAACAGCCCCTACAACCACAAAAAGGAATGGAGTCATTAGCACTTATGGTTTTTAAATGGCACCCAGAATTATGTTGCACGAAGCACAATTTCACGTCATTCTGGGTTCATTTGTGTGAAAACAAGGTCCAATCAGGCTGAAACATTACAGGAAGGTAGAATCTATTGAGTTGTAAGTGATCTGAACGTTTCATGATGATAGCACGTTCCTAAGGGGGTCAAACCATGTCCCAAAGGTCACCGGATCTGGTGTCAATTTAAAGAAGTAGTCCAGTTCCACATTTGTGGGCTTTTAACGTGGCTTCTGAATATCCTAGAGAGATCAGGTTTGTTTTAGTGTACTCCAATCAACAGCCCCTACAACCACAAAAAGGAATGGAGTCATTAGCACTTATGGTTTGTAAATGGCACCCAGAATTATGTTGCACGAAGCACAATTTCGGATCATTCTGGGTTCATTTGTGTGAAAACAAGGTCCAATCAGGCTGAAACGTTACAGGAAGGTAGAATCTATTGAGTTGTAAGTGATCTGAACGTTTCATGATGATAGCACTTTCCTAAGGGGGTCAAACCATGTCCCAAAGGTCACCGGATCTGGTGTCAATTTAAAGAAGTAGTCCAGTTACACATTTGTGGGCTTATAACTTAGCTTCTGGATGTCTTAGAGAGATCAGGTTTGTTTTAGTGTACTCCAATCAACAGCCCCTACAACCACAAAAAGGATTGGAGTCATTAGCACTTATGGTTTTTAAATGGCACCCAGAATTATGTTGCACGAAGCACAATTTCACATCATTCTGGGTTCATTTGTGTGAAAACAAGGTCCAATCAGGCTGAAACATTACAGGAAGGTAGAATCTATTGAGTTGTAAGTGATCTGAACGTTTCATGATGATAGCACTTTCCTAAGGGGGTCAAACCATGTCCCAAAGGTCACCGGATCTGGTGTCAATTTAAAGAAGTAGTCCAGTTACACATTTGTGGGCTTATAACTTAGCTTCTGGATGTCTTAGAGAGAACAGGTTTGTTTTAGTGTACTCCAATCAACAGCCCCTACAACCACAAAAAGGAATGGAGTCATTAGCGCTTATGGTTTTTAAATGGCACCCAGAATTATGTTGCACGAAGCACAATTTCACATCATTCTGGGTTCATTTGTGTGAAAACAAGGTCCAATCAGGCTGAAACGTTACAAGAAGGTAGAATCTATTGAGTTGTAAGTGATCTGAACGTTTTATGATGATCACACATTCCTATAGGGGGTCAAACCATGTCCCATAGGTCACCGGGACTGGTGTCACTTTAAAGAAGTAGTCCAGTTACACATTTGTGGGCTTATAACTTGGCTTCTGAATGTCCTAGAGAGATCAGCTTTGTTTTAGTGTACTCCAATCAACAGCCCCTACAACCGCAAAAAGGAATGGAGTCATTAGCACTTATGGTTTGTAAATGGCACCCAGAATTATGTTGCACGAAGCACATTTTCACATCATTCTGGGTCCATTTGTGTGAAAACAAGGTCCAATCAGGCTGAAACGTTACAAGAAGGTAGAATCTATTGAGTTGTAAGTGATCTGAACGTTTCATGACGATCACACATTCCTATAGGGGGTCAAACCATGTCCCAAAGGTCACCGGGCTTGGTGTCACTTTAAAGAAGAAATCCAGTTACACCTTTGTTGGCTTATAACTTGGCTTCTGAATATCCTAGAGAGGTCAGGTTTGTTTTAGAGTACTCCAATTAACAGCCCCTACAACCACAAAAAGGAATGGAGCCATTAGCACTTATGGTTTTTTAATGGCACCCAGAATTATGTTGCACGAAGCACAATTTCACATCATTCTGGGTCCATTTGTGTGAAAACAAGGTCCAATCGGGCTGAAACGTTACAAGAAGGTAGAATCTATTGAGTTGTAAGTGATCTGAACGTTTCATGATGATCGCACATTCTTATAGGGGGTAAAACCATGTCCCAAAGGTCACCAGGCTTTGTGTCACTTTAAAGAAGTAGTCCAGTTACACATTTGTGGGCTTATAACTTGGCTTCTGAATGTCCTAGAGAGATCAGGTTTGTTTTAGTGTACTCCAATCAACAGCCCCTACAACCACAAAAAGGAATGGAGTCATTAGCACTTATGGTTTGTAAATGGCACCCAGAATTATGTTGCACGAAGCACAATTTCGGATCATTCTGGGTTCATTTGTGTGAAAACAAGGTCCAATCAGGCTGAAACGTTACAGGAAGGTAGAATCTATTGAGTTGTAAGTGATCTGAACGTTTCATGATGATAGCACTTTCCTAAGGGGGTCAAACCATGTCCCAAAGGTCACCGGATCTGGTGTCAATTTAAAGAAGTAGTCCAGTTACACATTTGTGGGCTTATAACTTAGCTTCTGGATGTCTTAGAGAGATCAGGTTTGTTTTAGTGTACTCCAATCAACAGCCCCTACAACCACAAAAAGGATTGGAGTCATTAGCACTTATGGTTTTTAAATGGCACCCAGAATTATGTTGCACGAAGCACAATTTCACATCATTCTGGGTTCATTTGTGTGAAAACAAGGTCCAATCAGGCTGAAACATTACAGGAAGGTAGAATCTATTGAGTTGTAAGTGATCTGAACGTTTCATGATGATAGCACTTTCCTAAGGGTGTCAAACCATGTCCCAAAGGTCACCGGATCTGGTGTCAATTTAAAGAAGTAGTCCAGTTCCACATTTGTGGGCTTATAACGTGGCTTCTGAATATCCTAGAGAGATCAGGTTTGTTTTAGTGTACGCCAATCAACAGCCCCTACAACCACAAAAAGGAATGGAGTCATTAGCGCTTATGGTTTTTAAATGGCACCCAGAATTATGTTGCACGAAGCACAATTTCACATCATTCTGGGTTCATTTGTGTGAAAACAAGGTCCAATCAGGCTGAAACGTTACAAGAAGGTAGAATCTATTGAGTTGTAAGTGATCTGAACGTTTCATGATGATCACACATTGCTATAGGGGGTCAAACCATGTCCCATAGGTCACCGGGACTGGTGTCACTTTAAAGAAGTAGTCCAGTTACACATTTGTGGGCTTATAACTTGGCTTCTGAATGTCCTAGAGAGATCAGCTTTGTTTTAGTGTACTCCAATCAACAGCCCCTACAACCGCAAAAAGGAATAGAGTCATTAGCACTTATGGTTTGTAAATGGCACCCAGAATTATGTTGCACGAAGCACATTTTCACATCATTCTGGGTCCATTTGTGTGAAAACAAGGTCCAATCAGGCTGAAACGTTACAAGAAGGTAGAATCTATTGAGTTGTAAGTGATCTGAACGTTTCATGACGATCACACATTCCTATAGGGGGTCAAACCATGTCCCAAAGGTCACCGGGCTTGGTGTCACTTTAAAGAAGAAATCCAGTTACACCTTTTTTGGCTTATAACTTGGCTTCTGAATATCCTAGAGAGGTCAGGTTTGTTTTAGAGTACTCCAATTAACAGCCCCTACAACCACAAAAAGGAATGGAGCCATTAGCACTTATGGTTTTTTAAATGCACCCAGATTTATGTTGCACGAAGCACAATTTCACATCATTCTGGGTCCATTTGTGTGAAAACAAGGTCCAATCGGGCTGAAACGTTACAAGAAGGTAGAATCTATTGAGTTGTAAGTGATCTGAACGTTTCATGATGATCGCACATTCTTATAGGGGGTAAAACCATGTCCCAAAGGTCACCAGGCTTTGTGTCACTTTAAAGAAGTAGTCCAGTTACACATTTGTGGGCTTATAACTTGGCTTCTGAATGTCCTAGAGAGATCAGGTTTGTTTTAGTGTACTCCAATCAACAGCCCCTACAACCACAAAAAGGAATGGAGTCATTAGCACTTATGGTTTGTAAATGGCACCCAGAATGATGTTGCACGAAGCACAATTTCACATCATTCTTGGTCCATTTGTGTGAAAACAAGGTCCAATCAGGCTGGAACGTTACAAGAAGGTAGAATCTATTGAGTTGTAAGTGATCTGAATGTTTCATGATGATCACACTTTCCTATAAGGGGTCAAACCATGTCCCAAAGGTCACCGGATCTGGTGTCAATTTAAAGAAGTAGTCCAGTTACACATTTGTGGGCTTATAACTTGGCTTCTGCATGTCCTAGAGAGATCAGGTTTGTTTTAGTGTACTCCAATCAACAGCCCCTACAACCACAAAAAGGAATGGAGTCATTAGCACTTATGTTTTTTAAATGGCACCCAGAATTATGTTATACGAAGCACAATTTCACATCATTCTGGGTTCATTTGTGTGAAAACAAGGTCCAATCAGGCTGAAACGTTACAGGAAGGTAGAATCTATTGAGTTGTAAGTGATCTGAACGTTTCATGATGATAGCACTTTCCTAAGGGGGTCAAACCATGTCCCAAAGGTCACCGGATCTGGTGTCAATTTAAAGAAGTAGTCCAGTTCCACCTTTGTGGGCTTATAACTTGGCTTCTGAATGTCCTAGAGAGATCAGGTTTGTTTTATTGTACTCTAATCAACAGCCCCTACAACCACAAAAAGGAATGGAGTCATTAGCACTTATGGGTTTTTAAATGGCACCCAGAATTATGTTGCACGAAGCACAATTTCACATCATTCTGGGTTCATTTGTGTGAAAACAAGGTCCAATCAGGCAGAAACGTTACAGGAAGGTAGAATCTATTGAGTTGTAAGTGATCTGAACGTTTCATGATGATAGCACTTTCCTAAGGGGGTCAAACCATGTCCCAAAGGTCACCGGATCTGGTGTCAATTTAAAGAAGTAGTCCAGTTACACCTTTGTGGGCTTATAACTTGGCTTCTGAATATCCTAGAGAGGTCAGGTTTGTTTTAGAGTACTCCAATTAACAGCCCCCACTACCACAAAAAGGAATGGAGTCATTAGCACTTATGGTTTTTAAATGGCACCCAGAATTATGTTGCACAAAGCACAATTTCACATCATTCTGGGTCCATTTGTGTGAAAACAAGGTCCAATCAGGATGAAACGTTACAAGAAGGTAGAATCTACTGAGTTGTAAGTGATCTGAACGTTTAATGATGATCGCACATTCCTATAGGGGGTACGACCATGTCCCAAAGGTCACCGGGCCTGGTGTCGCTTTAAAGAAGTAGTCCAGTTACACCTTTGTGGGCTTATAACTTGGCTTCTGAATGTCCTGGAGAGATCAGGTTTGTTTTAGTGTACTCCAATCAACAGCCCCTACAACCACAAAAAGGAATGGAGTCATTAGCACTTATGGTTTTTAAATGGCACCCAGAATTATGTTGCACGAAGCACAATTTCACATCATTCTGGGTCCATTTGTGTGAAAACAAGGTCCAATCAGGCTGAAACATTACAAGAAGGTAGAATCTATTGAATTGTAAGTGATCTGAACGTTTCATTATGATTGCACATTCCTATAGGGGGTCAAACCATGTCCCAAAGGTCACCAGGCCTGGTGTCACTTTAAAGAAGTAGTCCAGTTACACATTTGTGGGCTTATAACTTGGCTTCTGAATATCCTAGAGAGGTCAGGTTTGTTTTAGAGTACTCCAATTAACAGCCCCTACAACCACAAAAAGGAATGGAGCCATTAGCACTTATGGTTTTTTAATGGCACCCAGAATTATGTTGCACGAAGCACAATTTCACATCATTCTGGGTCCATTTGTGTGAAAACAAGGTCCAATCAGGCTGAAACGTTACAAGAAGGTAGAATCTATTGAGTTGTAAGTGATCTGAACGTTTCATGATGATCGCACATTCCTATAGGGGGTAAAACCATGTCCCAAAGGTCACCAGGCTTTGTGTCACTTTAAAGAAGTAGTCCAGTTACACATTTGTGGGCTTATAACTTGGCTTCTGCATGTCCTAGAGAGATCAGGTTTGTTTTAGTGTACTCCAATCAACAGCCCCTACAACCACAAAAAGGAATGGAGTCATTAGCACTTATGGTTTTTAAATGGCACCCAGAATTATGTTGCACGAAGCACAATTTCACATCATTCTGGGTTCATTTGTGTGAAAACAAGGTCCAATAAGGCTGAAACGTTACAGGAAGGTAGAATCTATTGAGTTGTAAGTGATCTGAACGTTTCATGATGATAGCACTTTCCTAAGGGGGTCAAACCATGTCCCAAAGGTCACCGGATCTGGTGTCAATTTAAAGAAGTAGTCCAGTTACACCTTTGTGGGCTTATAACTTGGCTTCTGAATATCCTAGAGAGGTCAGGTTTGTTTTAGAGTACTCCAATTAACAGCCCCCACTACCACAAAAAGGAATGGAGTCATTAGCACTTATGGTTTTTAAATGGCACCCAGAATGATGTTGCACAAAGCACAATTTCACATCATTCTGGGTTCATTTGTGTGAAAACAAGGTCCAATCAGGCTGAAACGTTACAGGAAGGTAGAATATATTGAGTTGTAAGTGATCTGAACGTTTCATGATGATCGCACATTCCTATCTGGGGTCAAACCATGTCCTAAAGGTCACCGGGCCTGGTGTCACTTTAAAGAAGTAGTCCAGTTACACATTTGTGGGCTTATAACTTGGCTTCTGAATGTCCTAGAGAGATCAGGTTTGTTTTAGTGTACTCCAATCAACAGCCCCTACAACCACAAAAAGGAATGGAGTCATTAGCACTTATGGTTTGTAAATGGCACCCAGAATTATTTTGCACGAAGCACAATTTCACATCATTCTGGGTCCATTTGTGTGAAAACAAGGTCCAATCAGGCTGAAACGTTACAAGACGGTAGAATCTATTGAGTTGTAAGTGATCTGAATGTTTCATGATGATCGCACATTCCTATAAGGGGTCAAACCATGTCCCAAAGTTCACCGGATCTGGTGTCAATTTAAAGAGGTAGTCCAGTTACACATTTGTGGGCTTATAACTTGGCTTCTGAATGTCCTAGAGAGATCAGATTTGTTTTAGTGTACTCCAATCAACAGCCCCTACAACCACAAAAAGGAATGGAGTCATTAGCACTTATGGTTTGTAAATGGCACCCAGAATTATGTTGCACGAAGCACAATTTCGGATCATTCTGGGTTCATTTGTGTGAAAACAAGGTCCAATGAGGCTGAAACGTTACAGGAAGGTAGAATCTATTGAGTTGTAAGTGATCTGAACGTTTCATGATGATAGCACTTTCCTAAGGGGGTCAAACCATGTCCCAAAGGTCACCGGATCTGGTGTCAATTTAAAGAAGTAGTCCAGTTACACATTTGTGGGCTTATAACTTAGCTTGTGGATGTTTTAGAGAGATCAGGTTTGTTTTAGTGTACTCCAATCAACAGCCCCTACAACCACAAAAAGGATTGGAGTCATTAGCACTTATGGTTTTTAAATGGCACCCAGAATTATGTTGCACGAAGCACAATTTCACATCATTCTGGGTTCATTTGTGTGAAAACAAGGTCCAATCAGGCTGAAACATTACAGGAAGGTAGAATCTATTGAGTTGTAAGTGATCTGAACGTTTCATGATGATAGCACTTTCCTAAGGGGGTCAAACCATGTCCCAAAGGTCACCGGATCTGGTGTCAATTTAAAGAAGTAGTCCAGTTCCACATTTGTGGGCTTATAACGTGGCTTCTGAATATCCTAGAGAGATCAGGTTTGTTTTAGTGTACTCCAATCAACAGCCCCTACAACCACAAAAAGGAATGGAGTCATTAGCGCTTATGGTTTTTAAATGGCACCCAGAATTATGTTGCACGAAGCACAATTTCACATCATTCTGGGTTCATTTGTGTGAAAAGAAGGTCCAATCAGGCTGAAACGTTACAAGAAGGTAGAATCTATTGAGTTGTAAGTGATCTGAACGTTTCATGATGATCACACATTCCTATAGGGGGTCAAACCATTTCCCATAGGTCACCGGGACTGGTGTCACTTTAAAGAAGTAGTCCAGTTACACATTTGTGGGCTTATAACTTGGCTTCTGAATGTCCTAGAGAGATCAGCTTTGTTTTAGTGTACTCCAATCAACAGCCCCTACAACCGCAAAAAGGAATGGAGTCATTAGCACTTATGGTTTGTAAATGGCACCCAGAATTATGTTGCACGAAGCACATTTTCACATCATTCTGGGTCCATTTGTGTGAAAACAAGGTCCAATCAGGCTGAAACGTTACAAGAAGGTAGAATCTATTGAGTTGTAAGTGATCTGAACGTTTCATGACGATCACACATTCCTATAGGGGGTCAAACCATGTCCCAAAGGTCACCGGGCTTGGTGTCACTTTAAAGAAGAAATCCAGGTACACCTTTGTTGGCTTATAACTTGGCTTCTGAATATCCTAGAGAGGTCAGGTTTTATTTTAGAGTACTCCAATTAACAGCCCCTACAACCACAAAAAGGAATGGAGCCATTAGCACTTATGGTTTTTTAATGGCACCCAGAATTATGTTGCACGAAGCACAATTTCACATCATTCTGGGTCCATTTGTGTGAAAACAAGGTCCAATCGGGCTGAAACGTTACAAGAAGGTAGAATCTATTGAGTTGTAAGTGATCTGAACGTTTCATGATGATCGCACATTCTTATAGGGGGTAAAACCATGTCCCAAAGGTCACCAGGCTTTGTGTCACTTTAAAGAAGTAGTCCAGTTACACATTTGTGGGCTTATAACTTGGCTTCTGAATGTCCTAGAGAGATCAGGTTTGTTTTAGTGTACTCCAATCAACAGCCCCTACAACCACAAAAAGGAATGGAGTCATTAGCACTTATGGTTTGTAAATGGCACCCAGAATGATGTTGCACGAAGCACAATTTCACATCATTCTTGGTCCATTTGTGTGAAAACAAGGTCCAATCAGGCTGGAACGTTACAAGAAGGTAGAATCTATTGAGTTGGAAGTGATCTGAACGTTTCATGATGATCGCACATTCCTATAGGGGGTCAAACCATGTCCCAAAGGTCACCGGGCCTGGTGTCACTTTAAAGAAGTAGTCCAGTTACACCTTTGTGGGCTTATAACTTGGCTTCTGAATGTCCTAGAGAGATCAGGTTTGTTTTAATGTACTTCAATCAACAGCCCCTACACCCTCAAAAAGGAATGGAGTCATTAGCACTTATGGTTTTTAAATGGCACCCAGAATGATGTTGCACAAAGCACAATTTCACATCATTCTGGGTTCATTTGTGTGAAAACAAGGTCCAATCAGGCTGAAACGTTACAGGAAGGTAGAATATATTGAGTTGTAAGTGATCTGAACGTTTAATGATGATCGCACATTCCTATAGGGGGTACGACCATGTCCCAAAGGTCACCGGGCCTGGTGTCGCTTTAAAGAAGTAGTCCAGTTACACCTTTGTGGGCTTATAACTTGGCTTCTGAATGTCCTAGAGAGATCAGGTTTGTTTTAGTGTACTCCAATCAACAGCCCCTACAACCACAAAAAGGAATGGAGTCATTAGCACTTATGGTTTTTAAATGGCACCCAGAATTATGTTGCACGAAGCACAATTTCACATCATTCTGGGTCCATTTGTGTGAAAACAAGGTCCAATCAGGCTGAAACATTACAAGAAGGTAGAATCTATTGAATTGTAAGTGATCTGAACGTTTCATTATGATTGCACATTCCTATAGGGGGTCAAACCATGTCCCAAAGGTCACCAGGCCTGGTGTCACTTTAAAGAAGTAGTCCAGTTACACATTTGTGGGCTTATAACTTGGCTTCTGAATATCCTAGAGAGGTCAGGTTTGTTTTAGAGTACTCCAATTAACAGCCCCTACAACCACAAAAAGGAATGGAGCCATTAGCACTTATGGTTTTTTAATGGCACCCAGAATTATGTTGCACGAAGCACAATTTCACATCATTCTGGGTCCATTTGTGTGAAAACAAGGTCCAATCAGGCTGAAACGTTACAAGAAGGTAGAATCTATTGAGTTGTAAGTGATCTGAACGTTTCATGATGATCGCACATTCCTATAGGGGGTAAAACCATGTCCCAAAGGTCACCAGGCTTTGTGTCACTTTAAAGAAGTAGTCCAGTTACACATTTGTGGGCTTATAACTTGGCTTCTGCATGTCCTAGAGAGATCAGGTTTGTTTTAGTGTACTCCAATCAACAGCCCCTACAACCACAAAAAGGAATGGAGTCATTAGCACTTATGGTTTTTAAATGGCACCCAGAATTATGTTGCACGAAGCACAATTTCACATCATTCTGGGTTCATTTGTGTGAAAACAAGGTCCAATAAGGCTGAAACGTTACAGGAAGGTAGAATCTATTGAGTTGTAAGTGATCTGAACGTTTCATGATGATAGCACTTTCCTAAGGGGGTCAAACCATGTCCCAAAGGTCACCGGATCTGGTGTCAATTTAAAGAAGTAGTCCAGTTACACCTTTGTGGGCTTATAACTTGGCTTCTGAATATCCTAGAGAGGTCAGGTTTGTTTTAGAGTACTCCAATTAACAGCCCCCACTACCACAAAAAGGAATGGAGTCATTAGCACTTATGGTTTTTAAATGGCACCCAGAATGATGTTGCACAAAGCACAATTTCACATCATTCTGGGTTCATTTGTGTGAAAACAAGGTCCAATCAGGCTGAAACGTTACAGGAAGGTAGAATATATTGAGTTGTAAGTGATCTGAACGTTTCATGATGATCGCACATTCCTATCTGGGGTCAAACCATGTCCTAAAGGTCACCGGGCCTGGTGTCACTTTAAAGAAGTAGTCCAGTTACACATTTGTGGGCTTATAACTTGGCTTCTGAATGTCCTAGAGAGATCAGGTTTGTTTTAGTGTACTCCAATCAACAGCCCCTACAACCACAAAAAGGAATGGAGTCATTAGCACTTATGGTTTGTAAATGGCACCCAGAATTATTTTGCACGAAGCACAATTTCACATCATTCTGGGTCCATTTGTGTGAAAACAAGGTCCAATCAGGCTGAAACGTTACAAGACGGTAGAATCTATTGAGTTGTAAGTGATCTGAATGTTTCATGATGATCGCACATTCCTATAAGGGGTCAAACCATGTCCCAAAGTTCACCGGATCTGGTGTCAATTTAAAGAGGTAGTCCAGTTACACATTTGTGGGCTTATAACTTGGCTTCTGAATGTCCTAGAGAGATCAGATTTGTTTTAGTGTACTCCAATCAACAGCCCCTACAACCACAAAAAGGAATGGAGTCATTAGCACTTATGGTTTGTAAATGGCACCCAGAATTATGTTGCACGAAGCACAATTTCGGATCATTCTGGGTTCATTTGTGTGAAAACAAGGTCCAATGAGGCTGAAACGTTACAGGAAGGTAGAATCTATTGAGTTGTAAGTGATCTGAACGTTTCATGATGATAGCACTTTCCTAAGGGGGTCAAACCATGTCCCAAAGGTCACCGGATCTGGTGTCAATTTAAAGAAGTAGTCCAGTTACACATTTGTGGGCTTATAACTTAGCTTGTGGATGTTTTAGAGAGATCAGGTTTGTTTTAGTGTACTCCAATCAACAGCCCCTACAACCACAAAAAGGATTGGAGTCATTAGCACTTATGGTTTTTAAATGGCACCCAGAATTATGTTGCACGAAGCACAATTTCACATCATTCTGGGTTCATTTGTGTGAAAACAAGGTCCAATCAGGCTGAAACATTACAGGAAGGTAGAATCTATTGAGTTGTAAGTGATCTGAACGTTTCATGATGATAGCACTTTCCTAAGGGGGTCAAACCATGTCCCAAAGGTCACCGGATCTGGTGTCAATTTAAAGAAGTAGTCCAGTTCCACATTTGTGGGCTTATAACGTGGCTTCTGAATATCCTAGAGAGATCAGGTTTGTTTTAGTGTACTCCAATCAACAGCCCCTACAACCACAAAAAGGAATGGAGTCATTAGCGCTTATGGTTTTTAAATGGCACCCAGAATTATGTTGCACGAAGCACAATTTCACATCATTCTGGGTTCATTTGTGTGAAAAGAAGGTCCAATCAGGCTGAAACGTTACAAGAAGGTAGAATCTATTGAGTTGTAAGTGATCTGAACGTTTCATGATGATCACACATTCCTATAGGGGGTCAAACCATTTCCCATAGGTCACCGGGACTGGTGTCACTTTAAAGAAGTAGTCCAGTTACACATTTGTGGGCTTATAACTTGGCTTCTGAATGTCCTAGAGAGATCAGCTTTGTTTTAGTGTACTCCAATCAACAGCCCCTACAACCGCAAAAAGGAATGGAGTCATTAGCACTTATGGTTTGTAAATGGCACCCAGAATTATGTTGCACGAAGCACATTTTCACATCATTCTGGGTCCATTTGTGTGAAAACAAGGTCCAATCAGGCTGAAACGTTACAAGAAGGTAGAATCTATTGAGTTGTAAGTGATCTGAACGTTTCATGACGATCACACATTCCTATAGGGGGTCAAACCATGTCCCAAAGGTCACCGGGCTTGGTGTCACTTTAAAGAAGAAATCCAGGTACACCTTTGTTGGCTTATAACTTGGCTTCTGAATATCCTAGAGAGGTCAGGTTTTATTTTAGAGTACTCCAATTAACAGCCCCTACAACCACAAAAAGGAATGGAGCCATTAGCACTTATGGTTTTTTAATGGCACCCAGAATTATGTTGCACGAAGCACAATTTCACATCATTCTGGGTCCATTTGTGTGAAAACAAGGTCCAATCGGGCTGAAACGTTACAAGAAGGTAGAATCTATTGAGTTGTAAGTGATCTGAACGTTTCATGATGATCGCACATTCTTATAGGGGGTAAAACCATGTCCCAAAGGTCACCAGGCTTTGTGTCACTTTAAAGAAGTAGTCCAGTTACACATTTGTGGGCTTATAACTTGGCTTCTGAATGTCCTAGAGAGATCAGGTTTGTTTTAGTGTACTCCAATCAACAGCCCCTACAACCACAAAAAGGAATGGAGTCATTAGCACTTATGGTTTGTAAATGGCACCCAGAATGATGTTGCACGAAGCACAATTTCACATCATTCTTGGTCCATTTGTGTGAAAACAAGGTCCAATCAGGCTGGAACGTTACAAGAAGGTAGAATCTATTGAGTTGGAAGTGATCTGAACGTTTCATGATGATCGCACATTCCTATAGGGGGTCAAACCATGTCCCAAAGGTCACCGGGCCTGGTGTCACTTTAAAGAAGTAGTCCAGTTACACCTTTGTGGGCTTATAACTTGGCTTCTGAATGTCCTAGAGAGATCAGGTTTGTTTTAATGTACTTCAATCAACAGCCCCTACACCCTCAAAAAGGAATGGAGTCATTAGCACTTATGGTTTTTAAATGGCACCCAGAATGATGTTGCACAAAGCACAATTTCACATCATTCTGGGTTCATTTGTGTGAAAACAAGGTCCAATCAGGCTGAAACGTTACAGGAAGGTAGAATATATTGAGTTGTAAGTGATCTGAACGTTTCATGATGATCGCACATTCCTATCTGGGGTCAAACCATGTCCCAAAGGTCACCGGGCCTGGTGTCACTTTAAAGAAGTAGTCCAGTTACACATTTGTGGGCTTATAACTTGGCTTCTGAATGTCCTAGAGAGATCAGGTTTGTTTTAGTGTACTCCAATCAACAGCCCCTACAACCACAAAAAGGAATGGAGTCATTAGCACTTATGGTTTGTAAATGGCACCCAGAATTGTTTTGCACGAAGCACAATTTCACATCATTCTGGGTCCATTTGTGTGAAAACAAGGTCCAATCAGGCTGAAACGTTACAAGACGGTAGAATCTATTGAGTTGTAAGTGATCTGAATGTTTCATGATGATCGCACATTCCTATAAGGGGTCAAACCATGTCCCAAAGGTCACCGGATCTGGTGTCAATTTAAAGAGGTAGTCCAGTTACACATTTGTGGGCTTATAACTTGGCTTCTGAATGTCCTAGAGAGATCAGATTTGTTTTAGTGTACTCCAATCAACAGCCCCTACAACCACAAAAAGGAATGGAGTCATTAGCACTTATGGTTTGTAAATGGCACCCAGAATTATGTTGCACGAAGCACAATTTCGGATCATTCTGGGTTCATTTGTGTGAAAACAAGGTCCAATGAGGCTGAAACGTTACAGGAAGGTAGAATCTATTGAGTTGTAAGTGATCTGAACGTTTCATGATGATAGCACTTTCCTAAGGGGGTCAAACCATGTCCCAAAGGTCACCGGATCTGGTGTCAATTTAAAGAAGTAGTCCAGTTACACATTTGTGGGCTTATAACTTAGCTTGTGGATGTCTTAGAGAGATCAGGTTTGTTTTAGTGTACTCCAATCAACAGCCCCTACAACCACAAAAAGGATTGGAGTCATTAGCACTTATGGTTTTTAAATGGCACCCAGAATTATGATGCACGAAGCACAATTTCACATCATTCTGGGTTCATTTGTGTGAAAACAAGGTCCAATCAGGCTGAAACATTACAGGAAGGTAGAATCTATTGAGTTGTAAGTGATCTGAACGTTTCATGATGATAGCACTTTCCTAAGGGGGTCAAACCATGTCCCAAAGGTCACCGGATCTGGTGTCAATTTAAAGAAGTAGTCCAGTTCCACATTTGTGGGCTTATAACGTGGCTTCTGAATATCCTAGAGAGATCAGGTTTGTTTTAGTGTACTCCAATCAACAGCCCCTACAACCACAAAAAGGAATGGAGTCATTAGCGCTTATGGTTTTTAAATGGCACCCAGAATTATGTTGCACGAAGCACAATTTCACATCATTCTGGGTTCATTTGTGTGAAAACAAGGTCCAATCAGGCTGAAACGTTACAAGAAGGTAGAATCTATTGAGTTGTAAGTGATCTGAACGTTTCATGATGATCACACATTCCTATAGGGGGTCAAACCATTTCCCATAGGTCACCGGGACTGGTGTCACTTTAAAGAAGTAGTCCAGTTACACATTTGTGGGCTTATAACTTGGCTTCTGAATGTCCTAGAGAGATCAGCTTTGTTTTAGTGTACTCCAATCAACAGCCCCTACAACCGCAAAAAGGAATGGAGTCATTAGCACTTATGGTTTGTAAATGGCACCCAGAATTATGTTTCACGAAGCACATTTTCACATCATTCTGGGTCCATTTGTGTGAAAACAAGGTCCAATCAGGCTGAAACGTTACAAGAAGGTAGAATCTATTGAGTTGTAAGTGATCTGAACGTTTCATGACGATCACACATTCCTATAGGGGGTCAAACCATGTCCCAAAGGTCACCGGGCTTGGTGTCACTTTAAAGAAGAAATCCAGTTACACCTTTGTTGGCTTATAACTTGGCTTCTGAATATCCTAGAGAGGTCAGCTTTTATTTTAGAGTACTCCAATTAACAGCCCCTACAACCACAAAAAGGAATGGAGTCATTAGCACTTATGTTTTTTAAATGGCACCCAGAATTATGTTGCACGAAGCACAATTTCACATCATTCTGGGTTCATTTGTGTGAAAACAAGGTCCAATCAGGCTGAAACGTTACAGGAAGGTAGAATCTATTGAGTTGTAAGTGATCTGAACGTTTCATGATGATAGCACTTTCCTAAGGGGGTCAAACCATGTCCCAAAGGTCACCGGATCTGGTGTCAATTTAAAGAAGTAATCCAGTTCCACCTTTGTGGGCTTATAACTTGGCTTCTGAATGTCCTAGAGAGATCAGGTTTGTTTTAGTGTACTCTAATCAACAGCCCCTACAACCACAAAAAGGAATGGAGTCATTAGCACTTATGGTTTTTAAATGGCACCCAGAATTATGTTGCACGAAGCACAATTTCACATCATTCTGGGTTCATTTGTGTGAAAACAAGGTCCAATCAGGCAGAAACGTTACAGGAAGGTAGAATCTATTGAGTTGTAAGTGATCTGAACGTTTCATGATGATAGCACTTTCCTAAGGGGGTCAAACCATGTCCCAAAGGTCACCGGATCTGGTGTCAATTTAAAGAAGTAGTCCAGTTACACATTTGTGGGCTTATAACTTGGCTTCTGAATATCCTAGAGAGGTCAGGTTTGTTTTAGAGTACTCCAATTAACAGCCCCCACTACCACAAAAAGGAATGGAGTCATTAGCACTTATGGTTTTTAAATGGCACCCAGAATTATGTTGCACGAAGCACAATTTCACATCATTCTGGGTCCATTTGTGTGAAAACAAGGTCCAATCAGGATGAAACGTTACAAGAAGGTAGAATCTACTGAGTTGTAAGTGATCTGAACGTTTCATGATGATCGCACATTCCTATAGGGGGTACGACCATGTCCCAAAGGTCACCGGGCCTGGTGTCGCTTTAAAGAAGTAGTCCAGTTACACCTTTGTGGGCTTATAACTTGGCTTCTGAATGTCCTAGAGAGATCAGGTTTGTTTTAGTGTACTCCAATCAACAGCCCCTACAACCACAAAAAGGAATGGAGTCATTAGCACTTATGGTTTTTAAATGGCACCCAGAATTATGTTGCACGAAGCACAATTTCACATCATTCTGGGTCCATTTGTGTGAAAACAAGGTCCAATCAGGCTGAAACATTACAAGAAGGTAGAATCTATTGAATTGTAAGTGATCTGAACGTTTCATTATGATCGCACATTCCTATAGGGGGTCAAACCATGTCCCAAAGGTCACCAGGCCTGGTGTCACTTTAAAGAAGTAGTCCAGTTACACATTTGTGGGCTTATAACTTGGCTTCTGAATATCCTAGAGAGGTCAGGTTTGTTTTAGAGTACTCCAATTAACAGCCCCTACAACCACAAAAAGGAATGGAGCCATTAGCACTTATGGTTTGTAAATGGCACCCAGAATTATGTTGCACGAAGCACAATTTCACATCATTCTGGGTTCATTTGTGTGAAAACAAGGTCCAATCAGGCTGAAACGTTACAAGAAGGTAGAATCTATTGAGTTGTATGTGATCTGAACGTTTCATGACGATCACACATTCCTATAGGGGGTCAAACCATGTCCCAAAGGTCACCGGGCTTGGTGTCACTTTAAAGAAGAAATCCAGTTACACCTTTGTTGGCTTATAACTTGGCTTCTGAATATCCTAGAGAGGTCAGGTTTTATTTTAGAGTACTCCAATTAACAGCCCCTACAACCACAAAAAGGAATGGAGCCATTAGCACTTATGGTTTTTTAATGGCACCCAGAATTATGTTGCACGAAGCACAATTTCACATCATTCTGGGTCCATTTGTGTGAAAACAAGGTCCAATCGGGCTGAAACGTTACAAGAAGGTAGAATCTATTGAGTTGTAAGTGATCTGAACGTTTCATGATGATCGCACATTCTTATAGGGGGTAAAACCATGTCCCAAAGGTCACCAGGCTTTGTGTCACTTTAAAGAAGTAGTCCAGTTACACATTTGTGGGCTTATAACTTGGCTTCTGAATGTCCTAGAGAGATCAGGTTTGTTTTAGTGTACTCCAATCAACAGCCCCTACAACCACAAAAAGGAATGGAGTCATTAGCACTTATGGTTTGTAAATGGCACCCAGAATGATGTTGCACGAAGCACAATTTCACATCATTCTTGGTCCATTTGTGTGAAAACAAGGTCCAATCAGGCTGGAACGTTACAAGAAGGTAGAATCTATTGAGTTGTAAGTGATCTGAACGTTTCATGATGATCGCACATTCCTATAGGGGGTCAAACCATGTCCCAAAGGTCACCGGGCCTGGTGTCACTTTAAAGAAGTAGTCCAGTTACACCTTTGTGGGCTTATAACTTGGCTTCTGAATGTCCTAGAGAGATCAGGTTTGTTTTAATGTACTTCAATCAACAGCCCCTACACCCTCAAAAAGGAATGGAGTCATTAGCACTTATGGTTTTTAAATGGCACCCAGAATGATGTTGCACAAAGCACAATTTCACATCATTCTGGGTTCATTTGTGTGAAAACAAGGTCCAATCAGGCTGAAACGTTACAGGAAGGTAGAATATATTGAGTTGTAAGTGATCTGAACGTTTCATGATGATCGCACATTCCTATCTGGGGTCAAACCATGTCCCAAAGGTCACCGGGCCTGGTGTCACTTTAAAGAAGTAGTCCAGTTACACATTTGTGGGCTTATAACTTGGCTTCTGAATGTCCTAGAGAGATCAGGTTTGTTTTAGTGTACTCCAATCAACAGCCCCTACAACCACAAAAAGGAATGGAGTCATTAGCACTTATGGTTTGTAAATGGCACCCAGAATTATTTTGCACGAAGCACAATTTCACATCATTCTGGGTCCATTTGTGTGAAAACAAGGTCCAATCAGGCTGAAACGTTACAAGACGGTAGAATCTATTGAGTTGTAAGTGATCTGAATGTTTCATGATGATCGAACATTCCTATAAGGGGTCAAACCATGTCCCAAAGGTCACCGGATCTGGTGTCAATTTAAAGAGGTAGTCCAGTTACACATTTGTGGGCTTATAACTTGGCTTCTGAATGTCCTAGAGAGATCAGATTTGTTTTAGTGTACTCCAATCAACAGCCCCTACAACCACAAAAAGGAATGGAGTCATTAGCACTTATGGTTTGTAAATGGCACCCAGAATTATGTTGCACGAAGCACAATTTCGGATCATTCTGGGTTCATTTGTGTGAAAACAAGGTCCAATGAGGCTGAAACGTTACAGGAAGGTAGAATCTATTGAGTTGTAAGTGATCTGAACGTTTCATGATGATAGCACTTTCCTAAGGGGGTCAAACCATGTCCCAAAGGTCACCGGATCTGGTGTCAATTTAAAGAAGTAGTCCAGTTACACATTTGTGGGCTTATAACTTAGCTTGTGGATGTCTTAGAGAGATCAGGTTTGTTTTAGTGTACTCCAATCAACAGCCCCTACAACCACAAAAAGGACTGGAGTCATTAGCACTTATGGTTTTTAAATGGCACCCAGAATTATGTTGCACGAAGCACAATTTCACATCATTCTGGGTTCATTTGTGTGAAAACAAGGTCCAATCAGGCTGAAACATTACAGGAAGGTAGAATCTATTGAGTTGTAAGTGATCTGAACGTTTCATGATGATAGCACTTTCCTAAGGGGGTCAAACCATGTCCCAAAGGTCACCGGATCTGGTGTCAATTTAAAGAAGTAGTCCAGTTCCACATTTGTGGGCTTATAACGTGGCTTCTGAATATCCTAGAGAGATCAGGTTTGTTTTAGTGTACTCCAATCAACAGCCCCTACAACCACAAAAAGGAATGGAGTCATTAGCGCTTATGGTTTTTAAATGGCACCCAGAATTATGTTGCACGAAGCACAATTTCACATCATTCTGGGTTCATTTGTGTGAAAACAAGGTCCAATCAGGCTGAAACGTTACAAGAAGGTAGAATCTATTGAGTTGTAAGTGATCTGAACGTTTCATGATGATCACACATTCCTATAGGGGGTCAAACCATGTCCCATAGGTCACCGGGACTGGTGTCACTTTAAAGAAGTAGTCCAGTTACACATTTGTGGGCTTATAACTTGGCTTCTGAATGTCCTAGAGAGATCAGCTTTGTTTTAGTGTACTCCAATCAACAGCCCCTACAACCGCAAAAAGGAATGGAGTCATTAGCACTTATGGTTTGTAAATGGCACCCAGAATTATGTTGCACGAAGCACATTTTCACATCATTCTGGGTCCATTTGTGTGAAAACAAGGTCCAATCAGGCTGAAACGTTACAAGAAGGTAGAATCTATTGAGTTGTAAGTGATCTGAACGTTTCATGACGATCACACATTCCTATAGGGGGTCAAACCATGTCCCAAAGGTCACCGGGCTTGGTGTCACTTTAAAAAAGAAATCCAGTTACACCTTTGTTGGCTTATACCTTGGCTTCTGAATATCCTAGAGAGGTCAGCTTTTATTTTGGAGTACTCCAATTAACAGCCCCTACAACCACAAAAAGGAATGGAGTCATTAGCACTTATGTTTTTTAAATGGCACCCAGAATTATGTTGCACGAAGCACAATTTCACATCATTCTGGGTTCATTTGTGTGAAAACAAGGTCCAATCAGGCTGAAACGTTACAGGAAGGTAGAATCTATTGAGTTGTAAGTGATCTGAACGTTTCATGATGATAGCACTTTCCTAAGGGGGTCAAACCATGTCCCAAAGGTCACCGGATCTGGTGTCAATTTAAAGAAGTAGTCCAGTTCCACCTTTGTGGGCTTATAACTTGGCTTCTGAATGTCCTAGAGAGATCAGGTTTGTTTTAGTGTACTCTAATCAACAGCCCCTACAACCACAAAAAGGAATGGAGTCATTAGCACTTATGGTTTTTAAATGGCACCCAGAATTATGTTGCACGAAGCACAATTTCACATCATTCTGGGTTCATTTGTGTGAAAACAAGGTCCAATCAGGCTGAAACGTTACAGGAAGGTAGAATCTATTGAGTTGTAAGTGATCTGAACGTTTCATGATGATAGCACTTTCCTAAGGGGGTCAAACCATGTCCCAAAGGTCACCGGATCTGGTGTCAATTTAAAGAAGTAGTCCAGTTACACCTTTGTGGGCTTATAACTTGGCTTTTGAATATCCTAGAGAGGTCAGGTTTGTTTTAGAGTACTCCAATTAACAGCCCCCACTACCACAAAAAGGAATGGAGTCATTAGCACTTATGGTTTTTAAATGGCACCCAGAATTATGTTGCACGAAGCACAATTTCACATCATTCTGGGTCCATTTGTGTGAAAACAAGGTCCAATCAGGATGAAACGTTACAAGAAGGTAGAATCTACTGAGTTGTAAGTGATCTGAACGTTTCATGATGATCACACATTCCTATAGGGGGTACGACCATGTCCCAAAGGTCACCGGGCCTGGTGTCGCTTTAAAGAAGTAGTCCAGTTACACCTTTGTGGGCTTATAACTTGGCTTCTGAATGTCCTAGAGAGATCAGGTTTGTTTTAGTGTACTCCAATCAACAGCCCCTACAACCACAAAAAGGAATGGAGTCATTAGCACTTATGGTTTTTAAATGGCACCCAGAATTATGTTGCACGAAGCACAATTTCACATCATTCTGGGTCCATTTGTGTGAAAACAAGGTCCAATCAGGCTGAAACATTACAAGAAGGTAGAATCTATTGAATTGTAAGTGATCTGAACGTTTCATTATGATCGCATATTCCTATAGGGGGTCAAACCATGTCCCAAAGGTCACCGGATCTGGTGTCAATTTAAAGAAGTAGTCCAGTTCCACCTTTGTGGGCTTATAACTTGGCTTCTGAATGTCCTAGAGAGATCAGGTTTGTTTTAGTGTACTCCAATCAACAGCCCCTACAACCACAAAAAGGAATGGAGCCATTAGCACTTATGGTTTTTTAATGGCACCCAGAATTATGTTGCACGAAGCACAATTTCACATAATTCTGGGTTCATTTGTGTGAAAACAAGGTCCAATCAGGCTGAAACGTTACAGAAAGGTAGAATCTATTGAGTTGTAAGTGATCTGAACGTTTCATGATGATAGCACTTTCCTAAGGGGGTCAAACCATGTCCCAAAGGTCACCGGATCTGGTGTCAATTTAAAGAAGTAGTCCAGTTCCACCTTTGTGGGCTTATAACTTGGCTTCTGAATGTCCTAGAGAGATCAGGTTTGTTTTAGTGTACTCTAATCAACAGCCCCTACAACCACAAAAAGGAATGGAGTCATTAGCACTTATGGTTTTTAAATGGCACCCAGAATTATGTTGCACGAAGCACAATTTCACATCATTCTGGGTTCATTTGTGTGAAAACAAGGTCCAATCAGGCAGAAACGTTACAGGAAGGTAGAATCTATTGAGTTGTAAGTGATCTGAACGTTTCATGATGATAGCACTTTCCTAAGGGGGTCAAACCATGTCCCAAAGGTCACCGGATCTGGTGTCAATTTAAAGAAGTAGTCCAGTTACACCTTTGTGGGCTTATAACTTGGCTTCTGAATATCCTAGAGAGGTCAGGTTTGTTTTAGAGTACTCCAATTAACAGCCCCCACTACCACAAAAAGGAATGGAGTCATTAGCACTTATGGTTTTTAAATGGCACCCAGAATTATGTTGCACGAAGCACAATTTCACATCATTCTGGGTCCATTTGTGTGAAAACAAGGTCCAATCAGGATGAAACGTTACAAGAAGGTAGAATCTACTGAGTTGTAAGTGATCTGAACGTTTCATGATGATCACACATTCCTATAGGGGGTACGACCATGTCCCAAAGGTCACCGGGCCTGGTGTCGCTTTAAAGAAGTAGTCCAGTTACACCTTTGTGGGCTTATAACTTGGCTTCTGAATGTCCTAGAGAGATCAGGTTTGTTTTAGTGTACTCCAATCAACAGCCCCTACAACCACAAAAAGGAATGGAGTCATTAGCACTTATGGTTTTTAAATGGCACCCAGAATTATGTTGCACGAAGCACAATTTCACATCATTCTGGGTCCATTTGTGTGAAAACAAGGTCCAAGCAGGCTGAAACATTACAAGAAGGTAGAATCTATTGAATTGTAAGTGATCTGAACGTTTCATTATGATCGCACATTCCTATAGGGGGTCAAACCATGTCCCAAAGGTCACCAGGCCTGGTGTCACTTTAAAGAAGTAGTCCAGTTACACATTTGTGGGCTTATAACTTGGCTTCTGAATATCCTAGAGAGGTCAGGTTTGTTTTAGAGTACTCCAATTAACAGCCCCTACAACCACAAAAAGGAATGGAGCCATTAGCACTTATGGTTTTTTAATGGCACCCAGAATTATGTTGCACGAAGCACAATTTCACATCATTCTGGGTCCATTTGTGTGAAAACAAGGTCCAATCGGGCTGAAACGTTACAAGAAGGTAGAATCTATTGAGTTGTAAGTGATCTGAACGTTTCATGATGATCGCACATTCCTATAGGGGGTAAAACCATGTCCCAAAGGTCACCATGCTTTGTGTCACTTTAAAGAAGTAGTCCAGTTACACATTTGTGGGCTTATAACTTGGCTTCTGCATGTCCTAGAGAGATCAGGTTTGTTTTAGTGTACTCCAATCAACAGCCCCTACAACCACAAAAAGGAATGGAGTCATTAGCACTTATGGTTTTTAAATGGCACCCAGAATTATGTTGCACGAAGCACAATATCACATCATTCTGGGTCCATTTGTGTGAAAACAAGGTCCAATCAGGATGAAACGTTACAAGAAGGTAGAATCTACTGAGTTGTAAGTGATCTGAACGTTTCATGATGATCGCACATTCCTATAGGGGGTACGACCATGTCCCAAAGGTCACCGGGCCTGGTGTCGCTTTAAAGAAGTAGTCGAGTTACACCTTTGTGGGCTTATAACTTGGCTTCTGAATGTCCTAGAGAGATCAGGTTTGTTTTAGTGTACTCCAATCAACAGCCCCTACAACCACAAAAAGGAATGGAGTCATTAGCACTTATGGTTTTTAAATGGCACCCAGAATTATGTTGCACGAAGCACAATTTCACATCATTCTGGGTCCATTTGTGTGAAAACAAGGTCCAATCAGGCTGAAACATTACAAGAAGGTGGAATCTATTGAATTGTAAGTGATCTGAACGTTTCATTATGATCGCACATTCCTATAGGGGGTCAAACCATGTCCCAAAGGTCACCAGGCCTGGTGTCACTTTAAAGAAGTAGTCCAGTTACACATTTGTGGGCTTATAACTTGGCTTCTGAATATCCTAGAGAGGTCAGGTTTGTTTTAGAGTACTCCAATTAACAGCCCCTACAACCACAAAAAGGAATGGAGCCATTAGCACTTATGGTTTTTTAATGGCACCCAGAATTATGTTGCACGAAGCACAATTTCACATCATTTTGGGTCCATTTGTGTGAAAACAAGGTCCAATCGGGCTGAAACGTTACAAGAAGGTAGAATCTATTGAGTTGTAAGTGATCTGAATGTTTCATGATGATCGCACATTCCTATAGGGGGTAAAACCATGTCCCAAAGGTCACCGGGCCTGGTGTCGCTTTAAAGAAGTAGTCGAGTTACACCTTTGTGGGCTTATAACTTGGCTTCTGAATGTCCTAGAGAGATCAGGTTTGTTTTAGTGTACTCCAATCAACAGCCCCTACAACCACAAAAAGGAATGGAGTCATTAGCACTTATGGTTTTTAAATGGCACCCAGAATTATGTTGCACGAAGCACAATTTCACATCATTCTGGGTTCATTTGTGTAAAAACAAGGTCCAATCAGGCTGAAACGTTACAGGAAGGTAGAATCTATTGAGTTGTAAGTGATCTGAACGTTTCATGATGATAGCACTTTCCTAAGGGGGTCAAACCATGTCCCAAAGGTCACCGGATCTGGTGTCAATTTAAAGAAGTAGTCCAGTTCCACCTTTGTGGACTTATAACTTGGCTTCTGAATGTCCTAGAGAGATCAGGTTTGTTTTAGTGTACTCTAATCAACAGCCCCTACAACCACAAAAAGGAATGGAGTCATTAGCACTTATGGTTTTTAAATGGCACCCAGAATTATGTTGCACGAAGCACAATTTCACATCATTCTGGTTTCATTTGTGTGAAAACAAGGTCCAATCAGGCAGAAACGTTACAGGAAGGTAGAATCTATTGAGTTGTAAGTGATCTGAACGTTTCATGATGATAGCACTTTCCTAAGGGGGTCAAACCATGTCCCAAAGGTCACCGGATCTGGTGTCAATTTAAAGAAGTAGTCCAGTTACACATTTGTGGGCTTATAACTTGGCTTCTGAATGTCCTAGAGAGATCAGGTTTGTTTTAGTGTACTCCAATCAACAGCCCCTATTACCACAAAAAGGAATGGAGTCATTAGCACTTATGGTTTTTTAATGGCACCCAGAATTATGTTGCACGAAGCACAATTTCACATCATTCTGGGTCCATTTGTGTGAAAACAAGGTCCAATCGGGCTGAAACGTTACAAGAAGGTAGAATCTATTGAGTTGTAAGTGATCTGAACGTTTCATGATGATCGCACATTCTTATAGGGGGTAAAACCATGTCCCAAAGGTCACCAGGCTTTGTGTCACTTTAAAGAAGTAGTCCAGTTACACATTTGTGGGCTTATAACTTGGCTTCTGAATGTCCTAGAGAGATCAGGTTTGTTTTAGTGTACTCCAATCAACAGCCCCTACAACCACAAAAAGGAATGGAGTCATTAGCCTTTATGGTTTTTAAATGGCACCCAGAATTATGTTGCACGAAGCACAATTTCACATCATTCTGGGTCCATTTGTGTGAAAACAAGGTCCAATCAGGATGAAACGTTACAAGAATGTAGAATCTACTGAGTTGTAAGTGATCTGAACGTTTCATGATGATCGCACATTCCTATAGGGGGTACGACCATGTCCCAAAGGTCACCGGGCCTGGTGTCGCTTTAAAGAAGTAGTCCAGTTACACCTTTGTGGGCTTATAACTTGGCTTCTGAATGTCCTAGAGAGATCAGGTTTGTTTTAGTGTACTCCAATCAACAGCCCCTACAACCACAAAAAGGAATGGAGTCATTAGCACTTATGGTTTTTAAATGGCACCCAGAATTATGTTGCACGAAGCACAATTTCACATCATTCTGGGTCCATTTGTGTGACAACAAGGTCCAATCAGGCTGAAACATTACAAGAAGGTAGAATCTATTGAATTGTAAGTGATCTGAACGTTTCATTATGATCGCACATTCCTATAGGGGGTCAAACCATGTCCCAAAGGTCACCAGGCCTGGTGTCACTTTAAAGAAGTAGTCCAGTTACACATTTGTGGGCTTATAACTTGGCTTCTGAATATCCTAGAGAGGTCAGGTTTGTTTTAGAGTACTCCAATTAACAGCCCCTACAAACCACAAAAAGGAATGGAGCCATTAGCACTTATGGTTTTTTAATGGCACCCAGAATTATGTTGCACGAAGCACAATTTCACATCATTCTGGGTCCATTTGTGTGAAAACAAGGTCCAATCGGGCTGAAACGTTACAAGAAGGTAGAATCTATTGAGTTGTAAGTGATCTGAACGTTTCATGATGATCGCACATTCCTATAGGGGGTAAAACCATGTCCCAAAGGTCACCAGGCTTTGTGTTACTTTAAAGAAGTAGACCAGTTACACATTTGTGGGCTTATAACTTGGCTTCTGCATGTCCTAGAGAGATCAGGTTTGTTTTAGTGTACTCCAATCAACAGCCCCTACAACCACAAAAAGGAATGGAGTCATTAGCACTTATGGTTTTTAAATGGCACCCAGAATTATGTTGCACGAAGCACAATTTCACATCATTCTGGGTCCATTTGTGTGAAAACAAGGTCCAATCAGGATGAAACGTTACAAGAAGGTAGAATCTACTGAGTTGTAAGTGATCTGAACGTTTCATGATGATCGCACATTCCTATAGGGGGTAGGACCATGTCCCAAAGGTCACCGGGCCTGGTGTCGCTTTAAAGAAGTAGTCGAGTTACACCTTTGTGGGCTTATAACTTGGCTTCTGAATGTCCTAGAGAGATCAGGTTTGTTTTAGTGTACTCCAATCAACAGCCCCTACAACCACAAAAAGGAATGGAGTCATTAGCACTTATGGTTTTTAAATGGCACCCAGAATTATGTTGCACGAAGCACAATTTCACATCATTCTGGGTCCATTTGTGTGAAAACAAGGTCCAGTCGGGCTGAAACGTTACAAGAAGGTAGAATCTATTGAGTTGTAAGTGATCTGAATGTTTCATGATGATCGCACATTCCTATAGGGGGTAAAACCATGTCCCAAAGGTCACCAGGCTTTGTGTCACTTTAAAGAAGTAGTCCAGTTACACATTTGTGGGCTTATAACTTGGCTTCTGCATGTCCTAGAGAGATCAGGTTTGTTTTAGTGTACTCCAATCAACAGCCCCTACCACCACAAAAAGGAATGGAGTCATTAGCACTTATGGTTTTTAAATGGCACCCAGAATTATGTTGCACGAAGCACAATTTCACATCATTCTGGGTTCATTTGTGTGAAAACAAGGTCCAATCAGGCTGAAACGTTACAGGAAGGTAGAATCTATTGAGTTGTAAGTGATCTGAACGTTTCATGATGATAGCACTTTCCTAAGGGGGTCAAACCATGTCCCAAAGGTCACCGGATCTGGTGTCAATTTAAAGAAGTAGTCCAGTTACACCTTTGTGGGCTTATAACTTGGCTTCTGAATATCCCAGAGAGGTCAGGTTTGTTTTAGAGTACTCCAATTAACAGCCCCCACTACCACAAAAAGGAATGGAGTCATTAGCACTTATGGTTTTTAAATGGCACCCAGAATTATGTTGCACGAAGCACAATTTCACATCATTCTGGGTCCATTTGTGTGAAAACAAGGTCCAATCAGGATGAAACGTTACAAGAAGGTAGAATCTACTGAGTTGTAAGTGATCTGAACGTTTCATGATGATCGCACATTCCTATAGGGGTTACGACCATGTCCCAAAGGTCACCGGGCCTGGTGTCGCTTTAAAGAAGTAGTCCAGTTACACCTTTGTGGGCTTATAACTTGGCTTCTGAATGTCCTAGAGAGATCAGGTTTGTTTTAGTGTACTCCAATCAACAGCCCCTACAACCACAAAAAGGAATGGAGTTATTAGCACTTATGGTTTTTAAATGGCACCCAGAATTATGTTGCACGAAGCACAATTTCACATCATTCTGGGTCCATTTGTGTGAAAACAAGGTCCAATCAGGCTGAAACATTACAAGAAGGTAGAATCTATTGAATTGTAAGTGATCTGAACGTTTCATTATGATCGCACATTCCTATAGGGGGTCAAACCATGTCCCAAAGGTCACCAGGCCTGGTGTCACTTTAAAGAAGTAGTCCAGTTACACATTTGTGGGCTTATAACTTGGCTTCTGAATGTCCTAGAGAGATCAGGTTTGTTTTAGTGTACTCCAATCAACAGCCCCTACAACCACAAAAAGGAATGGAGTCATTAGCACTTATGGTTTTTTAATGGCACCCAGAATTATGTTGCACGAAGCACAATTTCACATCATTCTGGGTCCATTTGTGTGAAAACAAGGTCCAATCGGGCTGAAACGTTACAAGAAGGTAGAATCTATTGAGTTGTAAGTGATCTGAACGTTTCATGATGATCGCACATTCTTATAGGGGGTAAAACCATGTCCCAAAGGTCACCAGGCTTTGTGTCACTTTAAAGAAGTAGTCCAGTTACACATTTGTGGGCTTATAACTTGGCTTCTGAATGTCCTAGAGAGATCAGGTTTGTTTTAGTGTACTCCAATCAACAGCCCCTACAACCACAAAAAGGAATGGAGTCATTAGCACTTATGGTTTGTAAATGGCACCCAGAATGATGTTGCACGAAGCACAATTTCACATCATTCTTGGTCCATTTGTGTGAAAACAAGGTCCAATCAGGCTGGAACGTTACAAGAAGGTAGAATCTATTGAGTTGTAAGTGATCTGAATGTTTCATGATGATCACACTTTCCTATAAGGGGTCAAACCATGTCCCAAAGGTCACCGGATCTGGTGTCAATTTAAAGAAGTAGTCCAGTTACACATTTGTGGGCTTATAACTTGGCTTCTGCATGTCCTAGAGAGATCAGGTTTGTTTTAGTGTACTCCAATCAACAGCCCCTACAACCACAAAAAGGAATGGAGTCATTAGCACTTATGGTTTTTAAATGGCACCCAGAATTATGTTGCACGAAGCACAATTTCACATCATTCTGGGTTCATTTGTGTGAAAACAAGGTCCAATCAGGCTGAAACGTTACAGGAAGGTAGAATCTATTGAGTTGTAAGTGATCTGAATGTTTCATGATGATAGCACTTTCCTAAGGGGGTCAAACCATGTCCCAAAGGTCACCGGATCTGGTGTCAATTTAAAGAAGTAGTCCAGTTCCACCTTTGTGGGCTTATAACTTGGCTTCTGAATGTCCTAGAGAGATCAGGTTTGTTTTAGTGTACTCTAATCAACAGCCCCTACAACCACAAAAAGGAATGGAGTCATTAGCACTTATGGTTTTTAAATGGCACCCAGAATTATGTTGCACGAAGCACAATTTCACATCATTCTGGGTTCATTTGTGTGAAAACAAGGTCCAATCAGGCAGAAACGTTACAGGAAGGTAGAATCTATTGAGTTGTAAGTGATCTGAACGTTTCATGATGATAGCACTTTCCTAAGGGGGTCAAACCATGTCCCAAAGGTCACCGGATCTGGTGTCAATTTAAAGAAGTAGTCCAGTTACACCTTTGTGGGCTTATAACTTGGCTTCTGAATATTCTAGAGAGGTCAGGTTTGTTTTAGAGTACTCCAATTAACAGCCCCCACTACCACAAAAAGGATTGGAGTCATTAGCACTTATGGTTTTTAAATGGCACCCAGAATTATGTTGCACGAAGCACAATTTCACATCATTCTGGGTCCATTTGTGTGAAAACAAGGTCCAATCAGGATGAAACGTTACAAGAAGGTAGAATCTACTGAGTTGTAAGTGATCTGAACGTTTCATGATGATCGCACATTCCTATAGGGGGTACCACCATGTCCCAAAGGTCACCGGGCCTGGTGTCGCTTTAAAGAAGTAGTCCAGTTACACATTTGTGGGCTTATAACTTGGCTTCTGAATGTCCTAGAGAGATCAGGTTTGTTTTAGTGTACTCCAATCAACAGCCCCTACAACCACAAAAAGGAATGGAGTTATTAGCACTTATGGTTTTTAAATGGCACCCAGAATTATGTTGCACGAAGCACAATTTCACATCATTCTGGGTCCATTTGTGTGAAAACAAGGTCCAATCAGGCTGAAACATTACAAGAAGGTAGAATCTATTGAATTGTAATTGATCTGAACGTTTCATTATGATCGCACATTCCTATAGGGGGTCAAACCATGTCCCAAAGGTCACCAGGCCTGGTGTCACTTTAAAGAAGTAGTCCAGTTACACATTTGTGGGCTTATAACTTGGCTTCTGAATGTCCTAGAGAGATCAGGTTTGTTTTAATGTACTTCAATCAACAGCCCCTACACCCTCAAAAAGGAATGGAGTCATTAGCACTTATGGTTTTTAAATGGCACCCAGAATTATGTTGCACAAAGCACAATTTCACATCATTCTGGGTTCATTTGTGTGAAAACAAGGTCCAATCAGGCTGAAACGTTACAAGACGGTAGAATCTATTGAGTTGTAAGTGATCTGAATGTTTCATGATGATCGCACATTCCTATAAGGGGTCAAACCATGTCCCAAAGGTCACCGGATCTGGTGTCAATTTAAAGAGGTAGTCCAGTTACACATTTGTGGGCTTATAACTTGGCTTCTGAATGTCCTAGAGAGATCAGATTTGTTTTAGTGTACTCCAATCAACAGCCCCTACAACCACAAAAAGGAATGGAGTCATTAGCACTTATGGTTTGTAAATGGCACCCAGAATTATGTTGCACGAAGCACAATTTCGGATCATTCTGGGTTCATTTGTGTGAAAACAAGGTCCAATCAGGCTGAAACGTTACAGGAAGGTAGAATCTATTGAGTTGTAAGTTATCTGAACGTTTCATGATGATAGCACTTTCCTAAGGGGGTCAAACCATGTCCCAAAGGTCACCGGATCTGGTGTCAATTTAAAGAAGTAGTCCAGTTACACATTTGTGGGCTTATAACTTAGCTTCTGGATGTCTTAGAGAGATCAGGTTTGTTTTAGTGTACTCCAATCAACAGCCCCTACAACCATAAAAAGGATTGGAGTCATTAGCACTTATGGTTTTTAAATGGCACCCAGAATTATGTTGCACGAAGCACAATTTCACATCATTCTGGGTTCATTTGTGTGAAAACAAGGTCCAATCAGGCTGAAACATTACAGGAAGGTAGAATCTATTGAGTTGTAAGTGATCTGAACGTTTCATGATGATAGCACTTTCCTAAGGGGGTCAAACCATGTCCCAAAGGTCACCGGGCTTGGTGTCACTTTAAAGAAGAAATCCAGTTACACCTTTGTTGGCTTATAACTTGGCTTCTGAATATCCTAGAGAGGTCAGGTTTGTTTTAGAGTACTCCAATTAACATCCCCTACAACCACAAAAAGGAATGGAGCCATTAGCACTTATGGTTTTTTAATGGCACCCAGAATTATGTTGCACGAAGCACAATTTCACATCATTCTGGGTCCATTTGTGTGAAAACAAGGTCCAATCGGGCTGAAACGTTACAAGAAGGTAGAATCTATTGAGTTGTAAGTGATCTGAACGTTTCATGATGATCGCACATTCTTATAGGGGGTAAAACCATGTCCCAAAGGTCACCAGGCTTTGTGTCACTTTAAAGAAGTAGTCCAGTTACACATTTGTGGGCTTATAACTTGGCTTCTGAATGTCCTAGAGAGATCAGGTTTGTTTTAGTGTACTCCAATCAACAGCCCCTACAACCACAAAAAGGAATGGAGTCATTAGCACTTATGGTTTGTAAATGGCACCCAGAATGATGTTGCACGAAGCACAATTTCACATCATTCTTGGTCCATTTGTGTGAAAACAAGGTCCAATCAGGCTGGAACGTTACTAGAAGGTAGAATCTATTGAGTTGTAAGTGATCTGAATGTTTCATGATGATCACACTTTCCTATAAGGGGTCAAACCATGTCCCAAAGGTCACCGGATCTGGTGTCAATTTAAAGAAGTAGTCCAGTTACACATTTGTGGGCTTATAACTTGGCTTCTGCATGTCCTAGAGAGATCAGGTTTGTTTTAGTGTACTCCAATCAACAGCCCCTACAACCACAAAAAGGAATGGAGTCATTAGCACTTATGTTTTTTAAATGGCACCCAGAATTATGTTGCACGAAGCACAATTTCACATCATTCTGGGTTCATTTGTGTGAAAACAAGGTCCAATCAGGCTGAAATGTTACAGGAAGGTAGAATCTATTGAGTTGTAAGTGATCTGAACGTTTCATGATGATAGCACTTTCCTAAGGGGGTCAAACCATGTCCCAAAGGTCACCGGAT
This sequence comes from Nothobranchius furzeri, assembly GCF_043380555.1. Taxonomy (NCBI): domain Eukaryota; kingdom Metazoa; phylum Chordata; class Actinopteri; order Cyprinodontiformes; family Nothobranchiidae; genus Nothobranchius; species Nothobranchius furzeri. The sequence goes on from NC_091750.1 coordinate 15,867,622, forward strand.
CTGGTGTCAATTTAAAGAAGTAGTCCAGTTCCACCTTTGTGGGCTTATAACTTGGCTTCTGAATGTCCTAGAGAGATCAGGTTTGTTTTAGTGTACTCTAATCGACAGCCCCTACAACCACAAAAAGGAATGGAGTCATTAGCACTCATGGTTTTTAAATGGCACCCAGAATTATGTTGCACGAAGCACAATTTCACATCATTCTGGGTTCATTTGTGTGAAAACAAGGTCCAATCAGGCAGAAACGTTACAGGAAGGTAGAATCTATTGAGTTGTAAGTGATCTGAACGTTTCATGATGATAGCACTTTCCTAAGGGGGTCAAACCATGTCCCAAAGGTCACCGGATCTGGTGTCAATTTAAAGAAGTAGTCCAGTTACACCTTTGTGGGCTTATAACTTGGCTTCTGAATATCCTAGAGAGGTCAGGTTTGTTTTAGAGTACTCCAATTAACAGCCCCCACTACCACAAAAAGGAATGGAGTCATTAGCACTTATGGTTTTTAAATGGCACCCAGAATTATGTTGCACGAAGCACAATTTCACATCATTCTGGGTCCATTTGTGTGAAAACAAGGTCCAATCAGGATGAAACGTTACAAGAAGGTAGAATCTACTGAGTTGTAAGTGATCTGAACGTTTCATGATGATCGCACAGTCCTATAGGGGGTACGACCATGTCCCAAAGGTCACCGGGCCTGGTGTCGCTTTAAAGAAGTAGTCCAGTTACACCTTTGTGGGCTTATAACTTGGCTTCTGAATGTCCTAGAGAGATCAGGTTTGTTTTAGTGTACTCCAATCAACAGCCCCTACAACCACAAAAAGGAATGGAGTCATTAGCACTTATGGTTTTTAAATGGCACCCAGAATTATGTTGCACGAAGCACAATTTCACTTCATTCTGGGTCCATTTGTGTGAAAACAAGGTCCAATCAGGCTGAAACATTACAAGAAGGTAGAATCTATTGAGTTGTAAGTGATCTGAACGTTTCATGATGATCGCACATTCCTATAGGGGGTAAAACCATGTCCCAAAGGTCACCAGGCTTTGTGTCACTTTAAAGAAGTAGTCCAGTTACACATTTGTGGGCTTATAACTTGGCTTCTGCATGTCCTAGAGAGATCAGGTTTGTTTTAGTGTACTCCAATCAACAGCCCCTACAACCACAAAAAGGAATGGAGTCATTAGCACTTATGGTTTTTAAATGGCACCCAGAATTATGTTGCACGAAGCACAATTTCACATCATTCCTGGTTCATTTGTGTGAAAACAAGGTCCAATCAGGCAGAAACGTTACAGGAAGGTAGAATCTATTGAGTTGTAAGTGATCTGAACGTTTCATGATGATAGCACTTTCCTAAGGGGGTCAAACCATGTCCCAAAGGTCACCGGATCTGGTGTTAATTTAAAGAAGTAGTCCAGTTACACCTTTGTGGGCTTATAACTTGGCTTCTGAATATCCTAGAGAGGTCAGGTTTGTTTTAGAGTACTCCAATTAACAGCCCCCACTACCACAAAAAGGAATGGAGTCATTAGCACTTATGGTTTTTTAAATGGCACCCAGAATTATGTTGCATGAAGCACAATTTCACATCATTCTGGGTCCATTTGTGTGAAAACAAGGTCCAATCAGGATGAACCGTTACAAGAAGGTAGAATCTACTGAGTTGTAAGTGATCTGAACGTTTCATGATGATCGCACATTCCTATAGGGGGTACGACCATGTCCCAAAGGTCACCGGGCCTGGTGTCGCTTTAAAGAAGTAGTCCAGTTACACCTTTGTGGGCTTATAACTTGGCTTCTGAATGTCCTAGAGGGATCAGGTTTGTTTTAGTGTACTCCAATCAACAGCCCCTACAACCACAAAAAGGAATGGAGTTATTAGCACTTATGGTTTTTAAATGGCACCCAGAATTATGTTGCACAAAGCACAATTTCACATCATTCTGGGTCCATTTGTGTGAAAACTAGGTCCAATCAGGCTGAAACATTACAAGAAGGTAGAATCTATTGAATTGTAAGTGATCTGAACGTTTCATTATGATCGCACATTCCTATAGGGGGTCAAACCATGTCCCAAAGGTCACCAGGCCTGGTGTCACTTTAAAGAAGTAGTCCAGTTACACATTTGTGGGCTTATAACTTGGCTTCTGAATGTCCTAGAGAGATCAGGTTTGTTTTAGTGTACTCCAATCAACAGCCCCTACAACCACAAAAAGGAATGGAGTCATTAGCACTTATGGTTTTTAAATGGCACCCAGAATTATGTTGCACGAAGCACAATTTCACATCATTCTGGGTTCTTTTGTGTGAAAACAAGGTCCAATCAGGCTGAAACGTTACAGGAAGGTAGAATCTATTGAGTTGTAAGTGATCTGAACGTTTCATGATGATAGCACTTTCCTAAGGGGGTCAAACCATGTCCCAAAGGTCACCGGATCTGGTGTCAATCTAAAGAAGTAGTCCAGTTACATATTTGTGGGCTTATAACTTGGCTTCTGAATGTCCTAGAGAGATCAAGTTTGTTTTAGTGTACTCCAAAAAACAGCCCATACAACCACAAAAAGGAATGGAGTCATTAGCACTTATGGTTTTTAAATGGCACCCAGAATTATGTTGCACGAAGCACAATTTCACATCATTCTGGGTCCATTTGTGTGAAAACAAGGTCCAATCAGGCTGAAACGTTACAAGAAGGTAGAATCTATTGCGTTGTAAGTGATCTGAACGTTTCATGATGATCGCACATTCCTATAGGGGGTCAAACAATGTCCCAAAGGTCACCGGGCCTGGTGTCACTTTAAAGAAGTAGTCCAGTTACACATTTGTGGGGTTATAACTTGGCTTCTGAATGTCCTAGATAGGTCAGGTTTGTTTTAGTGTACTCCAATCAACAGCCCCTACAACCACAAAAAGGAATGGAGTCATTAGCACTTATGGTTTGTAAATGGCACCCCGAATTATGTTGCGCAAAGCACAATTTCACATCATTCTGGGTCCATTTGTGTGAAAACAAGGTCCAATCAGGCTGAAACGTTACAAGAAGGTAGAATCTATTGAGTTGTAAGTGATCTGAACGTTTCATGATGATCGCACATTCCTATAGGGGGTAAAACCATGTCCCAAAGGTCACAGGGCCTGGTGTCACTTTAAAGAAGTAGTCCAGTTACACATTTGTGGGCTTATAACTTGGCTTCTGAATGTCCTAGATAGGTCAGGTTTGTTTTAGTGTACTCCAATAAACAGCCCCTACAACCACAAAAAGGAATGGAGTCATTAGCACGTATGGTTTTCAAATGGCACCCAGAATTATGTTGCACGAAGCACAATTTCACATCATTCTGGGTCCATTTGTGTGAAAACAAGGTCCAATCAGGCTGAAACGTTACAAGAAGGTAGAATCTATTGAGTTGTAAGTGATCTGAACGTTTCATGATGATAGCTCTTTCCTAAGGGGGTCAAACCATGTCCCAAAGGTCACCCGATCCGATGTCAATTTGAAGAAGTAGTCCAGTTACACATTTGTGGGCTTATAACTTGGCTTCTGAATGTTCTAGAGAGGTCAGGTTTGTTTTAGAGTACTCCAATCATCAGCCCCTCCAACCTCAAAAAGGAATGGAGTCATTAGCACTTATGGTTTTTAAATGGCACCGAGAATTATGTTGCACGAAGCACAATTTCACATCATTCTGGGTCCATTTGTGTGAAAACAAGGTCCAATCAGGCTGACACGTTAAAGGAAGGTAGAATCTATTGAGTTGTAAGTGATCTGAACGTTTCATGATGATAGCACTTTCCTAAGGGGGTCAAACTATGTCCCAAAGGTCACCGGATCTGGTGTCAATTTAAATTAGTCCAGTTACACATTTGTGGGCTTATAACTTGGCTTCTGAATGTCCTAGAGAGATCAAGTTTGTTTTAGTGTACTCCAATCAACAGCCCATACAACCACAAAAAGGAAATGAGTCATTAGCACTTATGGTTTGTAAATGGCACCCAGAATCATGTTGCACGAAGCACAATTTCACATCATTCTGGGTTCATTTGTGTGAAAACAAGGTCCAATCAGGCTGAAACATTACAGGAAGGTAGAATCTATTGAGTTGTAAGTGATCTGAACGTTTCATGATGATAGCACTTTCCTAAGGGGGTCAAACCATGTCCCAAAGGTCACCGGATCTGGTGTCAATTTAAAGAAGTAGTCCAGTTCCACATTTGTGGGCTTATAACGTGGCTTCTGAATATCCTAGAGAGATCAGGTTTGTTTTAGTGTACTCCAATCAACAGCCCCTACAACCACAAAAAGGAATGGAGTCATTAGCACTTATGGTTTGTAAATGGCACCCAGAATGATGTTGCACGAAGCACAATTTCACATCATTCTGGGTCCATTTGTGTGAAAACAAGGTCCAATCAGGCTGAAACGTTACAAGAAGGTAGAATCTATTGAGTTGTAAGTGATCTGAATGTTTCATGATGATCACACTTTCCTATAAGGGGTCAAACCATGTCCCAAAGGTCACCGGATCTGGTGTCAAGTTAAAGAAGTAGTCCAGTTACACATTTGTGGGCTTATAACTTGGCTTGTGCATGTCCTAGAGAGATCAGGTTTGTTTTAGTGTACTCCAATCAACAGCCCCTACAACCACAAAAAGGAATGGAGTCATTAGCACTTATGGTTTTTAAATGGCACCCAGAATTATGTTGCACAAAGCACAATTTCACATCATTCTGGGTTCATTTGTGTGAAAACAAGGTCCAATCAGGCTGAAACGTTACAGGAAGGTATAATCTATTGAGTTGTAAGTGATCTGAACGTTTCATGATGATAGCACTTTCCTAAGGGGGTCAAACCATGTCCCAAAGGTCACCAGATCTGATGTCAATTTAAAGAAGTGGTCCAGTTACACCTTTGTGGGCTTATAACTTAGCTTCTGAATGTCCTAGAGAGATCAGGTTTGTTTTAGTGTACTCTAATCAACAGCCCCTACAACCACAAAAAGGAATGGAGTCATTAGCACTTATGGTTTTTAAATGGCACCCAGAATTATGTTGCACGAAGCACAATTTCACATCATTCTGGGTTCATTTGTGTGAAAACAAGGTCCAATCAGGCAGAAACGTTACAGGAAGGTAGAATCTATTGAGTTGTAAGTGATCTGAACGTTTCATGATGATAGCACTTTCCTAAGGGGGTCAAACCATGTCCCAAAGGTCACAGGATCTGGTGTCAATTTAAAGAAGTAGTCCAGTTACACCTTTGTGGGCTTATAACTTGGCTTCTGAATATCCTAGAGAGGTCAGGTTTGTTTTAGAGTACTCCAATTAACAGCCCCCATTACCACAAAAAGGAATGGAGTCATTAGCACTTATGGTTTTTAAATGGCACCCAGAATTATGTTGCACGAAGCACAATTTCACATCATTCTGGGTCCATTTGTGTGAAAACAAGGTCCAATCAGGATGAAACGTTACAAGAAGGTAGAATCTACTGAGTTGTAAGTGATCTGAACGTCTCATGATGATCGCACATTTCTATAGGGGGTAAAACCATGTCCCAAAGGTCACAGGGCCTGGTGTCACTTTAAAGAAGTAGTCCAGTTACAACTTTGTGGGCTTATAACTTCGCTTCTGAATGTCCTAGAGAGATCAGGTTTGTTTAAGTGTACTCCAATCAACAGCCCCTACAACCCCAAAAAGGAATGGAGTTATTAGCACTTATGGTTTTTAGATGGCACCCAGAATTATGTTGCACGAAGCACAATTTCACATCATTCTGGGTCCATTTGTGTGAAAACAAGGTCCAATCAGGCTGAAACATTACAAGAAGGTAGAATCTATTGAGTTGTACGTGATCTGAACGTTTCATGATGATCGCACATTCCTATAGGGGGTCAAACCATGTCCCAAAGGTCACCAGGCCTGGTGTCACTTAAAAGAAGTAGTCCAGTTACACATTTGTGGGCTTATAACTTGGCTTCTGAATGACCTAGAGAGATCAGGTTTGTTTTAGTGTACTCCAATCAACAGCCCCTACAACCACAAAAAGGAATGGAGTCAGTAGCACTTATGGTTTTTAAATGGCACGCAGAATTATGTTGCACAAAGCACAATTTCACATCATTCTGGGTTCATTTGTGTGAAAACAAGGTCCAATCAGGCTGAAACATTACAGGAAGGTAGAATCTATTGAGTTGTAAGTGATCTGAACGTTTCATGATGATAGCACTTTCCTAAGGGGGTCAAACCATGTCCCAAAGGTCACCAGATCTGGTGTCAATTTAAAGAAGTAGTCCAGTTACACATTTGTGGGCTTATAACTTGGCTTCTGAATGTCCTAGAGAGATAAGGTTTGTTTTAGTGTTCTCCAATCAACAGCCCCTACAACCACAAAAAGGAATGGAGTCATTTGCACTTATGGTTTTTAAATGGCACCCAGAATTATGTTGCACGAAGCACAATTTCACATCATTCTGGGTTCATTTGTGTGAAAACAAGGTCCAATCAGGCTGAAACGTTACAGGAAGGTAGAATCTATGAGTTGTAAGTGATCTGAACGTTTCATGATTATAGCACTTTCTTAAGGGGGTCAAACCATGTCCCAAAGGTCACCGGATCTGGTGTCAATCTAAAGAAGTAGTCCAGTTACACATTTGTGGGCTTATAACTTGGCTTCTGAATGTCCTAGAGAGATCAAGTTTGTTTTAGTGTACTCCAAAAAACAGCCCATACAACCACAAAAAGGAATGGAGTCATTAGCACTTATGGTTTTTAAATGGCACCCAGAATTATGTTGCACGAAGCACAATTTCACATCATTCTGGGTCCATTTGTGTGAAAACAAGGTCCAATCAGGCTGAAACGTTACAAGAAGGTAGAATCTATTGAGTTGTAAGTGATCTGAACGTTTCATGATGATCGCACATTCCTATAGGGGGTCAAACCATGTCCCAAAGGTCACCGGGCCTGGTGTCACTTTAAAGAAGAAGTCCAGATACACATTTGTGGGCTTATAACTTGGCTTCTGAATGTCCTAGAGAGATCAGGTTTGTTTTAGTGTACTCCAATCAACAGCCCCTACAACCACAAAAAGGAATGGAGTCATTAGCACTTATGGTTTGTAAATGGCACCCCGAATTATGTTGCACGAAGCACAATTTCACATCATTCTGGGTCCATTTGTGTGAAAACAAGGTCCAATCAGGCTGAAACGTTACAAGAAGGTAGAATCTATTGAGTTGTAAGTGATCTGAACGTTTCATGATGATCGCACATTCCTATAGGAAGTAAAACCATGTCCCAAAGTTCACAGGGCCTGGTGTCACTTTAAAGAAGTAGTCCAGTTACACATTTGTGGGCTTATAACTTGGCTTCTGAATGTCCTAGAGAGATCAGGTTTGTTTTAGTGTACTCTAATCAACAGCCCCTACAACCACAAAAAGGAATGGAGTCATTAGCACTTATGGTTTTTAAATGGCACCCAGAATTATGTTGCACGAAGCACAATTTCACATCATTCTGGGTTCATTTGTGTGAAAACAAGGTCCAATCAGGCAGAAACGTTACAGGAAGGTAGAATCTATTGAGTTGTAAGTGATCTGAACGTTTCATGATGATAGCACTTTCCTAAGGGGGTCAAACCATGTCCCAAAGGTCACCGGATCTGGTGTCAATTTAAAGAAGTAGTCCAGTTACACCTTTGTGGGCTTATAACTTGGCTTCTGAATATCCTAGAGAGGTCAGGTTTGTTTTAGAGTACTCCAATTAACAGCCCCCACTACCACAAAAAGGAATGGAGTCATTAGCACTTATGGTTTTTAAATGGCACCCAGAATTATGTTGCACGAAGCACAATTTCACATCATTCTGGGTCCATTTGTGTGAAAACAAGGTCCAATCAGGATGAAACGTTACAAGAAGGTAGAATCTATTGAGTTGTAAGTGATCTGAACGTTTCATGATGATAGCACTTTCCTAAGGGGGTCAAACTATGTCCCAAATGTCACCGGATCTGGTGTCAATTTAAAGTAGTCCAGTTACACATTTGTGGGCTTATAACTTGGCTTCTGAATGTCTTAGAGAAATCAAGTTTGTTTTAGTGTACTCCAATCAACAGCCCATACAACCACAAAAAGGAATGGAGTCATTAGCACTTATGGTTTGTAAATGGCACCCAGAATCATGTTGCACGAAGCACAATTTCACATCTTTCTGGGTTCATTTGTGTGAAAACAAGGTCCAATCAGGCTGAAACGTTACAGGAAGGTAGAATCTATTGAGTTGTAAGTGATCTGAACGTTTCATGATGATAGCACTTTCCTAAGGGGGTCAAACCATGTCCCAAAGGTCACCGGATCAGGTGTCAATTTAAAGAAGTAGTCCAGTTACACATTTGTGGGCTTATAACTTGGCTTCTGAATGTCCTAGAGAGATCAGGTTTGTTTTAGTGTACTCCAATTAACAGCCCCTACAACCACAAAAAGGAATGGAGTCATTAGCACTTATGGTTTGTAAATGGCACCCAGAATTTTGTTGCACGAAGCACAATTTCACATCATTCTGGGTCCATTTGTGTGAAAACAAGGTCCAATCAGGCTGAAACGTTACAGGAAGGTAGAATCTATTGAGTTGTAAGTGATCTGAACGTTTCATGATGATAGCACTTTCCTAAGGGGGTCAAACCATGTCCCAAATGTCACCGGATCTGGTGTCAATTTAAAGAAGTAGTCCAGTTACACATTTGTGGGCTTATAACTTGGCTTCTGGATATCCTAGAGACATCAGGTTTGTTTTAGTGTACTCCATTTAACAGCCCCTACAACCACAAAAAGGAATGGAGTCATTAGCACTTATGGTTTGTAAATGGCACCCAGAATTATGTTGCACGAAGCACAATTTCACATCATTCTGGGTCCATTTGTGTGAAAACAAGGTCCAATCAGGCTGAAACGTTACAGGAAGGTAGAATCTATTGAGTTGTAAGTGATCTGAATGTTTCACGATGATAGCACTTTCCTAAGGGGGTCAAACCATGTCCCAAAGGTCACTAGATCTGGTGTCAATCTAAAGAAGTAGTCCAGTTACACATTTGTGGGCTCATAACTTGGCTTCTGAATGTCCTAGAGAGATCAAGTTTGTTTTAGTGTACTCCAATCAACAGCCCATACAACCACAAAAAGGAATGGAGTCATTAGCACTTATGGTTTGTAAATGGCATCCCGAATTATGTTGCACGAAGCACAATTTCACATCATTCTGGGTCCATTTGTGTGAAAACAAGGTCCAATCAGGCTGAAACGTTACAGGAAGGTAGAATCAATTGCGTTGTAATTGATCTGAACGTTTCATGATGATCACACATTCCTATAGGGGGTCAAACCATGTCCCAAAGGTCACCGGATCTGGTGTCAATTTAAATTAGTCCAGTTACACATTTGTGGGCTTATAACTTGGCTTCTGAATGTCCTAGAGAGATCAAGTTTGTTTTAGTGTACTCCAATCAACAGCCCATACAACCACAAAAAGGAATTGAGTCATTAGCACTTATGGTTTGTAAATGGCACCCAGAATCATGTTGCACGAAGCACAATTTCACATCATTCTGGGTTCATTTGTGTGAAAACAAGGTCCAATCAGGCTGAAACATTACAGGAAGGTAGAATCTATTGAGTTGTAAGTGATCTGAACGTTTCATGATGATAGCACTTTCCTAAGGGGGTCAAACCATGTCCCAAAGGTCACCGGATCTGGTGTCAATTTAAAGAAGTAGTCCAGTTCCACATTTGTGGGCTTATAACGTGGCTTCTGAATATCCTAGAGAGATCAGGTTTGTTTTAGTGTACTCCAATCAACAGCCCCTACAACCACAAAAAGGAATGGAGTCATTAGCGCTTATGGTTTTTAAATGGCACCCAGAATTATGTTGCACGAAGCACAATTTCACATCATTCTGGGTTCATTTGTGTGAAAACAAGGTCCAATCAGGCTGAAACGTTACAAGAAGGTAGAATCTATTGAGTTGTAAGTGATCTGAACGTTTCATGATGATCACACATTCCTATAGGGGGTCAAACCATGTCCCAAAGGTCACCGGGCCTGGTGTCACTTTAAAGAAGTAGTCCAGTTACACATTTGTGGGCTTATAACTTGGCTTCTGAATGTCCTAGAGAGATCAGGTTTGTTTTAGTGTACTCCAATCAACAGCCCCTACAACCACAAAAAGAAATGGAGTCATTAGCACTTATGGTTTGTAAATGGCACCCAGAATGATGTTGCACGAAGCACAATTTCACATCATTCTGGGTCCATTTGTGTGAAAACAAGGTCCAATCAGGCTGAAACGTTACAAGAAGGTAGAATCTATTGAGTTGTAAGTGATCTGAATGTTTCATGATGATCACACTTTCCTATAAGGGGTCAAACCATGTCCCAAAGGTCACCGGATCTGGTGTCAAGTTAAAGAAGTAGTCCAGTTAAACATTTGTGGGCTTATAACTTGGCTTGTGCATGTCCTAGAGAGATCAGGTTTGTTTTAGTGTACTCCAATCAACAGCCCCTACAACCACAAAAAGGAATGGAGTCATTAGCACTTATGGTTTTTAAATGGCACCCAGAATTATGTTGCACAAAGCACAATTTCACATCATTCTGGGTTCATTTGTGTGAAAACAAGGTCCAATCAGGCTGAAACGTTACAGGAAGGTATAATCTATTGAGTTGTAAGTGATCTGAACGTTTCATGATGATAGCACTTTCCTAAGGGGGTCAAACCATGTCCCAAAGGTCACCGGATCTGGTGTCAATTTAAAGAAGTGGTCCAGTTACACCTTTGTGGGCTTATAACTTAGCTTCTGAATGTCCTAGAGAGATCAGGTTTGTTTTAGTGTACTCTAATCAACAGCCCCTACAACCACAAAAAGGAATGGAGTCATTAGCACTTATGGTTTTTAAATGGCACCCAGAATTATGTTGCACGAAGCACAATTTCACATCATTCTGGGTTCATTTGTGTGAAAACAAGGTCCAATCAGGCAGAAACGTTACAGGAAGGTAGAATCTATTGAGTTGTAAGTGATCTGAACGTTTCATGATGATAGCACTTTCCTAAGGGGGTCAAACCATGTCCCAAAGGTCACAGGATCTGGTGTCAATTTAAAGAAGTAGTCCAGTTACACCTTTGTGGGCTTATAACTTGGCTTCTGAATATCCTAGAGAGGTCAGGTTTGTTTTAGAGTACTCCAATTAACAGCCACCATTACCACAAAAAGGAATGGAGTCATTAGCACTTATGGTTTTTAAATGGCACCCAGAATTATGTTGCACGAAGCACAATTTCACATCATTCTGGGTCCATTTGTGTGAAAACAAGGTCCAATCAGGATGAAACGTTACAAGAAGGTAGAATCTACTGAGTTGTAAGTGATCTGAACGTCTCATGATGATCGCACATTTCTATAGGGGGTAAAACCATGTCCCAAAGGTCACAGGGCCTGGTGTCACTTTAAAGAAGTAGTCCAGTTACACCTTTGTGGGCTTATAACTTCGCTTCTGAATGTCCTAGAGAGATCAGGTTTGTTTAAGTGTACTCCAATCAACAGCCCCTACAACCCCAAAAAGGAATGGAGTTATTAGCACTTATGGTTTTTAGATGGCACCCAGAATTATGTTGCACGAAGCACAATTTCACATCATTCTGGGTCCATTTGTGTGAAAACAAGGTCCAATCAGGCTGAAACATTACAAGAAGGTAGAATCTATTGAGTTGTACGTGATCTGAACGTTTCATGATGATCGCACATTCCTATAGGGGGTCAAACCATGTCCCAAAGGTCACCAGGCCTGGTGTCACTTAAAAGAAGTAGTCCAGTTACACATTTGTGGGCTTATAACTTGGCTTCTGAATGACCTAGAGAGATCAGGTTTGTTTTAGTGTACTCCAATCAACAGCCCCTACAACCACAAAAAGGAATGGAGTCAGTAGCACTTATGGTTTTTAAATGGCACGCAGAATTATGTTGCACAAAGCACAATTTCACATCATTCTGGGTTCATTTGTGTGAAAACAAGGTCCAATCAGGCTGAAACATTACAGGAAGGTAGAATCTATTGAGTTGTAAGTGATCTGAACGTTTCATGATGATAGCACTTTCCTAAGGGGGTCAAACCATGTCCCAAAGGTCACCAGATCTGGTGTCAATTTAAAGAAGTAGTCCAGTTACACATTTGTGGGCTTATAACTTGGCTTCTGAATGTCCTAGAGAGATCAGGTTTGTTTTAGTGTACTCCAATCAACAGCCCCTACAACCACAAAAAGAAATGGAGTCATTAGCACTTATGGTTTGTAAATGGCACCCAGAATGATGTTGCACGAAGCACAATTTCACATCATTCTGGGTCCATTTGTGTGAAAACAAGGTCCAATCAGGCTGAAACGTTACAAGAAGGTAGAATCTATTGAGTTGTAAGTGATCTGAATGTTTCATGATGATCACACTTTCCTATAAGGGGTCAAACCATGTCCCAAAGGTCACCGGATCTGGTGTCAAGTTAAAGAAGTAGTCCAGTTACACATTTGTGGGCTTATAACTTGGCTTGTGCATGTCCTAGAGAGATCAGGTTTGTTTTAGTGTACTCCAATCAACAGCCCCTACAACCACAAAAAGGAATGGAGTCATTAGCACTTATGGTTTTTAAATGGCACCCAGAATTATGTTGCACAAAGCACAATTTCACATCATTCTGGGTTCATTTGTGTGAAAACAAGGTCCAATCAGGCTGAAACGTTACAGGAAGGTATAATCTATTGAGTTGTAAGTGATCTGAACGTTTCATGATGATAGCACTTTCCTAAGGGGGTCAAACCATGTCCCAAAGGTCACCGGATCTGGTGTCAATTTAAAGAAGTGGTCCAGTTACACCTTTGTGGGCTTATAACTTAGCTTCTGAATGTCCTAGAGAGATCAGGTTTGTTTTAGTGTACTCTAATCAACAGCCCCTACAACCACAAAAAGGAATGGAGTCATTAGCACTTATGGTTTTTAAATGGCACCCAGAATTATGTTGCACGAAGCACAATTTCACATCATTCTGGGTTCATTTGTGTGAAAACAAGGTCCAATCAGGCAGAAACGTTACAGGAAGGTAGAATCTATTGAGTTGTATGTGATCTGAACGTTTCATGATGATAGCACTTTCCTAAGGGGGTCAAACCATGTCCCAAAGGTCACAGGATCTGGTGTCAATTTAAAGAAGTAGTCCAGTTACACCTTTGTGGGCTTATAACTTGGCTTCTGAATATCCTAGAGAGGTCAGGTTTGTTTTAGAGTACTCCAATTAACAGCCACCATTACCACAAAAAGGAATGGAGTCATTAGCACTTATGGTTTTTAAATGGCACCCAGAATTATGTTGCACGAAGCACAATTTCACATCATTCTGGGTCCATTTGTGTGAAAACAAGGTCCAATCAGGATGAAACGTTACAAGAAGGTAGAATCTACTGAGTTGTAAGTGATCTGAACGTCTCATGATGATCGCACATTTCTATAGGGGGTAAAACCATGTCCCAAAGGTCACAGGGCCTGGTGTCACTTTAAAGAAGTAGTCCAGTTACACCTTTGTGGGCTTATAACTTCGCTTCTGAATGTCCTAGAGAGATCAGGTTTGTTTAAGTGTACTCCAATCAACAGCCCCTACAACCCCAAAAAGGAATGGAGTTATTAGCACTTATGGTTTTTAGATGGCACCCAGAATTATGTTGCACGAAGCACAATTTCACATCATTCTGGGTCCATTTGTGTGAAAACAAGGTCCAATCAGGCTGAAACATTACAAGAAGGTAGAATCTATTGAGTTGTACGTGATCTGAACGTTTCATGATGATCGCACATTCCTATAGGGGGTCAAACCATGTCCCAAAGGTCACCAGGCCTGGTGTCACTTAAAAGAAGTAGTCCAGTTACACATTTGTGGGCTTATAACTTGGCTTCTGAATGACCTAGAGAGATCAGGTTTGTTTTAGTGTACTCCAATCAACAGCCCCTACAACCACAAAAAGGAATGGAGTCAGTAGCACTTATGGTTTTTAAATGGCACGCAGAATTATGTTGCACAAAGCACAATTTCACATCATTCTGGGTTCATTTGTGTGAAAACAAGGTCCAATCAGGCTGAAACATTACAGGAAGGTAGAATCTATTGAGTTGTAAGTGATCTGAACGTTTCATGATGATAGCACTTTCCTAAGGGGGTCAAACCATGTCCCAAAGGTCACCAGATCTGGTGTCAATTTAAAGAAGTAGTCCAGTTACACATTTGTGGGCTTATAACTTGGCTTCTGAATGTCCTAGAGAGATAAGGTTTGTTTTAGTGTTCTCCAATCAACAGCCCCTACAACCACAAAAAGGAATGGAGTCATTTGCACTTATGGTTTTTAAATGGCACCCAGAATTATGTTGCACGAAGCACAATTTCACATCATTCTGGGTTCATTTGTGTGAAAACAAGGTCCAATCAGGCTGAAACGTTACAGGAAGGTAGAATCTATGAGTTGTAAGTGATCTGAACGTTTCATGATTATAGCACTTTCTTAAGGGGGTCAAACCATGTCCCAAAGGTCACCGGATCTGGTGTCAATCTAAAGAAGTAGTCCAGTTACACATTTGTGGGCTTATAACTTGGCTTCTGAATGTCCTAGAGAGATCAAGTTTGTTTTAGTGTACTCCAAAAAACAGCCCATACAACCACAAAAAGGAATGGAGTCATTAGCACTTATGGTTTTTAAATGGCACCCAGAATTATGTTGCACGAAGCACAATTTCACATCATTCTGGGTCCATTTGTGTGAAAACAAGGTCCAATCAGGCTGAAACGTTACAAGAAGGTAGAATCTATTGAGCTGTAAGTGATCTGAACGTTTCATGATGATCGCACATTCCTATAGGGGGTCAAACCATGTCCCAAAGGTCACCGGGCCTGGTGTCACTTTAAAGAAGTAGTCCAGATACACATTTGTGGGCTTATAACTTGGCTTCTGAATGTCCTAGAGAGATCAGGTTTGTTTTAGTGTACTCCAATCAACAGCCCCTACAACCACAAAAAGGAATGGAGTCATTAGCACTTATGGTTTGTAAATGGCACCCCGAATTATGTTGCACGAAGCACAATTTCACATCATTCTGGGTCCATTTGTGTGAAAACAAGGTCCAATCAGGCTGAAACGTTACAAGAAGGTAGAATCTATTGAGTTGTAAGTGATCTGAACGTTCCATGATGATCGCACATTCCTATAGGAAGTAAAACCATGTCCCAAAGTTCACAGGGCCTGGTGTCACTTTAAAGAAGTAGTCCAGTTACACATTTGTGGGCTTATAACTTGGCTTCTGAATGTCCTAGAGAGATCAGGTTTGTTTTAGTGTACTCCAATTAACAGCCCCTACAACCACAAAAAGGAATGGAGTCATTAGCACGTATGGTTTTTAAATGGCACCCAGAATTATGTTGCACGAAGCACAATTTCACATCATACTGGGTTCATTTGTGTGAAAACAAGGTCCAATCAGGCTGAAACGTTACAAGAAGGTAGAATCTATTGAGTTGTAAGTGATCTGAACGTTTCATGATGATAGCACTTTCCTAAGGGGGTCAAACTATGTCCCAAATGTCACCGGATCTGGTGTCAATTTAAAGTAGTCCAGTTACACATTTGTGGGCTTATAACTTGGCTTCTGAATGTCTTAGAGAAATCAAGTTTGTTTTAGTGTACTCCAATCAACAGCCCATACAACCACAAAAAGGAATGGAGTCATTAGCACTTATGGTTTGTAAATGGCACCCAGAATCATGTTGCACGAAGCACAATTTCACATCTTTCTGGGTTCATTTGTGTGAAAACAAGGTCCAATCAGGCTGAAACGTTACAGGAAGGTAGAATCTATTGAGTTGTAAGTGATCTGAACGTTTCATGATGATAGCACTTTCCTAAGGGGGTCAAACCATGTCCCAAAGGTCACCGGATCAGGTGTCAATTTAAAGAAGTAGTCCAGTTACACATTTGTGGGCTTATAACTTGGCTTCTGAATGTCCTAGAGAGATCAGGTTTGTTTTAGTGTACTCCAATTAACAGCCCCTACAACCACAAAAAGGAATGGAGTCATTAGCACTTATGGTTTGTAAATGGCACCCAGAATTTTGTTGCACGAAGCACAATTTCACATCATTCTGGGTCCATTTGTGTGAAAACAAGGTCCAATCAGGCTGAAACGTTACAGGAAGGTAGAATCTATTGAGTTGTAAGTGATCTGAACGTTTCATGATGATAGCACTTTCCTAAGGGGGTCAAACCATGTCCCAAATGTCACCGGATCTGGTGTCAATTTAAAGAAGTAGTCCAGTTACACATTTGTGGGCTTATAACTTGGCTTCTGGATATCCTAGAGACATCAGGTTTGTTTTAGTGTACTCCATTTAACAGCCCCTACAACCACAAAAAGGAATGGAGTCATTAGCACTTATGGTTTGTAAATGGCACCCAGAATTATGTTGCACGAAGCACAATTTCACATCATTCTGGGTCCATTTGTGTGAAAACAAGGTCCAATCAGGCTGAAACGTTACAGGAAGGTAGAATCTATTGAGTTGTAAGTGATCTGAATGTTTCACGATGATAGCACTTTCCTAAGGGGGTCAAACCATGTCCCAAAGGTCACTAGATCTGGTGTCAATCTAAAGAAGTAGTCCAGTTACACATTTGTGGGCTCATAACTTGGCTTCTGAATGTCCTAGAGAGATCAAGTTTGTTTTAGTGTACTCCAATCAACAGCCCATACAACCACAAAAAGGAATGGAGTCATTAGCACTTATGGTTTGTAAATGGCATCCCGAATTATGTTGCACGAAGCACAATTTCACATCATTCTGGGTCCATTTGTGTGAAAACAAGGTCCAATCAGGCTGAAACGTTACAGGAAGGTAGAATCAATTGCGTTGTAATTGATCTGAACGTTTCATGATGATCACACATTCCTATAGGGGGTCAAACCATGTCCCAAAGGTCACCGGGCCTGGTGTCACTTTAAAGAAGTAGTCCAGTTACACCTTTGTGGGCTTATAACTTGGCTTCTGAATGTCCTAGAGAGATCAAGTTTGTTTTAGTGTACTCCAATCAACAGCCCATACAACCACAAAAAGGAATGGAGTCATTAGCACTTATGGTTTGTAAATGGCACCCAGAATCATGTTGCACGAAGCACAATTTCACATCTTTCTGGGTTCATTTGTGTGAAAACAAGGTCCAATCAGGCTGAAACGTTACAGGAAGGTAGAATCTATTGAGTTGTAAGTGATCTGAACGTTTCATGATGATAGCACTTTCCTAAGGGGGTCAAACCATGTCCCAAAGGTCACCGGATCTGGTGTCAATTTAAAGAAGTAGTCCAGTTACACATTTGTGGGTTTATAACTTGGCTTCTGAATGTCCTAGAGAGATCAGGTTTGTTTTAGTGTACTCCAATTAACAGCCCCTACAACCACAAAAAGGAATGGAGTCATTAGCACTTATGGTTTGTAAATGGCACCCAGAATTTTGTTGCACGAAGCACAATTTCACATCATTCTGGGTCCATTTGTGTGAAAACAAGGTCCAATCAGGCTGAAACGTTACAGGAAGGTAGAATCTATTGAGTTGTAAGTGATCTGAACGTTTCATGATGATAGCACTTTCCTAAGGGGGTCAAACCATGTCCCAAATGTCACCGGATTTGGTGTCAATTTAAAGAAGTAGTCCAGTTACACATTTGTGGGCTTATAACTTGGCTTCTGAATATCCTAGAGAGATCAGGTTTGTTTTAGTGTACTCCAATTAACAGCCCCTACAACCACAAAAAGGAATGGAGTCATTAGCACTTATGGTTTGTAAATGGCACCCAGAATTATGTTGCACGAAGCACAATTTCACATCATTCTGGGTTCATTTGTGTGAAAACAAGGTCCAATCAGGCTGAAACGTTACAAGAAGGTAGAATCTATTGAGTTGTAAGTGATCTGAACGTTTCACGATGATAGCACTTTCCTAAGGGGGTCAAACCATGTCCCAAAGGTCACCGGATCTGGTGTCAATCTAAAGAAGTAGTCCAGTTACACATTTGTGGGCTCATAACTTGGCTTCTGAATGTCCTAGAGAGATCAAGTTTGTTTTAGTGTACTCCAATCAACAGCCCATACAACCACAAAAAGGAATGGAGTCATTAGCACTTATGGTTTGTAAATGGCATCCCGAATTATGTTGCACGAAGCACAATTTCACATCATTCTGGGTCCATTTGTGTGAAAACAAGGTCCACTCAGGCTGAAACGTTACAGGAAGGTAGAATCTATTGCGTTGTAATTGATCTGAACGTTTCATGATGATCACACATTCCTATAGGGGGTCAAACCATGTCCCAAAGGTCATCGGGCCTGGTGTCACTTTAAAGAAGTAGTCCAGTTACACCTTTGTGGGCTTATAACTTGGCTTCTGAATGTCCTAGAGAGATCAAGTTTGTTTTAGTGTACTCCAATCAACAGCCCATACAACCACAAAAAGGAATGGAGTCATTAGCACTTATGGTTTGTAAATGGCACCCAGAATTATGTTGCACGAAGCACAATTTCACATCATTCTGGGTTCATTAGTGTGAAAACAAGGTCCAATCAGGCTGAAACGTTACAGGAAGGTAGAATCTATTGAGTTGTAAGTGATCTGAACATTTCATGATGATAGCACTTTCCTAAGGGGGTCAAACCATGTCCCAAAGGTCACCGGATCTGGTGTCAATTTAAAGAAGTAGTCCAGTTACACATTTGTGGGTTTATAACTTGGCTTCTGAATGTCTTAGAGAGATCAGGTTTGTTTTAGTGTACTCCAATTAACAGCCCCTACAACCACAAAAAGGAATGGAGTCATTAGCACTTATGGTTTGTAAATGGCACCCAGAATTTTGTTGCACGAAGCACAATTTCACATCATTCTGGGTCCATTTGTGTGAAAACAAGGTCCAATCAGGCTGAAACGTTACAGGAAGGTAGAATCTATTGAGTTGTAAGTGATCTGAACGTTTCATGATGATAGCACTTTCCTAAGGGGGTCAAACCATGTCCCAAATGTCACCGGATTTGGTGTCAATTTAAAGAAGTAGTCCAGTTACACATTTGTGGGCTTATAACTTGGCTTCTGAATATCCTAGAGAGATCAGGTTTGTTTTAGTGTACTCCAATTAACAGCCCCTACAACCACAAAAAGGAATGGAGTCATTAGCACTTATGGTTTGTAAATGGCACCCAGAATTATGTTACACGAAGCACAATTTCACATCATTCTGGGTTCATTTGTGTGAAAACAAGGTCCAATCAGGCTGAAACGTTACAAGAAGGTAGAATCTATTGAGTTGTAAGTGATCTGAACGTTTCACGATGATAGCACTTTCCTAAGGGGGTCAAACCATGTCCCAAAGGTCACCGGATCTGGTGTCAATCTAAAGAAGTAGTCCAGTTACACATTTGTGGGCTCATAACTTGGCTTCTGAATGTCCTAGAGAGATCAAGTTTGTTTTAGTGTACTCCAATCAACAGCCCATACAACCACAAAAAGGAATGGAGTCATTAGCACTTATGGTTTGTAAATGGCATCCCGAATTATGTTGCACGAAGCACAATTTCACATCATTCTGGGTCCATTTGTGTGAAAACAAGGTCCACTCAGGCTGAAACGTTACAGGAAGGTAGAATCTATTGCGTTGTAATTGATCTGAACGTTTCATGATGATCACACATTCCTATAGGGGGTCAAACCATGTCCCAAAGGTCACCGGGCCTGGTGTCACTTTAAAGAAGTAGTCCAGTTACACCTTTGTGGGCTTATAACTTGGCTTCTGAATGTCCTAGAGAGATCAAGTTTGTTTTAGTGTACTCCAATCAACAGCCCATACAACCACAAAAAGGAATGGAGTCATTAGCACTTATGGTTTGTAAATGGCACCCAGAATTATGTTGCACGAAGCACAATTTCACATCATTCTGGGTTCATTAGTGTGAAAACAAGGTCCAATCAGGCTGAAACGTTACAGGAAGGTAGAATCTATTGAGTTGTAAGTGATCTGAACATTTCATGATGATAGCACTTTCCTAAGGGGGTCAAACCATGTCCCAAAGGTCACCGGATCTGGTGTCAATTTAAAGAAGTAGTCCAGTTACACATTTGTGGGCTTATAACTTGGCTTCTGAATGTCCTAGAGAGATCAGGTTTGTTTTAGTGTACTCCAATTAACAGCCCCTACAACCACAAAAAGGAATGGAGTCATTAGCACTTATGGTTTGTAAATGGCACCCAGAATTATGTTGCACGAAGCACAATTTCACATCATTCTGGGTCCATTTGTGTGAAAACAAGGTCCAATCAGGCTGAAACGTTACAGGAAGGTAGAATCTATTGAGTTGTAAGTGATCTGAATGTTTCACGATGATAGCACTTTCCTAAGGGGGTCAAACCATGTCCCAAAGGTCACCGGATCTGGTGTCAATCTAAAGAAGTGGTCCAGTTACACATTTGTGGGCTTATAACTTGGCTTCTGAATGTCCTAGAGAGATCAAGTTTGTTTTAGTGTACTCCAATAAACAGCCCATACAACCACAAAAAGGAATGGAGTCATTAGCACTAATGGTTTTTAAATGGCACCCAGAATTATGTTGCACGAAGCACAATTTCACATCATTCTGGGTCCATTTGTGTGAAAACACGGTCCAATCAGGCTGAACGTTACAGGAAGGTAGAATCTATTGAGTTGTAAGTGATCTGAACGTTTCATGATGATAGCACTTTCCTAAGGGGTCAAACCATGTCCCAAAGGTCACCGGATCTGGTGTCAATTTAAAGAAGTAGTCCAGTTACACATTTGTGGGCTCATAACTTGGCTTCTGAATGTCCTAGAGAGATCAAGTTTGTTTTAGTGTACTCCAATAAACAGCCCATACAACCACAAAAAGGAATGGAGTCATTAGCACTTATGGTTTTTAAATGGCACCCAGAATTATGTTGCACGAAGCACAATTTCACATCATTCTGGGTCCATTTGTGTGAAAACAAGGTCCAATCAGGCTGAAACGTTACAAGAAGGTAGAATCTATTGAGTTGTAAGTGATCTGAACGTTTCATGATGATCGCACATTCCTATAGGGGGTCAAACCATGTCCCAAAGGTCACCGGATCTGGTGTCAATCTAAAGAAGTGGTCGAGTTACACATTTGTGGGCTTATAACTTGGCTTCTGAATGTCCTAGATAGGTCAGGTTTGTTTTAGTGTACTCCAATCAACAGCCCCTACAACCACAAAAAGGAATGGAGTCATTAGCACTTATGGTTTGTAAATGGCACCCCGAATTATGTTGCACGAAGCACAATTTCACATCATTCTGGGTCCATTTGTGTGAAAACAAGGTCCAATCAGGCTGAAACGTTACAAGAAGGTAGAATCTATTGAGTTGTAAGTGATCTGAACGTTTCATGATGATTGCTTATTCCTATAGGGGGTAAAACCATGTCCCAAAGGTCACAGGGCCTGGTGTCACCTTAAAGAAGTAGTCCAGTTACACATTTGTGGGCTTATAACTTGGCTTCTGAATGTCCTAGAGAGATCAGGTTTGTTTTAGTGTACTCCAATCAACAGCCCCTACAACCACAAAAAGGAATGGAGTCATTAGCACGTATGGTTTTTAAATGGCACCCAGAATTATGTTGCATGAAGCACAATTTCACATCATTCTGGGTTCATTTGTTTCAAAACAAGGTCCAATCAGGCTGAAACGTTACAAGAAGGTAGAATCTATTGAGTTGTAAGTGATCTGAACGTTTCATGATGATAGCACTTTCCTAAGGGGGTCAAACCATGTCCCAAAGGTCACCGGATCTGGTGTCAATTTAAAGTAGTCCAGTTACACATTTGTAGGCTTATAACTTGGCTTCTGAATGTCCTAGAGAGATCAGGTTTGTTTTAGTGTACTCCAATCAACAGCCCCTACAACCACAAAAAGGAATGGAGTCATTAGCGCTTATGGTTTGTAAATGGCACCCAGAATTATGTTGCACGAAGCACAATTTCACATCATTCTGGGTCCATTTGTGTGAAAACAAGGTCCAATCAGGCTGAAACGTTACAAGAAGGTAGAATCTATTGAGTTGTAAGTGATCTGAACGTTTCATGATGATCGCACATTCCTATAGGGGGTCAAACCATGTCCCAAAGGTCACCGGGCCTGGTGTCACTTTAAAGAAGTAGTCCAGTTACACATTTGTGGGCTTATAACTTGGCTTCTGAATGACCTAGATAGGTCAGGTTTGTTTTAGTGTACTCCAATCAACAGCCCCTACAACCACAAAAAGGAATGGAGTCATTAGCACTTATGGTTTGTAAATGGCACCCCGAATTATGTTGCACGAATCACAATTTCACATCATTCTGGGTCCATTTGTGTGAAAACAAGGACCAATCAGGATTAAACGTTACAATAAGGTAGAATCTATTGAGTTGTAAGTGATCTGAACATTTCATGATGATCGCACATTCCTATAGGGGGTCAAACCATGTCCCAAAGGTCACCGGATCTGGTGTCAATTTAAAGAAGTAGTCCAGTTACACATTTGTGGGCTTATAACTTGGCTTCTGAATGTCCTAGAGAGATCAGGTTTGTTTTAGTGTACTCCAATAAACAGCCCCTACAACCACAAAAAGGAATGGAGTCATTAGCACTTATGGTTTGCAAATGGCACCCAGAATTATGTTGCACGAAGCACAATTTCACATCATTCTGGGTCCATTTGTGTGAAAACAAGGTCCAATCAGGCTGAAACGTTACAAGAAGGTAGATTCTATTGAGTTGTAAGTGATCTGAACGTTTCATGATGAGCACACATTCCTATAGGGGGTCAAACCATGTCCCAAAGGTCACCCCGCCTAGTGTCACTTTAAAGAAGGAGTCCAGTTACACATTTGTGGGCTTATAACTTGGCTTCTGAATATCCTAGAGAGGTCAGGTTTGTTTTAGAGTACTCCAATTAACAGCCCCCATTACCCCAAAAAGGAATGGAGTCAGTAGCACTTATGGTTTTTAAATGGCACCCAGAATTATGTTGCACAAAGCACAATTTCACATCATTCTGGGTTCATTTGTGTGAAAACAAGGTCCAATCAGGCTGAAACGTTACAGGAAGGTAGAATATATTGAGTTGTAAGTGATGTGAACGTTTCATGATGATAGCACTTTCCTAAGGGGGTCAAACCATGTCTCAAACGTCATCGGATCTGGTGTCAATTTAAAGAAGTAGTCAAGTTACACCTTTGTGGGCTTATAACTTGGCTTCTGAATGTCCTAGATAGGTCAGGTTTGTTTTAGTGTACTCCAATCAACAGCCCCTACAACCACAAAAAGGAATGGAGTCATTAGCACTTATGGTTTGTAAATGGCACCCCGAATTATGTTGCACGAAGCACAATTTCACATCATTCTGGGTCCATTTGTGTGAAAACAAGGTCCAATCAGGCTGAAACGTTACAAGAAGGTAGAATCTATTGAGTTGTAAGTGATCTGAACGTTTCATGATGATCGCTTATTCATATTGGGGGTAAAACCATGTCCCAAAGGTCACAGGGCCTGGTGTCACCTTAAAGAAGTAGTCCAGTTACACATTTGTGGGCTTATAACTTGGCTTCTGAATGTCCTAGAGAGATCAGGTTTGTTTTAGTGTACTCCAATCAACAGCCCCTACAACCACAAAAAGGAATGGAGTCATTAGCACTTATGGTTTGTAAATGGCACCCCGAATTATGTTGCACGAATCACAATTTCACATCATTCTGGGTCCATTTGTGTGAAAACAAGGACCAATCAGGATTAAACGTTACAATAAGGTAGAATCTATTGAGTTGTAAGTGATCTGAACGTTTCATGATGATAGCACTTTCCTAAGGGGGTCAAACCAAGTCCCAAAGGTCACCGGATCTGGTGTCAATTTAAAGTAGTCCAGTTACACATTTGTGGGCTTATAACTTGGCTTCTGAATGTCCTAGAGAGATCAGTTTTGTTTTAGTGTACTCCAATTAACAGCACCTACAACCACAAAAAGGAATGGAGTCATTAGCACTTATGGTTTGTAAATGGCACCCAGAATTATGTTGCACGAAGCACAATTTCACATCATTCTGGGTCCATTAGTGTGAAAACAAGGTCCAATCAGGCTGAAACGTTACATGAAGGTAGAATCTATTGAGTTGTAAGTGATCTGAACGTTTCATGATGATAGCACTTTCCTAAGGGGGTCAAACCATGTCCCAAAGGTCACCGGATCTGGTGTCAATCTAAAGAAGTAGTCCAGTTACACATTTGTAGGCTTATAACTTGGCTTCTGAATGTCCTAGAGAGATCAGGTTTGTTTTAGTGTACTCCAATCAACAGCCCCTACAACCACAAAAAGGAATGGAGTCATTAGCGCTTATGGTTTGTAAATGGCACCCAGAATTATGTTGCACGAAGCACACTTTCACATCATTCTGGGTCCATTTGTGTGAAAACAAGGTCCAATCAGGCTGAAACGTTACAAGAAGGTAGAATCTATTGAGTTGTAAGTGATCTGAACGTTTCATGATGATCGCACATTCCTATAGGGGGTCAAACCATGTCCCAAAGGTCACTGGGCCTGGTGTCACTTTAAAGAAGTAGTCCAGTTACACATTTGTGGGCTTATAACTTGGCTTCTGAATGACCTAGATAGGTCAGGTTTGTTTTAGTGTACTCCAATCAACAGCCCCTACAACCACAAAAAGGAATGGAGTCATTAGCACTTATGGTTTGTAAATGGCACCCCGAATTATGTTGCATGAATCACAATTTCACATCATTCTGGGTCCATTTGTGTGAAAACAAGGACCAATCAGGATTAAACGTTACAATAAGGTAGAATCTATTGAGTTGTAAGTGATCTGAACATTTCATGATGATCGCACATTCCTATAGGGGGTCAAACCATGTCCCAAAGGTCACCGGATCTGGTGTCAATTTAAAGAAGTAGTCCAGTTACACATTTGTGGGCTTATAACTTGGCTTCTGAATGTCCTAGAGAGATCAGGTTTGTTTTAGTGTACTCCAATAAACAGCCCCTACAACCACAAAAAGGAATGGAGTCATTAGCACTTATGGTTTTTAAATGGCACCCAGAATTATGTTGCACGAAGCACAATTTCACATCATTCTGGGTTCATTTGTGTGAAAACAAGGTCCAATCAGGCTGAAACGTTACAGGAAGGTAGAATCTATTGAGTTGTAAGTGATCTGAACGTTTCATGATGATAGCACTTTCCTAAGGGGGTCAAACCATGTCCCAAACGTCATCGGATCTGGTGTCAATTTAAAGAAGTAGTCCAGTTACACATGTGTGGGCTTATAACTTGGCTTCTGAATGCCCTAGAGAGATCAAGTTTGTTTTAGTGTACTCCAATAAACAGCCCATACAACCACAAAAAGGAATGGAGTCATTAGCACTTATGGTTTTTAAATGGCACCCAGAATTATGTTGCACGAAGCACAATTTCACATCATTCTGGGTCCATTTGTGTGAAAACAAGGTCCAATCAGGCTGAAACGTTACAAGAAGGTAGAATCTTTTGAGTTGTAAGTGATCTGAACGTTTCATGATGATCGCACATTCCTATAGGGGGTCAAACCATGTCCCAAAGGTCACCGGGCCTGGTGTCACTTTAAAGAAGTAGTCCAGTTACACATTTGTGGGCTTATAACTTGGCTTCTGAATGTCCTAGATAGGTCAGGTTTGTTTTAGTGTACTCCAATCAACAGC
The DNA here is from genome assembly GCF_043380555.1 of Nothobranchius furzeri. NCBI lineage: Eukaryota > Metazoa > Chordata > Actinopteri > Cyprinodontiformes > Nothobranchiidae > Nothobranchius > Nothobranchius furzeri. The sequence goes on from NC_091750.1 coordinate 15,893,495, forward strand.
GCCTACAACCATAAAAAGGAATGGAGTCATTAGCACTTATGGTTTGTAAATGGCACCCCGAATTATGTTGCACGAAGCACAATTTCACATCATTCTGGGTCCATTTGTGTGAAAACAAGGTCCAATCAGGCTGAAACGTTACAAGAAGGTAGAATCTATTGAGTTGTAAGTGATCTGAACGTTTCATGATGATCGCTTATTCCTATAGGGGGTAAAACCATGTCCCAAAGGTCACAGGGCCTGGTGTCACTTTAAAGAAGTAGTCCAGTTACACATTTGTGGGCTTATAACTTGGCTTCTGAATGTCCTAGAGAGTTCAGGTTTGTTTTAGTGTACTCCAATCAACAGTCCCTACAACCACAAAAAGGAATGGAGTCATTAGCACGTATGGTTTTTAAATGGCACCCAGAATTATGTTGCACGAAGCACAATTTCACATCATTCTGGGTTCATTTGTTTCAAAACAAGGTCCAATCAGGCTGAAACATTACAAGAAGGTAGCATCTATTGAGTTGTAAGTGATCTGAACGTTTCATGATGATAGCACTTTCCTAAGGGGGTCAAACCATGTCCCAAACGTCATCGGATCTGGTGTCAATTTAAAGAAGTAGTCCAGTTACACATGTTTGGGCTTATAACTTGGCTTCTGAATGTCCTAGAGAGATCAAGTTTGTTTTAGTGTACTCCAATAAACAGCCCATACAACCACAAAAAGGAATGGAGTCATTAGCACTTATGGTTTTTAAATGGCACCCAGAATTATGTTGCACGAAGCACAATTTCACATCATTCTGGGTCCATTTGTGTGAAAACAAGGTCCAATCAGGCTGAAACGTTACAAGAAGGTAGAATCTTTTGAGTTGTAAGTGATCTGAACGTTTCATGATGATCGCACATTCCTATAGGGGGTCAAACCATGTCCCAAAGGTCACCGGGCCTGGTGTCACTTTAAAGAAGTAGTCCAGTTACACATTTGTGGGCTTATAACTTGGCTTCTGAATGTCCTAGATAGGTCAGGTTTGTTTTAGTGTACTCCAATCAACAGCCCCTACAACCATAAAAAGGAATGGAGTCATTAGCACTTATGGTTTGTAAATGGCACCCCGAATTATGTTGCACGAAGCACAATTTCACATCATTCTGGGTCCATTTGTGTGAAAACAAGGTCCAATCAGGCTGAAACGTTACAAGAAGGTAGAATCTATTGAGTTGTAAGTGATCTGAACGTTTCATGATGATCGCTTATTCCTATAGGGGGTAAAACCATGTCCCAAAGGTCACAGGGCCTGGTGTCACTTTAAAGAAGTAGTCCAGTTACACATTTGTGGGCTTATAACTTGGCTTCTGAATGTCCTAGAGAGTTCAGGTTTGTTTTAGTGTACTCCAATCAACAGTCCCTACAACCACAAAAAGGAATGGAGTCATTAGCACGTATGGTTTTTAAATGGCACCCAGAATTATGTTGCACGAAGCACAATTTCACATCATTCTGGGTTCATTTGTTTCAAAACAAGGTCCAATCAGGCTGAAACATTACAAGAAGGTAGCATCTATTGAGTTGTAAGTGATCTGAACGTTTCATGATGATAGCACTTTCCTAAGGGGGTCAAACCATGTCCCAAAGGTCACCGGATCTGGTGTCAATTTAAAGTAGTCCAGTTACACATTTGTGGGCTTATAACTTGGCTTCTGAAAGTCCTAGATAGATCAGGTTTGTTTTAGTGTACTCCAATTAACAGCCCCCAAAAACCACAAAAAGGAATGGAGTCATTAGCACTTATGGTTTGTAAATGGCACCCAGAATTATGTTGCACGAAGCACAATTTCACATCATTCTGGGTCCATTTGTGTGAAAACATGGTCCAATCAGGCTGAAACGTTACAGGAAGGTAGAATCTATTGAGTTGTAAGTGATCTGAACGTTTCATGATGATAGCACTTTCCTAAGGGGGTCAAACCATGTCCCAAAGGTCACCGGATCTGGTGTCAATCTAAAGAAGTAGTCCAGTTACAGATTTGTAGGCTTATAACTTGGCTTCTGAATGTCCTAGAGAGATCAGGTTTGTTTTAGTGTACTCCAATCAACAGCCCCTACAACCACTAAAAGGAATGGAGTCATTAGCACTTATGGTTTGTAAATGGCACCCAGAATTATGTTGCACGAAGTACAATTTCACATCATTCTGGGTCCATTTGTGTGAAAACAAGGTCCAATCAGGCTGAAACGTTACAAGAAGGTAGAATCTATTGAGTTGTAAGTGATCTGAACGTTTCATGATGATCGCACATTCCAAGAGGGGGTCAAACCATGTCCCAAAGGTCACCGGGCCTGGTGTCACTTTAAAGAAGTAGTCCAGTTACACATTTGTGGGCATATAACTTAGCTTCTGAATGTCCTAGATAGGTCAGGTTTGTTTTAGTGTACTCCAATCAACAGCCCCTACAACCACAAAAAGGAATGGAGTCATTAGCACTTATAGTTTGTAAATGGCTCCCCGAATTATGTTGCACGAATCACAATTTCACATCATTCTGGGTCCATTTGTGTGAAAACAAGGACCAATCAGGATTAAACGTTACAAGAAGGTAGAATCTATTGAGTTGTAAGTGATCTGAACATTTCATGATGATCGCACATTCCTATAGGGGGTAACGCCATGTCCCAAAGGTCACAGGGCCTGGTGTCACTTTAAAGAAGTAGTCCAGTTACACATTTGTGGGCTTATAACTTGGCTTCTGAATGTCCTAGAGAGATCAGGTTTGTTTTAGTGTACTCCAATCAACAGCCTCTACAACCACAAAAAGGAATGGAGTCATTAGCACTTATGGTTTGTAAATGGCACCCAGAATTATGTTGCACGAAGCACAATTTCACATCATTCTCGGTCCATTTGTGTGAAAACAAGGTCCAATCAGGCTGAAACGTTACAAGAAGGTATATTCTATTGAGTTGTAAGCGATCTGAATGTTTCATGATGATCACACATTCCTATAGGGGGTCAAACCATGTCCCAAAGGTCACCCCGCCTAGTGTCACTTTAAAGAAGTAGTCCAGTTACACATTTGTGGGCTTATAACTTGGCTTCTGAATATCCTAGAGAGGTCAGGTTTGTTTTAGAGTACTCCAATTAACAGCCCCCATTACCCCAAAAAGGAATGGAGTCATTAGCACTTATGGTTTTTAAATGGCACCCAGAATTATGTTGCACGAAGCACAATTTCACATCATTCTGGGTTCATTTGTGTGAAAACAAGGTCCAATCAGGCTGAAACGTTACAGGAAGGTAGAATCTATTGAGTTGTAAGTGATCTGAACGTTTCATGATGATAGCACTTTCCTAAGGGGGTCAAACCATGTCCCAAACGTCACCGGATCTGGTGTCAATTTAAAGAAGTAGTCCAGTTACACATTTGTGGGCTCATACCTTGGCTTCTGAATGTCCTAGAGAGATCAGGTTTGTTTTAGTGTACTCCAATCAACAGCCCCTACAACCACAAAAAGGAATGGAGTCATTAGCACTTATGGTTTTTAAATGGCACCCAGAATTATGTTGCACGAAGCACAATTTCACATCATTCTGCATCGTTTTGTGTGAAAAGAAGGTCCAATCAGGCTGAAAAGTTACAGGAAGGTAGAATCTATTGAGTTGTAAGTGATCTGAACGTTTCATGATGATAGCACTTTCCTAAGGGGGTCAAACCATGTCCCAAAGGTCACCGGATCTGGTGTCAATTTAAAGAAGTAGTCCAGTTACACATTTGTGGGCTTATAACTTGGCTTCTGAATGTCCTAGAGAGATCAGGTTTGTTTTAGTGTACTCCAATCAACAGCCCCTACAACCACAAAAAGGAATGGAGTGATTAGCACTTATGGTTTGTAAATGGCACCCAGAATTATGTTGCGCGAAGCACAATTTCACATCATTCTGGGTCCATTTTTGTGAAAACAAGGTCCAATCAGGCTGAAACGTTACAGGAAGGTAGAATCTATCGAGTTGTAAGTGATCTGAACGTTTCATGATGATAGCACTTTCCTAAGGGGGTCAAACCATGTCCCAAAGGTCACCGGGCCTGGTGTCACTTTAAAGAAATAGTCCTGTTACAACTTTGTGGGCTTATAACTTGGCTTCTGAATGTCCTAGAGAGGTCAGGTTTGTTTTAGTGTACTCCAATCAACAGCCCCTACAACCACAAAAAGGAATGGAGTCATTAGCACTTATGGTTTTTAAATGGCACCCAGAATTATGTTGCACGAAGCACAATTTCACATCATTCTGGGTTCATTTGTGTGAAAACAAGGTCCAATCAGGCTGAAACGTTACAGGAAGGTAGAATATATTGAGTTGTAAGTGATCTGAACGTTTCATGATGATAGCACTTTCCTAAGGGGGTCAAACCATGTCCCAAAGGTCACCGTATCCGGTGTCAATTTAAAGAAGTAGTCCAGTTACACATTTGTGGGCTTATAACTTGGCTTCTGAATGTCCTAGAGAGATCAGGTTTGTTTTAGTGTACTCCAATTAACAGCCCCTACAACCACAAAAAGGAATGGAGTCATTAGCACTTATGGTTTTTAAATGGCACGCAGAATTATGTTGCACGAAGCACAATTTCACATCATTCTGGGTTCATTTGTCTGAAAACAAGGTCCAATCAGGCTGAAACGTTACAAGAAGGTAGAATCTATTGAGTTGTAAGTGATCTGAACGTTTCATGATGATAGCACTTTCCTATAGGGGGTCAAACCATGTCCCAAAGGTCACCGGGCCTTGTGTCACTTTAAAGAAGTAGTCCAGTTACACATTTGTGGGCTTATAACTTGGCTTCTGAATGTTCTAGAGAGGTCAGGTTTGTTTTAGTGTACTCCAATCAACAGCCCCTACAACCACAAAAAGGAATGGAGTCATTAGCGCTTATGGTTTGTAAATGGCACCCCGAATTATGTTGCACGAAGCACAATTTCACATCATTCTGGGTCCATTTGTGTGAAAACAAGGTCCAATCAGGCTGAAACATTACAGGAAGGTAGAATCTATTGAGTTTTAAGTGATCTGAACGTTTCATGATGATAGCAATTTCCTAAGGGGGTCAAACCATGTCCCAAAGGTCACCGGATCTGGTGTCAATTTAAAGAAGTAGTCCAGTTACACATTTGTGGGCTTATAACTTGGCTTCTGAATGGCCTAGAGAGATCAGGTTTGTTTTATTATACTCCAATCAACAGCCCCTACAACCACAAAAAGGAATGGAGTCATTAGCACTTATGGTTTGTAAATGGCACCCAGAATTATGTTGCACGAAGCACAATTTCACATCATTCTGGGTCCATTTGTGTGAAAACAAGGTACAATCAGGCTGAAACATTACAAGAAGGTAGAATCTATTGAGTTGTAAGTGATCTGAACATTTCATGATGATCGCACATTCCTATAGGGGGTCAAACCATGTCCCAAAGGTCACCGGGCCTGGTGTCACTTTAAAGAAGTAGTCCAGTTACACATTTGTGGGCTTATAACTTGGCTTCTGAATGTCCTAGATAGGTCAGGTTTGTTTTAGTGTACTCCAATCAACAGCCCCTACAACCACAAAAAGGAATGGAGTCATTAGCACTTATGGTTTGTAAATGGCACCCCGAATTATGTTGCACGAAGCACAATTTCACATCATTCTGGGTCCATTTGTGTGAAAACAAGGTCCAATCAGGCTGAAACGTTACAAGAAGGTAGAATCTATTGAGTTGTAAGTGATCTGAACGTTTCATGATGATCGCACATTCCTATAGGGGGTAAAACCATGTCCCAAAGGTCACAGGGCCTGGTGTCACTTTAAAGAAGTAGTCCAGTTACACATTTTTGGGCTTATAACTTGGCTTCTGAATGTCCTAGAGGGATCAGGTTTGTTTTAGAGTACTCCAATTAACAGCCCCTACAACCACAAAAAGGAATGGAGCCATTAGCACTTATGGTTTTTTAATGGCACCCAGAATTATGTTGCACGAAGCACAATTTCACATCATTCTGGGTCCATTTGTGTGAAAACAAGGTCCAATCAGGCTGAAACGTTACAAGAAGGTAGAATCTATTGAGTTGTAAGTGATCTGAACGTTTCATGATGATCGCACATTCCTATAGGGGGTAAAACCATGTCCCAAAGGTCACCAGGTTTGTGTCACTTTAAAGAAGTAGTCCAGTTACACATTTGTGGGCTTATAACTTGGCTTCTGCATGTCCTAGAGAGATAAGGTTTGTTTTAGTGTACTCCAATCAACAGCCCCTACAACCACAAAAAGAAATGGAGTCATTAGAACTTATGGTTTTTAAATGGCACCCAGAATTATGTTGCACGAACCACAATTTCACATCATTCTGGGTTCATTTGTGTGAAAACAAGGTCCAATCAGGCTGAAACGTTACAGGAAGGTAGAATCTATTGAGTTGTAAGTGATCTGAACGTTTCATGATGATAGCACTTTCCTAAGGGGGTCAAACCATGTCCCAAAGGTCACCGGATCTGTTGTCAATTTAAAGAAGTAGTCCAGTTCCACCTTTGTGGGCTTATAACTTGGCATCTGAATGTCCTAGAGAGATCAGGTTTGTTTTAGTGTACTCTAATCAACAGCCCCTACAACCACAAAAAGGAATGGAGTCATTAGCACTTATGGTTTTTAAATGGCACCCAGGATTATGTTGCACGAAGCACAATTTCACATCATTCTGGGTTCATTTGTGTGAAAACAAGGTCCAATCAGGCAGAAACGTTACAGGAAGGTAGAATCTATTGAGTTGTAAGTGATCTGAACGTTTCATGATGATAGCACTTTCCTAAGGGGGTCAAACCATGTCCCAAAGGTCACCGGATCTGGTGTCAATTTAAAGAAGTAGTCCAGTTACACCTTTGTGGGCTTATAACTTGGCTTCTGAATATCCTAGAGAGGTCAGGTTTGTTTTAGAGTACTCCAATTAACAGCCCCCACTACCACAAAAAGGAATGGAGTCATTAGCACTTATGGTTTTTAAATGGCACCCAGAATTATGTTGCACGAAGCACAATTTCACATCATTCTGGGTCCATTTGTGTGAAAACAAGGTCCAATCAAGATGAAACGTTACAAGAAGGTAGAATCTACTGAGTTGTAAGTGATCTGAACGTTTCATGATGATCGCACATTCCTATAGGGGGTACGACCATGTCCCAAAGGTCACCGGGCCTGGTGTCGCTTTAAAGAAGTAGTCCAGTTACACCTTTGTGGGCTTATAACTTGGCTTCTGAATGTCCTAGAGAGATCAGGTTTGTTTTAGTGTACTCGAATCAACAGCCCCTACAACCACAAAAAGGAATGGAGTTATTAGCACTCAGGGTTTTTAAATGGCACCCAGAATTATGTTGCACGAAGCACAATTTCACATCATTCTGGGTCCATTTGTGTGAAAACAAGGTCCAATCAGGCTGAAACATTACAAGAAGGTAGAATCTATTGAATTGTAAGTGATCTGAACGTTTCATGATGATCGCACATTCCTATAAGGGGTCAAACCATGTCCCAAAGGTCACCAGGCCTGGTGTCACTTTAAAGAAGTAGTCCAGTTACACATTTGTGGGCTTATAACTTGGCTTCTGAATGTCCTAGAGAGATCAGGTTTGTTTTAGTGTACTCCAATCAACAGCCCCTACAACCACAAAAAGGAATGGAGTCATTGGCACTTATGGTTTTTAAATGGCACCCAGAATTATGTTGCACGAAGCACAATTTCACATCATTCTGGGTTCATTTGTGTGAAAACAAGGTCCAATGAGGCGGAAACGTTACAAGAAGGTAGAATCTATTGAGTTGTAAGTGATCTGAACGTTTCATGATGATCGCACATTCCTATAGGGGGTCAAACCATGTCCCAAAGGTCACCGGGCCTGGTGTCACTTTAAAGAAGTAGTCCAGTTACACCTTTGTGGGCTTATAACTTGGCTTCTGAATGTCCTAGAGAGATCAGGTTTGTTTTAATGTACTTCAATCAACAGCCCCTACACCCTCAAAAAGGAATGGAGTCATTAGCACTTATGGTTTTTAAATGGCACCCAGAACGATGTTGCACAAAGCACAATTTCACATCATTCTGGGTTCATTTGTGTGAAAACAAGGTCCAATCAGGCTGAAACGTTACAGGAAGGTAGAATATATTGAGTTGTAAGTGATCTGAACGTTTCATGATGATCGCACATTCCTATCTGGGGTCAAACCATGTCCCAAAGGTCACCGGGCCTGGTGTCACTTTAAAGAAGTAGTCCAGTTACACATTTGTGGGCTTATAACTTGGCTTCTGAATGTCCTAGAGAGATCAGGTTTGTTTTAGTGTACTCCAATCAACAGCCCCTACAACCACAAAAAGGAATGGAGTCATTAGCACTTATGGTTTGTAAATGGCACCCAGAATTATTTTGCACGAAGCACAATTTCACATCATTCTGGGTCCATTTGTGTGAAAACAAGGTCCAATCAGGCTGAAACGTTACAAGACGGTAGAATCTATTGAGTTGTAAGTGATCTGAATGTTTCATGATGATCGCACATTCCTATAAGGGGTCAAACCATGTCCCAAAGGTCACCGGATCTGGTGTCAATTTAAAGAGGTAGTCCAGTTACACATTTGTGGGCTTATAACTTGGCTTCTGAATGTCCTAGAGAGATCAGATTTGTTTTAGTGTACTCCAATCAACAGCCCCTACAACCACAAAAAGGAATGGAGTCATTAGCACTTATGGTTTGTAAATGGCACCCAGAATTATGTTGCACGAAGCACAATTTCGGATCATTCTGGGTTCATTTGTGTGAAAACAAGGTCCAATGAGGCTGAAACGTTACAGGAAGGTAGAATCTATTGAGTTGTAAGTGATCTGAACGTTTCATGATGATAGCACTTTCCTAAGGGGGTCAAACCATGTCCCAAAGGTCACCGGATCTGGTGTCAATTTAAAGAAGTAGTCCAGTTACACATTTGTGGGCTTATAACTTAGCTTCTGGATGTCTTAGAGAGATCAGGTTTGTTTTAGTGTACTCCAATCAACAGCCCCTACAACCACAAAAAGGATTGGAGTCATTAGCACTTATGGTTTTTAAATGGCACCCAGAATTATGTTGCACGAAGCACAATTTCACATCATTCTGGGTTCATTTGTGTGACAACAAGGTCCAATCAGGCTGAAACATTACAGGAAGGTAGAATCTATTGAGTTGTAAGTGATCTGAACGTTTCATGATGATAGCACTTTCCTAAGGGGGTCAAACAATGTCCCAAAGGTCACCGGATCTGGTGTCAATTTAAAGAAGTAGTCCAGTTCCACATTTGTGGGCTTATAACGTGGCTTCTGAATATCCTAGAGAGATCAGGTTTGTTTTAGTGTACTCCAATCAACAGCCCCTACAACCACAAAAAGGAATGGAGTCATTAGCGCTTATGGTTTTTAAATGGCACCCAGAATTATGTTGCACGAAGCACAATTTCACATCATTCTGGGTTCATTTGTGTGAAAACAAGGTCCAATCAGGCTGAAACGTTACAAGAAGGTAGAATCTATTGAGTTGTAAGTGATCTGAACGTTTCATGATGATCACATATTCCTATAGGGGGTAAAACCATTTCCCATAGGTCACCGGGACTGGTGTCACTTTAAAGAAGTAGTCCAGTTACACATTTGTGGGCTTATAACTTGGCTTCTGAATGTCCTAGAGAGATAAGCTTTGTTTTAGTGTACTCCAATCAACAGCCCCTACAACCGCAAAAAGGAATGGAGTCATTAGCACTTATGGTTTGTAAATGGCACCCAGAATTATGTTGCACGAAGCACATTTTCACATCATTCTGGGTCCATTTGTGTGAAAACAAGGTCCAATCAGGCTGAAACGTTACAAGAAGGTAGAATCTATTGAGTTGTAAGTGATCTGAACGTTTCATGACGATCACACATTCCTATAGGGGGTCAAACCATGTCCCAAAGGTCACCGGGCTTGGTGTCACTTTAAAGAAGAAATCCAGTTACACCTTTGTTGGCTTATAACTTGGCTTCTGAATATCCTAGAGAGATCAGGTTTTATTTTAGAGTACTCCAATTAACAGCCCCTACAACCACAAAAAGGAATGGAGCCATTAGCACTTATGGTTTTTTAATGGCACCCAGAATTATGTTGCACGAAGCACAATTTCACATCATTCTGGGTCCATTTGTGTGAAAACAAGGTCCAATCGGGCTGAAACGTTACAAGAAGGTAGAATCTATTGAGTTGTAAGTGATCTGAACGTTTCATGATGATCGCACATTCTTATAGGGGGTAAAACCATGTCCCAAAGGTCACCAGACTTTGTGTCACTTTAAAGAAGTAGTCCAGTTACACATTTGTGGGCTTATAACTTGGCTTCTGAATGTCCTAGAGAGATCAGGTTTGTTTTAGTGTAATCCAATCAACAGCCCCTACAACCACAAAAAGGAATGGAGTCATTAGCACTTATGGTTTGTAAATGGCACCCAGAATGATGTTGCACGAAGCACAATTTCACATCATTCTTGGTCCATTTGTGTGAAAACAAGGTCCAATCAGGCTGGAACGTTACAAGAAGGTAGAATCTATTGAGTTGTAAGTGATCTGAATGTTTCATGATGATCACACTTTCCTATAAGGGGTCAAACCATGTCCCAAAGGTCACCGGATCTGGTGTCAATTTAAAGAAGTAGTCCAGTTACACATTTGTGGGCTTATAACTTGGCTTCTGCATGTCCTAGAGAGATCAGGTTTGTTTTAGTGTACTCCAATCAACAGCCCCTACAACCACAAAAAGGAATGGAGTCATTAGCACTTATGGTTTTTTAAATGGCACCCAGAATTATGTTGCACGAAGCACAATTTCACATCATTCTGGGTTCATTTGTGTGAAAACAAGGTCCAATCAGGCTGAAACGTTACAGGAAGGTAGAATCTATTGAGTTGTAAGTGATCTGAACGTTTCATGATGATAGCACTTTCCTAAGGGGGTCAAACCATGTCCCAAAGGTCACCGGATCTGGTGTCAATTTAAAGAAGTAGTCCAGTTCCACCTTTGTGGGCTTATAACTTGGCTTCTGAATGTCCTAGAGAGATCAGGTTTGTTTTAGTGTACTCTAATCAACAGCCCCTACAACCACAAAAAGGAATGGAGTCATTAGCACTTATGGTTTTTAAATGGCACCCAGAATTATGTTGCACGAAGCACAATTTCACATCATTCTGGGTTCATTTGTGTGAAAACAAGGTCCAATCAGGCAGAAACGTTACAGGAAGGTAGAATCTATTGAGTTGTAAGTGATCTGAACGTTTCATGATGATAGCACTTTCCTAAGGGGGTCAAACCATGTCCCAAAGGTCACCGGATCTGGTGTCAATTTAAAGAAGTAGTCCAGTTACACCTTTGTGGGCTTATAACTTGGCTTCTGAATATCCTAGAGAGGTCAGGATTGTTTTAGAGTACTCCAATTAACAGCCCCCACTACCACAAAAAGGAATGGAGTCATTAGCACTTATGGTTTTTAAATGGCACCCAGAATTATGTTGCACGAAGCACAATTTCACATCATTCTGGGTCCATTTGTGTGAAAACAAGGTCCAATCAGGATGAAACGTTACAAGAAGGTAGAATCTACTGAGTTGTAAGTGATCTGAACGTTTCATGATGATCGCACATTCCTATAGGGGGTACGACCATGTCCCAAAGGTCACCGGGCCTGGTGTCGCTTTAAAGAAGTAGTCCAGTTACACCTTTGTGGGCTTATAACTTGGCTTCTGAATGTCCTAGAGAGATCAGGTTTGTTTTAGTGTACTCCAATCAACAGCCCCTACAACCGCAAAAAGGAATGGAGTCATTAGCACTTATGGTTTGTAAATGGCACCCAGAATTATGTTGCACGAAGCACAATTTCACATCATTCTGGGTTCATTTGTGTGAAAACAAGGTCCAATCAGGCTGAAAAATTACAGGAAGGTAGAATCTATTGAGTTGTAAGTGATCTGAACGTTTCATGATGATAGCACTTTCCTAAGGGGGTCAAACCATGTCCCAAAGGTCACCGGATCTGGTGTCAATTTAAAGAAGTAGTCCAGTTCCACATTTGTGGGCTTATAACGTGGCTTCTGAATATCCTAGAGAGATCAGGTTTGTTTTAGTGTACTCCAATCAACAGCCCCTACAACCACAAAAAGGAATGGAGTCATTAGCGCTTATGGTTTTTAAATGGCACCCAGAATTATGTTGCACGAAGCACAATTTCACATCATTCTGGGTTCATTTGTGTGAAAACAAGGTCCAATCAGGCTGAAACGTTACAAGAAGGTAGAATCTATTGAGTTGTAAGTGATCTGAACGTTTCATGATGATCACACATTCCTATAGGGGGTAAAACCATTTCCCATAGGTCACCGGGACTGGTGTCACTTTAAAGAAGTAGTCCAGTTACACATTTGTGGGCTTATAACTTGGCTTCTGAATGTCCTAGAGAGATAAGCTTTGTTTTAGTGTACTCCAATCAACAGCCCCTACAACCGCAAAAAGGAATGGAGTCATTAGCACTTATGGTTTGTAAATGGCACCCAGAATTATGTTGCACGAAGCACATTTTCACATCATTCTGGGTCCATTTGTGTGAAAACAAGGTCCAATCAGGCTGAAACGTTACAAGAAGGTAGAATCTATTGAGTTGTAAGTGATCTGAACGTTTCATGACGATCACACATTCCTATAGGGGGTCAAACCATGTCCCAAAGGTCACCGGGCTTGGTGTCACTTTAAAGAAGAAATCCAGTTACACCTTTGTTGGCTTATAACTTGGCTTCTGAATATCCTAGAGAGGTCTGGTTTGTTTTAGTGTACTCAAATCAACAGCCCCTACAACCACAAAAAGGAATGTAGTCATTATAACTTATGGTTTGTAAATGGCACCCAGAATTATGTTGCACGAAGCACAATTTCACATCATTCTGGGTCCATTTGTGGTAAAACAAGGTCCAATCAGGCTGAAACGTTACAAGAAGGTAGAATCTATTGAGTTGTAAGTGATCTGAACGTTTCATGATGATAGCACTTTCCTAAGGGGGTCAAACCATGTCCCAAAGGTCACCGGATCTGTTGTCAATTTAAAGAAGTAGTCCAGTTACACCTTTGTGGGCTTATAACTTGGCTTCTGAATGTCCTAGAGAGATCAGGTTTGTTTTAGTGTACTCTAATCAACAGCCCCTACAACCACAAAAAGGAATGGAGTCATTAGCACTGATGGTTTTTAAATGGCACCCAGGATTATGTTGCACGAAGCACAATTTCACATCATTCTGGGTTCATTTGTGTGAAAACAAGGTCCAATCAGGCAGAAACGTTACAGGAAGGTAGAATCTATTGAGTTGTAAGTGATCTGAACGTTTCATGATGATAGCACTTTCCTAAGGGGGTCAAACCATGTCCCAAAGGTCACCGGATCTGGTGTCAATTTAAAGAAGTAGTCCAGTTACACCTTTGTGGGCTTATAACTTGGCTTCTGAATATCCTAGAGAGGTCAGGTTTGTTTTAGAGTACTCCAATTAACAGCCCCCACTACCACAAAAAGGAATGGAGTCATTAGCACTTATGGTTTTTAAATGGCACCCAGAATTATGTTGCATGAAGCACAATTTCACATCATTCTGGGTCCATTTGTGTGAAAACAAGGTCCAATCAAGATGAAACGTTACAAGAAGGTAGAATCTACTGAGTTGTAAGTGATCTGAACGTTTCATGATGATCGCACATTCCTATAGGGGGTACGACCATGTCCCAAAGGTCACCGGGCCTGGTGTCGCTTTAAAGAAGTAGTCCAGTTACACCTTTGTGGGCTTATAACTTGGCTTCTGAATGTCCTAGAGAGATCAGGTTTGTTTTAGTGTACTCCAATCAACAGCCCCTACAACCACAAAAAGGAATGGAGTTATTAGCACTCATGGTTTTTAAATGGCACCCAGAATTATGTTGCACGAAGCACAATTTCACATCATTCTGGGTCCATTTGTGTGAAAACAAGGTCCAATCAGGCTGAAACATTACAAGAAGGTAGAATCTATTGAATTGTAAGTGATCTGAACGTTTCATTATGATCGCACATTCCTATAGGGGGTCAAACCATGTCCCAAAGGTCACCAGGCCTGGTGTCACTTTAAAGAAGTAGTCCAGTTACACATTTGTGGGCTTATAACTTGGCTTCTGAATGTCCTAGAGAGATCAGGTTTGTTTTAGTGTACTCCAATCAACAGCCCCTACAACCACAAAAAGGAATGGAGTCATTGGCACTTATGGTTTTTAAATGGCACCCAGAATTATGTTGCACGAAGCACAATTTCACATCATTCTGGGTTCATTTGTGTGAAAACAAGGTCCAATGAGGCGGAAACGTTACAAGAAGGTAGAATCTATTGAGTTGTAAGTGATCTGAACGTTTCATGATGATCGCACATTCCTATAGGGGGTCAAACCATGTCCCAAAGGTCACCGGGCCTGGTGTCACTTTAAAGAAGTAGTCCAGTTACACCTTTGTGGGCTTATAACTTGGCTTCTGAATGTCCTAGAGAGATCAGGTTTGTTTTAATGTACTTAAATCAACAGCCCCTACACCCTCAAAAAGGAATGGAGTCATTAGCACTTATGGTTTTTAAATGGCACCCAGAATGATGTTGCACAAAGCACAATTTCACATCATTCTGGGTTCATTTGTGTGAAAACAAGGTCCAATCAGGCTGAAACGTTACAGGAAGGTAGAATATATTGAGTTGTAAGTGATCTGAACGTTTCATGATGATCGCACATTCCTATCTGGGGTCAAACCATGTCCCAAAGGTCACCGGGCCCGGTGTCACTTTAAAGAAGTAGTCCAGTTACACATTTGTGGGCTTATAACTTGGCTTCTGAATGTCCTAGAGAGATCAGGTTTGTTTTAGTGTACTCCAATCAACAGCCCCTACAACCACAAAAAGGAATGGAGTCATTAGCACTTATGGTTTGTAAATGGCACCCAGAATTATTTTGCACGAAGCACAATTTCACATCATTCTGGGTCCATTTGTGTGAAAACAAGGTCCAATCAGGCTGAAACGTTACAAGACGGTAGAATCTATTGAGTTGTAAGTGATCTGAATGTTTCATGATGATCGCACATTCCTATAAGGGGTCAAACCATGTCCCAAAGGTCACCGGATCTGGTGTCAATTTAAAGAGGTAGTCCAGTTACACATTTGTGGGCTTATAACTTGGCTTCTGAATGTCCTAGAGAGATCAGATTTGTTTTAGTGTACTCCAATCAACAGCCCCTACAACCACAAAAAGGAATGGAGTCATTAGCACTTATGGTTTGTAAATGGCACCCAGAATTATGTTGCACGAAGCACAATTTCGGATCATTCTGGGTTCATTTGTGTGAAAACAAGGTCCAATGAGGCTGAAACGTTACAGGAAGGTAGAATCTATTGAGTTGTAAGTGATCTGAACGTTTCATGATGATAGCACTTTCCTAAGGGGGTCAAACCATGTCCCAAAGGTCACCGGATCTGGTGTCAATTTAAAGAAGTAGTCCAGTTACACATTTGTGGGCTTATAACTTAGCTTCTGGATGTCTTAGAGAGATCAGGTTTGTTTTAGTGTACTCCAATCAACAGCCCCTACAACCACAAAAAGGATTGGAGTCATTAGCACTTATGGTTTTTAAATGGCACCCAGAATTATGTTGCACGAAGCACAATTTCACATCATTCTGGGTTCATTTGTGTGAC
The DNA here is from genome assembly GCF_043380555.1 of Nothobranchius furzeri. Lineage (NCBI taxonomy): Eukaryota > Metazoa > Chordata > Actinopteri > Cyprinodontiformes > Nothobranchiidae > Nothobranchius > Nothobranchius furzeri. Next base: position 15,909,294 of record NC_091750.1, read on the forward strand.
AACAAGGTCCAATCAGGCTGAAACATTACAGGAAGGTAGAATCTATTGAGTTGTAAGTGATCTGAACGTTTCATGATGATAGCACTTTCCTAAGGGGGTCAAACCATGTCCCAAAGGTCACCGGATCTGGTGTCAATTTAAAGTAGTCCAGTTCCACATTTGTGGGCTTATAACGTGGCTTCTGAATATCCTAGAGAGATCAGGTTTGTTTTAGTGTACTCCAATCAACAGCCCCTACAACCACAAAAAGGAATGGAGTCATTAGCGCTTATGGTTTTTAAATGGCACCCAGAATTATGTTGCACGAAGCACAATTTCACATCATTCTGGGTTCATTTGTGTGAAAACAAGGTCCAATCAGGCTGAAACGTTACAAGAAGGTAGAATCTATTGAGTTGTAAGTGATCTGAACGTTTCATGATGATCACATATTCCTATAGGGGGTAAAACCATTTCCCATAGGTCACCGGGACTGGTGTCACTTTAAAGAAGTAGTCCAGTTACACATTTGTGGGCTTATAACTTGGCTTCTGAATGTCCTAGAGAGATAAGCTTTGTTTTAGTGTACTCCAATCAACAGCCCCTACAACCGCAAAAAGGAATGGAGTCATTAGCACTTATGGTTTGTAAATGGCACCCAGAATTATGTTGCACGAAGCACATTTTCACATCATTCTGGGTCCATTTGTGTGAAAACAAGGTCCAATCAGGCTGAAACGTTACAAGAAGGTAGAATCTATTGAGTTGTAAGTGATCTGAACGTTTCATGACGATCACACATTCCTATAGGGGGTCAAACCATGTCCCAAATGTCACCGGGCTTGGTGTCACTTTAAAGAAGAAATCCAGTTACACCTTTGTTGGCTTATAACTTGGCTTCTGAATATCCTAGAGAGATCAGGTTTTATTTTAGAGTACTCCAATTAACAGCCCCTACAACCACAAAAAGGAATGGAGCCATTAGCACTTATGGTTTTTTAATGGCACCCAGAATTATGTTGCACGAAGCACAATTTCACATCATTCTGGGTCCATTTGTGTGAAAACAAGGTCCAATCGGGCTGAAACGTTACAAGAAGGTAGAATCTATTGAGTTGTAAGTGATCTGAACGTTTCATGATGATCGCACATTCTTATAGGGGGTAAAACCATGTCCCAAAGGTCACCAGGCTTTGTGTCACTTTAAAGAAGTAGTCCAGTTACACATTTGTGGGCTTATAACTTGGCTTCTGAATGTCCTAGAGAGATCAGGTTTGTTTTAGTGTACTCCAATCAACAGCCCCTACAACCACAAAAAGGAATGGAGTCATTAGCACTTATGGTTTGTAAATGGCACCCAGAATGATGTTGCACGAAGCACAATTTCACATCATTCTTGGTCCATTTGTGTGAAAACAAGGTCCAATCAGGCTGGAACGTTACAAGAAGGTAGAATCTATTGAGTTGTAAGTGATCTGAATGTTTCATGATGATCACACTTTCCTATAAGGGGTCAAACCATGTCCCAAAGGTCACCGGATCTGGTGTCAATTTAAAGAAGTAGTCCAGTTACACATTTGTGGGCTTATAACTTGGCTTCTGCATGTCCTAGAGAGATCAGGTTTGTTTTAGTGTACTCCAATCAACAGCCCCTACAACCACAAAAAGGAATGGAGTCATTAGCACTTATGGTTTTTTAAATGGCACCCAGAATTATGTTGCACGAAGCACAATTTCACATCATTCTGGGTTCATTTGTGTGAAAACAAGGTCCAATCAGGCTGAAACGTTACAGGAAGGTAGAATCTATTGAGTTGTAAGTGATCTGAACGTTTCATGATGATAGCACTTTCCTAAGGGGGTCAAACCATGTCCCAAAGGTCACCGGATCTGGTGTCAATTTAAAGAAGTAGTCCAGTTCCACCTTTGTGGGCTTATAACTTGGCTTCTGAATGTCCTAGAGAGATCAGGTTTGTTTTAGTGTACTCTAATCAACAGCCCCTACAACCACAAAAAGGAATGGAGTCATTAGCACTTATGGTTTTTAAATGGCACCCAGAATTATGTTGCACGAAGCACAATTTCACATCATTCTGGGTTCATTTGTGTGAAAACAAGGTCCAATCAGGCAGAAACGTTACAGGAAGGTAGAATCTATTGAGTTGTAAGTGATCTGAACGTTTCATGATGATAGCACTTTCCTAAGGGGGTCAAACCATGTCCCAAAGGTCACCGGATCTGGTGTCAATTTAAAGAAGTAGTCCAGTTACACCTTTGTGGGCTTATAACTTGGCTTCTGAATATCCTAGAGAGGTCAGGATTGTTTTAGAGTACTCCAATTAACAGCCCCCACTACCACAAAAAGGAATGGAGTCATTAGCACTTATGGTTTTTAAATGGCACCCAGAATTATGTTGCACGAAGCACAATTTCACATCATTCTGGGTCCATTTGTGTGAAAACAAGGTCCAATCAGGATGAAACGTTACAAGAAGGTAGAATCTACTGAGTTGTAAGTGATCTGAACGTTTCATGATGATCGCACATTCCTATAGGGGGTACGACCATGTCCCAAAGGTCACCGGGCCTGGTGTCGCTTTAAAGAAGTAGTCCAGTTACACCTTTGTGGGCTTATAACTTGGCTTCTGAATGTCCTAGAGAGATCAGGTTTGTTTTAGTGTACTCCAATCAACAGCCCCTACAACCGCAAAAAGGAATGGAGTCATTAGCACTTATGGTTTGTAAATGGCACCCAGAATTATGTTGCACGAAGCACAATTTCACATCATTCTGGGTTCATTTGTGTGAAAACAAGGTCCAATCAGGCTGAAACATTACAGGAAGGTAGAATCTATTGAGTTGTAAGTGATCTGAACGTTTCATGATGATAGCACTTTCCTAAGGGGGTCAAACCATGTCCCAAAGGTCACCGGATCTGGTGTCAATTTAAAGTAGTCCAGTTCCACATTTGTGGGCTTATAACGTGGCTTCTGAATATCCTAGAGAGATCAGGTTTGTTTTAGTGTACTCCAATCAACAGCCCCTACAACCACAAAAAGGAATGGAGTCATTAGCGCTTATGGTTTTTAAATGGCACCCAGAATTATGTTGCACGAAGCACAATTTCACATCATTCTGGGTCCATTTGTGTGAAAACAAGGTCCAATCAGGATGAAACGTTACAAGAAGGTAGAATCTACTGAGTTGTAAGTGATCTGAACGTTTCATGATGATCGCACATTCCTATAGGGGGTACGACCATGTCCCAAAGGTCACCGGGCCTGGTGTCGCTTTAAAGAAGTAGTCCAGTTACACCTTTGTGGGCTTATAACTTGGCTTCTGAATGTCCTAGAGAGATCAGGTTTGTTTTAGTGTACTCCAATCAACAGCCCCTACAACCGCAAAAAGGAATGGAGTCATTAGCACTTATGGTTTGTAAATGGCACCCAGAATTATGTTGCACGAAGCACAATTTCACATCATTCTGGGTTCATTTGTGTGAAAACAAGGTCCAATCAGGCTGAAACATTACAGGAAGGTAGAATCTATTGAGTTGTAAGTGATCTGAACGTTTCATGATGATAGCACTTTCCTAAGGGGGTCAAACCATGTCCCAAAGGTCACCGGATCTGGTGTCAATTTAAAGAAGTAGTCCAGTTCCACATTTGTGGGCTTATAACGTGGCTTCTGAATATCCTAGAGAGATCAGGTTTGTTTTAGTGTACTCCAATCAACAGCCCCTACAACCACAAAAAGGAATGGAGTCATTGGCGCTTATGGTTTTTAAATGGCACCCAGAATTATGTTGCACGAAGCACAATTTCACATCATTCTGGGTTCATTTGTGTGAAAACAAGGTCCAATCAGGCTGAAACGTTACAAGAAGGTAGAATCTATTGAGTTGTAAGTGATCTGAACGTTTCATGATGATCACATATTCCTATAGGGGGTAAAACCATTTCCCATAGGTCACCGGGACTGGTGTCACTTTAAAGAAGTAGTCCAGTTACACATTTGTGGGCTTATAACTTGGCTTCTGAATGTCCTAGAGAGATAAGCTTTGTTTTAGTGTACTCCAATCAACAGCCCCTACAACCGCAAAAAGGAATGGAGTCATTAGCACTTATGGTTTGTAAATGGCACCCAGAATTATGTTGCACGAAGCACATTTTCACATCATTCTGGGTCCATTTGTGTGAAAACAAGGTCCAATCAGGCTGAAACGTTACAAGAAGGTAGAATCTATTGAGTTGTAAGTGATCTGAACGTTTCATGACGATCACACATTCCTATAGGGGGTCAAACCATGTCCCAAAGGTCACCGGGCTTGGTGTCACTTTAAAGAAGAAATCCAGTTACACCTTTGTTGGCTTACAACTTGGCTTCTGAATATCCTAGAGAGATCAGGTTTTATTTTAGAGTACTCCAATTAACAGCCCCTACAACCACAAAAAGGAATGGAGCCATTAGCACTTATGGTTTTTTAATGGCACCCAGAATTATGTTGCACGAAGCACAATTTCACATCATTCTGGGTCCATTTGTGTGAAAACAAGGTCCAATCGGGCTGAAACGTTACAAGAAGGTAGAATCTATTGAGTTGTAAGTGATCTGAACGTTTCATGATGATCGCACATTCTTATAGGGGGTAAAACCATGTCCCAAAGGTCACCAGGCTTTGTGTCACTTTAAAGAAGTAGTCCAGTTACACATTTGTGGGCTTATAACTTGGCTTCTGAATGTCCTAGAGAGATCAGGTTTGTTTTAGTGTACTCCAATCAACAGCCCCTACAACCACAAAAAGGAATGGAGTCAGTAGCACTTATGGTTTGTAAATGGCACCCAGAATTATGTTGCACGAAGCACAATTTCACATCATTCTGGGTCCATTTGTGTGAAAACAAGGTCCAATCAGGATGAAACGTTACAAGAAGGTAGAATCTACTGAGTTGTAAGTGATCTGAACGTTTCATGATGATCGCACATTCCTATAGGGGGTACGACCATGTCCCAAAGGTCACCGGGCCTGGTGTCGCTTTAAAGAAGTAGTCCAGTTACACCTTTGTGGGCTTATAACTTGGCTTCTGAATGTCCTAGAGAGATCAGGTTTGTTTTAGTGTACTCCAATCAACAGCCCCTACAACCACAAAAAGGAATGGAGTCATTAGCACTTATGGTTTTTAAATGGCACCCAGAATTATGTTGCACGAAGCACAATTTCACATCATTCTGGGTCCATTTGTTTGAAAACAAGGTCCAATCGGGCTGAAACGTTACAAGAAGGTAGAATCTATTGAGTTGTAAGTGATCTGAACGTTTCATGATGATCGCACATTCCTATAGGGGGTAAAACCATGTCCCAAAGGTCACCAGGCTTTGTGTCACTTTAAAGAAGTAGTCCAGTTACACATTTGTGGGCTTATAACTTGGCTTCTGAATGTCCTAGAGAGATCAGGTTTGTTTTAGTGTACTCCAATCAACAGCCCCTACAACCACAAAAAGGAATGGAGTCATTAGCACTTATGGTTTGTAAATGGCACCCAGAATGATGTTGCACGAAGCACAATTTCACATCATTCTTGGTCCATTTGTGTGAAAACAAGGTCCAATCAGGCTGGAACGTTACAAGAAGGTAGAATCTATTGAGTTGTAAGTGATCTGAATGTTTCATGATGATCACACTTTCCTATAAGGGGTCAAACCATGTCCCAAAGGTCACCGGATCTGGTGTCAATTTAAAGAAGTAGTCCAGTTACACATTTGTGGGCTTATAACTTGGCTTCTGCATGTCCTAGAGAGATCAGGTTTGTTTTAGTGTACTCCAATCAACAGCCCCTACAACCACAAAAAGGAATGGAGTCATTAGCACTTATGTTTTTTAAATGGCACCCAGAATTATGTTGCACGAAGCACAATTTCACATCATTCTGGGTTCATTTGTGTGAAAACAAGGTCCAATCAGGCTGAAACGTTACAGGAAGGTAGAATCTATTGAGTTGTAAGTGATCTGAACGTTTCATGATGATAGCACTTTCCTAAGGGGGTCAAACAATGTCCCAAAGGTCACCGGATCTGGTGTCAATTTAAAGAAGTAGTCCAGTTCCACCTTTGTGGGCTTATAACTTGGCTTCTGAATGTCCTAGAGAGATCAGGTTTGTTTTAGTGTACTCTAATCAACAGCCCCTACAACCACAAAAAGGAATGGAGTCATTAGCGCTTATGGTTTTTAAATGGCACCCAGAATTATGTTGCACGAAGCACAATTTCACATCATTCTGGGTTCATTTGTGTGAAAACAAGGTCCAATCAGGCAGAAACGTTACAGGAAGGTAGAATCTATTGAGTTGTAAGTGATCTGAACGTTTCATGATGATAGCACTTTCCTAAGGGGGTCAAACCATGTCCCAAAGGTCACCGGATCTGGTGTCAATTTAAAGAAGTAGTCCAGTTACACCTTTGTGGGCTTATAACTTGGCTTCTGAATATCCTAGAGAGGTCAGGTTTGTTTTAGAGTACTCCAATTAACAGCCACCACTACCACAAAAAGGAATGGAGTCATTAGCACTTATGGTTTTTAAATGGCACCCAGAATTATGTTGCACGAAGCACAATTTCACATCATTCTGGGTCCATTTGTGTGAAAACAAGGTCCAATCAGGATGAAACGTTACAAGAAGGTAGAATCTACTGAGTTGTAAGTGATCTGAACGTTTCATGATGATCGCACATTCCTATAGGGGGTACGACCATGTCCCAAAGGTCACCGGGCCTGGTGTCGCTTTAAAGAAGTAGTCCAGTTACACCTTTGTGGGCTTATAACTTGGCTTCTGAATGTCCTAGAGAGATCAGGTTTGTTTTAGTGTACTCCAATCAACAGCCCCCACAACCACAAAAAGGAATGGAGTCATTAGCACTTATGGTTTTTAAATGGCACCCAGAATTATGTTGCACGAAGCACAATTTCACATCATTCTGGGTCCATTTGTGTGAAAACAAGGTCCAATCAGGCTGAAACATTACAAGAAGGTAGAATCTATTGAATTGTAAGTGATCTGAACGTTTCATTATGATCGCTCATTCCTATAGGGGGTCAAACCATGTCCCAAAGGTCACCAGGCCTGGTGTCACTTTAAAGAAGTAGTCCAGTTACACATTTGTGGGCTTATAACTTGGCTTCTGAATATCCTAGAGAGGTCAGGTTTGTTTTAGAGTACTCCAATTAACAGCCCCTACAACCACAAAAAGGAATGGAGCCATTAGCACTTATGGTTTTTTAATGGCACCCAGAATTATGTTGCACGAAGCACAATTTCACATCATTCTGGGTCCATTTGTGTGAAAACAAGGTCCAATCGGGCTGAAACGTTACAAGAAGGTAGAATCTATTGAGTTGTAAGTGATCTCAACGTTTCATGATGATCGCACATTCCTATAGGGGGTAAAACCATGTCCCAAAGGTCACCAGGCTTTGTGTCACTTTAAAGAAGTAGTCCAGTTACACATTTGTGGGCTTATAACTTGGCTTCTGAATGTCCTAGAGAGATCAGGTTTGTTTTAGTGTACTCCAATCAACAGCCCCTACAACCACAAAAAGGAATGGAGTCATTAGCACTTATGGTTTGTAAATGGCACCCAGAATGATGTTGCACGAAGCACAATTTCACATCATTCTTGGTCCATTTGTGTGAAAACAAGATCCAATCAGGCTGGAACGTTACAAGAAGGTAGAATCTATTGAGTTGTAAGTGATCTGAATGTTTCATGATGATCACACTTTCCTATAAGGGGTCAAACCATGTCCCAAAGGTCACCGGATCTGGTGTCAATTTAAAGAAGTAGTCCAGTTACACATTTGTGGGCTTATAACTTGGCTTCTGCATGTCCTAGAGAGATCAGGTTTGTTTTAGTGTACTCCAATCAACAGCCCCTACAACCACAAAAAGGAATGGAGTCATTAGCACTTATGTTTTTTAAATGGCACCCAGAATTATGTTGCACGAAGCACAATTTCACATCATTCTGGGTTCATTTGTGTGAAAACAAGGTCCAATCAGGCTGAAACGTTACAGGAAGGTAGAATCTATTGAGTTGTAAGTGATCTGTACGTTTCATGATGATAGCACTTTCCTAAGGGGGTCAAACCATGTCCCAAAGGTCACCGGATCTGGTGTCAATTTAAAGAAGTAGTCCAGTTCCACCTTTGTGGGCTTATAACTTGGCTTCTGAATGTCCTAGAGAGATCAGGTTTGTTTTAGTGTACTCTAATCAACAGCCCCTACAACCACAAAAAGGAATGGAGTCATTAGCACTTATGGTTTTTAAATGGCACCCAGAATTATGTTGCACGAAGCACAATTTCACATCATTCTGGGTTCATTTGTGTGAAAACAAGGTCCAATCAGGCAGAAACGTTACAGGAAGGTAGAATCTATTGAGTTGTAAGTGATCTGAACGTTTCATGATGATAGCACTTTCCTAAGGGGGTCAAACCATGTCCCAAAGGTCACCGGATCTGGTGTCAATTTAAAGAAGTAGTCCAGTTACACCTTTGTGGGCTTATAACTTGGCTTCAGAATATCCTAGAGAGGTCAGGTTTGTTTTAGAATACTCCAATTAACAGCTCCCACTACCACAAAAAGGAATGGAGTCATTAGCACTTATGGTTTTTAAATGGCACCCAGAATTATGTTGCACGAAGCACAATTTCACATCATTCTGGGTCCATTTGTGTGAAAACAAGGTCCAATCAGGATGAAACGTTACAAGAAGGTAGAATCTACTGAGTTGTAAGTGATCTGAACGTTTCATGATGATCGCACATTCCTTTAGGGGGTACGACCATGTCCCAAAGGTCACCGGGCCTGGTGTCGCTTTAAAGAAGTAGTCCAGTTACACCTTTGTGGGCTTATAACTTGGCTTCTGAATGTCCTAGAGAGATCAGGTTTGTTTTAGTGTACTCCAATCAACAGCCCCTACAACCGCAAAAAGGAATGGAGTCATTAGCACTTATGGTTTGTAAATGGCACCCAGAAGTATGTTGCACGAAGCACAATTTCACATCATTCTGGGTTCATTTGTGTGAAAACAAGGTCCAATCAGGCTGAAACATTACAGGAAGGTAGAATCTATTGAGTTGTAAGTGATCTGAACGTTTCATGATGATAGCACTTTCCTAAGGGGGTCAAACCATGTCCCAAAGGTCACCGGATCTGGTGTCAATTTAAAGAAGTAGTCCAGTTCCACATTTGTGGGCTTATAACGTGGCTTCTGAATATCCTAGAGAGATCAGGTTTGTTTTAGTGTACTCCAATCAACAGCCCCTACAACCACAAAAAGGAATGGAGTCATTAGCGCTTATGATTTTTAAATGGCACCCAGAATTATGTTGCACGAAGCACAATTTCACATCATTCTGGGTTCATTTGTGTGAAAACAAGGTCCAATCAGGCTGAAACGTTACAAGAAGGTAGAATCTATTGAGTTGTAAGTGATCTGAACGTTTCATGATGATCACACATTCCTATAGGGGGTAAAACCATTTCCCATAGGTCACCGGGACTGGTGTCACTTTAAAGAAGTAGTCCAGTTACACATTTGTGGGCTTATAACTTGGCTTCTGAATGTCCTAGAGAGATAAGCTTTGTTTTAGTGTACTCCAATCAACAGCCCCTACAACCGCAAAAAGGAATGGAGTCATTAGCACTTATGGTTTGTAAATGGCACCCAGAATTATGTTGCACGAAGCACATTTTCACATCATTCTGGGTCCATTTGTGTGAAAACAAGGTCCAATCAGGCTGAAACGTTACAAGAAGGTAGAATCTATTGAGTTGTAAGTGATCTGAACGTTTCATGACGATCACACATTCCTATAGGGGGTCAAACCATGTCCCAAAGGTCACCGGGCTTGGTGTCACTTTAAAGAAGAAATCCAGTTACACCTTTGTTGGCTTATAACTTGGCTTCTGAATATCCTAGAGAGATCAGGTTTTATTTTAGAGTACTCCAATTAACAGCCCCTACAACCACAAAAAGGAATGGAGCCATTAGCACTTATGGTTTTTTAATGGCACCCAGAATTATGTTGCACGAAGCACAATTTCACATCATTCTGGGTCCATTTGTGTGAAAACAAGGTCCAATCGGGCTGAAACGTTACAAGAAGGTAGAATCTATTGAGTTGTAAGTGATCTGAACGTTTCATGATGATCGCACATTCTTATAGGGGGTAAAACCATGTCCCAAAGGTCACCAGGCTTTGTGTCACTTTAAAGAAGTAGTCCAGTTACACATTTGTGGGCTTATAACTTGGCTTCTGAATGTCCTAGAGAGATCAGGTTTGTTTTAGTGTACTCCAATCAACAGCCCCTACAACCACAAAAAGGAATGGAGTCAGTAGCACTTATGGTTTGTAAATGGCACCCAGAATTATGTTGCACGAAGCACAATTTCACATCATTCTGGGTCCATTTGTGTGAAAACAAGGTCCAATCAGGATGAAACGTTACAAGAAGGTAGAATCTACTGAGTTGTAAGTGATCTGAACGTTTCATGATGATCGCACATTCCTATAGGGGGTACGACCATGTCCCAAAGGTCACCGGGCCTGGTGTCGCTTTAAAGAAGTAGTCCAGTTACACCTTTGTGGGCTTATAACTTGGCTTCTGAATGTCCTAGAGAGATCAGGTTTGTTTTAGTGTACTCCAATCAACAGCCCCTACAACCACAAAAAGGAATGGAGTCATTAGCACTTATGGTTTTTAAATGGCACCCAGAATTATGTTGCACGAAGCACAATTTCACATCATTCTGGGTCCATTTGTGTGAAAACAAGGTCCAATCAGGCTGAAACATTACAAGAAGGTAGAATCTATTGAATTGTAAGTGATCTGAACGTTTCATTATGATCGCACATTCCTATAGGGGGTCAAACCATGTCCCAAAGGTCACCAGGCCTGGTGTCACTTTAAAGAAGTAGTCCAGTTACACATTTGTGGGCTTATAACTTGGCTTCTGAATATCCTAGAGAGGTCAGGTTTGTTTTAGAGTACTCCAATTAACAGCCCCTACAACCACAAAAAGGAATGGAGCCATTAGCACTTATGGTTTTTAAATGGCACCCAGAATTATGTTGCACGAAGCACAATTTCACATCATTCTGGGTTCATTTGTGTGAAAACAAGGTCCAATCAGGCAGAAACGTTACAGGAAGGTAGAATCTATTGAGTTGTAAGTGATCTGAACGTTTCATGATGATAGCACTTTCCTAAGGGGGTCAAACCATGTCCCAAAGGTCACCGGATCTGGTGTCAATTTAAAGAAGTAGTCCAGTTACACCTTTGTGGGCTTATAACTTGGCTTCTGAATATCCTAGAGAGGTCAGGTTTGTTTTAGAGTACTCCAATTAACAGCCCCCACTACCACAAAAAGGAATGGAGTCATTAGCACTTATGGTTTTTAAATGGCACCCAGAATTATGTTGCACGAAGCACAATTTCACATCATTCTGGGTCCATTTGTGTGAAAACAAGGTCCAATCAGGATGAAACGTTACAAGAAGGTAGAATCTACTGAGTTGTAAGTGATCTGAACGTTTCATGATGATCGCACATTCCTATAGGGGGTACGACCATGTCCCAAAGGTCACCGGGCCTGGTGTCGCTTTAAAGAAGTAGTCCAGTTACACCTTTGTGGGCTTATAACTTGGCTTCTGAATGTCCTAGAGAGATCAGGTTTGTTTTAGTGTACTCCAATCAACAGCCCCTACAACCACAAAAAGGAATGGAGTCATTAGCACTTATGGTTTTTAAATGGCACCCAGAATTATGTTGCACGAAGCACAATTTCACATCATTCTGGGTCCATTTGTGTGAAAACAAGGTCCAATCAGGCTGAAACATTACAAGAAGGTAGAATCTATTGAATTGTAAGTGATCTGAACGTTTCATTATGATCGCTCATTCCTATAGGGGGTCAAACCATGTCCCAAAGGTCACCAGGCCTGGTGTCACTTTAAAGAAGTAGTCCAGTTACACATTTGTGGGCTTATAACTTGGCTTCTGAATATCCTAGAGAGGTCAGGTTTGTTTTAGAGTACTCCAATTAACAGCCCCTACAACCACAAAAAGGAATGGAGCCATTAGCACTTATGGTTTTTTAATGGCACCCAGAATTATGTTGCACGAAGCACAATTTCACATCATTCTGGGTCCATTTGTGTGAAAACAAGGTCCAATCAGGCTGAAACATTACAAGAAGGTAGAATCTATTGAATTGTAAGTGATCTGAACGTTTCATTATGATCGCTCATTCCTATAGGGGGTCAAACCATGTCCCAAAGGTCACCAGGCCTGGTGTCACTTTAAAGAAGTAGTCCAGTTACACATTTGTGGGCTTATAACTTGGCTTCTGAATATCCTAGAGAGGTCAGGTTTGTTTTAGAGTACTCCAATTAACAGCCCCTACAACCACAAAAAGGAATGGAGCCATTAGCACTTATGGTTTTTTAATGGCACCCAGAATTATGTTGCACGAAGCACAATTTCACATCATTCTGGGTCCATTTGTGTGAAAACAAGGTCCAATCGGGCTGAAACGTTACAAGAAGGTAGAATCTATTGAGTTGTAAGTGATCTGAACGTTTCATGATGATTGCACATTCCTATAGGGGGTAAAACCATGTCCCAAAGGTCACCAGGCTTTGTGTCACTTTAAAGAAGTAGTCCAGTTACACATTTGTGGGCTTATAACTTGGCTTCTGAATGTCCTAGAGAGATCAGGTTTGTTTTAGTGTACTCCAATCAACAGCCCCTACAACCACAAAAAGGAATGGAGTCATTAGCACTTATGGTTTGTAAATGGCACCCAGAATGATGTTGCACGAAGCACAATTTCACATCATTCTTGGTCCATTTGTGTGAAAACAAGGTCCAATCAGGCTGGAACGTTACAAGAAGGTAGAATCTATTGAGTTGTAAGTGATCTGAATGTTTCATGATGATCACACTTTCCTATAAGGGGTCAAACCATGTCCCAAAGGTCACCGGATCTGGTGTCAATTTAAAGAAGTAGTCCAGTTACACATTTGTGGGCTTATAACTTGGCTTCTGCATGTCCTAGAGAGATCAGGTTTGTTTTAGTGTACTCCAATCAACAGCCCCTACAACCACAAAAAGGAATGGAGTCATTAGCACTTATGTTTTTTAAATGGCACCCAGAATTATGTTGCACGAAGCACAATTTCACATCATTCTGGGTTCATTTGTGTGAAAACAAGGTCCAATCAGGCTGAAACGTTACAGGAAGGTAGAATCTATTGAGTTGTAAGTGATCTGAACGTTTCATGATGATAGCACTTTCCTAAGGGGGTCAAACCATGTCCCAAAGGTCACCGGATCTGGTGTCAATTTAAAGAAGTAGTCCAGTTCCACCTTTGTGGGCTTATAACTTGGCTTCTGAATGTCCTAGAGAGATCAGGTTTGTTTTAGTGTACTCTAATCAACAGCCCCTACAACCACAAAAAGGAATGGAGTCATTAGCACTTATGGTTTTTAAATGGCACCCAGAATTATGTTGCACGAAGCACAATTTCACATCATTCTGGGTTCATTTGTGTGAAAACAAGGTCCAATCAGGCAGAAACGTTACAGGAAGGTAGAATCTATTGAGTTGTAAGTGATCTGAACGTTTCATGATGATAGCACTTTCCTAAGGGGGTCAAACCATGTCCCAAAGGTCACCGGATCTGGTGTCAATTTAAAGAAGTAGTCCAGTTACACCTTTGTGGGCTTATAACTTGGCTTCTGAATATCCTAGAGAGGTCAGGTTTGTTTTAGAGTACTCCAATTAACAGCCCCCACTACCACAAAAAGGAATGGAGTCATTAGCACTTATGGTTTTTAAATGGCACCCAGAATTATGTTGCACGAAGCACAATTTCACATCATTCTGGGTCCATTTGTGTGAAAACAAGGTCCAATCAGGATGAAACGTTACAAGAAGGTAGAATCTACTGAGTTGTAAGTGATCTGAACGTTTCATGATGATCGCACATTCCTATAGGGGGTACGACCATGTCCCAAAGGTCACCGGGCCTGGTGTCGCTTTAAAGAAGTAGTCCAGTTACACCTTTGTGGGCTTATAACTTGGCTTCTGAATGTCCTAGAGAGGTCAGGTTTGTTTTAGAGTACTCCAATTAACAGCCCCCACTACCACAAAAAGGAATGGAGTCATTAGCACTTATGGTTTTTAAATGGCACCCAGAATTATGTTGCACGAAGCACAATTTCACATCATTCTGGGTCCATTTGTGTGAAAACAAGGTCCAATCAGGCTGAAACATTACAAGAAGGTAGAATCTATTGAATTGTAAGTGATCTGAACGTTTCATTATGATCGCTCATTCCTATAGGGGGTCAAACCATGTCCCAAAGGTCACCAGGCCTGGTGTCACTTTAAAGAAGTAGTCCAGTTACACATTTGTGGGCTTATAACTTGGCTTCTGAATATCCTAGAGAGGTCAGGTTTGTTTTAGAGTACTCCAATTAACAGCCCCTACAACCACAAAAAGGAATGGAGCCATTAGCACTTATGGTTTTTTAATGGCACCCAGAATTATGTTGCACGAAGCACAATTTCACATCATTCTGGGTCCATTTGTGTGAAAACAAGGTCCAATCAGGCTGAAACATTACAAGAAGGTAGAATCTATTGAATTGTAAGTGATCTGAACGTTTCATTATGATCGCTCATTCCTATAGGGGGTCAAACCATGTCCCAAAGGTCACCAGGCCTGGTGTCACTTTAAAGAAGTAGTCCAGTTACACATTTGTGGGCTTATAACTTGGCTTCTGAATATCCTAGAGAGGTCAGGTTTGTTTTAGAGTACTCCAATTAACAGCCCCTACAACCACAAAAAGGAATGGAGCCATTAGCACTTATGGTTTTTTAATGGCACCCAGAATTATGTTGCACGAAGCACAATTTCACATCATTCTGGGTCCATTTGTGTGAAAACAAGGTCCAATCGGGCTGAAACGTTACAAGAAGGTAGAATCTATTGAGTTGTAAGTGATCTGAACGTTTCATGATGATTGCACATTCCTATAGGGGGTAAAACCATGTCCCAAAGGTCACCAGGCTTTGTGTCACTTTAAAGAAGTAGTCCAGTTACACATTTGTGGGCTTATAACTTGGCTTCTGAATGTCCTAGAGAGATCAGGTTTGTTTTAGTGTACTCCAATCAACAGCCCCTACAACCACAAAAAGGAATGGAGTCATTAGCACTTATGGTTTGTAAATGGCACCCAGAATGATGTTGCACGAAGCACAATTTCACATCATTCTTGGTCCATTTGTGTGAAAACAAGGTCCAATCAGGCTGGAACGTTACAAGAAGGTAGAATCTATTGAGTTGTAAGTGATCTGAATGTTTCATGATGATCACACTTTCCTATAAGGGGTCAAACCATGTCCCAAAGGTCACCGGATCTGGTGTCAATTTAAAGAAGTAGTCCAGTTACACATTTGTGGGCTTATAACTTGGCTTCTGCATGTCCTAGAGAGATCAGGTTTGTTTTAGTGTACTCCAATCAACAGCCCCTACAACCACAAAAAGGAATGGAGTCATTAGCACTTATGTTTTTTAAATGGCACCCAGAATTATGTTGCACGAAGCACAATTTCACATCATTCTGGGTTCATTTGTGTGAAAACAAGGTCCAATCAGGCTGAAACGTTACAGGAAGGTAGAATCTATTGAGTTGTAAGTGATCTGAACGTTTCATGATGATAGCACTTTCCTAAGGGGGTCAAACCATGTCCCAAAGGTCACCGGATCTGGTGTCAATTTAAAGAAGTAGTCCAGTTCCACCTTTGTGGGCTTATAACTTGGCTTCTGAATGTCCTAGAGAGATCAGGTTTGTTTTAGTGTACTCTAATCAACAGCCCCTACAACCACAAAAAGGAATGGAGTCATTAGCACTTATGGTTTTTAAATGGCACCCAGAATTATGTTGCACGAAGCACAATTTCACATCATTCTGGGTTCATTTGTGTGAAAACAAGGTCCAATCAGGCAGAAACGTTACAGGAAGGTAGAATCTATTGAGTTGTAAGTGATCTGAACGTTTCATGATGATAGCACTTTCCTAAGGGGGTCAAACCATGTCCCAAAGGTCACCGGATCTGGTGTCAATTTAAAGAAGTAGTCCAGTTACACCTTTGTGGGCTTATAACTTGGCTTCTGAATATCCTAGAGAGGTCAGGTTTGTTTTAGAGTACTCCAATTAACAGCCCCCACTACCACAAAAAGGAATGGAGTCATTAGCACTTATGGTTTTTAAATGGCACCCAGAATTATGTTGCACGAAGCACAATTTCACATCATTCTGGGTCCATTTGTGTGAAAACAAGGTCCAATCAGGATGAAACGTTACAAGAAGGTAGAATCTACTGAGTTGTAAGTGATCTGAACGTTTCATGATGATCGCACATTCCTATAGGGGGTACGACCATGTCCCAAAGGTCACCGGGCCTGGTGTCGCTTTAAAGAAGTAGTCCAGTTACACCTTTGTGGGCTTATAACTTGGCTTCTGAATGTCCTAGAGAGATCAGGTTTGTTTTAGTGTACTCCAATCAACAGCCCCTACAACCACAAAAAGGAATGGAGTCATTAGCACTTATGGTTTTTAAATGGCACCCAGAATTATGTTGCACGAAGCACAATTTCACATCATTCTGGGTCCATTTGTGTGAAAACAAGGTCCAATCAGGCTGAAACATTACAAGAAGGTAGAATCTATTGAATTGTAAGTGATCTGAACGTTTCATGATGATCGCACATTCCTATAGGGGGTAAAACCATGTCCCAAAGGTCACCAGGCTTTGTGTCACTTTAAAGAAGTAGTCCAGTTACACATTTGTGGGCTTATAACTTGGCTTCTGCATGTCCTAGAGAGATCAGGTTTGTTTTAGTGTACTCCAATCAACAGCCCCTACAACCACAAAAAGGAATGGAGTCATTAGCACTTATGGTTTTTAAATGGCACCCAGAATTATGTTGCACGAAGCACAATTTCACATCATTCTGGGGCCATTTGTGTGAAAACAAGGTCCAATCAGGATGAAACGTTACAAGAAGGTAGAATCTACTGAGTTGTAAGTGATCTGAACGTTTCATGATGATCGCACATTCCTATAGGGGGTACGACCATGTCCCAAAGGTCACCGGGCCTGGTGTCGCTTTAAAGAAGTAGTCAAGTTACACATTTGTGGGCTTATAACTTGGCTTCTGAATGTCCTAGAGAGATCAGGTTTGTTTTAGTGTACTCCAATCAACAGCCCCTACAACCACAAAAAGGAATGGAGTCATTAGCACTTATGGTTTTTAAATGGCACCCAGAATTATGTTGCACGAAGCACAATTTCACATCATTCTGGGTCCATTTGTGTGAAAACAAGGTCCAATCAGGCTGAAACATTACAAGAAGGTAGAATCTATTGAATTGTAAGTGATCTGAACGTTTCATTATGATCGCACATTCCTATAGGGGGTCAAACCATGTCCCAAAGGTCACCAGGCCTGGTGTCACTTTAAAGAAGTAGTCCAGTTACACATTTGTGGGCTTATAACTTGGCTTCTGAATATCCTAGAGAGGTCAGGTTTGTTTTAGAGTACTCCAATTAACAGCCCCTACAACCACAAAAAGGAATGGAGCCTTTAGCACTTATGGTTTTTTAATGGCACCCAGAATTATGTTGCACGAAGCACAATTTCACATCATTCTGGGTCCATTTGTGTGAAAACAAGGTCCAATCGGGCTGAAACGTTACAAGAAGGTAGAATCTATTGAGTTGTAAGTGATCTGAATGTTTCATGATGATCGCACATTCCTATAGGGGGTAAAACCATGTCCCAAAGGTCACCGGGCCTGGTGTCGCTTTAAAGAAGTAGTCGAGTTACACCTTTGTGGGCTTATAACTTGGCTTCTGAATGTCCTAGAGAGATCAGGTTTGTTTTAGTGTACTCCAATCAACAGCCCCTACAACTACAAAAAGGAATGGAGTCATTAGCACTTATGGTTTTTTAAATGGCACCCAGAATTATGTTGCACGAAGCACAATTTCACATCATTCTGGGTTCATTTGGGTGAAAACAAGGTCCAATCAGGCTGAAACGTTACAGGAAGGTAGAATCTATTGAGTTGTAAGTGATCTGAACGTTTCATGATGATAGCACTTTCCTAAGGGGGTCAAACCATGTCCCAAAGGTCACCGGATCTGGTGTCAATTTAAAGAAGTAGTCCAGTTCCACCTTTGTGGACTTATAACTTGGCTTCTGAATGTCCTAGAGAGATCAGGTTTGTTTTAGTGTACTCTAATCAACAGCCCCTACAACCACAAAAAGGAATGGAGTCATTAGCACTTATGGTTTTTAAATGGCACCCGGAATTATGTTGCACGAAGCACAATTTCACATCATTCTGGGTTCATTTGTGTGAAAACAAGGTCCAATCAGGCAGAAACGTTACAGGAAGGTAGAATCTATTGAGTTGTAAGTGATCTGAACGTTTCATGATGATAGCACTTTCCTAAGGGGGTCAAACCATGTCCCAAAGGTCACCGGATCTGGTGTCAATTTAAAGAAGTAGTCCAGTTAAACCTTTGTGGGCTTATAACTTGGCTTCTGAATATCCTAGAGAGGTCAGGTTTGTTTTAGAGTACTCCAATTAACAGCTTCCACTACCACAAAAAGGAATGGAGTCATTAGCACTTATGGTTTTTAAATGGCACCCAGAATTATGTTGCACGAAGCACAATTTCACATCATTCTGGGTCCATTTGTGTGAAAACAAGGTCCAATCAGGATGAAACGTTACAAGAAGGTAGAATCTACTGAGTTGTAAGTGATCTGAACGTTTCATGATGATCGCACATTCCTATAGGGGGTACGACCATGTCCCAAAGGTCACCGGGCCTGGTGTCGCTTTAAAGAAGTAGTCCAGTTACACCTTTGTGGGCTTATAACTTGGCTTCTGAATGTCCTATAGAGATCAGGTTTGTTTTAGTGTACTCCAATCAACAGCCCCTACAACCACAAAAAGGAATGGAGTTATTAGCACTTATGGTTTTTAAATGGCACCCAGAATTATGTTGCACGAAGCACAATTTCACATCATTCTGGGTCCATTTGTGTGAAAACAAGGTCCAATCAGGCTGAAACATTACAAGAAGGTAGAATCTATTGAATTGTAAGTGATCTGAACGTTTCATTATGATCGCACATTCCTATAGGGGGTCAAACCATGTCCCAAAGGTCACCAGGCCTGGTGTCACTTTAAAGAAGTAGTCCAGTTACACATTTGTGGGCTTATAACTTGGCTTCTGAATGTCCTAGAGAGATCAGGTTTGTTTTAGTGTACTCCAATCAACAGCCCCTACAACCACAAAAAGGAATGGAGCAATTAGCACTTATGGTTTTTTAATGGCACCCAGAATTATGTTGCACAAAGCACAATTTCACATCATTCTGGGTCCATTTGTGTGAAAACAAGGTCCAATCGGGCTGAAACGTTACAAGAAGGTAGAATCTATTGAGTTGTAAGTGATCTGAACGTTTCATGATGATCGCACATTCTTATAGGGGGTAAAACCATGTCCCAAAGGTCACCAGGCTTTGTGTCACTTTAAAGAAGTAGTCCAGTTACACATTTGTGGGCTTATAACTTGGCTTCTGAATGTCCTAGAGAGATCAGGTTTGTTTTAGTGTACTCCAATCAACAGCCCCTACAACCACAAAAAGGAATGGAGTCATTAGCACTTATGGTTTTTAAATGGTACCCAGAATTATGTTGCACGAAGCACAATTTCACATCATTCTGGGTCCATTTGTGTGAAAACAAGGTCCAATCAGGATGAAACGTTACAAGAAGGTAGAATCTACTGAGTTGTAAGTGATCTGAACGTTTCATGATGATCGCACATTCCTATAGGGGGTACGACCATGTCCCAAAGGTCACCGGGCCTGGTGTCGCTTTAAAGAAGTAGTCCAGTTACACATTTGTGGGCTTATAACTTGGCTTCTGAATATCCTAGAGAGGTCAGGTTTGTTTTAGAGTACTCCAATTAACAGCCCCTACAACCACAAAAAGGAATGGAGCCATTAGCACTTATGGTTTTTTAATGGCACCCAGAATTATGTTGCACGAAGCACAATTTCACATCATTCTGGGTCCATTTGTGTGAAAACAAGGTCCAATCGGGCTGAAACGTTACAAGAAGGTAGAATCTATTGAGTTGTAAGTGATCTGAACGTTTCATTATGATCGCACATTCCTATAGGGGGTAAAACCATGTCCCAAAGGTCACCAGGCTTTGTGTCGCTTTAAAGAAGTAGTCGAGTTACACCTTTGTGGGCTTATAACTTGGCTTCTGAATGTCCTAGAGAGATCAGGTTTGTTTTAGTGTACTCCAATCAACAGCCCCTACAACCACAAAAAGGAATGGAGTCATTAGCACTTATGGTTTTTAAATGGCACCCAGAATTATGTTGCACGAAGCACAATTTCACATCATTCTGGGTCCATTTGTGTGAAAACAAGGTCCAATCAGGCTGAAACATTACAAGAAGGTAGAATCTATTGAATTGTAAGTGATCTGAACGTTTCATTATGATCGCACATTCCTATAGGGGGTCAAACCATGTCCCAAAGGTCACCAGGCCTGGTGTCACTTTAAAGAAGTAGTCCAGTTACACATTTGTGGGCTTATAACTTGGCTTCTGAATATCCTAGAGAGGTCAGGTTTGTTTTAGAGTATTCCAATTAACAGCCCCTACAACCACAAAAAGGAATGGAGCCATTAGCACTTATGGTTTTTTAATGGCACCCAGAATTATGTTGCACGAAGCACAATTTCACATCATTCTGGGTCCATTTGTGTGAAAACAAGGTCCAGTCGGGCTGAAACGTTACAAGAAGGTAGAATCTATTGAGTTGTAAGTGATCTGAATGTTTCATGATGATCGCACATTCCTATAGGGGGTAAAACCATGTCCCAAAGGTCACCAGGCTTTGTGTCACTTTAAAGAAGTAGTCCAGTTACACATTTGTGGGCTTATAACTTGGCTTCTGCATGTCCTAGAGAGATCAGGTTTGTTTTAGTGTACTCCAATCAACAGCCCCTACAACCACAAAAAGGAATGGAGTCATTAGCACTTATGGTTTTTAAATGGCACCCAGAATTATGTTGCACGAAGCACAATTTCACATCATTCTGGGTTCATTTGTGTGAAAACAAGGTCCAATCAGGCTGAAACGTTACAGGAAGGTAGAATCTATTGAGTTGTAAGTGATCTGAACGTTTCATGATGATAGCACTTTCCTAAGGGGGTCAAACCATGTCCCAAAGGTCACCGGATCTGGTGTCAATTTAAAGAAGTAGTCCAGTTCCACCTTTGTGGGCTTATAACTTGGCTTCTGAATGTCCTAGAGAGATCAGGTTTGTTTTAGAGTACTCCAATTAACAGCCCCCACTACCACAAAAAGGAATGGAGTCATTAGCACTTATGGTTTTTTAAATGGCACCCAGAATTATGTTGCATGAAGCACAATTTCACATCATTCTGGGTCCATTTGTGTGAAAACAAGGTCCAATCAGGATGAAACGTTACAAGAAGGTAGAATCTACTGAGTTGTAAGTGATCTGAACGTTTCATGATGATCGCACATTCCTATAGGGGGTACGACCATGTCCCAAAGGTCACCGGGCCTGGTGTCGCTTTAAAGAAGTAGTCCAGTTACACATTTGTGGGCTTATAACTTGGCTTCTGAATGTCCTAGAGAGATCAGGTTTGTTTTAGTGTACTCCAATCAACAGCCCCTACAACCACAAAAAGGAATGGAGTCATTAGCACTTATGGTTTTTAAATGGCACCCAGAATTATGTTGCACGAAGCACAATTTCACATCATTCTGGGTCCATTTGTGTGAAAACAAGGTCCAATCAGGCTGAAACATTACAAGAAGGTAGAATCTATTGAATTGTAAGTGATCTGAACGTTTCATTATGATCGCACATTCCTATAGGGGGTCAAACCATGTCCCAAAGGTCACCAGGCCTGGTGTCACTTTAAAGAAGTAGTCCAGTTACACATTTGTGGGCTTATAACTTGGCTTCTGAATATCCTAGAGAGGTCAGGTTTGTTTTAGAGTACTCCAATTAACAGCCCCTACAACCACAAAAAGGAATGGAGCCATTAGCACTTATGGTTTTTTAATGGCACCCTGAATTATGTTGCACGAAGCACAATTTCACATCATTCTGGGTCCATTTGTGTGAAAACAAGGTCCAATCGGGCTGAAACGTTACAAGAAGGTAGAATCTATTGAGTTGTAAGTGATCTGAACGTTTCATTATGATCGCACATTCCTATAGGGGGTAAAACCATGTCCCAAAGGTCACCAGGCTTTGTGTCGCTTTAAAGAAGTAGTCGAGTTACACCTTTGTGGGCTTATAACTTGGCTTCTGAATGTCCTAGAGAGATCAGGTTTGTTTTAGTGTACTCCAATAACCAGCCCCTACAACCACAAAAAGGAATGGAGTCATTAGCACTTATGGTTTTTAAATGGCACCCAGAATTATGTTGCACGAAGCACAATTTCACATCATTCTGGGTCCATTTGTGTGAAAACAAGGTCCAATCAGGCTGAAACATTACAAGAAGGTAGAATCTATTGAATTGTAAGTGATCTGAACGTTTCATTATGATCGCACATTCCTATAGGGGGTCAAACCATGTCCCAAAGGTCACCAGGCCTGGTGTCACTTTAAAGAAGTAGTCCAGTTACACATTTGTGGGCTTATAACTTGGCTTCTGAATATCCTAGAGAGGTCAGGTTTGTTTTAGAGTACTCCAATTAACAGCCCCTACAACCACAAAAAGGAATGGAGCCATTAGCACTTATGGTTTTTTAATGGCACCCAGAATTATGTTGCACGAAGCACAATTTCACATCATTCTGGGTCCATTTGTGTGAAAACAGGGTCCAGTCGGGCTGAAACGTTACAAGAAGGTAGAATCTATTGAGTTGTAAGTGATCTGAATGTTTCATGATGATCGCACATTCCTATAGGGGGTAAAACCATGTCCCAAAGGTCACCAGGCTTTGTGTCACTTTAAAGAAGTAGTCCAGTTACACATTTGTGGGCTTATAACTTGGCTTCTGCATGTCCTAGAGAGATCAGGTTTGTTTTAGTGTACTCCAATCAACAGCCCCTACAACCACAAAAAGGATTGGAGTCATTAGCACTTATGGTTTTTAAATGGCACCCAGAATTATGTTGCACGAAGCACAATTTCACATCATTCTGGGTTCATTTGTGTGAAAACAAGGTCCAATCAGGCTGAAACGTTACAGGAAGGTAGAATCTATTGAGTTGTAAGTGATCTGAACGTTTCATTATGATAGCACTTTCCTAAGGGGGTCAAACCATGTCCCAAAGGTCACCGGATCTGGTGTCAATTTAAAGAAGTAGTCCAGTTCCACCTTTGTGGGCTTATAACTTGGCTTCTGAATGTCCTAGAGAGATCAGGTTTGTTTTAGTGTACTCTAATCAACAGCCCCTACAACCACAAAAAGGAATGGAGTCATTAGCACTTATGGTTTTTAAATGGCACCCAGAATTATGTTGCACGAAGCACAATTTCACATCATTCTGGGTTCATTTGTGTGAAAACAAGGTCCAATCAGGCAGAAACGTTACAGGAAGGTAGAATCTATTGAGTTGTAAGTGATCTGAACGTTTCATGATGATAGCACTTTCCTAAGGGGGTCAAACAATGTCCCAAAGGTCACCGGATCTGGTGTCAATTTAAAGAAGTAGTCCAGTTACACCTTTGTGGGCTTATAACTTGGCTTCTGAATATCCCAGAGAGGTCAGGTTTGTTTTAGAGTACTCCAATTAACAGCCCCCACTACCACAAAAAGGAATGGAGTCATTAGCACTTATGGTTTTTAAATGGCACCCAGAATTATGTTGCACGAAGCACAATTTCACATCATTCTGGGTCCATTTGTGTGAAAACAAGGTCCAATCAGGATGAAACGTTACAAGAAGGTAGAATCTACTGAGTTGTAAGTGATCTGAACGTTTCATGATGATCGCACATTCCTATAGGGGGTACGACCATGTCCCAAAGGTCACCGGGCCTGGTGTCGCTTTAAAGAAGTAGTCCAGTTACACCTTTGTGGGCTTATAACTTGGCTTCTGAATGTCCTAGAGAGATCAGGTTTGTTTTAGTGTACTCCAATCAACAGCCCCTACAACCACAAAAAGGAATGGAGTCATTAGCACTTATGGTTTTTAAATGGCACCCAGAATTATGTTGCACGAAGCACAATTTCACATCATTCTGGGTCCATTTGTGTGAAAACAAGGTCCAATCAGGCTGAAACATTACAAGAAGGTAGAATCTATTGAATTGTAAGTGATCTGAACGTTTCATTATGATCGCACATTCCTATAGGGGGTCAAACCATGTCCCAAAGGTCACCAGGCCTGGTGTCACTTTAAAGAAGTAGTCCAGTTACACATTTGTGGGCTTATAACTTGGCTTCTGAATATCCTAGAGAGGTCAGGTTTGTTTTAGAGTACTCCAATTAACAGCCCCTACAACCACAAAAAGGAATGGAGCCATTAGCACTTATGGTTTTTTAATGGCACCCAGAATTATGTTGCACGAAGCACAATTTCACATCATTCTGGGTCCATTTGTGTGAAAACAAGGTCCAATCGGGCTGAAACGTTACAAGAAGGTAGAATCTATTGAGTTGTAAGTGATCTGAACGTTTCATTATGATCGCACATTCCTATAGGGGGTAAAACCATGTCCCAAAGGTCACCAGGCTTTGTGTCGCTTTAAAGAAGTAGTCGAGTTACACCTTTGTGGGCTTATAACTTGGCTTCTGAATGTCCTAGAGAGATCAGGTTTGTTTTAGTGTACTCCAATCAACAGCCCCTACAACCACAAAAAGGAATGGAGTCATTAGCACTTATGGTTTTTAAATGGCACCCAGAATTATGTTGCACGAAGCACAATTTCACATCATTCTGGGTCCATTTGTGTGAAAACAAGGTCCAATCAGGCTGAAACATTACAAGAAGGTAGAATCTATTGAATTGTAAGTGATCTGAACGTTTCATTATGATCGCACATTCCTATAGGGGGTCAAACCATGTCCCAAAGGTCACCAGGCCTGGTGTCACTTTAAAGAAGTAGTCCAGTTACACATTTGTGGGCTTATAACTTGGCTTCTGAATATCCTAGAGAGGTCAGGTTTGTTTTAGAGTATTCCAATTAACAGCCCCTACAACCACAAAAAGGAATGGAGCCATTAGCACTTATGGTTTTTTAATGGCACCCAGAATTATGTTGCACGAAGCACAATTTCACATCATTCTGGGTCCATTTGTGTGAAAACAAGGTCCAGTCGGGCTGAAACGTTACAAGAAGGTAGAATCTATTGAGTTGTAAGTGATCTGAATGTTTCATGATGATCGCACATTCCTATAGGGGGTAAAACCATGTCCCAAAGGTCACCAGGCTTTGTGTCACTTTAAAGAAGTAGTCCAGTTACACATTTGTGGGCTTATAACTTGGCTTCTGCATGTCCTAGAGAGATCAGGTTTGTTTTAGTGTACTCCAATCAACAGCCCCTACAACCACAAAAAGGAATGGAGTCATTAGCACTTATGGTTTTTAAATGGCACCCAGAATTATGTTGCACGAAGCACAATTTCACATCATTCTGGGTTCATTTGTGTGAAAACAAGGTCCAAACAGGCTGAAACGTTACAGGAAGGTAGAATCTATTGAGTTGTAAGTGATCTGAACGTTTCATGATGATAGCACTTTCCTAAGGGGGTCAAACCATGTCCCAAAGGTCACCGGATCTGGTGTCAATTTAAAGAAGTAGTCCAGTTCCACCTTTGTGGGCTTATAACTTGGCTTCTGAATGTCCTAGAGAGATCAGGTTTGTTTTAGAGTACTCCAATTAACAGCCCCCACTACCACAAAAAGGAATGGAGTCATTAGCACTTATGGTTTTTTAAATGGCACCCAGAATTATGTTGCATGAAGCACAATTTCACATCATTCTGGGTCCATTTGTGTGAAAACAAGGTCCAATCAGGATGAAACGTTACAAGAAGGTAGAATCTACTGAGTTGTAAGTGATCTGAACGTTTCATGATGATCGCACATTCCTATAGGGGGTACGACCATGTCCCAAAGGTCACCGGGCCTGGTGTCGCTTTAAAGAAGTAGTCCAGTTACACATTTGTGGGCTTATAACTTGGCTTCTGAATGTCCTAGAGAGATCAGGTTTGTTTTAGTGTACTCCAATCAACAGCCCCTACAACCACAAAAAGGAATGGAGTCATTAGCACTTATGGTTTTTAAATGGCACCCAGAATTATGTTGCACGAAGCACAATTTCACATCATTCTGGGTCCATTTGTGTGAAAACAAGGTCCAATCAGGCTGAAACATTACAAGAAGGTAGAATCTATTGAATTGTAAGTGATCTGAACGTTTCATTATGATCGCACATTCCTATAGGGGGTCAAACCATGTCCCAAAGGTCACCAGGCCTGGTGTCACTTTAAAGAAGTAGTCCAGTTACACATTTGTGGGCTTATAACTTGGCTTCTGAATATCCTAGAGAGGTCAGGTTTGTTTTAGAGTACTCCAATTAACAGCCCCTACAACCACAAAAAGGAATGGAGCCATTAGCACTTATGGTTTTTTAATGGCACCCTGAATTATGTTGCACGAAGCACAATTTCACATCATTCTGGGTCCATTTGTGTGAAAACAAGGTCCAATCGGGCTGAAACGTTACAAGAAGGTAGAATCTATTGAGTTGTAAGTGATCTGAACGTTTCATTATGATCGCACATTCCTATAGGGGGTAAAACCATGTCCCAAAGGTCACCAGGCTTTGTGTCGCTTTAAAGAAGTAGTCGAGTTACACCTTTGTGGGCTTATAACTTGGCTTCTGAATGTCCTAGAGAGATCAGGTTTGTTTTAGTGTACTCCAATAACCAGCCCCTACAACCACAAAAAGGAATGGAGTCATTAGCACTTATGGTTTTTAAATGGCACCCAGAATTATGTTGCACGAAGCACAATTTCACATCATTCTGGGTCCATTTGTGTGAAAACAAGGTCCAATCAGGCTGAAACATTACAAGAAGGTAGAATCTATTGAATTGTAAGTGATCTGAACGTTTCATTATGATCGCACATTCCTATAGGGGGTCAAACCATGTCCCAAAGGTCACCAGGCCTGGTGTCACTTTAAAGAAGTAGTCCAGTTACACATTTGTGGGCTTATAACTTGGCTTCTGAATATCCTAGAGAGGTCAGGTTTGTTTTAGAGTACTCCAATTAACAGCCCCTACAACCACAAAAAGGAATGGAGCCATTAGCACTTATGGTTTTTTAATGGCACCCAGAATTATGTTGCACGAAGCACAATTTCACATCATTCTGGGTCCATTTGTGTGAAAACAGGGTCCAGTCGGGCTGAAACGTTACAAGAAGGTAGAATCTATTGAGTTGTAAGTGATCTGAATGTTTCATGATGATCGCACATTCCTATAGGGGGTAAAACCATGTCCCAAAGGTCACCAGGCTTTGTGTCACTTTAAAGAAGTAGTCCAGTTACACATTTGTGGGCTTATAACTTGGCTTCTGCATGTCCTAGAGAGATCAGGTTTGTTTTAGTGTACTCCAATCAACAGCCCCTACAACCACAAAAAGGATTGGAGTCATTAGCACTTATGGTTTTTAAATGGCACCCAGAATTATGTTGCACGAAGCACAATTTCACATCATTCTGGGTTCATTTGTGTGAAAACAAGGTCCAATCAGGCTGAAACGTTACAGGAAGGTAGAATCTATTGAGTTGTAAGTGATCTGAACGTTTCATTATGATAGCACTTTCCTAAGGGGGTCAAACCATGTCCCAAAGGTCACCGGATCTGGTGTCAATTTAAAGAAGTAGTCCAGTTCCACCTTTGTGGGCTTATAACTTGGCTTCTGAATGTCCTAGAGAGATCAGGTTTGTTTTAGTGTACTCTAATCAACAGCCCCTACAACCACAAAAAGGAATGGAGTCATTAGCACTTATGGTTTTTAAATGGCACCCAGAATTATGTTGCACGAAGCACAATTTCACATCATTCTGGGTTCATTTGTGTGAAAACAAGGTCCAATCAGGCAGAAACGTTACAGGAAGGTAGAATCTATTGAGTTGTAAGTGATCTGAACGTTTCATGATGATAGCACTTTCCTAAGGGGGTCAAACAATGTCCCAAAGGTCACCGGATCTGGTGTCAATTTAAAGAAGTAGTCCAGTTACACCTTTGTGGGCTTATAACTTGGCTTCTGAATATCCCAGAGAGGTCAGGTTTGTTTTAGAGTACTCCAATTAACAGCCTCCACTACCACAAAAAGGAATGGAGTCATTAGCACTTATGGTTTTTAAATGGCACCCAGAATTATGTTGCACGAAGCACAATTTCACATCATTCTGGGTCCATTTGTGTGAAAACAAGGTCCAATCAGGATGAAACGTTACAAGAAGGTAGAATCTACTGAGTTGTAAGTGATCTGAACGTTTCATGATGATCGCACATTCCTATAGGGGGTACGACCATGTCCCAAAGGTCACCGGGCCTGGTGTCGCTTTAAAGAAGTAGTCCAGTTACACCTTTGTGGGCTTATAACTTGGCTTCTGAATGTCCTAGAGAGATCAGGTTTGTTTTAGTGTACTCCAATCAACAGCCCCTACAACCACAAAAAGGAATGGAGTTATTAGCACTTATGGTTTTTAAATGGCACCCAGAATTATGTTGCACGAAGCACAATTTCACATCATTCTGGGTCCATTTGTGTGAAAACAAGGTCCAATCAGGCTGAAACATTACAAGAAGGTAGGATCTATTGAATTGTAAGTGATCTGAACGTTTCATTATGATCGCACATTCCTAAAGGGGGTCAAACCATGTCCCAAAGGTCACCAGGCCTGGTGTCACTTTAAAGAAGTAGTCCAGTTACACATTTGTGGGCTTATAACTTGGCTTCTGAATGTCCTAGAGAGATCAGGTTTGTTTTAGTGTACTCCAATCAACAGCCCCTACAACCACAAAAAGGAATGGAGTCATTAGCACTTATGGTTTTTTAATGGCACCCAGAATTATGTTGCACGAAGCACAATTTCACATCATTCTGGGTCCATTTGTGTGAAAACAAGGTCCAATCGGGCTGAAACGTTACAAGAAGGTAGAATCTATTGAGTTGTAAGTGATCTGAACGTTTCATGATGATCGCACATTCTTATAGGGGGTAAAACCATGTCCCAAAGGTCACCAGGCTTTGTGTCACTTTAAAGAAGTAGTCCAGTTACACATTTGTGGGCTTATAACTTGGCTTCTGAATGTCCTAGAGAGATCAGGTTTGTTTTAGTGTACTCTAATCAACAGCCCCTACAACCACAAAAAGGAATGGAGTCATTAGCACTTATGGTTTTTAAATGGCACCCAGAATTATGTTGCACGAAGCACAATTTCACATCATTCTGGGTTCATTTGTGTGAAAACAAGGTCCAATCAGGCAGAAACGTTACAGGAAGGTAGAATCTATTGAGTTGTAAGTGATCTGAACATTTCATGATGATAGCACTTTCCTAAGGGGGTCAAACCATGTCCCAAAGGTCACCGGATCTGGTGTCAATTTAAAGAAGTAGTCCAGTTCCACCTTTGTGGGCTTATAACTTGGCTTCTGAATATCCCAGAGAGGTCAGGTTTGTTTTAGAGTACTCCAATTAACAGCCCCCACTACCACAAAAAGGAATGGAGTCATTAGCACTTATGGTTTTTAAATGGCACCCAGAATTATGTTGCACGAAGCACAATTTCACATCATTCTGGGTCCATTTGTGTGAAAACAAGGTCCAATCAGGATGAAACGTTACAAGAAGGTAGAATCTACTGAGTTGTAAGTGATCTGAACGTTTCATGATGATCGCACATTCCTATAGGGGGTACGACCATGTCCCAAAGGTCACCGGGCCTGGTGTCGCTTTAAAGAAGTAGTCCAGTTACACCTTTGTGGGCTTATAACTTGGCTTCTGAATGTCCTAGAGAGATCAGGTTTGTTTTAGTGTACTCCAGTCAACAGCCCCTACAACCACAAAAAGGAATGGAGTTATTAGCACTTATGGTTTTTAAATGGCACCCAGAATTATGTTGCACGAAGCACAATTTCACATCATTCTGGGTCCATTTGTGTGAAAACAAGGTCCAATCAGGCTGAAACATTACAAGAAGGTAGAATCTATTGAATTGTAAGTGATCTGAACGTTTCATTATGATCGCACATTCCTATAGGGGGTCAAACCATGTCCCAAAGGTCACCAGGCCTGGTGTCACTTTAAAGAAGTAGTCCAGTTACACATTTGTGGGCTTATAACTTGGCTTCTGAATGTCCTAGAGAGATCAGGTTTGTTTTAGTGTACTCCAATCAACAGCCCCTACAACCACAAAAAGGAATGGAGTCATTAGCATTTATGGTTTTTTAATGGCACCCAGAATTATGTTGCACGAAGCACAATTTCACATCATTCTGGGTCCATTTGTGTGAAAACAAGGTCCATTCGGGCTGAAACGTTACAAGAAGGTAGAATCTATTGAGTTGTAAGTGATCTGAACGTTTCATGATGATCGCACATTCTTATAGGGGGTAAAACCATGTCCCAAAGGTCACCAGGCTTTGTGTCACTTTAAAGAAGTAGTCCAGTTACACATTTGTGGGCTTATAACTTGGCTTCTGAATGTCCTAGAGAGATCAGGTTTGTTTTAGTGTACTCCAATCAACAGCCCCTACAACCACAAAAAGGAATGGAGTCATTAGCACTTATGGTTTGTAAATGGCACCCAGAATGATGTTGCACGAAGCACAATTTCACATCATTCTTGGTCCATTTGTGTGAAAACAAGGTCCAATCAGGCTGGAACGTTACAAGAAGGTAGAATCTATTGAGTTGTAAGTGATCTGAATGTTTCATGATGATCACACTTTCCTATAAGGGGTCAAACCATGTCCCAAAGGTCACCGGATCTGGTGTCAATTTAAAGAAGTAGTCCAGTTACACCTTTGTGGGCTTATAACTTGGCTTCTGAATGTCCTAGAGAGATCAGGTTTGTTTTAGTGTACTCCAGTCAACAGCCCCTACAACCACAAAAAGGAATGGAGTTATTAGCACTTATGGTTTTTAAATGGCACCCAGAATTATGTTGCACGAAGCACAATTTCACATCATTCTGGGTCCATTTGTGTGAAAACAAGGTCCAATCAGGCTGAAACATTACAAGAAGGTAGAATCTATTGAATTGTAAGTGATCTGAACGTTTCATTATGATCGCACATTCCTATAGGGGGTCAAACCATGTCCCAAAGGTCACCAGGCCTGGTGTCACTTTAAAGAAGTAGTCCAGTTACACATTTGTGGGCTTATAACTTGGCTTCTGAATGTCCTAGAGAGATCAGGTTTGTTTTAGTGTACTCCAATCAACAGCCCCTACAACCACAAAAAGGAATGGAGTCATTAGCACTTATGGTTTTTTAATGGCACCCAGAATTATGTTGCACGAAGCACAATTTCACATCATTCTGGGTCCATTTGTGTGAAAACAAGGTCCAATCGGGCTGAAACGTTACAAGAAGGTAGAATCTATTGAGTTGTAAAAGATCTGAACGTTTCATGATGATCGCACATTCTTATAGGGGGTAAAACCATGTCCCAAAGGTCACCAGGCTTTGTGTCACTTTAAAGAAGTAGTCCAGTTACACATTTGTGGGCTTATAACTTGGCTTCTGAATGTCCTAGAGAGATCAGGTTTGTTTTAGTGTACTCCAATCAACAGCCCCTACAACCACAAAAAGGAATGGAGTCATTAGCACTTATGGTTTGTAAATGGCACCCAGAATGATGTTGCACGAAGCACAATTTCACATCATTCTTGGTCCATTTGTGTGAAAACAAGGTCCAATCAGGCTGGAACGTTACAAGAAGGTAGAATCTATTGAGTTGTAAGTGATCTGAATGTTTCATGATGATCACACTTTCCTATAAGGGGTCAAACCATGTCCCAAAGGTCACCGGATCTGGTGTCAATTTAAAGAAGTAGTCCAGTTACACATTTGTGGGCTTATAACTTGGCTTCTGCATGTCCTAGAGAGATCAGGTTTGTTTTAGTGTACTCCAATCAACAGCCCCTACAACCACAAAAAGGATTGGAGTCATTAGCACTTATGGTTTTTAAATGGCACCCAGAATTATGTTGCACGAAGCACAATTTCACATCATTCTGGGTTCATTTGTGTGAAAACAAGGTCCAATCAGGCTGAAACGTTACAGGAAGGTAGAATCTATTGAGTTGTAAGTGATCTGAACGTTTCATGATGATAGCACTTTCCTAAGGGGGTCAAACCATGTCCCAAAGGTCACCGGATCTGGTGTCAATTTAAAGAAATAGTCCAGTTCCACCTTTGTGGGCTTATAACTTGGCTTCTGAATATCCCAGAGAGGTCAGGTTTGTTTTAGAGTACTCCAATTAACAGCCCCCACTACCACAAAAAGGAATGGAGTCATTAGCACTTATGGTTTTTAAATGGCACCCAGAATTATGTTGCACGAAGCACAATTTCACATCATTCTGGGTCCATTTGTGTGAAAACAAGGTCCAATCAGGATGAAACGTTACAAGAAGGTAGAATCTACTGAGTTGTAAGTGATCTGAACGTTTCATGATGATCGCACATTCCTATAGGGGGTACGACCATGTCCCAAAGGTCACCGGGCCTGGTGTCGCTTTAAAGAAGTAGTCCAGTTACACCTTTGTGGGCTTATAACTTGGCTTCTGAATGTCCTAGAGAGATCAGGTTTGTTTTAGTGTACTCCAATCAACAGCCCCTACAACCACAAAAAGGAATGGAGTTATTAGCACTTATGGTTTTTAAATGGCACCCAGAATTATGTTGCACGAAGCACAATTTCACATCATTCTGGGTCCATTTGTGTGAAAACAAGGTCCAATCAGGCTGAAACATTACAAGAAGGTAGAATCTATTGAATTGTAAGTGATCTGAACGTTTCATTATGATCGCACATTCCTATAGGGGGTCAAACAATGCCCCAAAGGTCACCAGGCCTGGTGTCACTTTAAAGAAGTAGTCCAGTTACACATTTGTGGGCTTATAACTTGGCTTCTGAATGTCCTAGAGAGATCAGGTTTGTTTTAGTGTACTCCAATCAACAGCCCCTACAACCACAAAAAGGAATGGAGTCATTAGCACTTATGGTTTTTTAATGGCACCCAGAATTATGTTGCACGAAGCACAATTTCACATCATTCTGGGTCCATTTGTGTGAAAACAAGGTCCAATCGGGCTGAAACGTTACAAGAAGGTAGAATCTATTGAGTTGTAAGTGATCTGAACGTTTCATGACGATCGCACATTCTTATAGGGGGTAAAACCATGTCCCAAAGGTCACCAGGCTTTGTGTCACTTTAAAGAAGTAGTCCAGTTACACATTTGTGGGCTTATAACTTGGCTTCTGAATGTCCTAGAGAGATCAGGTTTGTTTTAGTGTACTCCAATCAACAGCCCCTACAACCACAAAAAGGAATGGAGTCATTAGCACTTATGGTTTGTAAATGGCACCCAGAATGATGTTGCACGAAGCACAATTTCACATCATTCTTGGTCCATTTGTGTGAAAACAAGGTCCAATCAGGCTGGAACGTTACAAGAAGGTAGAATCTATTGAGTTGTAAGTGATCTGAATGTTTCATGATGATCACACTTTCCTATAAGGGGTCAAACCATGTCCCAAAGGTCACCGGATCTGGTGTCAATTTAAAGAAGTAGTCCAGTTACACATTTGTGGGCTTATAACTTGGCTTCTGCATGTCCTAGAGAGATCAGGTTTGTTTTAGTGTACTCCAATCAACAGCCCCTACAACCACAAAAAGGAATGGAGTCATTAGCACTTACGTTTTTTAAATGGCACCCAGAATTATGTTGCACGAAGCACAATTTCACATCATTCTGGGTTCATTTGTGTGAAAACAAGGTCCAATCAGGCAGAAACGTTACAGGAAGGTAGAATCTATTGAGTTGTAAGTGATCTGAACGTTTCATGATGATAACACTTTCCTAAGGGGGTCAAACCATGTCCCAAAGGTCACCAGATCTGGTGTCAATATAAAGAAGTAGTCCAGTTACACATTTGTGGGCTTATAACTTGGCTTCTGAATGTCCTAGAGAGATCAGGTTTGTTTTAGTGTACTCCAATCAACAGCCCCTACAACCACAAAAAGGAATGGAGTCATTAGCACTTATGGTTTTTTAATGGCACCCAGAATTATGTTGCACGAAGCACAATTTCACATCATTCTGGGTCCATTTGTGTGAAAACAAGGTCCAATCGGGCTGAAACGTTACAAGAAGGTAGAATCTATTGAGTTGTAAGTGATATGAACGTTTCATGATGATCGCACATTCTTATAGGGGGTAAAACCATGTCCCAAAGGTCACCAGGCTTTGTGTCACTTTAAAGAAGTAGTCCAGTTACACATTTGTGGGCTTATAACTTGGCTTCTGAATGTCCTAGAGAGATCAGGTTTGTTTTAGTGTACTCCAATCAACAGCCCCTACAACCACAAAAAGGAATGGAGTCATTAGCACTTATGGTTTTTTAATGGCACCCAGAATTATGTTGCACGAAGCACAATTTCACATCATTCTGGGTCCATTTGTGTGAAAACAAGGTCCAATCGGGCTGAAACGTTACAAGAAGGTAGAATCTATTGAGTTGTAAGTGATCTGAACGTTTCATGATGATCGCACATTCTTATAGGGGGTAAAACCATGTCCCAAAGGTCACAAGGCTTTGTGTCACTTTAAAGAAGTAGTCCAGTTACACATTTGTGGGCTTATAACTTGGCTTCTGAATGTCCTAGAGAGATCAGGTTTGTTTTAGTGTACTCTAATCAACAGCCCCTACAACCACAAAAAGGAATGGAGTCATTAGCACTTATGGTTTTTAAATGGCACCCAGAATTATGTTGCACGAAGCACAATTTCACATCATTCTGGGTTCATTTGTGTGAAAACAAGGTCCAATCAGGCAGAAACGTTACAGGAAGGTAGAATCTATTGAGTTGTAAGTGATCTGAATGTTTCATGATGATAGCACTTTCCTAAGGGGGTCAAACCATGTCCCAAAGGTCACCGGATCTGGTGTCAATTTAAAGAAGTAGTCCAGTTACACATTTGTGGGCTTATAACTTGGCTTCTGAATATCCCAGAGAGGTCAGGTTTGTTTTAGAGTACTCCAATTAACAGCCCCCACTACCACAAAAAGGAATGGAGTCATTAGCACTTATGGTTTTTAAATGGCACCCAGAATTTTGTTGCACGAAGCACAATTTCACATCATTCTGGGTCCATTTGTGTGAAAACAAGGTCCAATCAGGATGAAACGTTACAAGAAGGTAGAATCTACTGAGTTGTAAGTGATCTGAACGTTTCATGATGATCGCACATTCCTATAGGGGGTACGACCATGTCCCAAAGGTCACCGGGCCTGGTGTCGCTTTAAAGAAGTAGTCCAGTTACACCTTTGTGGGCTTATAACTTGGCTTCTGAATGTCCTAGAGAGATCAGGTTTGTTTTAGTGTACTCGAATCAACAGCCCCTACAACCACAAAAAGGAATGGAGTTATTAGCACTTATGGTTTTTAAATGGCACCCAGAATTATGTTGCACGAAGCACAATTTCACATCATTCTGGGTCCATTTGTGTGAAAACAAGGTCCAATCAGGCTGAAACATTACAAGAAGGTAGAATCTATTGAATTGTAAGTGATCTGAACGTTTCATTATGATCGCACATTCCTATAGGGGGTCAAACCATGTCCCAAAGGTCACCAGGCCTTGTGTCACTTTAAAGAAGTAGTCCAGTTACACATTTGTGGGCTTATAACTTGGCTTCTGAATGTCCTAGAGAGATCAGGTTTGTTTTAGTGTACTCCAATCAACAGCCCCTACAACCACAAAAAGGAATGGAGTCATTAGCACTTATGGTTTTTTAATGGCACCCAGAATTATGTTGCACGAAGCACAATTTCACATCATTCTGGGTCCATTTGTGTGAAAACAAGGTCAAATCGGGCTGAAACGTTACAAGAAGGTAGAATCTATTGAGTTGTAAGTGATCTGAACGTTTCATGATGATCGCACATTCTTATAGGGGGTAAAACCATGTCCCAAAGGTCACCAGGCTTTGTGTCACTTTAAAGAAGTAGTCCAGTTACACATTTGTGGGCTTATAACTTGGCTTCTGAATGTCCTAGAGAGATCAGGTTTGTTTTAGTGTACTCCAATCAACAGCCCCTACAACCACAAAAAGGAATGGAGTCATTAGCACTTATGGTTTGTAAATGGCACCCAGAATTATGTTGCACGAAGCACAATTTCACATCATTCTTGGTCCATTTGTGTGAAAACAAGGTCCAATCAGGCTGGAACGTTACAAGAAGGTAGAATCTATTGAGTTGTAAGTGATCTGAATGTTTCATGATGATCACACTTTCCTATAAGGGGTCAAACCATGTCCCAAAGGTCACCGGATCTGGTGTCAATTTAAAGAAGTAGTCCAGTTACACATTTGTGGGCTTATAACTTGGCTTCTGCATGTCCTAGAGAGATCAGGTTTGTTTTAGTGTACTCCAATCAACAGCCCCTACAACCAAAAAAAGGAATGGAGTCATTAGCACTTATGTTTTTTAAATGGCACCCAGAATTATGTTGCACGAAGCACAATTTCACATCATTCTGGGTTCATTTGTGTGAAAACAAGGTCCAATCCGGCTGAAACGTTACAGGAAGGTAGAATCTATTGAGTTGTAAGTGATCTGAACGTTTCATGATGATAGCACTTTCCTAAGGGGGTCAAACCATGTCCCAAAGGTCACCGGATCTGGTGTCAATTTAAAGAAGTAGTCCAGTTCCACCTTTGTGGGCTTATAACTTGGCTTCTGAATGTCCTAGAGAGATCAGGTTTGTTTTAGTGTACTCAAATCAACAGCCCCTACAACCACAAAAAGGAATGGAGTCATTAGCACTTATGGTTTTTAAATGGCACCCAGAATTATGTTGCACGAAGCACAATTTCACATCATTCTGGGTTCATTTGTGTGAAAACAAGGTCCAATCAGGCAGAAACGTTACAGGAAGGTAGAATCTATTGAGTTGTAAGTGATCTGAATGTTTCATGATGATAGCACTTTCCTAAGGGGGTCAAACCATGTCCCAAAGGTCACCGGATCTGGTGTCAATTTAAAGAAGTAGTCCAGTTACACATTTGTGGGCTTATAACTTGGCTTCTGAATATCCCAGAGAGGTCAGGTTTGTTTTAGAGTACTCCAATTAACAGCCCCCACTACCACAAAAAGGAATGGAGTCATTAGCACTTATGGTTTTTAAATGGCACCCAGAATTATGTTGCACGAAGCACAATTTCACATCATTCTGGGTCCATTTGTGTGAAAACAAGGTCCAATCAGGATGAAACGTTACAAGAAGGTAGAATCTACTGAGTTGTAAGTGATCTGAACGTTTCATGATGATCGCACATTCCTATAGGGGGTACGACCATGTCCCAAAGGTCACCGGGCCTGGTGTCGCTTTAAAGAAGTAGTCCAGTTACACCTTTGTGGGCTTATAACTTGGCTTCTGAATGTCCTAGAGAGATCAGGTTTGTTTTAGTGTACTCGAATCAACAGCCCCTACAACCACAAAAAGGAATGGAGTTATTAGCACTTATGGTTTTTAAATGGCACCCAGAATTATGTTGCACGAAGCACAATTTCACATCATTCTGGGTCCATTTGTGTGAAAACAAGGTCCAATCAGGCTGAAACATTACAAGAAGGTAGAATCTATTGAATTGTAAGTGATCTGAACGTTTCATTATGATCGCACATTCCTATAGGGGGTCAAACCATGTCCCAAAGGTCACCAGGCCTGGTGTCACTTTAAAGAAGTAGTCCAGTTACACATTTGTGGGCTTATAACTTGGCTTCTGAATGTCCTAGAGAGATCAGGTTTGTTTTAGTGTACTCCAATCAACAGCCCCTACAACCACAAAAAGGAATGGAGTCATTAGCACTTATGGTTTTTTAATGGCACCCAGAATTATGTTGCACGAAGCACAATTTCACATCATTCTGGGTCCATTTGTGTGAAAACAAGGTCAAATCGGGCTGAAACGTTACAAGAAGGTAGAATCTATTGAGTTGTAAGTGATCTGAACGTTTCATGATGATCGCACATTCTTATAGGGGGTAAAACCATGTCCCAAAGGTCACCAGGCTTTGTGTCACTTTAAAGAAGTAGTCCAGTTACACATTTGTGGGCTTATAACTTGGCTTCTGAATGTCCTAGAGAGATCAGGTTTGTTTTAGTGTACTCCAATCAACAGCCCCTACAACCACAAAAAGGAATGGAGTCATTAGCACTTATGGTTTGTAAATGGCACCCAGAATGATGTTGCACGAAGCACAATTTCACATCATTCTTGGTCCATTTGTGTGAAAACAAGGTCCAATCAGGCTGGAACGTTACAAGGAGGTAGAATCTATTGAGTTGTAAGTGATCTGAATGTTTCATGATGATCACACTTTCCTATAAGGGGTCAAACCATGTCCCAAAGGTCACCGGATCTGGTGTCAATTTAAAGAAGTAGTCCAGTTACACATTTGTGGGCTTATAACTTGGCTTCTGCATGTCCTAGAGAGATCAGGTTTGTTTTAGTGTACTCCAATCAACAGCCCCTACAACCAAAAAAAGGAATGGAGTCATTAGCACTTATGTTTTTTAAATGGCACCCAGAATTATGTTGCACGAAGCACAATTTCACATCATTCTGGGTTCATTTGTGTGAAAACAAGGTCCAATCCGGCTGAAACGTTACAGGAAGGTAGAATCTATTGAGTTGTAAGTGATCTGAACGTTTCATGATGATAGCACTTTCCTAAGGGGGTCAAACCATGTCCCAAAGGTCACCGGATCTGGTGTCAATTTAAAGAAGTAGTCCAGTTCCACCTTTGTGGGCTTATAACTTGGCTTCTGAATGTCCTAGAGAGATCAGGTTTGTTTTAGTGTACTCAAATCAACAGCCCCCACAACCACAAAAAGGAATGGAGTCATTAGCACTTATGGTTTTTAAAT
Source organism: Nothobranchius furzeri (assembly GCF_043380555.1). NCBI lineage: Eukaryota > Metazoa > Chordata > Actinopteri > Cyprinodontiformes > Nothobranchiidae > Nothobranchius > Nothobranchius furzeri. The sequence continues at coordinate 15,948,640 of NC_091750.1, forward strand.
GGCACCCAGAATTATGTTGCACGAAGCACAATTTCACATCATTCTGGGTTCATTTGTGTGAAAACAAGGTCCAATCAGGCAGAAACGTTACAGGAAGGTAGAATCTATTGAGTTGTAAGTGATCTGAATGTTTCATGATGATAGCACTTTCCTAAGGGGGTCAAACCATGTCCCAAAGGTCACCGGATCTGTTGTCAATTTAAAGAAGTAGTCCAGTTACACCTTTGTGGGCTTATAACTTGGCTTCTGAATATCCTAGAGAGGTCAGGTTTGTTTTAGAGTACTCCAATTAACAGCCCCCACTACCACAAAAAGGAATGGAGTCATTAGCACTTATGGTTTTTAAATGGCACCCAGAATTATGTTGCACGAAGCACAATTTCACATCATTCTGGGTCCATTTGTGTGAAAACAAGGTCCAATCAGGATGAAACGTTACAAGAAGGTAGAATCTACTGAGTTGTAAGTGATCTGAACGTTTCATGATGATCGCACATTCCTATAGGGGGTACGACCATGTCCCAAAGGTCACCGGGCCTGGTGTCGCTTTAAAGAAGTAGTCCAGTTACACCTTTGTGGGCTTATAACTTGGCTTCTGAATGTCCTAGAGAGATCAGGTTTGTTTTAGTGTACTCCAATCAACAGCCCCTACAACCACAAAAAGGAATGGAGTCATTAGCACTTATGGTTTTTAAATGGCACCCAGAATTATGTTGCACGAAGCACAATTTCACATCATTCTTGGTCCATTTGTGTGAAAACAAGGTCCAATCAGGCTGAAACGTTACAAGAAGGTAGAATCTATTGAATTGTAAGTGATCTGAACGTTTCATTATGATCGCACATTCCTATAGGGGGTCAAACCATGTCCCAAAGGTCACCAGGCCTGGTGTCACTTTAAAGAAGTAGTCCAGTTACACATTTGTGGGCTTATAACTTGGCTTCTGAATATCCTAGAGAGGTCAGGTTTGTTTTAGAGTACTCCAATTAACAGCCCCTACAACCACAAAAAGGAATGGAGCCATTAGCACTTATGGTTTTTTAATGGCACCCAGAATTATGTTGCACGAAGCACAATTTCACATCATTCTGGGTCCATTTGTGTGAAAACAAGGTCCAATCGGGCTGAAACGTTACAAGAAGGTAGAATATATTGAGTTGTAAGTGATCTGAACGTTTCATGATGATCGCACATTCCTATAGGGGGTAAAACCATGTCCCAAAGGTCACCAGGCTTTGTGTAACTTTAAAGAAGTAGTCCAGTTACACATTTGTGGGCTTATAACTTGGCTTCTGCATGTCCTAGAGAGATCAGGTTTGTTTTAGTGTACTCCAATCAACAGCCCCTACAACCACAAAAAGGAATGGAGTCATTAGCACTTATGGTTCTTAAATGGCACCCAGAATTATGTTGCACGAAGCACAATTTCACATCATTCTGGGTTCATTTGTGTGAAAACAAGGTCCAATCAGGCTGAAACGTTACAGGAAGGTAGAATCTATTGAGTTGTAAGTGATCTGAACGTTTCATGATGATAGCACTTTCCTAAGGGGGTCAAACCATGTCCCAAAGGTCACCGGATCTGGTGTCAATTTAAAGAAGTAGTCCAGTTCCACTTTTGTGGGCTTATAACTTGGCTTCTGAATGTCCTAGAGAGATCAGGTTTGTTTTAGTGTACTCTAATCAACAGCCCCTACAACCACAAAAAGGAATGGAGTCATTAGCACTTGTGGTTTTTAAATGGCACCCAGAATTATGTTGCACGAAGCACAATTTCACATCATTCTGGGTTCATTTGTGTGAAAACAAGGTCCAATCAGGCAGAAACGTTACAGGAAGGTAGAATCTATTGAGTTGTAAGTGATCTGAACGTTTCATGATGATAGCACTTTCCTAAGGGGGTCAAACCATGTCCCAAAGGTCACCGGATCTGGTGTCAATTTAAAGAAGTAGTCCAGTTACACCTTTGTGGGCTTATAACTTGGCTTCTGAATATCCTAGAGAGGTCAGGTTTGTTTTAGAGTACTCCAAATTAACAGCCCCCACTACCACAAAAAGGAATGGAGTCATTAGCACTTATGGTTTTTAAATGGCACCCAGAATTATGTTGCACGAAGCACAATTTCACATCATTCTGGGTCCATTTGTGTGAAAACAAGGTCCAATCAGGATGAAACATTACAAGAAGGTAGAATCTATTGAGTTGTAAGTGATCTGAACGTTTCATTATGATCGCACATTCCTATAGGGGGTCAAACCATGTCCCAAAGGTCACCAGGCCTGGTGTCACTTTAAAGAAGTAGTCCAGTTACACATTTGTGGGCTTATAACTTGGCTTCTGAATGTCCTAGAGAGATCAGGTTTGTTTTAGTGTACTCCAATCAACAGCCCCTACAACCACAAAAAGGAATGGAGTCATTAGCGCTTATGGTTTTTAAATGGCACCTAGAATTATGTTGCACGAAGCACAATTTCACATCATTCTGGGTTCATTTGTGTGAAAACAAGGTCCAATCAGGCTGAAACGGTACAAGAAGGTAGAATCTATTGAGTTGTAAGTGATCTGAACGTTTCATGATGATCACACATTCCTATAGGGGGTCAAACCATGTCCCATAGGTCACCGGGCCTGGAGTCACTTTAAAGAAGTAGTCCAGTTACACCTTTGTGGGCTTATAACTTGGCTTCTGAATGTCCTAGAGAGATCAGGTTTGTTTTAATGTACTTCAATCAACAGCCCCTACACCCTCAAAAAGGAATGGAGTCATTAGCACTTATGGTTTTTAAATGGCACCCAGAATTATGTTGCACAAAGCACAATTTCACATCATTCTGGGTTCATTTGTGTGAAAACAAGGTCCAATCAGGCTGAAACGTTACAGGAAGGTAGAATATATTGAGTTGTAAGTGATCTGAACGTTTCATGATGATCGCACATTCCTATCTGGGGTCAAACCATGTCCCAAAGGTCACCGGGCCTGGTGTCACTTTAAAGAAGTAGTCCAGTTACAGATTTGTGGGCTTATAACTTGGCTTCTGAATGTCCTAGAGAGATCAGGTTTGTTTTAGTGTACTCCAATCAACAGCCCCTACAACCACAAAAAGGAATGGAGTCATTAGCGCTTATGGTTTTTAAATGGCACCTAGAATTATGTTGCACGAAGCACAATTTCACATCATTCTGGGTTCATTTGTGTGAAAACAAGGTCCAATCAGGCTGAAACGGTACAAGAAGGTAGAATCTATTGAGTTGTAAGTGATCTGAACGTTTCATGATGATCACACATTCCTATAGGGGGTCAAACCATGTCCCATAGGTCACCGGGCCTGGAGTCACTTTAAAGAAGTAGTCCAGTTACACCTTTGTGGGCTTATAACTTGGCTTCTGAATGTCCTAGAGAGATCAGGTTTGTTTTAATGTACTTCAATCAACAGCCCCTACACCCTCAAAAAGGAATGGAGTCATTAGCACTTATGGTTTTTAAATGGCACCCAGAATTATGTTGCACAAAGCACAATTTCACATCATTCTGGGTTCATTTGTGTGAAAACAAGGTCCAATCAGGCTGAAACGTTACAGGAAGGTAGAATATATTGAGTTGTAAGTGATCTGAACGTTTCATGATGATCGCACATTCCTATCTGGGGTCAAACCATGTCCCAAAGGTCACCGGGCCTGGTGTCACTTTAAAGAAGTAGTCCAGTTACACATTTGTGGGCTTATAACTTGGCTTCTGAATGTCCTAGAGAGATCAGGTTTGTTTTAGTGTACTCCAATCAACAGCCCCTACAACCACAAAAAGGAATGGAGTCATTATCACTTATGGTTTGTAAATAGCACCCAGAATTATTTTGCACGAAGCACAATTTCACATCATTCTGGGTCCATTTGTGTGAAAACAAGGTCCAATCAGGCTGAAACGTTACAAGAAGGTAGAATCTATTGAGTTGTAAGTGATCTGAAGGTTTCATGATGATCGAACATTCCTATAGGGGGTAAAACCATGTCCCAAAGGTCACCAGGCTTTGTGTCACTTTAAAGAAGTAGTCCAGTTACACATTTGTGGGCTTATAACTTGGCTTCTGCATGTCCTAGAGAGATCAGGTTTGTTTTAGTGTACTCCAATCAACAGCCCCTACAACCACAAAAAGGAATGGAGTCATTAGCACTTATGGTTTTTAAATGGCACCCAGAATTATGTTGCACGAAGCACAATTTCACATCATTCTTGGTCCATTTGTGTGAAAACAAGGTCCAATCAAGCTGAAACGTTACAAGAAGGTAGAATCTATTGAATTGTAAGTGATCTGAACGTTTCATTATGATCGCACATTCCTATAGGGGGTCAAACCATGTCCCAAAGGTCACCAGGCCTGGTGTCACTTTAAAGAAGTAGTCCAGTTACACATTTGTGGGCTTATAACTTGGCTTCTGAATATCCTAGAGAGGTCATGTTTGTTTTAGAGTACTCCAATTAACAGCCCCTACAACCACAAAAAGGAATGGAGCCATTAGCACTTATGGTTTTTTAATGGCACCCAGAATTATGTTGCACGAAGCACAATTTCACATCATTCTGGGTCCATTTGTGTGAAAACAAGGTCCAATCGGGCTGAAACGTTACAAGACGGTAGAATCTATTGAGTTGTAAGTGATCTGAATGTTTCATGATGATCGCACATTCCTATAAGGGGTCAAACCATGTCCCAAAGGTCACCGGATCTGGTGTCAATTTAAAGAGGTAGTCCAGTTACACATTTGTGGGCTTATAACTTGGCTTCTGAATGTCCTAGAGAGATTAGATTTGTTTTAGTGTACTCCAATCAACAGCCCCTACAACCACAAAAAGGAATGGAGTCATTAGCACTTATGGTTTGTAAATGGCACCCAGAATTATGTTGCACGAAGCACAATTTCGGATCATTCTGGGTTCATTTGTGTGAAAACAAGGTCCAATCAGGCTGAAACGTTACAGAAAGGTAGAATCTATTGAGTTGTAAGTGATCTGAACGTTTCATGATGATAGCACTTTCCTAAGGGGGTCAAACCATGTCCCAAAGCTCACCGGATCTGGTGTCAATTTAAAGAAGTAGTCCAGTTACACATTTGTGGGCTTATAACTTAGCTTCTGGATGTCTTAGAGAGATCAGGTTTGTTTTAGTGTACTCCAATCAACAGCCCCTACAACCACAAAAAGGATTGGAGTCATTAGCACTTATGGTTTTTAAATGGCACCCAGAATTATGTTGCACGAAGCACAATTTCACATCATTCTGGGTTCATTTGTGTGAAAACAAGGTCCAATCAGGCTGAAACATTACAGGAAGGTAGAATCTATTGAGTTGTAAGTGATCTGAACGTTTCATGATGATAGCACTTTCCTAAGGGGGTCAAACTATGTCCCAAAGGTCACCGGATCTGGTGTCAATTTAAAGAAGTAGTCCAGTTCCACATTTGTGGGCTTATAACGTGGCTTCTGAATATCCTAGAGAGATCAGGTTTGTTTTAGTGTACTCCAATCTACAGCCCCTACAACCACAAAAAGGAATGGAGTCATTAGCGCTTATGGTTTTTAAATGGCACCCAGAATTATGTTGCACGAAGCACAATTTCACATCATTCTGGGTTCATTTGTGTGAAAACAAGGTCCAATCAGGCTGAAAAGTTACAAGAAGGTAGAATCTATTGAGTTGTAAGTGATCTGAACGTTTCATGATGATCACACATTCCTATAGGGGGTCAAACCATGTCCCATAGGTCACCGGGACTGGTGTCACTTTAAAGAAGTAGTCCAGTTACACATTTGTGGGCTTATAACTTGGCTTCTGAATGTCCTAGAGAGATCAGCTTTGTTTTAGTGTACTCCAATCAATAGCCCCTACAACCGCAAAAAGGAATGGAGTCATTAGCACTTATGGTTTGTAAATGGCACCCAGAATTATGTTGCACGAAGCACATTTTAACATCATTCTGGGTCCATTTGTGTGAAAACAAGGTCCAATCAGGCTGAAACGTTACAAGAAGGTAGAATCTATTGAGTTGTAAGTGATCTGAACGTTTCATGACGATCGCACATTCCTATAGGGGGTCAAACCATGTCCCAAAGGTCACCGGGCTTGGTGTCACTTTAAAGAAGAAATCCAGTTACACCTTTGTTGGCCTATAACTTTGCTTCTGAATATCCTAGAGAGGTCAGGTTTGTTTTAGAGTACTCCAATTAACAGCCCCTACAACCACAAAAAGGAATGGAGCCATTAGCACTTATGGTTTTTTAATGGCACCCAGAATTATGTTGCACGAAGCACAATTTCACATCATTCTGGGTCCATTTGTGTGAAAACAAGGTCCAATCGGGCTGAAACGTTACAAGAAGGTAGAATCTATTGAGTTGTAAGTGATCTGAACGTTTCATGATGATCGCACATTCCTATAGGGGGTAAAACCGTGTCCCAAAGGTCACCAGGCTTTGTGTCACTTTAAAGAAGTAGTCCAGTTACACATTTGTGGGCTTATAACTTGGCTTCTGAATGTCCTAGAGAGATCAGGTTTGTTTTAGTGTACTCCAATCAACAGCCCCTACAACCACAAAAAGGAATGGAGTCATTAGCACTTATGGTTTTTAAATGGCACCCAGAATTATGTTGCACGAAGCACAATTTCACATCATTCTTGGTCCATTTGTGTGAAAACAAGGTCCAATCAGGCTGAAACGTTACAAGAAGGTAGAATCTATTGAATTGTAAGTGATCTGAACGTTTCATTATGATCGCACATTCCTATAGGGGGTCAAACCATGTCCCAAAGGTCACCAGGCCTGGTGTCACTTTAAAGAAGTAGTCCAGTTACACATTTGTGGGCTTATAACTTGGCTTCTGAATATCCTAGAGAGGTCAGGTTTGTTTTAGAGTACTCCAATTAACAGCCCCTACAACCACAAAAAGGAATGGAGCCATTAGCACTTATGGTTTTTTAATGGCACCCAGAATTATGTTGCACGAAGCACAATTTCACATCATTCTGGGTCCATTTGTGTGAAAACAAGGTCCAATCGGGCTGAAACGTTACAAGAAGGTAGAATATATTGAGTTGTAAGTGATCTGAACGTTTCATGATGATCGCACATTCCTATAGGGGGTAAAACCATGTCCCAAAGGTCACCAGGCTTTGTGTAACTTTAAAGAAGTAGTCCAGTTACACATTTGTGGGCTTATAACTTGGCTTCTGCATGTCCTAGAGAGATCAGGTTTGTTTTAGTGTACTCCAATCAACAGCCCCTACAACCACAAAAAGGAATGGAGTCATTAGCACTTATGGTTTTTAAATGGCACCCAGAATTATGTTGCACGAAGCACAATTTCACATCATTCTGGGTTCATTTGTGTGAAAACAAGGTCCAATCAGGCTGAAACGTTACAGGAAGGTAGAATCTATTGAGTTGTAAGTGATCTGAACGTTTCATGATGATAGCACTTTCCTAAGGGGGTCAAACCATGTCCCAAAGGTCACCGGATCTGGTGTCAATTTAAAGAAGTAGTCCAGTTCCACTTTTGTGGGCTTATAACTTGGCTTCTGAATGTCCTAGAGAGATCAGGTTTGTTTTAGTGTACTCTAATCAACAGCCCCTACAACCACAAAAAGGAATGGAGTCATTAGCACTTATGGTTTTTAAATGGCACCCAGAATTATGTTGCACGAAGCACAATTTCACATCATTCTGGGTTCATTTGTGTGAAAACAAGGTCCAATCAGGCAGAAACGTTACAGGAAGGTAGAATCTATTGAGTTGTAAGTGATCTGAACGTTTCATGATGATAGCACTTTCCTAAGGGGGTCAAACCATGTCCCAAAGGTCACCGGATCTGGTGTCAATTTAAAGAAGTAGTCCAGTTACACCTTTGTGGGCTTATAACTTGGCTTCTGAATATCCTAGAGAGGTCAGGTTTGTTTTAGAGAACTCCAAATTAACAGCCCCCACTACCACAAAAAGGAATGGAGTCATTAGCACTTATGGTTTTTAAATGGCACCCAGAATTATGTTGCACGAAGCACAATTTCACATCATTCTGGGTCCATTTGTGTGAAAACAAGGTCCAATCAGGATGAAACATTACAAGAAGGTAGAATCTATTGAGTTGTAAGTGATCTGAACGTTTCATTATGATCGCACATTCCTATAGGGGGTCAAACCATGTCCCAAAGGTCACCAGGCCTGGTGTCACTTTAAAGAAGTAGTCCAGTTACACATTTGTGGGCTTATAACTTGGCTTCTGAATGTCCTAGAGAGATCAGGTTTGTTTTAGTGTACTCCAATCAACAGCCCCTACAACCACAAAAAGGAATGGAGTCATTAGCGCTTATGGTTTTTAAATGGCACCTAGAATTATGTTGCACGAAGCACAATTTCACATCATTCTGGGTTCATTTGTGTGAAAACAAGGTCCAATCAGGCTGAAACGGTACAAGAAGGTAGAATCTATTGAGTTGTAAGTGATCTGAACGTTTCATGATGATCACACATTCCTATAGGGGGTCAAACCATGTCCCATAGGTCACCGGGCCTGGAGTCACTTTAAAGAAGTAGTCCAGTTACACCTTTGTGGGCTTATAACTTGGCTTCTGAATGTCCTAGAGAGATCAGGTTTGTTTTAATGTACTTCAATCAACAGCCCCTACACCCTCAAAAAGGAATGGAGTCATTAGCACTTATGGTTTTTAAATGGCACCCAGAATTATGTTGCACAAAGCACAATTTCACATCATTCTGGGTTCATTTGTGTGAAAACAAGGTCCAATCAGGCTGAAACGTTACAGGAAGGTAGAATATATTGAGTTGTAAGTGATCTGAACGTTTCATGATGATCGCACATTCCTATCTGGGGTCAAACCATGTCCCAAAGGTCACCGGGCCTGGTGTCACTTTAAAGAAGTAGTCCAGTTACACATTTGTGGGCTTATAACTTGGCTTCTGAATGTCCTAGAGAGATCAGGTTTGTTTTAGTGTACTCCAATCAACAGCCCCTACAACCACAAAAAGGAATGGAGTCATTAGCGCTTATGGTTTTTAAATGGCACCTAGAATTATGTTGCACAAAGCACAATTTCACATCATTCTGGGTTCATTTGTGTGAAAACAAGGTCCAATCAGGCTGAAACGGTACAAGAAGGTAGAATCTATTGAGTTGTAAGTGATCTGAACGTTTCATGATGATCACACATTCCTATAGGGGGTCAAACCATGTCCCATAGGTCACCGGGCCTGGAGTCACTTTAAAGAAGTAGTCCAGTTACACCTTTGTGGGCTTATAACTTGGCTTCTGAATGTCCTAGAGAGATCAGGTTTGTTTTAATGTACTTCAATCAACAGCCCCTACACCCTCAAAAAGGAATGGAGTCATTAGCACTTATGGTTTTTAAATGGCACCCAGAATTATGTTGCACAAAGCACAATTTCACATCATTCTGGGTTCATTTGTGTGAAAACAAGGTCCAATCAGGCTGAAACGTTACAGGAAGGTAGAATATATTGAGTTGTAAGTGATCTGAACGTTTCATGATGATCGCACATTCCTATCTGGGGTCAAACCATGTCCCAAAGGTCACCGGGCCTGGTGTCACTTTAAAGAAGTAGTCCAGTTACACATTTGTGGGCTTATAACTTGGCTTCTGAATGTCCTAGAGAGATCAGGTTTGTTTTAGTGTACTCCAATCAACAGCCCCTACAACCACAAAAAGGAATGGAGTCATTATCACTTATGGTTTGTAAATGGCACCCAGAATTATTTTGCACGAAGCACAATTTCACATCATTCTGGGTCCATTTGTGTGAAAACAAGGTCCAATCAGGCTGAAACGTTACAAGAAGGTAGAATCTATTGAGTTGCAAGTGATCTGAAGGTTTCATGATGATCGAACATTCCTATAGGGGGTAAAACCATGTCCCAAAGGTCACCAGGCTTTGTGTCAATTTAAAGAAGTAGTCCAGTTCCACCTTTGTGGGCTTATAACTTGGCTTCTGAATGTCCTAGAGAGATCAGGTTTGTTTTAGTGTACTCCAATCAACAGCCCCTACAACCACAAAAAGGAATGGAGTCATTAGCACTTATGGTTTTTAAATGGCACCCAGAATTATGTTGCACGAAGCACAATTTCACATCATTCTTGGTCCATTTGTGTGAAAACAAGGTCCAATCAAGCTGAAACGTTACAAGAAGGTAGAATCTATTGAATTGTAAGTGATCTGAACGTTTCATTATGATCGCACATTCCTATAGGGGGTCAAACCATGTCCCAAAGGTCACCAGGCCTGGTGTCACTTTAAAGAAGTAGTCCAGTTACACATTTGTGGGCTTATAACTTGGCTTCTGAATATCCTAGAGAGGTCATGTTTGTTTTAGAGTACTCCAATTAACAGCCCCTACAACCACAAAAAGGAATGGAGCCATTAGCACTTATGGTTTTTTAATGGCACCCAGAATTATGTTGCACGAAGCACAATTTCACATCATTCTGGGTCCATTTGTGTGAAAACAAGGTCCAATCGGGCTGAAACGTTACAAGACGGTAGAATCTATTGAGTTGTAAGTGATCTGAATGTTTCATGATGATCGCACATTCCTATAAGGGGTCAAACCATGTCCCAAAGGTCACCGGATCTGGTGTCAATTTAAAGAGGTAGTCCAGTTACACATTTGTGGGCTTATAACTTGGCTTCTGAATGTCCTAGAGAGATTAGATTTGTTTTAGTGTACTCCAATCAACAGCCCCTACAACCACAAAAAGGAATGGAGTCATTAGCACTTATGGTTTGTAAATGGCACCCAGAATTATGTTGCACGAAGCACAATTTCGGATCATTCTGGGTTCATTTGTGTGAAAACAAGGTCCAATCAGGCTGAAACGTTACAGAAAGGTAGAATCTATTGAGTTGTAAGTGATCTGAACGTTTCATGATGATAGCACTTTCCTAAGGGGGTCAAACCATGTCCCAAAGCTCACCGGATCTGGTGTCAATTTAAAGAAGTAGTCCAGTTACACATTTGTGGGCTTATAACTTAGCTTCTGGATGTCTTAGAGAGATCAGGTTTGTTTTAGTGTACTCCAATCAACAGCCCCTACAACCACAAAAAGGATTGGAGTCATTAGCACTTATGGTTTTTAAATGGCACCCAGAATTATGTTGCACGAAGCACAATTTCACATCATTCTGGGTTCATTTGTGTGAAAACAAGGTCCAATCAGGCTGAAACATTACAGGAAGGTAGAATCTATTGAGTTGTAAGTGATCTGAACGTTTCATGATGATAGCACTTTCCTAAGGGGGTCAAACTATGTCCCAAAGGTCACCGGATCTGGTGTCAATTTAAAGAAGTAGTCCAGTTCCACATTTGTGGGCTTATAACGTGGCTTCTGAATATCCTAGAGAGATCAGGTTTGTTTTAGTGTACTCCAATCTACAGCCCCTACAACCACAAAAAGGAATGGAGTCATTAGCGCTTATGGTTTTTAAATGGCACCCAGAATTATGTTGCACGAAGCACAATTTCACATCATTCTGGGTTCATTTGTGTGAAAACAAGGTCCAATCAGGCTGAAACGTTACAAGAAGGTAGAATCTATTGAGTTGTAAGTGATCTGAACGTTTCATGATGATCACACATTCCTATAGGGGGTCAAACCATGTCCCATAGGTCACCGGGACTGGTGTCACTTTAAAGAAGTAGTCCAGTTACACATTTGTGGGCTTATAACTTGGCTTCTGAATGTCCTAGAGAGATCAGCTTTGTTTTAGTGTACTCCAATCAACAGCCCCTACAACCGCAAAAAGGAATGGAGTCATTAGCAATTATGGTTTGTAAATGGCACCCAGAATTATGTTGCACGAAGCACATTTTAACATCATTCTGGGTCCATTTGTGTGAAAACAAGGTCCAATCAGGCTGAAACGTTACAAGAAGGTAGAATCTATTGAGTTGTAAGTGATCTGAACGTTTCATGACGATCGCACATTCCTATAGGGGGTCAAACCATGTCCCAAAGGTCACCGGGCTTGGTGTCACTTTAAAGAAGAAATCCAGTTACACCTTTGTTGGCCTATAACTTTGCTTCTGAATATCCTAGAGAGGTCAGGTTTGTTTTAGAGTACTCCAATTAACAGCCCCTACAACCACAAAAAGGAATGGAGCCATTAGCACTTATGGTTTTTTAATGGCACCCAGAATTATGTTGCACGAAGCACAATTTCACATCATTCTGGGTCCATTTGTGTGAAAACAAGGTCCAATCGGGCTGAAACGTTACAAGAAGGTAGAATCTATTGAGTTGTAAGTGATCTGAACGTTTCATGATGATCGCACATTCTTATAGGGGGTAAAACCGTGTCCCAAAGGTCACCAGGCTTTGTGTCACTTTAAAGAAGTAGTCCAGTTACACATTTGTGGGCTTATAACTTGGCTTCTGAATGTCCTAGAGAGATCAGGTTTGTTTTAGTGTACTCCAATCAACAGCCCCTACAACCACAAAAAGGAATGGAGTCATTAGCACTTATGGTTTGTAAATGGCACCCAGAATGATGTTGCACGAAGCACAATTTCACATCATTCTTGGTCCATTTGTGTGAAAACAAGGTCCAATCAGGCTGGAACGTTACAAGAAGGTAGAATCTATTGAGTTGTAAGTGATCTGAATGTTTCATGATGATCACACTTTCCTGTAAGGGGTAAAACCATGTCCCAAAGGTCACCGGATCTGGTGTCAATTTAAAGAAGTAGTCCAGTTACACATTTGTGGGCTTATAACTTGGCTTCTGCATGTCCTAGAGAGATCAGGTTTGTTTTAGTGTACTCCAATCAACAGCCCCTACAACCACAAAAAAGAATGGAGTCATTAGCACTTATGTTTTTTAAATGGCACCCAGAATTATGTTGCACGAAGCACAATTTCACATCATTCTGGGTTCATTTGTGTGAAAACAAGGTCCAATCAGGCTGAAATGTTACAAGAAGGTAGAATCTATTGAGTTGTAAGTGATCTGAACGTTTCATGATGATAGCACTTTCCTAAGGGGGTCAAACCATGTCCCAAAGGTCACCGGATCTGGTGTCAATTTAAAGAAGTAGTCCAGTTCCACCTTTGTGGGCTTATAACTTGGCTTCTGAATGTCCTAGAGAGATCAGGTTTGTTTTAGTGTACTCTAATCAACAGCCCCTACAACCACAAAAAGGAATGGAGTCATTAGCACTTATGGTTTTTAAATGGCACCCAGAATTATGTTGCACGAAGCACAATTTCACATCATTCTGGGTTCATTTGTGTGAAAACAAGGTCCAATCAGGCAGAAACGTTACAGGAAGGTAGAATATATTGAGTTGTAAGTGATCTGAACGTTTCATGATGATAGCACTTTCCTAAGGGGGTCAAACCATGTCCCAAAGGTCACCGGATCTGGTGTCAATTTAAAGAAGTAGTCCAGTTACACCTTTGTGGGCTTATAACTTGGCTTCTGAATATCCTAGAGAGGTCAGGTTTGTTTTAGAGTACTCCAATTAACAGCCCCCACTACCACAAAAAGGAATGGAGTCATTAGCACTTATGGTTTTTAAATGGCACCCAGAATTATGTTGCACGAAGCACAATTTCACATCATTCTGGGTCCATTTGTGTGAAAACAAGGTCCAATCAGGATGAAACGTTACAAGAAGGTAGAATCTACTGAGTTGTAAGTGATCTGAACGTTTCATGATGATCGCACATTCCTATAGGGGGTACGACCATGTCCCAAAGGTCACCGGGCCTGGTGTCGCTTTAAAGAAGTAGTCCAGTTACACCTTTGTGGGCTTATAACTTGGCTTCTGAATGTCCTAGAGAGATCAGGTTTGTTTTAGTGTACTCCAATCAACAGCCCCTACAACCACAAAAAGGAATGGGGTCATTAGCACTTATGGTTTTTAAATGGCACCCAGAATTATGTTGCACGAAGCACATTTTCACATCATTCTGGGTCCATTTGTGTGAAAACAAGGTCCAATCAGGCTGAAACATTACAAGAAGGTAGAATCTATTGAATTGTAAGTGATCTGAACGTTTCATTATGATCGCACATTCCTATAGGGGGTCAAACCATGTCCCAAAGGTCACCAGGCCTGGTGTCACTTTAAAGAAGTAGTCCAGTTACACATTTGTGGGCTTATAACTTGGCTTCTGAATATCCTAGAGAGGTCAGGTTTGTTTTAGAGTACTCCAATTAACAGCCCCTACAACCACAAAAAGGAATGGAGCCATTAGCACTTATGGTTTTTTAATGGCACCCAGAATTATGTTGCACGAAGCACAATTTCACATCATTCTGGGTTCATTTGTGTGAAAACAAGGTCCAATCAGGCTGAAACGTTACAGGAAGGTAGAATCTATTGAGTTGTAAGTGATCTGAACGTTTCATGATGATAGCACTTTCCTAAGGGGGTCAAACCATGTCCCAAAGGTCACCGGATCTGGTGTCAATTTAAAGAAGTAGTCCAGTTCCACCTTTGTGGGCTTATAACTTGGCTTCTGAATGTCCTAGAGAGATCAGGTTTGTTTTAGTGTACTCTAATCAACAGCCCCTACAACCACAAAAAGGAATGGAGTCATTAGCACTTATGGTTTTTAAATGGCACCCAGAATTATGTTGCACGAAGCACAATTTCACATCATTCTGGGTTCATTTGTGTGAAAACAAGGTCCAATCAGGCAGAAACGTTACAGGAAGGCAGAATCTATTGAGTTGTAAGTGATCTGAACGTTTCATGATGATAGCACTTTCCTAAGGGGGTCAAACCATGTCCCAAAGGTCACCGGATCTGGTGTCAATTTAAAGAAGTAGTCCAGTTACACCTTTGTGGGCTTATAACTTGGCTTCTGAATATCCTAGAGAGGTCAGGTTTGTTTTAGAGTACTCCAATTAACAGCCCCCACTACCACAAAAAGGAATGGAGTCATTAGCACTTATGGTTTTTAAATGGCACCCAGAATTATGTTGCACGAAGCACAATTTCACATCATTCTGGGTCCATTTGTGTGAAAACAAGGTCCAATCAGGATGAAACGTTACAAGAAGGTAGAATCTACTGAGTTGTAAGTGATCTGAACGTTTCATGATGATCGCACATTCCTATAGGGGGTACCACCATGTCCCAAAGGTCACCGGGCCTGGTGTCGCTTTAAAGAAGTAGTCCAGTTACACCTTTGTGGGCTTATAACTTGGCTTCTGAATGTCCTAGAGAGATCAGGTTTGTTTTAGTGTACTCCAATCAACAGCCCCTACAACCACAAAAAGGAATGGAGTTATTAGCACTTATGGTTTTGAAATTGCACCCAGAATTATGTTGCACGAAGCACAATTTCACATCATTCTTGGTCCATTTGTGTGAAAACAAGGTCCAATCAGGCTGAAACATTACAAGAAGGTAGAATCTATTGAATTGTAAGTGATCTGAACGTTTCATTATGATCGCACATTCCTACAGGGGGTCAAACCATGTCCCAAAGGTCACCAGGCCTGGTGTCACTTTAAAGAAGTAGTCCAGTTACACATTTGTGTGCTTATAACTTGGCTTCTGAATGTCCTAGAGAGATCAGGTTTGTTTTAGTGTACTCCAATCAACAGCCCCTACAACCACAAAAAGGAATGGAGTCATTAGCGCTTATGGTTTTTAAATGGCACCTAGAATTATGTTGCAAGAAGCACAATTTCACATCATTCTGGGTTCATTTGTGTGAAAACAAGGTCCAATCAGGCTGAAACGTTACAAGACGGTAGAATCTATTGAGTTGTAAGTGATCTGAATGTTTCATGATGATCGCACATTCCTATAAGGGGTCAAACCATGTCCCAAAGGTCACCGGATCTGGTGTCAATTTAAAGAGGTAGTCCAGTTACACATTTGTGGGCTTATAACTTGGCTTCTGAATGTCCTAGAGAGATCAGATTTGTTTTAGTTTACTCCAATCAACAGCCCCTACAACCACAAAAAGGAATGGAGTCATTAGCACTTATGGTTTGTAAATGGCACCCAGAATTATGTTGCACGAAGCACAATTTCGGATCATTCTGGGTTCATTTGTGTGAAAACAAGGTCCAATCATGCTGAAACGTTACAGGAAGGTAGAATCTATTGAGTTGTAAGTGATCTGAACGTTTCATGATGATAGCACTTTCCTAAGGGGGTCAAACCATGTCCCAAAGGTCACCGAATCTGGTGTCAATTTAAAGAAGTAGTCCAGTTACACATTTGTGGGCTTATAACTTAGCTTCTGGATGTCTTAGAGAGATCAGGTTTGTTTTAGTGTACTCCAATCAACAGCCCCTACAACCACAAAAAGGACTGGAGTCATTAGCACTTATGGTTTTTAAATGGCACCCAGAATTATGTTGCACGAAGCACAATTTCACATCATTCTGGGTTCATTTGTGTGAAAACAAGGTCCAATCAGGCTGAAACATTACAGGAAGGTAGAATCTATTGAGTTGTAAGTGATCTGAACGTTTCATGATGATAGCACTTTCCTAAGGGGGTCAAACCATGTCCCAAAGGTCACCGGATCTGGTGTCAATTTAAAGAAGTAGTCCAGTTCCAAATTTGTGGGCTTATAACGTGGCTTCTGAATATCCTAGAGAGATCAGGTTTGTTTTAGTGTACTCCAATCAACAGCCCCTACAACCACAAAAAGGAATGGAGTCATTAGCGCTTATGGTTTTTAAATGGCACCCAGAATTATGTTGCACGAAGCACAATTTCACATCATTCTGGGTTCATTTGTGTGAAAACAAGGTCCAATCAGGCTGAAACGTTACAAGAAGGTAGAATCTATTGAGTTGTAAGTGATCTGAACGTTTCATGATGATCACACATTCCTATAGGGGGTCAAACCATGTCCCATAGGTCACCGGGACTGGTGTCACTTTAAAGAAGTAGTCCAGTTACACATTTGTGGGCTTATAACTTGGCTTCTGAATGTCCTAGAGAAATCAGCTTTGTTTTAGTGTACTCCAATCAACAGCCCCTACAACCGCAAAAAGGAATGGAGTCATTAGCACTTATGGTTTGTAAATGGCACCCAGAATTATGTTGCACGAAGCACATTTTCACATCATTCTGGGTCCATTTGTGTGAAAACAAGGTCCAATCAGGCTGAAACGTTACAAGAAGGTCGAATCTATTGAGTTGTAAGTGATCTGAACGTTTCATGACGATCACACATTCCTATAGGGGGTCAAACCATGTCCCAAAGGTCACCGGGCTTGGTGTCACTTTAAAGAAGAAATCCAGTTACACCTTTGTTGGCTTATAACTTGGCTTCTGAATATCGTAGAGAGGTCAGGTTTGTTTTAGAGTACTCCAATTAACAGCCCCTACAACCACAAAAAGGAATGGAGCCAATAGCACGTATGGTTTTTTAATGGCACCCAGAATTATGTTGCACGGAGCACAATTTCACATCATTCTGGGTCCATTTGTGTGAAAACAAGGTCCAATCGGGCTGAAACGTTACAAGAAGGTAGAATCTATTGAGTTGTAAGTTATCTGAACGTTTCATGATGATCGCACATTCTTATAGGGGGTAAAACCATGTCCCAAAGGTCACCAGGCTTTGTGTCACTTTAAAGAAGTAGTCCAGTTACACATTTGTGGGCTTATAACTTGGCTTCTGAATGTCCTAGAGAGATCAGGTTTGTTTTAGTGTACTCCAATCAACAGCCCCTACAACCACAAAAAGGAATGGAGTCATTAGCACTTATGGTTTGTAAATGGCACCCAGAATGATGTTGCACGAAGCACAATTTCACATCATTCTTGGTCCATTTGTGTGAAAACAAGGTCCAATCAGGCTGGAACGTTACTAGAAGGTAGAATCTATTGAGTTGTAAGTGATCTGAATGTTTCATGATGATCACACTTTCCTATAAGGGGTCAAACCATGTCCCAAAGGTCACCGGATCTGGTGTCAATTTAAAGAAGTAGTCCAGTTACACATTTGTGGGCTTATAACTTGGCTTCTGCATGTCCTAGAGAGATCAGGTTTGTTTTAGTGTACTCCAATCAACAGCCCCTACAACCGCAAAAAGGAATGGAGTCATTAGCACTTATGTTTTTTAAATGGCACCCAGAATTATGTTGCACGAAGCACAATTTCACATCATTCTGGGTTCATTTGAGTGAAAACAAGGTCCAATCAGGCTGAAATGTTACAGGAAGGTAGAATCTATTGACTTGTAAGTGATCTGAACGTTTCATGATGATAGCACTTTCCTAAGGGGGTCAAACCATGTCCCAAAGGTCACCGGATCTGGTGTCAATTTAAAGAAGTAGTCCAGTTCCACCTTTGTGGGCTTATAACTTGCCTTCTGAATGTCCTAGAGAGATCAGGTTTGTTTTAGTGTACTCTAATCGACAGCCCCTACAACCACAAAAAGGAATGGAGTCATTAGCACTCATGGTTTTTAAATGGCACCCAGAATTATGTTGCACGAAGCACAATTTCACATCATTCTGGGTTCATTTGTGTGAAAACAAGGTCCAATCAGGCAGAAACGTTACAGGAAGGTAGAATCTATTGAGTTGTAAGTGATCTGAACGTTTCATGATGATAGCACTTTCCTAAGGGGGTCAAACCATGTCCCAAAGGTCACCGGATCTGGTGTCAATTTAAAGAAGTAGTCCAATTACACCTTTGTGGGCTTATAACTTGGCTTCTGAATATCCTAGAGAGGTCAGGTTTGTTTTAGAGTACTCCAATTAACAGCCCCCACTACCACAAAAAGGAATGGAGTCATTAGCACTTATGGTTTTTAAATGGCACCCAGAATTATGTTGCACGAAGCACAATTTCACATCATTCTGGGTCCATTTGTGTGAAAACAAGGTCCAATCAGAATGAAACGTTACAAGAAGGTAGAAACTACTGAGTTGTAAGTGATCTGAACGTTTCATGATGATCGCACATTCCTATAGGGGGTACGACCATGTCCCAAAGGTCACCGGGCCTGGTGTCGCTTTAAAGAAGTAGTCCAGTTACACCTTTGTGGGCTTATAACTTGGCTTCTGAATGTCCTAGAGAGATCAGGTTTGTTTTAATGTACTCCAATCAACAGCCCCTACAACCACAAAAAGGAATGGAGTCATTAGCACTTATGGTTTTTAAATGGCACCCAGAATTATGTTGCACGAAGCACAATTTCACTTCATTCTGGGTCCATTTGTGTGAAAACAAGGTCCAATCAGGCTGAAAAATTACAAGAAGGTAGAATCTATTGAATTGTAAGTGATCTGAACGTTTCATTATGATCGCACATTCCTATAGGGGGTCAAACCATGTCCCAAAGGTCACCAGGCCTGGTGTCACTTTAAAGAAGTAGTCCAGTTACACATTTGTGGGCTTATAACTTGGCTTCTGAATGTCCTAGAGAGATCAGGTTTGTTTTAGTGTACTCCAATCAACAGCCCCTACAACCACAAAAAGGAATGGAGTCATTAGCACTTATGGTTTTTAAATGGCACCCAGAATTATGTTGCACGAAGCACAATTTCACATCATTCTGGGTTCTTTTGTGTGAAAACAAGGTCCAATCAGGCTGAAACGTTACAGGAAGGTAGAATCTATTGAGTTGTAAGTGATCTGAACGTTTCATGATGATAGCACTTTCCTAAGGGGGTCAAACCATGTCCCAAAGGTCACCGGATCTGGTGTCAATCTAAAGAAGTAGTCCAGTTACATATTTGTAGGCTTATAACTTGGCTTCTGAATGTCCTAGAGAGATCAAGTTTTTTTTAGTGTACTCCAAAAAACAGCCCATACAACCACAAAAAGGAATGGAGTCATTAGCACTTATGGTTTTTAAATGGCACCCAGAATTATGTTGCACGAAGCACAATTTCACATCATTCTGGGTCCATTTGTGTGAAAACAAGGTCCAATCAGGCTGAAACGTTACAAGAAGGTAGAATCTATTGCGTTGTAAGTGATCTGAACGTTTCATGATGATCGCACATTCCTATAGGGGGTCAAACAATGTCCCAAAGGTCACCGGGCCTGGTGTCACTTTAAAGAAGTAGTCCAGTTACACATTTGTGGGGTTATAACTTGGCTTCTGAATGTCCTAGATAGGTCAGGTTTGTTTTAGTGTACTCCAATCAACAGCCCCTACAACCACAAAAAGGAATGGAGTCATTAGCACTTATGGTTTGTAAATGGCACCCCGAATTATGTTGCACAAAGCACAATTTCACATCATTCTGGGTCCATTTGTGTGAAAACAAGGTCCAATCAGGCTGAAACGTTACAAGAAGGTAGAATCTATTGAGTTGTAAGTGATCTGAACGTTTCATGATGATCGCACATTCCTATAGGGGGTAAAACCATGTCCCAAAGGTCACAGGGCCTGATGTCACTTTAAAGAAGTAGTCCAGTTACACATTTGTGGGCTTATAACTTGGCTTCTGAATGTCCTCGTTAGGTCAGGTTTGTTTTAGTGTACTCCAATAAACAGCCCCTACAACCACAAAAAGGAATGGAGTCATTAGCACGTATGGTTTTCAAATGGCACCCAGAATTATGTTGCACGAAGCACAATTTCACATCATTCTGGGTCCATTTGTGTGAAAACAAGGTCCAATCAGGCTGAAACGTTACAAGAAGGTAGAATCTATTGAGTTGTAAGTGATCTGAACGTTTCATGATGATAGCACTTTCCTAAGGGGGTCAAACCATGTCCCAAAGGTCACCGGATCCGATGTCAATTTGAAGAAGTAGTCCAGTTACACATTTGTGGGCTTATAACTTGGCTTCTGAATGTTCTAGAGAGGTCAGGTTTGTTTTAGAGTACTCCAATCATCAGCCCCTACAACCTCAAAAAGGAATGGAGTCATTAGCACTTATGGTTTTTAAATGGCACCGAGAATTATGTTGCACGAAGCACAATTTCACATCATTCTGGGTCCATTTGTGTTAAAACAAGGTCCAATCAGGCTGACACGTTAAAGGAAGGTAGAATCTATTGAGTTGTAAGTGATCTGAACGTTTCATGATGATAGCACTTTCCTAAGGGGGTCAAACTATGTCCCAAAGGTCACCGGATCTGGTGTCAATTTAAATTAGTCCAGTTACACATTTGTGGGCTTATAACTTGGCTTCTGAATGTCCTAGAGAGATCAAGTTTGTTTTAGTGTACTCCAATCAACAGCCCATACAACCACAAAAAGGAATTGAGTCATTAGCACTTATGGTTTGTAAATGGCACCCAGAATCATGTTGCACGAAGCACAATTTCACATCATTCTGGGTTCATTTGTGTGAAAACAAGGTCCAATCAGGCTGAAACATTACAGGAAGGTAGAATCTATTGAGTTGTAAGTGATCTGAACGTTTCATGATGATAGCACTTTCCTAAGGGGGTCAAACCATGTCCCAAAGGTCACCGGATCTGGTGTCAATTTAAAGAAGTAGTCCAGTTCCACATTTGTGGGCTTATAACGTGGCTTCTGAATATCCTAGAGAGATCAGGTTTGTTTTAGTGTACTCCAATCAACAGCCCCTACAACCACAAAAAGGAATGGAGTCATTAGCGCTTATGGTTTTTAAATGGCACCCAGAATTATGTTGCACAAAGCACAATTTCACATCATTCTGGGTTCATTTGTGTGAAAACAAGGTCCAATCAGGCTGAAACGTTACAAGAAGGTAGAATCTATTGAGTTGTAAGTGATCTGAACGTTTCATGATGATCACACATTCCTATAGGGGGTCAAACCATGTCCCAAAGGTCACCGGGCCTGGTGTCACTTTAAAGAAGTAGTCCAGTTACACATTTGTGGGCTTATAACTTGGCTTCTGAATGTCCTAGAGAGATCAGGTTTGTTTTAGTGTACTCCAATCAACAGCCCCTACAACCACAAAAAGAAATGGAGTCATTAGCACTTATGGTTTGTAAATGGCACCCAGAATGATGTTGCACGAAGCACAATTTCACATCATTCTGGGTCCATTTGTGTGAAAACAAGGTCCAATCAGGCTGAAACGTTACAAGAAGGTAGAATCTATTGAGTTGTAAGTGATCTGAATGTTTCATGATGATAGCACTTTCCTATAAGGGGTCAAACCATGTCCCAAAGGTCACCGGATCTGGTGTCAAGTTAAAGAAGTAGTCCAGTTACACATTTGTGGGCTTATAACTTGGCTTCTGCATGTCCTAGAGAGATCAGGTTTGTTTTAGTGTACTCTAATCAACAGCCCCTACAACCACAAAAAGGAATGGAGTCATTAGCACTTATGGTTTTTAAATGGCACCCAGAATTATGTTGCACAAAGCACAATTTCACATCATTCTGGGTTCATTTGTGTGAAAACAAGGTCCAATCAGGCTGAAACGTTACAGGAAGGTAGAATCTATTGAGTTGTAAGTGATCTGAACGTTTCATGATGATAGCACTTTCCTAAGGGGGTCAAACCATGTCCCAAAGGTCACCGGATCTGGTGTCAATTTAAAGAAGTGGTCCAGTTACACCTTTGTGGGCTTATAACTTAGCTTCTGAATGTCCTAGAGAGATCAGGTTTGTTTTAGTGTACTCTAATCAACAGCCCCTACAACCACAAAAAGGAATGGAGTCATTAGCACTTATGGTTTTTAAATGGCACCCAGAATTATGTTGCACGAAGCACAATTTCACATCATTCTGGGTTCATTTGTGTGAAAACAAGGTCCAATCAGGCAGAAACGTTACAGGAAGGTAGAATCTATTGAGTTGTAAGTGGTCTGAACGTTTCATGATGATAGCACTTTCCTAAGGGGGTCAAACCATGTCCCAAAGGTCACAGGATCTGGTGTCAATTTAAAGAAGTAGTCCAGTTACACCTTTGTGGGCTTATAACTTGGCTTCTGAATATCCTAGAGAGGTCAGGTTTGTTTTAGAGTACTCCAATTAACAGCCCCCATTACCACAAAAAGGAATGGAGTCATTAGCACTTATGGTTTTTAAATGGCACCCAGAATTATGTTGCACGAAGCACAATTTCACATCATTCTGGGTCCATTTGTGTGAAAACAAGGTCCAATCAGGATGAAACGTTACAAGAAGGTAGAATCTACTGAGTTGTAAGTGATCTGAACGTCTCATGATGATCGCACATTTCTATAGGGGGTAAAACCATGTCCCAAAGGTCACAGGGCCTGGTGTCACTTTAAAGAAGTAGTCCAGTTACACCTTTGTGGGCTTATAACTTCGCTTCTGAATGTCCTAGAGAGATCAGGTTTGTTTAAGTGTACTCCAATTAACAGCCCCTACAACCCCAAAAAGGAATGGAGTTATTAGCACTTATGGTTTTTAGATGGCACCCAGAATTATGTTGCACGAAGCACAATTTCACATCATTCTGGGTCCATTTGTGTGAAAACAAGGTCCAATCAGGCTGAAACATTACAAGAAGGTAGAATCTATTGAGTTGTAAGTGATCTGAACGTTTCATGATGATCGCACATTCCTATAGGGGGTCAAACCATGTCCCAAAGGTCACCAGGCCTGGTGTCACTTAAAAGAAGTAGTCCAGTTACACATTTGTGGGCTTATAACTTGGCTTCTGAATGTCCTAGAGAGATAAGGTTTGTTTTAGTGTTCTCCAATCAACAGCCCCTACAACCACAAAAAGGAATGGAGTCATTTGCACTTATGGTTTTTAAATGGCACCCAGAATTATGTTGCACGAAGCACAATTTCACATCATTCTGGGTTCATTTGTGTGAAAACAAGGTCCAATCAGGCTGAAACGTTACAGGAAGGTAGAATCTATGAGTTGTAAGTGATCTGAACGTTTCATGATTATAGCACTTTCTTAAGGGGGTCAAACCATGTCCCAAAGGTCACCGGATCTGGTGTCAATCTAAAGAAGTAGTCCAGTTACACATTTGTGGGCTTATAACTTGGCTTCTGAATGTCCTAGAGAGATCAAGTTTGTTTTAGTGTACTCCAAAAAACAGCCCATACAACCACAAAAAAGGAATGGAGTCATTAGCACTTATGGTTTTTAAATGGCACCCAGAATTATGTTGCACGAAGCACAATTTCACATCATTCTGGGTCCATTTGTGTGAAAACAAGGTCCAATCAGGCTGAAACGTTACAAGAAGGTAGAATCTATTGAGTTGTAAGTGATCTGAACGTTTCATGATGATCGCACATTCCTATAGGGGGTCAAACCATGTCCCAAAGGTCACCGGGCCTGGTGTCACTTTAAAGAAGTAGTCCAGATACACATTTGTGGGCTTATAACTTGGCTTCTGAATGTCCTAGAGAGATCAGGTTTGTTTTAGTGTACTCCAATTAACAGCCCCTATAACCACAAAAAGGAATGGAGTCATTAGCACGTATGGTTTTTAAATGGCACCCAGAATTATGTTTCACGAAGCACAATTTCACATCATACTGGGCCCATTTGTTTGAAAACAAGGTCCAATCAGGCTGAAACGTTACAAGAAGGTAGAATCTATTGAGTTGTAAGTGATCTGAACGTTTCATGATGATCACACATTCCTATAGGGGGTCAAACCATGTCCCAAAGGTCACCGGGCCTGGTGTCACTTTAAAGAAGTAGTCCAGTTACACATTTGTGGGCTTATAACTTGGCTTCTGAATGTCCTAGAGAGATCAGGTTTGTTTTAGTGTACTCCAATCAACAGCCCCTACAACCACAAAAAGGAATGGAGTCATTAGCACTTATGGTTTTTAAATGGCACCCAGAATTATGTTGCACGAAGCACAATTTCACATCATTCTGGGTTCATTTGTGTGAAAACAAGGTCCAATCAGGCAGAAACGTTACAGGAAGGTAGAATCTATTGAGTTGTAAGTGATCTGAACGTTTCATGATGATAGCACTTTCCTAAGGGGGTCAAACCATGTCCCAAAGGTCACAGGATCTGGTGTCAATTTAAAGAAGTAGTCCAGTTACACCTTTGTGGGCTTATAACTTGGCTTCTGAATATCCTAGAGAGGTCAGGTTTGTTTTAGAGTACTCCAATTAACAGCCCCCATTACCACAAAAAGGAATGGAGTCATTAGCACTTATGGTTTTTAAATGGCACCCAGAATTATGTTGCACGAAGCACAATTTCACATCATTCTGGGTCCATTTGTGTGAAAACAAGGTCCAATCAGGATGAAACGTTACAAGAAGGTAGAATCTACTGAGTTGTAAGTGATCTGAACGTCTCATGATGATCGCACATTTCTATAGGGGGTAAAACCATGTCCCAAAGGTCACAGGGCCTGGTGTCACTTTAAAGAAGTAGTCCAGTTACACCTTTGTGGGCTTATAACTTCGCTTCTGAATGTCCTAGAGAGATCAGGTTTGTTTAAGTGTACTCCAATTAACAGCCCCTACAACCCCAAAAAGGAATGGAGTTATTAGCACTTATGGTTTTTAGATGGCACCCAGAATTATGTTGCACGAAGCACAATTTCACATCATTCTGGGTCCATTTGTGTGAAAACAAGGTCCAATCAGGCTGAAACATTACAAGAAGGTAGAATCTATTGAGTTGTAAGTGATCTGAACGTTTCATGATGATCGCACATTCCTATAGGGGGTCAAACCATGTCCCAAAGGTCACCAGGCCTGGTGTCACTTAAAAGAAGTAGTCCAGTTACACATTTGTGGGCTTATAACTTGGCTTCTGAATGACCTAGAGAGATCAGGTTTGTTTTAGTGTACTCCAATCAACAGCCCCTACAACCACAAAAAGGAATGGAGTCATTAGCACTTATGGTTATTAAATGGCACGCAGAATTATGTTGCACGAAGCACAATTTCACATCATTCTGGGTTCATTTGTGTGAAAACAAGGTCCAATCAGGCTGAAACATTACAGGAAGGTAGAATCTATTGAGTTGTAAGTGATCTGAACGTTTCATGATGATAGCACTTTCCTAAGGGGGTCAAACCATGTCCCAAAGGTCACCAGATCTGGTGTCAATTTAAAGAAGTAGTCCAGTTACACATTTGTGGGCTTATAACTTGGCTTCTGAATGTCCTAGAGAGATAAGGTTTGTTTTAGTGTTCTCCAATCAACAGCCCCTACAACCACAAAAAGGAATGGAGTCATTTGCACTTATGGTTTTTAAATGGCACCCAGAATTATGTTGCACGAAGCACAATTTCACATCATTCTGGGTTCATTTGTGTGAAAACAAGGTCCAATCAGGCTGAAACGTTACAGGAAGGTAGAATCTATGAGTTGTAAGTGATCTGAACGTTTCATGATTATAGCACTTTCTTAAGGGGGTCAAACCATGTCCCAAAGGTCACCGGATCTGGTGTCAATCTAAAGAAGTAGTCCAGTTACACATTTGTGGGCTTATAACTTGGCTTCTGAATGTCCTAGAGAGATCAAGTTTGTTTTAGTGTACTCCAAAAAACAGCCCATACAACCACAAAAAAGGAATGGAGTCATTAGCACTTATGGTTTTTAAATGGCACCCAGAATTATGTTGCACGAAGCACAATTTCACATCATTCTGGGTCCATTTGTGTGAAAACAATGTCCAATCAGGCTGAAACGTTACAAGAAGGTAGAATCTATTGAGTTGTAAGTGATCTGAACGTTTCATGATGATCGCACATTCCTATAGGGGGTCAAACCATGTCCCAAAGGTCACCGGGCCTGGTGTCACTTTAAAGAAGTAGTCCAGATACACATTTGTGGGCTTATAACTTGGCTTCTGAATGTCCTAGAGAGATCAGGTTTGTTTTAGTGTACTCCAATTAACAGCCCCTATAACCACAAAAAGGAATGGAGTCATTAGCACGTATGGTTTTTAAATGGCACCCAGAATTATGTTTCACGAAGCACAATTTCACATCATACTGGGCCCATTTGTTTGAAAACAAGGTCCAATCAGGCTGAAACGTTACAAGAAGGTAGAATCTATTGAGTTGTAAGTGATCTGAACGTTTCATGATGATCACACATTCCTATAGGGGGTCAAACCATGTCCCAAAGGTCACCGGGCCTGGTGTCACTTTAAAGAAGTAGTCCAGTTACACATTTGTGGGCTTATAACTTGGCTTCTGAATGTCCTAGAGAGATCAGGTTTGTTTTAGTGTACTCCAATCAACAGCCCCTACAACCACAAAAAGAAATGGAGTCATTAGCACTTATGGTTTGTAAATGGCACCCAGAATGATGTTGCACGAAGCACAATTTCACATCATTCTGGGTCCATTTGTGTGAAAACAAGGTCCAATCAGGCTGAAACGTTACAAGAAGGTAGAATCTATTGAGTTGTAAGTGATCTGAATGTTTCATGATGATAGCACTTTCCTATAAGGGGTCAAACCATGTCCCAAAGGTCACCGGATCTGGTGTCAAGTCAAAGAAGTAGTCCAGTTACACATTTGTGGGCTTATAACTTGGCTTCTGCATGTCCTAGAGAGATCAGGTTTGTTTTAGTGTACTCCAATCAACAGCCGCTACAACCACAAAAAGGAATGGAGTCATTAGCACTTATGGTTTTTAAATGGCACCCAGAATTATGTTGCACAAAGCACAATTTCACATCATTATGGGTTCATTTGTGTGAAAACAAGGTCCAATCAGGCTGAAACGTTACAGGAAGGTAGAATCTATTGAGTTGTAAGTGATCTGAACGTTTCATGATGATAGCACTTTCCTAAGGGGGTCAAACCATGTCCCAAAGGTCACCGGATCTGGTGTCAATTTAAAGAAGTGGTCCAGTTACACCTTTGTGGGCTTATAACTTAGCTTCTGAATGTCCTAGAGAGATCAGGTTTGTTTTAGTGTACTCTAATCAACAGCCCCTACAACCACAAAAAGGAATGGAGTCATTAGCACTTATGGTTTTTAAATGGCACCCAGAATTATGTTGCACGAAGCACAATTTCACATCATTCTGGGTTCATTTGTGTGAAAACAAGGTCCAATAAGGCAGAAACGTTACAGGAAGGTAGAATATATTGAGTTGTAAGTGATCTGAACGTTTCATGATGATAGCACTTTCCTACGGGGGTCAAACCATGTCCCAAAGGTCACAGGATCTGGTGTCAATTTAAAGAAGTAGTCCAGTTACACCTTTGTGGGCTTATACCTTGGCTTCTGAATATCCTAGAGAGGTCAGGTTTGTTTTAGAGTACTCCAATTAACAGCCCCCATTACCACAAAAAGGAATGGAGTCATTAGCACTTATGGTTTTTAAATGGCACCCAGAATTATGTTGCACGAAGCACAATTTCACATCATTCTGGGTCCATTTGTGTGAAAACAAGGTCCAATCAGGATGAAACGTTACAAGAAGGTAGAATCTACTGAGTTGTAAGTGATCTGAACGTCTCATGATGATCGCACATTTCTATAGGGGGTAAAACCATGTCCCAAAGGTCACAGGGCCTGGTGTCACTTTAAAGAAGTAGTCCAGTTACACCTTTGTGGGCTTATAACTTCGCTTCTGAATGTCCTAGAGAGATCAGGTTTGTTTAAGTGTACTCCAATCAACAGCCCCTACAACCCCAAAAAGGAATGGAGTTATTAGCACTTATGGTTTTTAGATGGCACCCAGAATTATGTTGCACGAAGCACAATTTCACATCATTCTGGGTCCATTTGTGTGAAAACAAGGTCCAATAAGGCTGAAACATTACAAGAAGGTAGAATCTATTGAGTTGTAAGTGATCTGAACGTTTCATGATGATCGCACATTCCTATAGGGGGTCAAACCATGTCCCAAAGGTCACCAGGCCTGGTGTCACTTAAAAGAAGTAGTCCAGTTACACATTTGTGGGCTTATAACTTGGCTTCTGAATGACCTAGAGAGATCAGGTTTGTTTTAGTGTACTCCAATCAACAGCCCCTACAACCACAAAAAGGAATGGAGTCATTAGCACTTATGGTTATTAAATGGCACGCAGAATTATGTTGCACGAAGCACAATTTCACATCATTCTGGGTTAATTTGAGTGAAAACAAGGTCCAATCAGGCTGAAACATTACAGGAAGGTAGAATCTATTGAGTTGTAAGTGATCTGAACGTTTCATGATGATAGCACTTTCCTAAGGGGGTCAAACCATGTCCCAAAGGTCACCAGATCTGGTGTCAATTTAAAGAAGTAGTCCAGTTACACATTTGTGGGCTTATAACTTGGCTTCTGAATGTCCTAGAGAGATAAGGTTTGTTTTAGTGTTCTCCAATCAACAGCCCCTACAACCACAAAAAGGAATGGAGTCATTTGCACTTATGGTTTTTAAATGGCACCCAGAATTATGTTGCACGAAGCACAATTTCACATCATTCTTGGTTCATTTGTGTGAAAACAAGGTCCAATCAGGCTGAAACGTTACAGGAAGGTAGAATCTATGAGTTGTAAGTGATCTGAACGTTTCATGATTATAGCACTTTCTTAAGGGGGTCAAACCATGTCCCAAAGGTCACCGGATCTGGTGTCAATCTAAAGAAGTAGTCCAGTTACACATTTGTGGGCTTATAACTTGGCTTCTGAATGTCCTAGAGAGATCAAGTTTGTTTTAGTGTACTCCAAAAAACAGCCCATACAACCACAAAAAGGAATGGAGTCATTAGCACTTATGGTTTTTAAATGGCACCCAGAATTATGTTGCACGAAGCACAATTTCACATCATTCTGGGTCCATTTGTGTGAAAACAAGGTCCAATCAGGCTGAAACGTTACAAGAAGGTAGAATCTATTGAGTTGTAAGTGATCTGAACGTTTCATGATGATCGCACATTCCTGTAGGGGGTCAAACCATGTCCCAAAGGTCACCGGGCCTGGTGTCACTTTAAAGAAGTAGTCCAGATACACATTTGTGGGCTTATAACTTGGCTTCTGAATGTCCTAGAGAGATCAGGTTTGTTTTAGTGTACTCCAATCAACAGCCCCTACAACCACAAAAAGGAATGGAGTCATTAGCACTTATGGTTTGTAAATGGCACCCCGAATTATGTTGCACGAAGCACAATTTCACATCATTCTGGGTCCATTTGTGTGAAAACAAGGTCCAATCAGGCTGAAACGTTACAAGAAGGTAGAATCTATTGAGTTGTAAGTGATCTGAACGTTTCATGATGATCGCACATTCCTATAGGAAGTAAAACCATGTCCCAAAGGTCACAGGGCCTGGTGTCACTTTAAAGAAGTAGTCCAGTTACACATTTGTGGGCTTATAACTTGGCTTCTGAATGTCCTAGAGAGATCAGGTTTGTTTTAGTGTACTCCAATTAACAGCCCCTACAACCACAAAAAGGAATGGAGTCATTAGCACGTATGGTTTTTAAATGGCACCCAGAATTATTTTGCACGAAGCACAATTTCACATCATACTGGGTTCATTTGTTTGAAAACAAGGTCCAATCAGGCTGAAACGTTACAAGAAGGTAGAATCTATTGAGTTGTAAGTGATCTGAACGTTTCATGATGATAGCACTTTTCTAAGGGGGTCAAACTATGTCCCAAATGTCACCGGATCTGGTGTCATTTTAAAGTAGTCCAGTTACACATTTGTGGGCTTATAACTTGGCTTCTGAATGTCTTAGAGAAATCAAGTTTGTTTTAGTGTACTCCAATCAACAGCCCATACAACCACAAAAAGGAATGGAGTCATTAGCACTTATGGTTTGTAAATGGCACCCAGAATCATGTTGCACAAAGCACAATTTCACATCTTTCTGGGTTCATTTGTGTGAAAACAAGGTCCAATCAGGCTGAAACGTTACAGGAAGGTAGAATCTATTGAGTTGTAAGTGATCTGAACGTTTCATGATGATAGCACTTTCCTAAGGGGGTCAAACCATGTCCCAAAGGTCACCGGATCTGGTGTCAATTTAAAGAAGTAGTCCAGTTACACATTTGTGGGCTTATAACTTGGCTTCTGAATGTCCTAGAGAGATCAGGTTTGTTTTAGTGTACTCCAATTAACAGCCCCTACAACCACAAAAAGGAATGGAGTCATTAGCACTTATGGTTTGTAAATGGCACCCAGAATTTTGTTGCACGAAGCACAATTTCACATCATTCTGGGTCCATTTGTGTGAAAACAAGGTCCAATCAGGCTGAAACGTTACAGGAAGGTAGAATCTATTGAGTTGTAAGTGATCTGAACGTTTCATGATGATAGCACTTTCCTAAGGGGGTCAAACCATGTCCCAAATGTCACCGGATCTGGTGTCAATTTAAAGAAGTAGTCCAGTTACACATTTGTGGGCTTATAACTTGGCTTCTGGATATCCTAGAGACATCAGGTTTGTTTTAGTGTACTCCATTTAACAGCCCCTACAACCACAAAAAGGAATGGAGTCATTAGCACTTATGGTTTGTAAATGGCACCCAGAATTATGTTGCACGAAGCACAATTTCACATCATTCTGGGTCCATTTGTGTGAAAACAAGGTCCAATCAGGCTGAAACGTTACAGGAAGGTAGAATCTATTGAGTTGTAAGTGATCTGAAGGTTTCACGATGATAGCACTTTCCTAAGGGGGTCAAAACATGTCCCAAAGGTCACCAGATCTGGTGTCAATCTAAAGAAGTAGTCCAGTTACACATTTGTGGGCTCATAACTTGGCTTCTGAATGTCCTAGAGAGATCAAGTTTGTTTTAGTGTACTCCAATCAACAGCCCATACAACCACAAAAAGGAATGGAGTCATTAGCACTTATGGTTTGTAAATGGCATCCCGAATTATGTTGCACAAAGCACAATTTCACATCATTCTGGGTCCATTTGTGTGAAAACAAGGTCCAATCAGGCTGAAACGTTACAGGAAGGTAGAATCTATTGCGTTGTAATTGATCTGAACCTTTCATGATGATCACACATTCCTATAGGGGGTCAAACCATGTCCCAAAGGTCACCGGGCCTGGTGTCACTTTAAAGAAGTAGTCCAGTTACACCTTTGTGGGCTTATAACTTGGCTTCTGAATGTCCTAGAGAGATCAGGTTTGTTTTAGTGTACTCCAATCAACAGCCCATACAACCACAAAAAGGAATGGAGTCATTAGCACTTATGGTTTGTAAATGGCACCCAGAATCATGTTGCACGAAGCACAATTTCACATCTTTCTGGGTTCATTTGTGTGAAAACAAGGTCCAATCAGGCTGAAACGTTACAGGAAGGTAGAATCTATTGAGTTGTAAGTGATCTGAACGTTTCATGATGATAGCACTTTCCTAAGGGGGTCAAACCATGTCCCAAAGGTCACCGGATCTGGTGTCAATTTAAAGAAGTAGTCCAGTTACACATTTGTGGGTTTATAACTTGGCTTCTGAATGTCCTAGAGAGATCAGGTTTGTTTTAGTGTACTCCAATTAACAGCCCCTACAACCACAAAAAGGAATGGAGTCATTAGCACTTATGGTTTGTAAATGGCACCCAGAATTTTGTTGCACGAAGCACAATTTCACATCATTCTGGGTCCATTTGTGTGAAAACAAGGTCCAATCAGGCTGAAACGTTACAGGAAGGTAGAATCTATTGAGTTGTAAGTGATCTGAACGTTTCATGATGATAGCACTTTCCTAAGGGGGTCAAACCATGTCCCAAATGTCACCGGATCTGGTGTCAATTTAAAGAAGTAGTCCAGTTACACATTTGTGGGCTTATAACTTGGCTTCTGAATATCCTAGAGAGATCAGGTTTGTTTTAGTGTACTCCAATTAACAGCCCCTACAACCACAAAAAGGAATGGAGTCATTAGCACTTATGGTTTGTAAATGGCACCCAGAATTATGTTGCACGAAGCACAATTTCACATCATTCTGGGTCCATTTGTGTGAAAACAAGGTCCAATCAGGCTGAAACGTTAAAGGAAGGTAGAATCTATTGAGTTGTAAGTGATCTGAACGTTTCACGATGATAGCACTTTCCTAAGGGGGTCAAACCATGTCCCAAAGGTCACCGGATCTGGTGTCAATCTAAAGAAGTAGTCCAGTTACACATTTGTGGGCTCATAACTTGGCTTCTGAATGTCCTAGAGAGATCAAGTTTGTTTTAGTGTACTCCAATCAACAGCACATACAACCACAAAAAGGAATGGAGTCATTAGCACTTATGGTTTGTAAATGGCATCCCGAATTATGTTGCACGAAGCACAATTTCACATCATTCTGGGTCCATTTGTGTGAAAACAAGGTCCAATCAGGCTGAAACGTTACAGGAAGGTAGAATCTATTGCGTTGTAATTGATCTGAACGTTTCATGATGATCACACATTCCTATAGGGGGTCAAACCATGTCCCAAAGGTCACCGGGCCTGGTGTCACTTTAAAGAAGTAGTCCAGTTACACATTTGTGGGCTTATAACTTGGCTTCTGAATGACCTAGAGAGATCAAGTTTGTTTTAGTGTACTCCAATCAACAGCACATACAACCACAAAAAGGAATGGAGTCATTAGCACTTATGGTTTGTAAATGGCACCCAGAATTATGTTGCACGAAGCACAATTTCACATCATTCTGGGTTCAATAGTGTGAAAACAAGGTCCAATCAGGCTGAAACGTTACAGGAAGGTAGAATCTATTGAGTTGTAAGTGATCTGAACATTTCATGATGATAGCACTTTCCTAAGGGGGTCAAACCATGTCCCAAAGGTCACCGGATCTGGTGTCAATTTAAAGAAGTAGTTCAGTTACACATTTGTGGGCTCATAACTTGGCTTCTGAATGTCCTAGAGAGATCAAGTTTGTTTTAGTGTACTCCAATAAACAGCCCATACAACCACAAAAAGGAATGGAGTCATTAGCACTTATGGTTTTTAAATGGCACCCAGAATTATGTTGCACGAAGCACAATTTCACATCATTCTGGGTCCATTTGTGTGAAAACAAGGTCCAATCAGGCTGAAACGTTACAAGAAGGTAGAATCTATTGAGTTGTAAGTGATCTGAACGTTTCATGATGATCGCACATTCCTATAGGGGGTCAAACCATGTCCCAAAGGTCACCGGATCTGGTGTCAATCTAAAGAAGTGGTCGAGTTACACATTTGTGGGCTTATAACTTGGCTTCTGAATGTCCTAGATAGGTCAGGTTTGTTTTAGTGTACTCCAATCAACAGCCCCTACAACCACAAAAAGGAATGGAGTCATTAGCACTTATGGTTTGTAAATGGCACCCCGAATTATGTTGCACGAAGCACAATTTCACATCATTCTGGGTCCATTTGTGTGAAAACAAGGTCCAATCATGCTGAAACGTTACAAGAAGGTAGAATCTATTGAGTTGTAAGTGATCTGAACGTTTCATGATGATCGCTTATTCCTATAGGGGGTAAAACCATGTCCCAAAGGTCACAGGGCCTGGTGTCACCTTAAAGAAGTAGTCCAGTTACACATTTGTGGGCTTATAACTTGGCTTCTGAATGTCCTAGAGAGATCAGGTTTGTTTTAGTGTACTCCAATCAACAGCCCCTACAACCACAAAAAGGAATGGAGTCATTAGCACGTATGGTTTTTAAATGGCACCCAGAATTATGTTGCATGAAGCACAATTTCACATCATTCTGGGTTCATTTGTTTCAAAACAAGGTCCAATCAGGCTGAAACGTTACAAGAAGGTAGAATCTATTGAGTTGTAAGTGATCTGAACGTTTCATGATGATAGCACTTTCCTAAGGGGGTCAAACCATGTCCCAAAGGTCACCGGATCTGGTGTCAATTTAAAGTAGTCCAGTTACACATTTGTGGGCTTATAACTTGGCTTCTGAATGTCCTAGAGAGATCAGGTTTGTTTTAGTGTACTCCAATTAACAGCCCCTACAACCACAAAAAGGAATGGAGTCATTAGCACTTATGGTTTGTAAATGGCACCCAGAATTATGTTGCACGGAGCACAATTTCACATCATTCTGGGTCCATTTGTGTGAAAACAAGGTCCAATCAGGCTGAAACGTTACAGGAAGGTAGAATCTATTGAGTTGTAAGTGATCTGAACGTTTCATGATGATAGCACTTTCCTAAGGGGGTCAAACCATGTCCCAAAGGTCACCGGATCTGGTGTCAATCTAAAGAAGTAGTCCAGTTACACATTTGTAGGCTTATAACTTGGCTTCTGAATGTCCTAGAGAGATCAGGTTTGTTTTAGTGTACTCCAATCAACAGCCCCTACAACCACAAAAAGGAATGAAATCATTAGCGCTTATGGTTTGTAAATGGCACCCAGAATTATGTTGCACGAAGCACAATTTGACATCATTCTGGGTCCATTTGTGTGAAAACAAGGTCCAATCAGGCTGAAACGTTACAAGAAGGTAGAATCTATTGAGTTGTAAGTGATCTGAACGTTTCATGATGATCGCACATTCCTATAGGGGGTCAAACCATGTCCCAAAGGTCACCGGGCCTGGTGTCACTTTTAAGAAGTAGTCCAGTTACACATTTGTGGGCTTATAACTTGGCTTCTGAATGACCTAGATAGATCAGGTTTGTTTTAGTGTACTCCAATCAACAGCCCCTACAACCACAAAAAGGAATGGAGTCATTAGCACGTATGGTTTTTAAATGGCACCCAGAATTATGTTGCATGAAGCACAATTTCACATCATTCTGGGTTCATTTGTTTCAAAACAAGGTCCAATCAGGCTGAAACGTTACAAGAAGGTAGAATCTATTGAGTTGTAAGTGATCTGAACGTTTCATGATGATAGCACTTTCCTAAGGGGGTCAAACCATGTCCCAAAGGTCACCGGATCTGGTGTCAATTTAAAGTAGTCCAGTTACACATTTGTGGGCTTATAACTTGGCTTCTGAATGTCCTAGAGAGATCAGGTTTGTTTTAGTGTACTCCAATTAACAGCCCCTACAACCACAAAAAGGAATGGAGTCATTAGCACTTATGGTTTGTAAATGGCACCCAGAATTATGTTGCACGGAGCACAATTTCACATCATTCTGGGTCCATTTGTGTGAAAACAAGGTCCAATCAGGCTGAAACGTTACAGGAAGGTAGAATCTATTGAGTTGTAAGTGATCTGAACGTTTCATGATTATAGCACTTTCCTAAGGGGGTCAAACCATGTCCCAAAGGTCACCGGATCTGGTGTCAATTTAAAGTAGTCCAGTTACACATTTGTGGGCTTATAACTTGGCTTCTGAATGTCCTAGAGAGATCAGGTTTGTTTTAGTGTACTCCAATTAACAGCCCCTACAACCACAAAAAGGAATGGAGTCATTAGCACTTATGGTTTGTAAATGGCACCCAGAATTATGTTGCACGGAGCACAATTTCACATCATTCTGGGTCCATTTGTGTGAAAACAAGGTCCAATCAGGCTGAAACGTTACAGGAAGGTAGAATCTATTGAGTTGTAAGTGATCTGAACGTTTCTTGATGATAGCACTTTCCTAAGGGGGTCAAACCATGTCCCAAAGGTCACCGGATCTGGTGTCAATCTAAAGAAGTAGTCCAGTTACACATTTGTAGGCTTATAACTTGGCTTCTGAATGTCCTAGAGAGATCAGGTTTGTTTTAGTGTACTCCAATCAACAGCCCCTACAACCACAAAAAGGAATGAAATCATTAGCGCTTATGGTTTGTAAATGGCACCCAGAATTATGTTGCACGAAGCACAATTTCACATCATTCTGGGTCCATTTGTGTGAAAACAAGGTCCAATCAGGCTGAAACGTTACAAGAAGGTAGAATCTATTGAGTTGTAAGTGATCTGAACGTTTCATGATGATCGCACATTCCTATAGGGGGTCAAACCATGTCCCAAAGGTCACCGGGCCTGGTGTCACTTTAAAGAAGTAGTACAGTTACACATTTGTGGGCTTATAACTTGGCTTCTGAATGACCTAGATAGATCAGGTTTGTTTTAGTGTACTCCAATCAACAGCCCCTACAACCACAAAAAGGAATGGAGTCATTAGCACTTATGGTTTGTAAATGGCACCCCGAATTATGTTGCACGAATCACAATTTCACATCATTCTGGGTCCATTTGTGTGAAAACAAGGTCCAATCAGGCTGAAACGTTACAAGAAGGTAGATTCTATTGAGTTGTAAGTGATCTGAACGTTTCATGATGAGCACACATTCCTATAGGGGGTCAAACCATGTCCCAAAGGTCACCCCGCCTAGTGTCACTTTAAAGAAGGAGTCCAGTTACACATTTGTGGGCTTATAACTTGGCTTCTGAATATCCTAGAGAGGTCAGGTTTGTTTTAGAGTACTCCAATTAACAGCCCCCATTACCCCAAAAAGGAATGGAGTCAGTAGCACTTATGGTTTTTAAATGGCACCCAGAATTATGTTGCACGAAGCACAATTTCACATCATTCTGGGTTCATTTGTGTGAAAACAAGGTCCAATCAGGCTGAAACGTTACAGGAAGGTAGAATCTATTGAGTTGTAAGTGATGTGAACGTTTCATGATGATAGCACTTTCCTAAGGGGGTCAAACCATGTCCCAAACGTCATCGGATCTGGTGTCAATTTAAAGAAGTAGTCCAGTTACACATTTGTGGGCTTATAACTTGGCTTCTGAATGTCCTAGAGAGATCAAGTTTGTTTTAGTGTACTCCAATAAACAGCCCATAAAACCACAAAAAGGAATGGAGTCATTAGCACTTATGGTTTTTAAATGGCACCCAGAATTATGTTGCACGAAGCACAATTTCACATCATTCTGGGTCCATTTGTGTGAAAACAAGGTCCAATCAGGCTGAAACGTTCCAAGAAGGTAGAATCTATTGAGTTGTAAGTGATCTGAACATTTCATGATGATCGCACATTCCTATAGGGGGTCAAACCATGTCCCAAAGGTCACCGGATCTGGTGTCAATCTAAAGAAGTGGTCCAGTTACACATTTGTGGGCTTATAACTTGGCTTCTGAATGTCCTAGATAGGTCAGGTTTGTTTTAGTGTACTCCAATCAACAGCCCCTACAACCACAAAAAGGAATGGAGTCATTAGCACTTATGGTTTGTAAATGGCACCCCGAATTATGTTGCACGAAGCACAATTTCACATCATTCTGGGTCCATTTGTGTGAAAACAAGGTCCAATCAGGCTGAAACGTTACAAGAAGGTAGAATCTATTGAGTTGTAAGTGATCTGAACGTTTCATGATGATCGCTTATTCCTATAGGGGGGAAAACCATGTCCCAAAGGTCACAGGGCCTGGTGTCACCTTAAAGAAGTAGTCCAGTTACACATTTGTGGGCTTATAACTTGGCTTCTGAATGTCCTAGAGAGATCAGGTTTGTTTTAGTGTACTCCAATCAACAGCCCCTACAACCACAAAAAGGAATGGAGTCATTAGCACGTATGGTTTTTAAATGGCACCCAGAATTATGTTGCATGAAGCACAATTTCACATCATTCTGGGTTCATTTGTTTCAAAACAAGGTCCAATCAGGCTGAAACGTTACAAGAAGGTAGAATCTATTGAGTTGTAAGTGATCTGAACGTTTCATGATGATAGCACTTTCCTAAGGGGGTCAAACCATGTCCCAAAGGTCACCGGATCTGGTGTCAATTTAAAGTAGTCCAGTTACACATTTGTGGGCTTATAACTTGGCTTCTGAATGTCCTAGAGAGATCAGGTTTGTTTTAGTGTACTCCAATTAACAGCACCTACAACCACAAAAAGGAATGGAGTCATTAGCACTTATGGTTTGTAAATGGCACCCAGAATTATGTTGCACGAAGCACAATTTCACATCATTCTGGGTCCATTTGTGTGAAAACAAGGTCCAATCAGGCTGAAACGTTACATGAAGGTAGAATCTATTGAGTTGTAAGTGATCTGAACGTTTCATGATGATAGCACTTTCCTAAGGGGGTCAAACCATGTCCCAAAGGTCACCGGATCTGGTGTCAATCTAAAGAAGTAGTCCAGTTACACATTTGTAGGCTTATAACTTGGCTTCTGAATGTCCTAGAGAGATCAGGTTTGTTTTAGTGTACTCCAATCAACAGCCCCTACAACCACAAAAAGGAATGGAGTCATTAGCGCTTATGGTTTGTAAATGGCACCCAGAATTATGTTGCACGAAGCACACTTTCACATCATTCTGGGTCCATTTGTGTGAAAACAAGGTCCAATCAGGCTGAAACGTTACAAGAAGGTAGAATCTATTGAGTTGTAAGTGATCTGAACGTTTCATGATGATCGCACATTCCTATAGGGGGTCAAACCATGTCCCAAAGGTCACTGGGCCTGGTGTCACTTTAAAGAAGTAGTCCAGTTACACATTTGTGGGCTTATAACTTGGCTTCTGAATGACCTAGATAGGTCAGGTTTGTTTTAGTGTACTCCAATCAACAGCCCCTACAACCACAAAAAGGAATGGAGTCATTAGCACTTATGGTTTGTAAATGGCACCCCGAATTATGTTGCACGAATCACAATTTCACATCATTCTGGGTCCATTTGTGTGAAAACAAGGACCAATCAGGATTAAACGTTACAATAAGGTAGAATCTATTGAGTTGTAAGTGATCTGAACATTTCATGATGATCGCACATTCCTATAGGGGGTCAAACCATGTCCCAAAGGTCACCGGATCTGGTGTCAATTTAAAGAAGTAGTCCAGTTACACATTTGTGGGCTTATAACTTGGCTTCTGAATGTCCTAGAGAGATCAGGTTTGTTTTAGTGTACTCCAATAAACAGCCCCTACAACCACAAAAAGGAATGGAGTCATTAGCACTTATGGTTTTTAAATGGCACCCAGAATTATGTTGCACGAAGCACAATTTCACATCATTCTGGGTTCATTTGTGTGAAAACAAGGTCCAATCAGGCTGAAACGTTACAGGAAGGTAGAATCTATTGAGTTGTAAGTGATCTGAACGTTTCATGATGATAGCACTTTCCTAAGGGGGTCAAACCATGTCCCAAACGTCATCGGATCTGGTGTCAATTTAAAGAAGTAGTCCAGTTACACATTTGTGGGCTTATAACTTGGCTTCTGAATGTCCTAGAGAGATCAAGTTTGTTTTAGTGTACTCCAATAAACAGCCCATATCCACAAAAAGGAATGGAGTCATTAGCACTTATGGTTTTTAAATGGCACCCAGAATTATGTTGCACGAAGCACAATTTCACATCATTCTGGGTCCATTTGTGTGAAAACAAGGTCCAATCAGGCTGAAACGTTACAAGAAGGTAGAATCTATTGAGTTGTAAGTGATCTGAACGTTTCATGATGATCGCACATTCCTATAGGGGGTCAAACCATGTCCCAAAGGTCACCGGGCCTGGTGTCACTTTAAAGAAGTAGTCCAGTTACACATTTGTGGGCTTATAACTTGGCTTCTGAATGTCCTAGATAGGTCAGGTTTGTTTTAGTGTACTCCAATCAACAGCCCCTACAACCATAAAAAGGAATGGAGTCATTAGCACTTATGGTTTGTAAATGGCACCCAGAATTATGTTGCACGAAGCACAATTTCACATCATTCTGGGTCCATTTGTGTGAAAACAAGGTCCAATCAGGCTGAAACGTTACAAGAAGGTAGAATCTATTGAGTTGTAAGTGATCTGAACGTTTCATGATGATCGCTTATTCCTAAAGGGGGTAAAACCATGTCCCAAAGGTCACAGGGCCTGGTGTCACTTTAAAGAAGTAGTCCAGTTACACATTTGTGGGCTTATAACTTGGCTTCTGAATGTCCTAGAGAGTTCAGGTTTGTTTTAGTGTACTCCAATCAACAGTCCCTACAACCACAAAAAGGAATGGAGTCATTAGCACATATGGTTTTTAAATGGCACCCAGAATTATGTTGCACGAAGCACAATTTCACATCATTCTGGGTTCATTTGTTTCAAAACAAGGTCCAATCAGGCTGAAACATTACAAGAAGGTAGAATCTATTGAGTTGTAAGTGATCTGAACGTTTCATGATGATAGCACTTTCCTAAGGGGGTCAAACCATGTCCCAAAGGTCACCGGATCTGGTGTCAATTTAAAGTAGTCCAGTTACACATTTGTGGGCTTATAACTTGGCTTCTGAAAGTCCTGGATAGATCAGGTTTGTTTTAGTGTACTCCAATTAACAGCCCCCAAAAACCACAAAAAGGAATGGAGTCATTAGCACTTATGGTTTGTAAATGGCACCCAGAATTATGTTGCACGAAGCACAGTTTCACATCATTCTGGGTCCATTTGTGTGAAAACATGGTCCAATCAGGCTGAAACGTTACAGGAAGGTAGAATCTATTGAGTTGTAAGTGATCTGAACGTTTCATGATGATAGCACTTTCCTAAGGGGGTCAAACCATGTCCCAAAGGTCACCGGATCTGGTGTCAATCTAAAGAAGTAGTCCAGTTACAGATTTGTAGGCTTATAACTTGGCTTCTGAATGTCCTAGAGAGATCAGGTTTGTTTTAGTGTACTCCAATCAACAGCCCCTACAACCACAAAAAGGAATGGAGTCATTAGCACTTATGGTTTGTAAATGGCACCCAGAATTATGTTGCACAAAGTACAATTTCACATCATTCTGGGTCCATTTGTGTGAAAACAAGGTCCAATCAGGCTGAAACGTTACAAGAAGGTAGAATCTATTGAGTTGTAAGTGATCTGAACGTTTCATGATGATCGCACATTCCAAGAGGGGGTCAAACCATGTCCCAAAGGTCACCGGGCCTGGTGTCACTTTAAAGAAGTAGTCCAGTTACACATTTGTGGGCTTATAACTTGGCTTCTGAATGTCCTAGATAGGTCAGGTTTGTTTTAGTGTACTCCAATCAACAGCCCCTACAACCACAAAAAGGAATGGAGTCATTAGCACTTATGGTTTGTAAATGGCACCCCGAATTATGTTGCACGAATCACAATTTCACATCATTCTGGGTCCATTTGTGTGAAAACAAGGACCAATCAGGATTAAACGTTACAAGAAGGTAGAATCTATTGAGTTGTAAGTGATCTGAACATTTCATGATGATCGCACATTCCTATAGGGGGTAACGCCATGTCCCAAAGGTCACAGGGCCTGGTGTCACTTTAAAGAAGTAGTCCAGTTACACATTTGTGGGCTTATAACTTGGCTTCTGAATGTCCTAGAGAGATCAGGTTTGTTTTAGTGTACTCCAATCAACAGCCTCTACAACCACAAAAAGGAATGGAGTCATTAGCACTTATGGTTTGTAAATGGCACCCAGAATTATGTTGCACGAAGCACAATTTCACATCATTCTCGGTCCATTTGTGTGAAAACAAGGTCCAATCAGGCTGAAACGTTACAAGAAGGTAGATTCTATTGAGTTGTAAGCGATCTGAATGTTTCATGATGATCACACATTCCTATAGGGGGTCAAACCATGTCCCAAAGGTCACCCCGCCTAGTGTCACTTTAAAGAAGTAGTCCAGTTACACATTTGTGGGCTTATAACTTGGCTTCTGAATATCCTAGAGAGGTCAGGTTTGTTTTAGAGTACTCCAATTAACAGCCCCCATTACCCCAAAAAGGAATGGAGTCATTAGCACTTATGGTTTTTAAATGGCACCCAGAATTATGTTGCACGAAGCACAATTTCACATCATTCTGGGTTCATTTGTGTGAAAACAAGGTCCAATCAGGCTGAAACGTTACAGGAAGGTAGAATCTATTGAGTTGTAAGTGATCTGAACGTTTCATGATGATAGCACTTTCCTAAGGGGGTCAAACCATGTCCCAAACGTCACCGGATCTGGTGTCAATTTAAAGAAGTAGTCCAGTTACACATTTGTGGGCTTATACCTTGGCTTCTGAATGTCCTAGAGAGATCAGGTTTGTTTTAGTGTACTCCAATCAACAGCCCCTACAACCACAAAAAGGAATGGAGTCATTAGCACTTATGGTTTTTAAATGGCACCCAGAATTATGTTGCACGAAGCACAATTTCACATCATTCTGCATCGTTTTGTGTGAAAAGAAGGTCCAATCAGGCTGAAAAGTTACAGGAAGGTAGAATCTATTGAGTTGTAAGTGATCTGAACGTTTCATGATGATAGCACTTTCCTAAGGGGGTCAAACCATGTCCCAAAGGTCACCGGATCTGGTGTCAATTTAAAGAAGTAGTCCAGTTACACATTTGTGGGCTTATAACTTGGCTTCTGAATGTCCTAGAGAGATCAGGTTTGTTTTACTGTACTCCAATCAACAGCCCCTACAACCAAAAAAAGGAATGGAGTGATTAGCACTTATGGTTTGTAAATGGCACCCAGAATTATGTTGCACGAAGCACAATTTCACATCATTCTGGGTCCATTTGTTTGAAAACAAGGTCCAATCAGGCTGAAACGTTACAAGAAGGTAGAATCTATTGAGTTGTAAGTGATCTGAACGTTTCATGATGATCGCTTATTCCTATAGGGGGGAAAACCATGTCCCAAAGGTCACAGGGCCTGGTGTCACCTTAAAGAAGTAGTCCAGTTACACATTTGTGGGCTTATAACTTGGCTTCTGAATGTCCTAGAGAGATCAGGTTTGTTTTAGTGTACTCCAATCAACAGCCCCTACAACCACAAAAAGGAATGGAGTCATTAGCACGTATGGTTTTTAAATGGCACCCAGAATTATGTTGCATGAAGCACAATTTCACATCATTCTGGGTTCATTTGTTTCAAAACAAGGTCCAATCAGGCTGAAACGTTACAAGAAGGTAGAATCTATTGAGTTGTAAGTGATCTGAACGTTTCATGATGATAGCACTTTCTTAAGGGGGTCAAACCATGTCCCAAAGGTCACCGGATCTGGTGTCAATTTAAAGTAGTCCAGTTACACATTTGTGGGCTTATAACTTGGCTTCTGAATGTCCTAGAGAGATCAGGTTTGTTTTAGTGTACTCCAATTAACAGCACCTATAACCACAAAAAGGAATGGAGTCATTAGCACTTATGGTTTGTAAATGGCACCCAGAATTATGTTGCACGAAGCACAATTTCACATCATTCTGGGTCCATTTGTGTGAAAACAAGGTCCAATCAGGCTGAAACGTTACATGAAGGTAGAATCTATTGAGTTGTAAGTGATCTGAACGTTTCATGATGATAGCACTTTCCTAAGTGGGTCAAACCATGTCCCAAAGGTCACCGGATCTGGTGTCAATCTAAAGAAGTAGTCCAGTTACACATTTGTAGGCTTATAACTTGGCTTCTGAATGTCCTAGAGAGATCAGGTTTGTTTTAGTGTACTCCAATCAACAGCCCCTACAACCACAAAAAGGAATGGAGTCATTAGCGCTTATGGTTTGTAAATGGCACCCAGAATTATGTTGCACGAAGCACACTTTCACATCATTCTGGGTCCATTTGTGTGAAAACAAGGTCCAATCAGGCTGAAACGTTACAAGAAGGTAGAATCTATTGAGTTGTAAGTGAT
Organism: Nothobranchius furzeri; assembly: GCF_043380555.1. Classification (NCBI taxonomy): domain Eukaryota; kingdom Metazoa; phylum Chordata; class Actinopteri; order Cyprinodontiformes; family Nothobranchiidae; genus Nothobranchius; species Nothobranchius furzeri. The sequence goes on from NC_091750.1 coordinate 15,993,008, forward strand.
CTGAACGTTTCATGATGATCGCACATTCCTATAGGGGGTCAAACCATGTCCCAAAGGTCACTGGGCCTGGTGTCACTTTAAAGAAGTAGTCCAGTTACACATTTGTGGGCTTATAACTTGGCTTCTGAATGACCTAGATAGGTCAGGTTTGTTTTAGTGTACTCCAATCAACAGCCCCTACAACCACAAAAAGGAATGGAGTCATTAGCACTTATGGTTTGTAAATGGCACCCCGAATTATGTTGCACAAATCACAATTTCACATCATTCTGGGTCCATTTGTGTGAAAACAAGGACCAATCAGGATTAAACGTTACAATAAGGTAGAATCTATTGAGTTGTAAGTGATCTGAACATTTCATGATGATCGCACATTCCTATAGGGGGTCAAACCATGTCCCAAAGGTCACCGGATCTGGTGTCAATTTAAAGAAGTAGTCCAGTTACACATTTGTGGGCTTATAACTTGGCTTCTGAATGTCCTAGAGAGATCAGGTTTGTTTTAGTGTACTCCAATAAACAGCCCCTACAACCACAAAAAGGAATGGAGTCATTAGCACTTATGGTTTTTAAATGGCACCCAGAATTATGTTGCACGAAGCACAATTTCACATCATTCTGGGTTCATTTGTGTGAAAACAAGGTCCAATCAGGCTGAAACGGTACAGGAAGGTAGAATCTATTGAGTTGTAAGTGATCTGAACGTTTCATGATGATAGCACTTTCCTAAGGGGGTCAAACCATGTCCCAAACGTCATCGGATCTGGTGTCAATTTAAAGAAGTAGTCCAGTTACACATTTGTGGGCTTATAACTTGGCTTCTGAATGTCCTAGAGAGATCAAGTTTGTTTTAGTGTACTCCAATAAACAGCCCATATCCACAAAAAGGAATGGAGTCATTAGCACTTATGGTTTTTAAATGGCACCCAGAATTATGTTGCACGAAGCACAATTTCACATCATTCTGGGTCCATTTGTGTGAAAACAAGGTCCAATCAGGCTGAAACGTTACAAGAAGGTAGAATCTATTGAGTTGTAAGTGATCTGAACGTTTCATGATGATCGCACATTCCTATAGGGGGTCAAACCATGTCCCAAAGGTCACCGGGCCTGGTGTCACTTTAAAGAAGTAGTCCAGTTACACATTTGTGGGCTTATAACTTGGCTTCTGAATGTCCTAGATAGGTCAGGTTTGTTTTAGTGTACTCCAATCAACAGCCCCTACAACCATAAAAAGGAATGGAGTCATTAGCACTTATGGTTTGTAAATGGCACCCAGAATTATGTTGCACGAAGCACAATTTCACATCATTCTGGGTCCATTTGTGTGAAAACAAGGTCTAATCAGGCTGAAACGTTACAAGAAGGTAGAATCTATTGAGTTGTAAGTGATCTGAACGTTTCATGATGATCGCTTATTCCTAAAGGGGGTAAAACCATGTCCCAAAGGTCACAGGGCCTGGTGTCACTTTAAAGAAGTAGTCCAGTTACACATTTGTGGGCTTATAACTTGGCTTCTGAATGTCCTAGAGAGTTCAGGTTTGTTTTAGTGTACTCCAATCAACAGTCCCTACAACCACAAAAAGGAATGGAGTCATTAGCACGTATGGTTTTTAAATGGCACCCAGAATTATGTTGCACGAAGCACAATTTCACATCATTCTGGGTTCATTTGTTTCAAAACAAGGTCCAATCAGGCTGAAACATTACAAGAAGGTAGAATCTATTGAGTTGTAAGTGATCTGAACGTTTCATGATGATAGCACTTTCCTAAGGGGGTCAAACCATGTCCCAAAGGTCACCGGATCTGGTGTCAATTTAAAGTAGTCCAGTTACACATTTGTGGGCTTATAACTTGGCTTCTGAAAGTCCTAGATAGATCAGGTTTGTTTTAGTGTACTCCAATTAACAGCCCCCAAAAACCACAAAAAGGAATGGAGTCATTAGCACTTATGGTTTGTAAATGGCACCCAGAATTATGTTGCACGAAGCACAATTTCACATCATTCTGGGTCCATTTGTGTGAAAACATGGTCCAATCAGGCTGAAACGTTACAGGAAGGTAGAATCTATTGAGTTGTAAGTGATCTGAACGTTTCATGATGATAGCACTTTCCTAAGGGGGTCAAACCATGTCCCAAACGTCACCGGATCTGGTGTCAATTTAAAGAAGTAGTCCAGTTACACATTTGTGGGCTTATACCTTGGCTTCTGAATGTCCTAGAGAGATCAGGTTTGTTTTAGTGTACTCCAATCAACAGCCCCTACAACCACAAAAAGGAATGGAGTCATTAGCACTTATGGTTTTTAAATGGCACCCAGAATTATGTTGCACGAAGCACAATTTCACATCATTCTGCATCGTTTTGTGTGAAAAGAAGGTCCAATCAGGCTGAAAAGTTACAGGAAGGTAGAATCTATTGAGTTGTAAGTGATCTGAACGTTTCATGATGATAGCACTTTCCTAAGGGGGTCAAACCATGTCCCAAAGGTCACCGGATCTGGTGTCAATTTAAAGAAGTAGTCCAGTTACACATTTGTGGGCTTATAACTTGGCTTCTGAATGTCCTAGAGAGATCAGGTTTGTTTTACTGTACTCCAATCAACAGCCCCTACAACCAAAAAAAGGAATGGAGTGATTAGCACTTATGGTTTGTAAATGGCACCCAGAATTATGTTGCGCGAAGCACAATTTCACATCATTCTGGGTCCATTTGTGTGAAAACAAGGTCCAATCAGGCTGAAACGTTACAAGAAGGTAGAATCTATTGAGTTGTAAGTGATCTGAACGTTTCATGATGATCGCACATTCCTATAGGGGGTAAAACCATGTCCCAAAGGTCACAGGGCCTGGTGTCACTTTAAAGAAGTAGTCCAGTTACACATTTGTGGGCTTATAACTTGGCTTCTGAATGTCCTAGAGGGATCAGGTTTGTTTTAGTGTACTCCAGTCAACAGCCCCTACAACCACAAAAAGGAATGGAGTCATTAGCACTTATGGTTTGTAAATGGCACCCAGAATTATGTTGCACTAAGCACAATTTCACATCATTCTGGGTCCATTTGTGTGAAAACAAGGTCCAATCAGGCTGAAACGTTACAAGAAGGTAGAATCTATTGAGTTGTAAGTGATCTGAACGTTTCATGATGATCACACATTCCTATAGGGGGTCAAACCATGTCCCAAAGGTCACCGAGCCTGGTGTCACTTTAAAGTAGTCCAGTTACACATTTGTGGGCTTATAACTTGGCTTCTGAATATCCTAGAGAGGTCAGGTTTGTTTTAGAGTACTCCAATTAACAGCCCCCATTACCCCAAAAAGGAATGGAGTCAATAGCACTTATGGTTTTTAAATGGCACCCAGAATTATGTTGCACGAAGCACAATTTCACATCATTCTGGGTTCATTTGTGTGAAAACAAGGTCCAATCAGGCTGAAACATTACAGGAAGGTAGAATCTATTGAGTTGTAAGTGATCTGAACGTTTCATGATGATAGCACTTTCCTAAGGTGGTCAAACCATGTCCCAAACGTCACCGGATCTGGTGTCAATTTAAAGAAGTAGTCCAGTTACACATTTGTGGGCTTATACCTTGGCTTCTGAATGTCCTAGAGAGATCAGGTTTGTTTTAGTGTACTCCAATCAACAGCCCCTACAACCACAAAAAGGAATGGAGTCATTAGCACTTATGGTTTTTAAATGGCACCCAGAATTATGTTGCACGAAGCACAATTTCTCATCATTCTGCGTCCATTTGTGTGAAAAGAAGGTCCAATCAGGCTGAAAAATTACAGGAAGGTAGAATCTATTGAGTTGTAAGTGATCTGAACGTTTCATGATGATAGCACTTTCCTAAGGGGGTCAAACCATGTCCCAAAGGTCACCGGATCTGGTGTCAATTTAAAGAAGTAGTCCAGTTACACATTAGTGGGCTTATAACTTGGCTTCTGAATGTCCTAGAGAGATCAGGTTTGTTTTAGTGTACTCCAATCATCAGCCCCTAAAACCTCAAAAAGGAATGGAGTCATTAGCACTTATGGTTTTTAAATGGCACCCAGAATTATGTTACACAAAGCACAATTTCACATCATTCTGGGTCCATTTGTGTGAAAACAAGGTCCAGTCAGGCTGAAACGTTACAGGAAGGTAGAATCTATTGAGTTGTAAGTGATCTGAACGTTTCATGATGATAGCACTTTCCTAAGGGGGTCAAACCATGTCCCAAAGGTCACCGGATCTGGTGTCAATTTAAAGAATTAGTCCAGTTACACATTTGTGGGCTTATAACTTGGCTTCTGAATGGCCTAGAGAGATCAGGTTTGTTTTAGTGTACTCCAATCAACAGCCCCTACAACCGCAAAAAGGAATGGAGTCATTAGCACTTATGGTTTGTAAATGGCACCCAGAATTATGTTGCACGAAGCACAATTTCACATCATTCTGGGTCCATTTGTGTGAAAACAAGGTCCAATCAGGCTGAAACATTACAAGAAGGTAGAATCTATTGAGTTGTAAGTGATCTGAACATTTCATGATGATCGCACATTCCTATAGGGGGTCAAACCATGTCCCAAAGGTCACCGGGCCTGGTGTCACTTTAAAGAAGTAGTCCAGTTATACATTTGTGGGCTTATAACTTGGCTTCTGAATGTCCTAGATAGGTCAGGTTTGTTTTAGTGTACTCCAATCAACAGCCCCTACAACCACAAAAAGGAATGGAGTCATTAGCACTTATGGTTTGTAAATGGCACCCCGAATTATGTTGCACGAAGCACAATTTCACATCATTCTGGGTCCATTTGTGTGAAAACAAGGTCCAATCAGGCTGAAACGTTACAAGAAGGTAGAATCTATTGAGTTGTAAGTGATCTGAACGTTTCATGATGATCGCACATTCCTATAGGGGGTAAAACCATGTCCCAAAGGTCACAGGGCCTAGTGTCACTTTAAAGAAGTAGTCCAGTTACACATTTGTGGGCTTATAACTTGGCTTCTGAATATCCTAGAGAGGTCAGGTTTGTTTTAGAGTACTCCAATTAACAGCCCCCATTACCCCAAAAAGGAATGGAGTCAGTAGCACTTATGGTTTTTAAATGGCACCCAGAATTATGTTGCACGAAGCACAATTTCACATCATTCTGGGTTCATTTGTGTGAAAACAAGGTCCAATCAGGCTGAAACGTTACAGGAAGGTAGAATCTATTGAGTTGTAAGTGATCTGAACGTTTCATGACGATAGCACTTTCCTAAGGGGGTCAAACCATGTCCCAGAGGTCACCGGATCTGGTGTCAATTTAAAGAAGTAGTCCAGTTACACATTTGTGGGCTTATAACTTGGCTTCTGAATGTCCTAAAGAGATCAGGTTTGTTTTAGTGTACTCCAATCAACAGCCCGTACAACCACAAAAAGGAATGGAGTCATTAGCACTTATGGTTTTTAAATGGCACCCAGAATTATGTTGCACGAAGCACAATTTCACATCATTCTGGGTTCATTTGTGTGAAAACAAGGTCCAATCAGGCTGAAACGTTACAGGAAGGTAGAATCTATTGAGTTGTAAGTGATCTGAACGTTTCATGATGATCGCACATTCCTATAGGGGGTCAAACCATGTCCCAAAGGTCACCGGGCCTGGTGTCAATTTAAAGAAGTAGTCCAGTTACACCTTTGTGGGCTTATAACTAGGCTTCTGAATATCCTAAAGAGGTAAGGTTTGTTTTAGATACTCCAATTAACAGCCCCCATTACCCCAAAAAGGAATGGAGTCATTAGCACTTATGGTTTTTAAATGGCACCCAGAATTATGTTGCACGAAGCACAATTTCACATCATTCTAGGTCCATTTGTATGAAAACAAGGTGCAATCAGGCTGAAACGTTACAAGAAGGTAAAAGCTTTTGAGTTGTAAGTGATCTGAACGTTTCATGATGATCGCACATTCCTATAGGGGGTAAAACCATGTCCCAAAGGTCACCGGGCCTGGTGTCACTTTATAGAAGTAGTCCAGTTACACATTTGTGGGCTTATAACTTGGCTTCTGAATGTCCTAGAGAGATCAGGTTTGTTTTAGTGTACTCCAATCAACAGCCCCTACAACCACAAAAAGGAATGGAGTCATTAGCACTTATGGTTTGTAAATGGCACCCAGAATTATGTTGCACAAAGCACAATTTCACATCATTCTGGGTCCATTTGTGTGAAAACAAGGTCCAATCAGGCTGAAACGTTACAGGAAGGTAGAATCTACTGAGTTGTAAGTGATCTGAACGTTTCATGATGATAGCACTTTCCTAAGGGGGTCAAACCATGTCCCAAAGGTCACCGGATCTGGTGTCAATTTAAAGAAGTAGTCCAGTTACACATTTGTGGGCAAATAACTTGGCTTCTGAATGTCCTAGAGAGATCAGGTGTTTTTTAGTATACTCCAATCAACAGCCCCTACAACCACACAAAGGAAAGGAGTCATTAGCACTTATGGTTTTTAAATGGCACCCAGAATTATGTTGCACGAAGCACAATTTCACATCATTCTGGGTTCATTTGTGTGAAAACAAGGTCCAATCAGGCTGAAACGTCACAGAAAAGTAGAATCTATTGAGATGTAAATTATTCCTGTGTTTCATGATGATAGCACATTCCTAAGGGCGTCAAATCACGTCATAAAGGTCACCGGAACACTTGTTCCTTAAAGGCGGCGTTCTAAACACACATTTGGGGGCTTATAACTTGGCTTCTGAATGTCCTAGAGAGGTCATGTTTGTTTTAGAGTACTACAATTAACAGCCCCTATAACCCCAAAAAGGAATGGAGTCATTAGCACTTATGGTTATTAAATGGCACCCAGAATTATGTCGCACAAAGCACAATTTCACATCATTCCGGGTCCATTTCTCAGAAAAAAGCTTCAATCAGCCTGAAACGTCACAGAAAAGTAGAATCTATTGAGTTGTAAATTATTCCTTTGTTTCATGATGATAGCACATTCTTAAGGGCGTCAAATCAGGTCATAAAGGTCACCGGATCAATTGTTCCTTAAAGGCGGTATTCCAAAAACACATTTGGGGGCTTATAACTTGGCTTCTGTATGTCTCAGAGAGGTCAGGTTTGTTTTAGGGTACTCCAATCAACAGACCCTATTACCCCAAAAAGGAATGGAGTCATTAGCACTAATGGTTTTTAAATGGCACCCAGAATTATGTTGCACGAAGCACAATTTCACATCATTCTGGGTCCATTGTGTGAAAAAAAGGTCCACTCAGGCTGAAACGCTACAGGAAGGTAGAATCTATTTAGTTGTAGGTGATCTGAACGTTTTATGATGATAGTACATTCCTAAGGGTGTCAAACCATGTCCCAAAGGTCACCGGGCCTGGTGTCACTTTAAAGAAGTAGTCCAGTTACACCTTTGTGGGCTTATAACTTTTCTTCTAAATGTCCTAGAGAGGTCAAGTTTGTTTTAGAGTACTCAAATTAACAGCCCCTACAACCCCAAAAAGGAATGGAGTCATTAGCACTTATGGTTTTTAAATGGCACCCAGAATTATGTCGCACAAAGCACAATTTCACATCATTCCGGGTCCATTTCTCAGAAAAAAGCTTCAATCAGGCTGAAACGTCACAGAAAAGTAGAATCTATTGAGTTGTAAATGATTCCTGTGTTTCATGATGATAGCACATTCCTAAGGGGGTCAAATCAGGTCATAAATGTCACCGGATCACTTGTTCCTTAAAGGGGGCATTCTAAACACACATTTGGGGGCTTATAACTTGGCTTCTGGACGTCTCAGAGAGGTCAGGTTTGTTTTAGGGTACTCCAATCAACAGCCCCTATTACCCCAAAAAGTAATGGAGTCATTAGCACTTATGGTTTTTAAATGGCACGCAGAATTATGTTGTACAAAGCACAATTTCACATCATTCTGGGTCCATTTGTGTGAAAACAAGGTTCAATCAGGCTGAAACTTTACATGAAGGTAGAATCTATTGAGTTGAAAGTGATCTGAACGTTTCATGATGATCGCACATTCCTATAGGGGGTCAACCCATGTCCCATAGGTCACCGGGCCTCGTGTCACTTTAAAGAAGTAGTCCAGTTACACCTTTGTGGGCTTATAACTTGGCTTCTGAATGACCTAGAGAGATCAGGTTTGTTTTAGTGTACTCCAATCAACAACCCCTACAACCACAAAAAGGAATGGAGACATTAGCACTTATGGTTTGTAAATGGCACCCAGAATTATGTTGCACGAAGCACAATTTCACATCATTCTGGGTCCATTTGTGTGAAAACAAGGTCCAATCAGGCTGAAATGTTACAAGAAGGTAGAATCTATTGAGTTGTAAGTGATCTGAATGTTTCATGATGATCGCACATTCCTATAAGGGGTCAAACCATGTCCCAAAGGTCACCGGATCTGGTGTCAATTTAAAGAGGTAGTCCAGTTACACATTTGTGGGCTTATAACTTGGCTTCTGAATGTCCTAGAGAGATCAGGCTTGTTTTAGTGTACTCCAATCAACCGCCCCTACAACCACAAAAAGGAATGGAGTCATTAGCACTTATGGTTTTTAAATGGCACCCAGAATTATGTTGCACAAAGCACAATTTCAAATCATTCTGGGTTCATTTGTGTGAAAACAAGGTCCAATCAGGATGAAACGTTACAAGAAGGTAGAATCTATTGAGTTGTAAGTGATCTGAACGTTTCATGATGATCGCACATTCCTATAGGGGGTCAAACCATGTCCCAAAGGTCACCGGGCCTAGTGTCACTTTAAAGAAGTAGTCCAGTTACACCTTTGTGGGCTTATAACTTGGCTTCTGAATGTCCTAGAGAGATCAGGTTTGTTTTAATGTACTCCAATCAACAGCCCCTACAAACACAAAAGGAATGGAGTCATTAGCACTTATGGTTTTTAAATGGCACCCAGAATTATGTTGCACGAAGCACAATTTCACATCATTCTGGGTTCATTTGTGTGAAAACAAGGTCCAATCAGGCTGAAACGTTACAGGAAGGTAGAATCTATTGAGTTGTAAGTGATCTGAACGTTTCATGACGATTGCACATTCCTATAGGGGGTCAAACCATGTCCCAAAGGTCACCGGGCCTGGTGTCACTTTAAAGAAGTAGTCCAGTTACACATTTGTGGGCTTATAACTTGGCTTCTGAATGTCCTAGAGAGATCAGGTTTGTTTTAGTGTACTCCAATCAACAGCCCCTACAACCACAAAAAGGAATGGAGTCATTAGCACTTATGGTTTGTAAATGGCACCCAGAATTATGTTGCACGAAGCACAATTTCACATCATTCTGGGTCCATTTGTGTGAAAACAAGGTCCAATCAGGCTGAAACGTTACAAGAAGGTAAAATCTATTGAGTTGTAAGTGATCTGAATGTTTCATGATGATCGCACATTCCTATAAGGGGTCAAACCATGTCCCAAAGGTCACCGGATCTGGTGTCAATTTAAAGAAGTAGTCCAGTTACACATTTGTGGGCTTATAACTTGGCTTCTGAATATCCTAGAGAGATCAGGTTTGTTTTATTGTACTCAAATCAACAACCCCTACAACCACAAAAAGGAATGGAGTCATTAGCACTTATGGTTTTTAAATGGCACCCAGAATTATGTTGCACGAAGCACAATTTCACATCATTCTGGGTTCATTTGTGTGAAAACAAGGTCCAATAAGGCTGAAACGTTACAAGAAGGTAGAATCTATTGAGTTGTAAGTGATCTGAACGTTTCATGATGATCGCACATTCCTATAGGGGGTCACCCCATGTCCCATAGGTCACCGGGCCTCGTGTCACTTTAAAGAAGTAGTCCAGTTACACCTTTGTGGGCTTATAACTTGGCTTCTGAATGACCTAGAGAGATCAGGTTTGTTTTAGTGTACTCCAATCAACAACCCCTACAACCACAAAAAGGAATGGAGTCATTAGCACTTATGGTTTGTAAATGGCACCCAGAATTATGTTGCACGAAGCACAATTTCACATCATTCTGGGTCCATTTGTGTGAAAACAAGGTCCAATCAGGCTGAAACGTTACAAGAAGGTAGAATCTATTGAGTTGTAAGTGATCTGAATGTTTCATGATGATCGCACATTCCTATAAGGGGTCAAACCATGTCCCAAAGGTCACCGGATCTGGTGTCAATTTAAAGAGGTAGTCCAGTTACACATTTGTGGGCTTATAACTTGGCTTCTGAATGTCCTAGAGAGATCAGGCTTGTTTTAGTGTACTCCAATCAACAGCCCCTACAACCACAAAAAGGAATGGAGTCATTAGCACTTATGGTTTTTAAATGGCACCCAGAATTATGTTGCACAAAGCACAATTTCAAATCATTCTGGGTTCATTTGTGTGAAAACAAGGTCCAATCAGGCTGAAACGTTACAAGAAGGTAGAATCTATTGAGTTGTAAGTGATCTGAACGTTTCATGATGATCGCACATTCCTATAGGGGGTCAAACCATGTCCCAAAGGTCACCGGGCCTAGTGTCACTTTAAAGAAGTAGTCCAGTTACACCTTTGTGGGCTTATAACTTGGCTTCTGAATGTCCTAGAGAGATCAGGTTTGTTTTAATGTACTCCAATCAACAGCCCCTACAATCACAAAAAGGAATGGAGTCATTAGCACTTATGGTTTGTAAATGGCACCCAGAATTATGTTGCACGAAGCACAATTTCACATCATTCTGGGTCCATTTGTGTGAAAACAAGGTCCAATCAGGCTGAAACGTTACAAGAAGGTAGAATATATTGAGTTGTAAGTGATCTGAACGTTTCATGATGATCGCACATTCCTATAGGGGGTAAAACCATGTCCCAAAGGTCACCAGGTCTGGTGTCACTTTAAAGAAGTTGTCCAGTTACACATTTGTGGGCTTATAACTTGGCTTCTGAATGTCCTAGAGAGATCAGGTTTGTTTTAATGTACTCCAATCAACAGCCCCTACAACCACAAAAAGGTATGGAGTCATTAGCACTTATGGTTTGTAAATGGCACCCAGAATTATGTTGCACAAAGCACAATTTCAAATCATTCTGGGTTCATTTGTGTGAAAACAAGGTCCAATCAGGCTGAAACGTTACAAGAAGGTAGAATCTATTGAGTTGTAAGTGATCTGAACGTTTCATGATGATCGCACATTCCTATAGGGGGTCAAACCATGTCCCAAAGGTCACCGGGCCTGGTGTCACTTTAAAGAAGTAGTCCAGTTACACATTTGTGGGCTTATAACTTGGCTTCTGAATGTCCTAGAGAGATCAGGTTTGTTTTAATGTACTCCAATCAACAGCCCCTACAACCACAAAAAGGAATGGAGTCATTAGCACTTATGGTTTGTAAATGGCACCCAGAATTATGTTGCACGAAGCACAATTTCACATCATTCTTGGTTCATTTGTGTGAAAACAAGGTCCAATCAGGCTGAAACGTTACAGGAAGGTAGAATCTATTGAGTTGTAAGTGATCTGAACGTTTCATGATGATAGCACTTTCCTAAGGGGGTCAAACCATGTCCCAAAGGTCACCGGATCTGGTGTCAATTTAAAGAATTAGTCCAGTTACACATTTGTGGGCTTATAACTTGGCTTCTGAATGTCCTAGAGAGATCAGGTTTGTTTTAGTGTACTCCAACCAACAGCCCCTACAACCACAAAAAGGAATGGAGTCATTAGCACTTATGGTTTTTAAATGGCACCCAGAATTATGTTGCACGAAGCACAATTTCACATCATTCTGGGTTTCTTTGTGTGAAAACAAGGTCCAATCAGGCTGAAACGTTACAGGAAGGTAGAATCTATTGAGTTGTAAGTGATCTGAACGTTTCATGATGATAGCACTTTCCTAAAGGGGTCAAACCATGTCCCAAAGGTCACCGGATCTGGTGTCAATTTAAAGAAGTAGTCCAGTTACACCTTTGTGGGCTTATAACTTGTTTTCTGAATGTCCTAGAGAGATCAGGTTTGTTTTAATGTACTCCAATCAACAGCCCCTACAACCACAAAAAGGAATGGAGTCATTAGCACTTATGGTTTGAAAATGGCACCCAGAATTATGTTGCACGAAGCACAATTTCACATCATTCTGGGTCCATTTGTGTGAAAACATGGTCCAATCAGGCTGTACCGTTACAAGAAGGTAGAATCTATTGAGTTGTAAGTGATCTGAACGTTTCATGATGATCGCACATTCCTACAGGCGGTAAAACCATGTCCCAAAGGTCACCAGGCCTTGTGTCACTTTAAAGAAGTTGTCCAGTTACACATTTGTGGGCTTATAACTTAGCTTCTGAATGTCCTAGAGAGATCAGGTTTGTTTTAGTGTACTCCAATCAACAGCCCCTACAACCACAAAAAGGAATGGAGTCATTAGCACTTATGGTTTGTAAATGACACCCAGAATTATGTTGCACGAAGCACAATTTCACATCATTCTGGGTCCATTTGTGTGAAAACAAGGTCCAATCAGGCTGAAACGTTACAGGAAGGTAGAATCTATTGAGTTGTAAGTGATCTGAACGTTTCATGATGATAGCACTTTCCTAAGGGGGTCAAACCATGTCCCAAATGTCACCGGATCTGGTGTCAATTTAAAGAAGTAGTCCAGTTACACATTTGTGGGCTTATAACTTGGCTTCTGAATATCCTAGAGAGATCAGGTTTGTTTTAGTGTACTCCAATTAACAGCCCCTACAACCACAAAAAGGAATGGAGTCATTAGCACTTATGGTTTGTAAATGGCACCCAGAATTATGTTGCACGAAGCACAATTTCACATCATTCTGGGTCCATTTGTGTGAAAACAAGGTCCAATCAGGCTGAAACGTGAAAGGAAGGTAGAATCTATTGAGTTGTAAGTGATCTGAACGTTTCACGATGATAGCACTTTCCTAAGGGGGTCAAACCATGTCCCAAAGGTCACCGGATCTGGTGTCAATCTAAAGAAGTAGTCCAGTTACACATTTGTGGGCTCATAACTTGGCTTCTGAATGTCCTAGAGAGATCAAGTTTGTTTTAGTGTACTCCAATCAACAGCCCATACAACCACAAAAAGGAATGGAGTCATTAGCACTTATGGTTTGTAAATGGCATCCCGAATTATGTTGCACGAAGCACAATTTCACATCATTCTGGGTCCATTTGTGTGAAAACAAGGTCCAATCAGGCTGAAACGTTACAGGAAGGTAGAATCTATTGAGTTGTAAGTGATCTGAACATTTCATGATGATAGCACTTTCCTAAGGGGGTCAAACCATGTCCCAAAGGTCACCGGGCCTGGTGTCACTTTAAAGAAGTAGTCCAGTTACACCTTTGTGGGCTTATAACTTGGCTTCTGAATGTCCTAGAGAGATCAAGTTTGTTTTAGTGTACTCCAATCAACAGCCCATACAACCACAAAAAGGAATGGAGTCATTAGCACTTATGGTTTGTAAATGGCACCCAGAATTATGTTGCACGAAGCACAATTTCACATCATTCTGGGTTCATTAGTGTGAAAACACGGTCCAATCAGGCTGAACATTACAGGAAGGTAGAATCTATTGAGTTGTAAGTGATCTGAACGTTTCATGATGATCACACATTCCTATAGGGGGTCAAACCATGTCCCAAAGGTCACCGGGCCTGGTGTCACTTTAAAGAAGTAGTCCAGTTACACATTTGTGGGCTTATAACTTGGCTTCTGAATGACCTAGAGAGATCAAGTTTGTTTTAGTGTACTCCAATCAACAGCACATACAACCACAAAAAGGAATGGAGTCATTAGCACTTATGGTTTGTAAATGGCACCCAGAATTATGTTGCACGAAGCACAATTTCACATCATTCTGGGTCCATTTGTGTGAAAACAAGGTCCAATCAGGCTGAAACGTTACAGGAAGGTAGAATCTATTGAGTTGTAAGTGATGTGAACGTTTCATGATGATAGCACTTTCCTATGGGGGTCAAACCATGTCCCAAACGTCATCGGATCTGGTGTCAATTTAAAGAAGTAGTCCAGTTACACATTTGTGGGCTTATAACTTGGCTTCTGAATGTCCTAGAGAGATCAAGTTTGTTTTAGTGTACTCCAATAAACAGCCCATAAAACCACAAAAAGGAATGGAGTCATTAGCACTTATGGTTTTTAAATGGCACCCAGAATTATGTTGCACGAAGCACAATTTCACATCATTCTGGGTCCATTTGTGTGAAAACAAGGTCCAATCAGGCTGAAACGTTCCAAGAAGGTAGAATCTATTGAGTTGTAAGTGATCTGAACATTTCATGATGATCGCACATTCCTATAGGGGGTCAAACCATGTCCCAAAGGTCACCAGATCTGGTGTCATTCTAAAGAAGTGGTCCAGTTACACATTTGTGGGCTTATAACTTGGCTTCTGAATGTCCTAGATAGGTCAGGTTTGTTTTAGTGTACTCCAATCAACAGCCCCTACAACCACAAAAAGGAATGGAGTCATTAGCACTTATGGTTTGTAAATGGCACCCCGAATTATGTTGCACGAAGCACAATTTCACATCATTCTGGGTCCATTTGTGTGAAAACAAGGTCCAATCAGGCTGAAACGTTACAAGAAGGTAGAATCTATTGAGTTGTAAGTGATCTGAACGTTTCATGATGATCGCTTATTCCTATAGGGGGGAAAACCATGTCCCAAAGGTCACAGGGCCTGGTGTCACCTTAAAGAAGTAGTCCAGTTACACATTTGTGGGCTTATAACTTGGCTTCTGAATGTCCTAGAGAGATCAGGTTTGTTTTAGTGTACTCCAATCAACAGCCCCTACAACCACAAAAAGGAATGGAGTCATTAGCACGTATGGTTTTTAAATGGCACCCAGAATTATGTTGCATGAAGCACAATTTCACATCATTCTGGGTTCATTTGTTTCAAAACAAGGTCCAATCAGGCTGAAACGTTACAAGAAGGTAGAATCTATTGAGTTGTAAGTGATCTGAACGTTTCATGATGATAGCACTTTCCTAAGGGGGTCAAACCATGTCCCAAAGGTCACCGGATCTGGTGTCAATTTAAAGTAGTCCAGTTACACATTTGTGGGCTTATAACTTGGCTTCTGAATGTCCTAGAGAGATCAGGTTTGTTTTAGTGTACTCCAATTAACAGCACCTACAACCACAAAAAGGAATGGAGTCATTAGCACTTATGGTTTGTAAATGGCACCCAGAATTATGTTGCACGAAGCACAATTTCACATCATTCTGGGTCCATTTGTGTGAAAACAAGGTCCAATCAGGCTGAAACGTTACATGAAGGTAGAATCTATTGAGTTGTAAGTGATCTGAACGTTTCATGATGATAGCACTTTCCTAAGGGGGTCAAACCATGTCCCAAAGGTCACCGGATCTGGTGTCAATCTAAAGAAGTAGTCCAGTTACACATTTGTAGGCTTATAACTTGGCTTCTGAATGTCCTAGAGAGATCAGGTTTGTTTTAGTGTACTCCAATCAACAGCCCCTACAACCACAAAAAGGAATGGAGTCATTAGCGCTTATGGTTTGTAAATGGCACCCAGAATTATGTTGCACGAAGCACACTTTCACATCATTCTGGGTCCATTTGTGTGTAAACAAGGTCCAATCAGGCTGAAACGTTACAAGAAGGTAGAATCTATTGAGTTGAAAGTGATCTGAACGTTTCATGATGATCGCACATTCCTATAGGGGGTCAAACCATGTCCCAAAGGTCACTGGGCCTGGTGTCACTTTAAAGAAGTAGTCCAGTTACACATTTGTGGGCTTATAACTTGGCTTCTGAATGACCTAGATAGGTCAGGTTTGTTTTAGTGTACTCCAATCAACAGCCCCTACAACCACAAAAAGGAATGGAGTCATTAGCACTTATGGTTTGTAAATGGCACCCCGAATTATGTTGCACGAATCACAATTTCACATCATTCTGGGTCCATTTGTGTGAAAACAAGGACCAATCAGGATTAAACGTTACAATAAGGTAGAATCTATTGAGTTGTAAGTGATCTGAACATTTCATGATGATCGCACATTCCTATAGGGGGTCAAACCATGTCCCAAAGGTCACCGGATCTGGTGTCAATTTAAAGAAGTAGTCCAGTTACACATTTGTGGGCTTATAACTTGGCTTCTGAATGTCCTAGAGAGATCAGGTTTGTTTTAGTGTACTCCAATAAACAGCCCCTACAACCACAAAAAGGAATGGAGTCATTAGCACTTATGGTTTTTAAATGGCACCCAGAATTATGTTGCACGAAGCACAATTTCACATCATTCTGGGTTCATTTGTGTGAAAACAAGGTCCAATCAGGCTGAAACGTTACAGGAAGGTAGAATCTATTGAGTTGTAAGTGATCTGAACGTTTCATGATGATAGCACTTTCCTAAGGGGGTCAAACCATGTCCCAAACGTCATCGGATCTGGTGTCAATTTAAAGAAGTAGTCCAGTTACACATTTGTGGGCTTATAACTTGGCTTCTGAATGTCCTAGAGAGATCAAGTTTGTTTTAGTGTACTCCAATAAACAGCCCATATCCACAAAAAGGAATGGAGTCATTAGCACTTATGGTTTTTAAATGGCACCCAGAATTATGTTGCACGAAGCACAATTTCACATCATTCTGGGTCCATTTGTGTGAAAACAAGGTCCAATCAGGCTGAAACGTTACAAGAAGGTAGAATCTATTGAGTTGTAAGTGATCTGAACGTTTCATGATGATCGCACATTCCTATAGGGGGTCAAACCATGTCCCAAAGGTCACCGGGCCTGGTGTCACTTTAAAGAAGTAGTCCAGTTACACATTTGTGGGCTTATAACTTGGCTTCTGAATGTCCTAGATAGGTCAGGTTTGTTTTAGTGTACTCCAATCAACAGCCCCTACAACCATAAAAAGGAATGGAGTCATTAGCACTTATGGTTTGTAAATGGCACCCCGAATTATGTTGCACGAAGCACAATTTCACATCATTCTGGGTCCATTTGTGTGAAAACAAGGTCCAATCAGGCTGAAACGTTACAAGAAGGTAGAATCTATTGAGTTGTAAGTGATCTGAACGTTTCATGATGATCACTTATTCCTATAGGGGGTAAAACCATGTCCCAAAGGTCACAGGGCCTGGTGTCACTTTAAAGAAGTAGTCCAGTTACACATTTGTGGGCTTATAACTTGGCTTCTGAATGTCCTAGAGAGTTCAGGTTTGTTTTAGTGTACTCCAATCAACAGTCCCTACAACCACAAAAAGGAATGGAGTCATTAGCACGTATGGTTTTTAAATGGCACCCAGAATTATGTTGCACGAAGCACAATTTCACATCATTCTGGGTTCATTTGTTTCAAAACAAGGTCCAATCAGGCTGAAACATTACAAGAAGGTAGAATCTATTGAGTTGTAAGTGATCTGAACGTTTCATGATGATAGCACTTTCCTAAGGGGGTCAAACCATGTCCCAAAGGTCACCGGATCTGGTGTCAATTTAAAGTAGTCCAGTTACACATTTGTGGGCTTATAACTTGGCTTCTGAAAGTCCTAGATAGATCAGGTTTGTTTTAGTGTACTCCAATTAACAGCCCCCAAAAACCACAAAAAGGAATGGAGTCATTAGCACTTATGGTTTGTAAATGGCACCCAGAATTATGTTGCACGAAGCACAATTTCACATCATTCTGGGTCCATTTGTGTGAAAACATGGTCCAATCAGGCTGAAACGTTACAGGAAGGTAGAATCTATTGAGTTGTAAGTGATCTGAACGTTTCATGATGATAGCACTTTCCTAAGGGGTCAAACCATGTCCCAAAGGTCACCGGATCTGGTGTCAATCTAAAGAAGTAGTCCAGTTACAGATTTGTAGGCTTATAACTTGGCTTCTGAATGTCCTAGAGAGATCAGGTTTGTTTTAGTGTACTCCAATCAACAGCCCCTACAACCACAAAAAGGAATGGAGTCATTAGCACTTATGGTTTGTAAATGGCACCCAGAATTATGTTGCACGAAGTACAATTTCACATCATTCTGGGTCCATTTGTGTGAAAACAAGGTCCAATCAGGCTGAAACGTTACAAGAAGGTAGAATCTATTGAGTTGTAAGTGATCTGAACGTTTCATGATGATCGCACATTCCAAGAGGGGGTCAAACCATGTCCCAAAGGTCACCGGGCCTGGTGTCACTTTAAAGAAGTAGTCCAGTTACACATTTGTGGGCTTATAACTTGGCTTCTGAATGTCCTAGATAGGTCAGGTTTGTTTTAGTGTACTCCAATCAACAGCCCCTACAACCACAAAAAGGAATGGAGTCATTAGCACTTATAGTTTGTAAATGGCACCCCGAATTATGTTGCACGAATCACAATTTCACATCATTCTGGGTCCATTTGTGTGAAAACAAGGACCAATCAGGATTAAACGTTACAAGAAGGTAGAATCTATTGAGTTGTAAGTATTCTGAACATTTCATGATGATCGCACATTCCTATAGGGGGTAACGCCATGTCCCAAAGGTCACAGGGCCTGGTGTCACTTTAAAGAAGTAGTCCAGTTACACATTTGTGGGCTTATAACTTGGCTTCTGAATGTCCTAGAGAGATCAGGTTTGTTTTAGTGTACTCCAATCAACAACCTCTACAACCACAAAAAGGAATGGAGTCATTAGCAATTATGGTTTGTAAATGGCACCCAGAATTATGTTGCACGAAGCACAATTTCACATCATTCTCGGTCCATTTGTGTGAAAACAAGGTCCAATCAGGCTGAAACGTTACAAGAAGGTAGATTCTATTGAGTTGTAAGCGATCTGAATGTTTCATGATGATCACACATTCCTATAGGGGGTCAAACCATGTCCCAAAGGTCACCCCGCCTAGTGTCACTTTAAAGAAGTAGTCCAGTTACACATTTGTGGGCTTATAACTTGGCTTCTGAATATCCTAGAGAGGTCAGGTTTGTTTTAGAGTACTCCAATTAACAGCCCCCATTACCCAAAAAAAGGAATGGAGTCATTAGCACTTATGGTTTTTAAATGGCACCCAGAATTATGTTGCACGAAGCACAATTTCACATCATTCTGGGTTCATTTGTGTGAAAACAAGGTCCAATCAGGCTGAAACGTTACAGGAAGGTAGAATCTATTGAGTTGTAAGTGATCTGAACGTTTCATGATGATAGCACTTTCCTAAGGGGGTCAAACCATGTCCCAAACGTCACCGGATCTGGTGTCAATTTAAAGAAGTAGTCCAGTTACACATTTGTGGGCTTATACCTTGGCTTCTGAATGTCCTAGAGAGATCAGGTTTGTTTTAGTGTACTCCAATCAACAGCCCCTACAACCACAAAAAGGAATGGAGTCATTAGCACTTATGGTTTTTAAATGGCACCCAGAATTATGTTGCACGAAGCACAATTTCACATCATTTTGCATCGTTTTGTGTGAAAAGAAGGTCCAATCAGGCTGAAAAGTTACAGGAAGGTAGAATCTATTGAGTTGTAAGTGATCTGAACGTTTCATGATGATAGCACTTTCCTAAGGGGGTCAAACCATGTCCCAAAGGTCACCGGATCTGGTGTCAATTTAAAGAAGTAGTCCAGTTACACATTTGTGGGCTTATAACTTGGCTTCTGAATGTCCTAGAGAGATCAGGTTTGTTTTAGTGTACTCCAATCAACAGCCCCTACAACCACAAAAAGGAATGGAGTGATTAGCACTTATGGTTTGTAAATGGCACCCAGAATTATGTTGCGCGAAGCACAATTTCACATCATTCTGGGTCCATTTTTGTGAAAACAAGGTCCAATCAGGCTGAAACGTTACAGGAAGGTAGAATCTATTGAGTTGTAAGTGATCTGAACGTTTCATGATGATAGCACTTTCCTAAGGGGGTCAAACCATGTCCCAAAGGTCACCGGGCCTGGTGTCACTTTAAAGAAATAGTCCTGTTACAACTTTGTGGGCTTATAACTTGGCTTCTGAATGTCCTAGAGAGGTCAGGTTTGTTTTAGTGTACTCCAATCAACAGCCCCTACAACCACAAAAAGGAATGGAGTCATTAGCACTTATGGTTTTTAAATGGCACCCAGAATTATGTTGCACGAAGCACAATTTCACATCATTCTGGGTTCATTTGTGTGAAAACAAGGTCCAATCAGGCTGAAACGTTACAGGAAGGTAGAATATATTGAGTTGTAAGTGATCTGAACGTTTCATGATGATAGCACTTTCCTAAGGGGGTCAAACCATGTCCCAAAGGTCACCGTATCCGGTGTCAATTTAAAGAAGTAGTCCAGTTACACATTTGTGGGCTTATAACTTGGCTTCTGAATGTCCTAGAGAGATCAGGTTTGTTTTATTGTACTCCAATTAACAGCCCCTACAACCACAAAAAGGAATGGAGTCATTAGCACTTATGGTTTTTAAATGGCACGCAGAATTATGTTGCACGAAGCACAATTTCACATCATTCTGGGTTCATTTGTGTGAAAACAAGGTCCAATCAGGCTGAAACGTTACAAGAAGGTAGAATCTATTGAGTTGTAAGTGATCTGAACGTTTCATGATGATAGCACTTTCCTATAGGGGGTCAAACCATGTCCCAAAGGTCACCGGGCCTTGTGTCACTTTAAAGAAGTAGTACAGTTACACATTTGTGGGCTTATAACTTGGCTTCTTAATGTTCTAGAGAGGTCAGGTTTGTTTTAGTGTACTCCAATCAACAGCCCCTACAACCACAAAAAGGAATGGAGTCATTAGCGCTTATGGTTTGTAAATGGCACCCCGAATTATGTTGCACGAAGCACAATTTCACATCATTCTGGGTCCATTTGTGTGAAAAAATGGTCCAATCAGGCTGAAACGTTACAGGAAGGTAGAATCTATTGAGTTGTAAGTGATCTGAACGTTTCATGATGATAGCACTTTCCTAAGGGGTCAAACCATGTCCCAAAGGTCACCGGATCTGGTGTCAATCTGAAGAAGTAGTCAAGTTACAGATTTGTAGGCTTATAACTTGGCTTCTGAATGTCCTAGAGAGATCAGGTTTGTTTTAGTGTACTCCAATCAACAGCCCCTACAACCACAAAAAGGAATGGAGTCATTAGCACTTATGGTTTGTAAATGGCACCCAGAATTATGTTGCACGAAGTACAATTTCACATCATTCTGGGTCCATTTGTGTGAAAACAAGGTCCAATCAGGCTGAAACGTTACAATAAGGTAGAATCTATTGAGTTGTAAGTGATCTGAACCTTTCATGATGATCGCACATTCCAAGAGGGGGTCAAACCATGTCCCAAAGGTCACCGGGCCTGGTGTCACTTTAAAGAAGTAGTCCAGTTACACATTTGTGGGCTTATAACTTGGCTTCTGAATGTCCTAGATAGGTCAGGTTTGTTTTAGTGTACTCCAATCAACAGCCCCTACAACCACAAAAAGGAATGGAGTCATTAGCACTTATAGTTTGTAAATGGCACCCCGAATTATGTTGCACGAATCACAATTTCACATCATTCTGGGTCCATTTGTGTGAAAACAAGGACCAATCAGGATTAAACGTTACAAGAAGGTAGAATCTATTGAGTTGTAAGTGATCTGAACATTTCATGATGATCGCACATTCCTATAGGGGGTAACGCCATGTCCCAAAGGTCACAGGGCCTGGTGTCACTTTAAAGAAGTAGTCCAGTTACACATTTGTGGGCTTATAACTTGGCTTCTGAATGTCCTAGAGAGATCAGGTTTGTTTTAGTGTACTCCAATCAACAACCTCTACAACCACAAAAAGGAATGGAGTCATTAGCAATTATGGTTTGTAAATGGCACCCAGAATTATGTTGCACGAAGCACAATTTCACATCATTCTCGGTCCATTTGTGTGAAAACAAGGTCCAATCAGGCTGAAACGTTACAAGAAGGTAGATTCTATTGAGTTGTAAGCGATCTGAATGTTTCATGATGATCACACATTCCTATAGGGGGTCAAACCATGTCCCAAAGGTCACCCCGCCTAGTGTCACTTTAAAGAAGTAGTCCAGTTACACATTTGTGGGCTTATAACTTGGCTTCTGAATATCCTAGAGAGGTCAGGTTTGTTTTAGAGTACTCCAATTAACAGCCCCCATTACCCCAAAAAGGAATGGAGTCATTAGCACTTATGGTTTTTAAATGGCACCCAGAATTATGTTGCACGAAGCACAATTTCACATCATTCTGGGTTCATTTGTGTGAAAACAAGGTCCAATCAGGCTGAAACGTTACAGGAAGGTAGAATCTATTGAGTTGTAAGTGATCTGAACGTTTCATGATGATAGCACTTTCCTAAGGGGGTCAAACCATGTCCCAAACGTCACCGGATCTGGTGTCAATTTAAAGAAGTAGTCCAGTTACACATTTGTGGGCTTATACCTTGGCTTCTGAATGTCCTAGAGAGATCAGGTTTGTTTTAGTGTACTCCAATCAACAGCCCCTACAACCACAAAAAGGAATGGAGTCATTAGCACTTATGGTTTTTAAATGGCACCCAGAATTATGTTGCACGAAGCACAATTTCACATCATTCTGCATCGTTTTGTGTGAAAAGAAGGTCCAATCAGGCTGAAAAGTTACAGGAAGGTAGAATCTATTGAGTTGTAAGTGATCTGAACGTTTCATGATGATAGCACTTTCCTAAGGGGGTCAAACCATGTCCCAAAGGTCACCGGATCTGGTGTCAATTTAAAGAAGTAGTCCAGTTACAAATTTGTGGGCTTATAACTTGGCTTCTGAATGTCCTAGAGAGATCAGGTTTGTTTTAGTGTACTCCAATCAACAGCCCCTACAACCACAAAAAGGAATGGAGTGATTAGCACTTATGGTTTGTAAATGGCACCCAGAATTATGTTGCGCGAAGCACAATTTCACATCATTCTGGGTCCATTTTTGTGAAAACAAGGTCCAATCAGGCTGAAACGTTACAGGAAGGTAGAATCTATTGAGTTGTAAGTGATCTGAACGTTTCATGATGATAGCACTTTCCTAAGGGGGTCAAACCATGTCCCAAAGGTCACCGGGCCTGGTGTCAATTTAAAGAAGTAGTCCAGTTACACATTTGTGGGCTTATAACTTGGCTTCTGAATGTCCTAGAGAGATCAGGTTTGTTTTATTGTACTCCAATTAACAGCCCCTACAACCACAAAAAGGAATGGAGTCATTAGCACTTATGGTTTTTAAATGGCACGCAGAATTATGTTGCACGAAGCACAATTTCACATCATTCTGGGTTCATTTGTGTGAAAACAAGGTCCAATCAGGCTGAAACGTTACAAGAAGGTAGATTCTATTGAGTTGTAAGTTATCTGAACGTTTCATGATGATAGCACTTTCCTATAGGGGGTCAAACCATGTCCCAAAGGTCACCGGGCCTTGTGTCACTTTAAAGAAGTAGTCCAGTTACACATTTGTGGGCTTATAACTTGGCTTCTGAATGTTCTAGAGAGGTCAGGTTTGTTTTAGTGTACTCCAATCAACAGCCCCTACAACCACAAAAAGGAATGGAGTCATTAGCGCTTATGGTTTGTAAATGGCACCCCGAATTATGTTGCACGAAGCACAATTTCACATCATTCTGGGTCCATTTGTGTGAAAACAAGGTCCAATCAGGCTGAAACGTTACAGGAAGGTAGAATCTATTGAGTTTTAAGTGATCTGAACGTTTCATGATGATAGCAATTTCCTAAGGGGGTCAAACCATGTCCCAAAGGTCACCGGATCTGGTGTCAATTTAAAGAAGTAGTCCAGTTACACATTTGTGGGCTTATAACTTGGCTTCTGAATGGCCTAGAGAGATCAGGTTTGTTTTAGTATACTCCAATCAACAGCCCCTACAACCACAAAAAGGAATGGAGTCATTAGCACTTATGGTTTGTAAATGGCACCCAGAATTATGTTGCACGAAGCACAATTTCACATAATTCTGGGTCCATTTGTGTGAAAACAAGGTCCAATCAGGCTGAAACATTACAAGAAGGTAGAATCTATTGAGTTGTAAGTGATCTGAACATTTCATGATGATCGCACATTCCTATAGGGGGTCAAACCATGTCCCAAAGGTCACCGGGCCTGGTGTCACTTTAAAGAAGTAGTCCAGTTACACATTTGTGGGCTTATAACTTGGCTTCTGAATGTCCTAGATAGGTCAGGTTTGTTTTAGTGTACTCCAATCAACAGCCCCTACAACCACAAAAAGGAATGGAGTCATTAGCACTAATGGTTTGTAAATGGCACCCCGAATTATGTTGCACGAAGCACAATTTCACATCATTCTGGGTCCATTTGTGTGAAAACAAGGTCCAATCAGGCTGAAACGTTACAAGAAGGTAGAATCTATTGAGTTGTAAGTGATCTGAACGTTTCATGATGATCGCACATTCCTATAGGGGGTAAAACCATGTCCCAAAGGTCACAGGGCCTGGTGTCACTTTAAAGAAGTAGTCCAGTTACACATTTGTGGGCTTATAACTTGGCTTCTGAATGTCCTAGAGGGATCAGGTTTGTTTTAGTGTACTCCAGTCAACAGCCCCTACAACCACAAAAAGGAATGGAGTCATTAGCACTTATGGTTTGTAAATGGCACCCAGAATTATGTTGCACTAAGCACAATTTCACATCATTCTGGGTCCATTTGTGTGAAAACAAGGTCCAATCAGGCTGAAACGTTACAAGAAGGTAGAATCTATTGAGTTGTAAGTGATCTGAACGTTTCATGATGATCACACATTCCTATAGGGGGTCAAACCATGTCCCAAAGGTCACCGGGCCTGGTGTCACTTTAAAGTAGTCCAGTTACACATTTGTGGGCTTATAACTTGGCTTCTGAATATCCTAGAGAGGTCAGGTTTGTTTTAGAGTACTCCAATTAACAGCCCCCATTACCCCAAAAAGGAATGGAGTCAATAGCACTTATGGTTTTTAAATGGCACCCAGAATTATGTTGCACGAAGCACAATTTCACATCATTCTGGGTTCATTTGTGTGAAAACAAGGTCCAATCAGGCTGAAACATTACAGGAAGGTAGAATCTATTGAGTTGTAAGTGATATGAACGTTTCATGATGATAGCACTTTCCTAAGGTGGTCAAACCATGTCCCAAACGTCACCGGATCTGGTGTCAATTTCAAGAAGTAGTCCAGTTACACATTTGTGGGCTTATACCTTGGCTTCTGAATGTCCTAGAGAGATCAGGTTTGTTTTAGTGTACTCCAATCAACAGCCCCTACAACCACAAAAAGGAATGGAGTCATTAGCACTTATGGTTTTTAAATGGCACCCAGAATTATGTTGCACGAAGCACAATTTCACATCATTCTGCGTCCATTTGTGTGAAAAGAAGGTCCAATCAGGCTGAAAAGTTACAGGAAGGTAGAATCTATTGAGTTGTAAGTGATCTGAACGTTTCATGATGATAGCACTTTCCTAAGGGGGTCAAACCATGTCCCAAAGGTCACCGGATCTGGTGTCAATTTAAAGAAGTAGTCCAGTTACACATTAGTGGGCTTATAACTTGGCTTCTGAATGTCCTAGAGAGATCAGGTTTGTTTTAGTGTACTCCAATCATCAGCCCCTAAAACCTCAAAAAGGAATGGAGTCATTAGCACTTATGGTTTTTAAATGGCACCCAGAATTATGTTACACGAAGCACAATTTCACATCATTCTGGGTCCATTTGTGTGAAAACAAGGTCCAGTCAGGCTGAAACGTTACAGGAAGGTAGAATCTATTGAGTTGTAAGTGATCTGAACGTTTCATGATGATAGCACTTTCCTAAGGGGGTCAAACCATGTCCCAAAGGTCACCGGATCTGGTGTCAATTTAAAGAATTAGTCCAGTTACACATTTGTGGGCTTATAACTTGGCTTCTGAATGGCCTAGAGAGATCAGGTTTGTTTTAGTGTACTCCAATCAACAGCCCCTACAACCACAAAAAGGAATGGAGTCATTAGCACTTATGGTTTGTAAATGGCACCCAGAATTATGTTGCACGAAGCACAATTTCACATCATTCTGGGTCCATTTGTGTGAAAACAAGGTCCAATCAGGCTGAAACATTACAAGAAGGTAGAATCTATTGAGTTGTAAGTGATCTGAACATTTCATGATGGTCGCACATTCCTATAGGGGGTCAAACCATGTCCCAAAGGTCACCGGGCCTGGTGTCACTTTAAAGAAGTAGTCCAGTTATACATTTGTGGGCTTATAACTTGGCTTCTGAATGTCCTAGATAGGTCAGGTTTGTTTTAGTGTACTCCAATCAACAGCCCCTACAACCACAAAAAGGAATGGAGTCATTAGCACTTATGGTTTGTAAATGGCACCCCGAATTATGTTGCACGAAGCACAATTTCACATCATTCTGGGTCCATTTGTGTGAAAACAAGGTCCAATCAGGCTGAAACGTTACAAGAAGGTAGAATCTATTGAGTTGTAAGTGATCTGAACGTTTCATGATGATCGCACATTCCTATAGGGGGTAAAACCATGTCCCAAAGGTCACAGGGCCTAGTGTCACTTTAAAGAAGTAGTCCAGTTACACATTTGTGGGCTTATAACTTGGCTTCTGAATGTCCTAGAGGGATCAGGTTTGTTTTAGTGTACTCCAATCAACAGCCCCTACAACCAAAAAAAGGAATGGAGTCATTAGCACTTATGGTTTGTAAATGGCACCCAGAATTATGTTGCACGAAGCACAATTTCACATCATTCTGGGTCCATTTGTGTGAAAACAAGGTCCAATCAGGCTGAAACGTTACAAGAAGGTAGAATCTATTGAGTTGTAAGTGATCTGAACGTTTCATGATGATCACACATTCCTATAGAGGGTCAAACCATGTCCCAAAGGTCACCGGGCCTGGTGTCACTTTAAAGAAGTAGTCCAGTTACACATTTGTGGGCTTATAACTTGGCTTCTGAATATCCTAGAGAGGTCAGGTTTGTTTTAGAGTACTCCAATTAACAGCCCCCATTACCCCAAAAAGGAATGGAGTCAGTAGCACTTATGGTTTTTAAATGGCACCCAGAATTATGTTGCACGAAGCACAATTTCACATCATTCTGGGTTCATTTGTGTGAAAACAAGGTCCAATCAGTCTGAAACGTTACAGGAAGGTAGAATATATTGAGTTGTAAGTGATCTGAACGTTTCATGACGATAGCACTTTCCTAAGGGGGTCAAACCATGTCCCAGAGGTCACCGGATCTGGTGTCAATTTAAAGAAGTAGTCCAGTTACACATTTGTGGGCTTATAACTTGGCTTCTGAATGTCCTAAAGAGATCAGGTTTGTTTTAGTGTACTCCAATCAACAGCCCGTACAACCACAAAAAGGAATGGAGTCATTAGCACTTATGGTTTTTAAATGGCACCCAGAATTATGTTGCACGAAGCAAAATTTCACATCATTCTGGGTTCATTTGTGTGAAAACAAGGTCCAATCAGGCTGAAACGTTACAGGAAGGTAGAATCTATTGAGTTGTAAGTGATCTGAACGTTTCATGATGATCGCACATTCCTATAGGGGGTCAAACCATGTCCCAAAGGTCACCGGGCCTGGTGTCAATTTAAAGAAGTAGTCCAGTTACACCTTTGTGGGCTTATAACTAGGCTTCTGAATATCCTAAAGAGGTAAGGTTTGTTTTAGAGTACTCCAATTAACAGCCCCCATTACCCCAAAAAGGAATGGAGTCATTAGCACTTATGGTTTTTAAATGGCACCCAGAATTATGTTGCACGAAGCACAATTTCACATCATTCTGGGTCCATTTGTATGAAAACAAGGTGCAATCAGGCTGAAACGTTACAAGAAGGTAAACGCTTTTGAGTTGTAAGTGATCTGAACGTTTCATGATGATCGCACATTCCTATAGGGGGTAAAACAATGTCCCAAAGGTCACCGGGCCTGGTGTCACTTTATAGAAGTAGTCCAGTTACACATTTGTGGGCTTATAACTTGGCTTCTGAATGTCCTAGAGAGATCAGGTTTGTTTTAGTGTACTCCAATCAACAGCCCCTACAACCACAAAAAGGAATGGAGTCATTAGCACTTATGGTTTGTAAATGGCACCCAGAATTATGTTGCACAAAGCACAATTTCACATCATTCTGGGTCCATTTGTGTGAAAACAAGGTCCAATCAGGCTGAAACGTTACAGGAAGGTAGAATCTACTGAGTTGTAAGTGATCTGAACGTTTCATGATGATAGCACTTTCCTAAGGGGTTCAAACCATGTCCCAAAGGTCACCGGATCTGGTGTCAATTTAAAGAAGTAGTCCAGTTACACATTTGTGGGCAAATAACTTGGCTTCTGAATGTCCTAGAGAGATCAGGTTTTTTTTAGTATACTCCAATCAACAGCCCCTACAACCACACAAAGGAAAGGAGTCATTAGCACTTATGGTTTTTAAATGGCACCCAGAATTATGTTGCACGAAGCACAATTTCACATCATTCTGGGTTCACTTGTGTGAAAACAAGGTCCAATCAGGCTGAAACGTCACAGAAAAGTAGAATCTATTGAGATGTAAATTATTCCTGTGTTTCATGATGATAGCACATTCCTAAGGGCGTCAAATCACGTCATAAAGGTCACCGGAACACTTGTTCCTTAAAGGCGGCGTTCTAAACACACATTTGGGGGCTTATAACTTGGCTTCTGAATGTCCTAGAGAGGTCATGTTTGTTTTAGAGTACTACAATTAACAGCCCCTATAACCCCAAAAAGGAATGGAGTCATTAGCACTTATGGTTATTAAATGGCACCCAGAATTATGTCGCACAAAGCACAATTTCACATCATTCCGGGTCCATTTCTCAGAAAAAAGCTTCAATCAGCCTGAAACGTCACAGAAAAGTAGAATCTATTGAGTTGTAAATTATTCCTTTGTTTCATGATGATAGCACATTCGTAAGGGCGTCAAATCAGGTCATAAAGGTCACCGGATCAATTGTTCCTTAAAGGCGGTAATCCAAAAACACATTTGGGGGCTTATAACTTGGCTTCTGTATGTCTCAGAGAGGTCAGGTTTGTTTTAGGGTACTCCAATCAACAGCCCCTATTACCCCAAAAAGGAATGGAGTCATTAGCACTAATGGTTTTTAAATGGCACCCAGAATTATGTTGCACGAAGCACAATTTCACATCATTCTGGGTCCATTGTGTGAAAAAAAGGTCCACTCAGGCTGAAACGCTACAGGAAGGTAGAATCTATTGAGTTGTAGGTGATCTGAACGTTTTATGATGATAGTACATTCCTAAGGGGGTCAAACCATGTCCCAAAGGTCACCGGGCCTGGTGTCACTTTAAAGAAGTAGTCCAGTTACACCTTTGTGGGCTTATAACTTTTCTTCTAAATGTCCTAGAGAGGTCAAGTTTGTTTTAGAGTACTCAAATTACCAGCCCCTACAACCCCAAAAAGGAATGGAGTCATTAGCACTTATGGTTTTTAAATGGCACCCAGAATTATGTCGCACAAAGCACAATTTCACATCATTCCGGGTCCATTTCTCAGAAAAAAGCTTCAATCAGGCTGAAACGTCACAGAAAAGTAGAATCTATTGAGTTGTAAATGATTCCTGTGTTTCATGATGATAGCACATTCCTAAGGGGGTCAAATCAGGTCATAAATGTCACCGGATCACTTGTTCCTTAAAGGGGGCATTCTAAACACACATTTGGGGGCTTATAACTTGGCTTCTGGACGTCTCAGAGAGGTCAGGTTTGTTTTAGGGTACTCCAATCAACAGCCCCTATTACCCCAAAAAGGAATGGAGTCATTAGCACTTATGGTTTTTAAATGGCACGCAGAATTATGTTGTACAAAGCACAATTTCACATCATTCTGGGTCCATTTGTGTGAAAACAAGGTTCAATCAGGCTGAAACTTTACATGAAGGTAGAATCTATTGAGTTGAAAGTGATCTGAAAGTTTCATGATGATAGCACATCCCTAAGGGGGTCAAACCATGTCCCAAAGGTCACCGGGCCTGGTGCCACTTAAAAGAAGTAGTCCAGTTACACCTTTGTGGGCTTATAACTTTTCTTCTGAATGTTCTAGAGAGGTCAGGTTTGTTTTAGAGTACTCCAATTAACAGCCCCTATAACCCCAAAAAGGAATGGAGTCATTAGCACTTATGGTTATTAAATGGCACCCAGAATTATGTCGCACAAAGCACAATTTCACATCATTCCGGGTCCATTTCTTAGAAAAAAGCTTCAATCAGGCTGAAACGACACAGAAAAGTAGAATCTGTTGAGTTGTAAATGATTCCTGTGTTTCATGATGATAGCACATTCCTAAGGGTGTCAAATCAGGTCATAAAGGTCACCGGATCACTTGTTCCTTAAAGGTAGGGTTCCAAACAAACATTTGGGGGCTTATAACTTGGCTTCTGAATGTCTCAGAGAGGTCAGTTTGTTTTAGGGTACTCCAATCAACAGCCCCTATTACCCCAAAAAGGAATGGAGTCATTAGCACTTATGGTTTTTAAATGGCACTCAGAATTATGTTGCACGAAGCACAATTTCACATCATTCTGGGTTCATTTGTGTGAAAACAAGGTCCAATCAGGCTGAACGTTACAGGAAGGTAGAATCTATTGAGTTGTAAGTGATCTGAACGTTTCATGATGATAGCACTTTCCTAAGGGGGTCAAACCATGTCCAAAAGGTCACCGGGCCTGGTGTCACTTTAAAGAAGTAGTCCTGTTTCACCTTTGTGGGCTTATAACTTTTCTTCTGAATGCCCTAGAGAGGTCAGGTTTGTTTTAGAATACTCCAATTAACAGCCCCTATAACCCCAAAAAGGAATGGAGTCATTAGCACTTATGGTTATTAAATTGCACCCAGAATTATGTCGCACAAAGCACAATTTCACATCATTCTGGGTTCATTTCTAAGAAAAAAGCTTCAATCAGAGTGAAACGTCACAGAAAAGTAGAATCTATTGAGTTGTAAATGATTCATGTGTTTCATGATGATAACACATTCCTAAGGGCGTCGAATCAGGTCATAAAGGTCACCGGATCACTTGTTCCTTAAAGGCGGTATTCGAAACAAACATTTGGGGGCTTATAACTTGGCTTCTGAATGTCTCAGAGAGGTCAGGATTGTTTGAGGGTACTCCAATCAACAGCCCCTATTACCCCAAAAAGGAATGGAGTCATTAGCACTTATGGTTTTTAAATGGCACCCAGAATTATGTTGCACGAAGCACAATTTCACATCATTCTGGGTCCATTTGTGTGAAAACAAGGTCCAATCAGGCTGAAACGTTACAGGAAGGTAGAGTCTATTGAGTTGTAGGTGATCTGAACATTTTATGATGGTAGTACATTCCTAAGGGGGTCAAACCATGTCCCAAAGGTCACCGACCTGGTGTCACTTTAAAGAAGTAGTCCTGTTACACCTTTGTGGGCTTATAACTTTTCTTCTAAATGTCCTAGAGAGGTCAAGTTTGTTTAGAGTACTCCAATTACCAGCCCCTGCAACCCCAAAAAGGAATGGAGTCATTAGCACTTATGGTTTTTAAATGGCACCCAGAATTATGTCGCACAAAGCACAATTTAACAACATTCTGGGTCCATTTCTCAGAAAAAAGCTTCAATCAGGCTGAAACATCACAGAAAAGTAGAATCTATTGAGTTGTAAATGATTCCTGTGTTTCATGATGATAGCACATTCCTAAGGGGGTCAAGTTAGGTCATAAAGGTCACCGGATCACTTGTTCCTTAAAGGCGGCGTTCTAAACACACATTTGGGGGCTTATAACTTGGCTTCTGAATGTCTCAGAGAGGTCAGGTTTGTTTTAGGGTACTCCAATCAACAGCCCCTATTACCCCAAAAAGGAATGGTGTCATTAGCACTTATGGTTTTTAAATGGCACCCAGAATTATGTTGCACAAAGCACAATGTCACATCATTCTGGGTCCATTTGTGTGAAAACAAGGTTCAATCAGGCTGAAACGTTACATGAAGGTAGAATCTATTGAGTTGTAAGTGATCTGAAAGTTTCATGATGATAGCACATTCCTAAGGGGGTCAAACCATGTCCCAAAGGTCACCGGGCCTGGTGTCACTTTAAAGAAGTAGTCCAGTTACACCTTTGTGGGGTTATAACTAGGCTTCTGAATATCCTAGAGAGATCAGGTTTGTTTCAATGTACTCCAATCAACAGCCCCTACAAACACAAAAGGAATGGAGTCATTAGCACTTATGGTTTTTAAATGGCACCCAGAATTATGTTGCACGAAGCACAATTTCACATCATTCTGGGTTCATTTGTGTGAAAACAAGGTCCAATCAGGCTGAAACGTTACAGGAAGGTAGAATCTATTGAGTTGTAAGTGATCTGAACGTTTCATGACGATTGCACGTTCCTATAGGGGGTCAAACCATGTCCCAAAGGTCACCGGGCCTGGTGTCACTTTAAAGAAGTAGTCCAGTTACACATTTGTGGGCTTATAACTTGGCTTCTGAATGTCCTAGAGAGATCAGGTTTGTTTTAGTGTACTCAAATCAACAGCCCCTACAACCACAAAAAGGAATGGAGTCATTAGCACTCATGGTTTGTAAATGGCACCCAGAATTATGTTGCACGAAGCACAATTTCACATCATTCTGGGTCCATTTGTGTGAAAACTAGGTCCAATCAGGCTGTACCGTTACAAGAATGTAGAATCTATTGAGTTGTAAGTGATCTGAACGTTTCATGATGATCGCACATTCCTATAGGGGGTAAAACCATGTCCCAAAGGTCACCAGGCCTGGTGTCACTTTAAAGAAGTTGTCCAGTTACACATTTGTGGGCTTATAACTTGGCTTTTGAATGTCCTAGAGAGATCAGGTTTGTTTTAGTGTACTCCAATCAACAGCCCCTACAACCACAAAAAGGAATGGAGTCATTAGCACTTATGGTTTGTAAATGGCACCCAGAATTATGTTGCACGAAGCACAATTTCACATCATTCTGGGTCCATTTGTGTGAAAACAAGGTCCAATCAGGCTGAAACGTTACAAGAAGGTAAAATCTATTGAGTTGTAAGTGATCTGAATGTTTCATGATGATCGCACATTCCTATAAGGGGTCAAATCATGTCCCAAAGGTCACCGGATCTGGTGTCAATTTAAAGAAGTAGTCCAGTTACACATTTGTGGGCTTATAACTTGGCTTCTGAATATCCTAGAGAGATCAGGTTTGTTTTATTGTACTCCAATCAACAACCCCTACAACCACAAAAAGGAATGGAGTCATTAGCACTTATGGTTTTTAAATGGCACCCAGAATTATGTTGCACGAAGCACAATTTCACATCATTCTGGGTTCATTTGTGTGAAAACAAGGTCCAATAAGGCTGAAACGTTACAAGAAGGTAGAATCTATTGAGTTGTAAGTGATCTGAACGTTTCATGATGATCGCACATTCCTATAGGGGGTCAACCCATGTCCCATAGGTCACCGGGCCTCGTGTCACTTTAAAGAAGTAGTCCAGTTACACCTTTGTGGGCTTATAACTTGGCTTCTGAATGACCTAGAGAGATCAGGTTTGTTTTAGTGTACTCCAATCAACAACCCCTACAACCACAAAAAGGAATGGAGACATTAGCACTTATGGTTTGTAAATGGCACCCAGAATTATGTTGCACAAAGCACAATTTCAAATCATTCTGGGTTCATTTGTGTGAAAACAAGGTCCAATCAGGCTGTACCGTTACAAGAATGTAGAATCTATTGAGTTGTAAGTGATCTGAACGTTTCATGATGATCGCACATTCCTATAGGGGGTAAAACCATGTCCCAAAGGTCACCAGGCCTGGTGTCACTTTAAAGAAGTTGTCCAGTTACACATTTGTGGGCTTATAACTTGGCTTCTGAATGTCCTAGAGAGATCAGGTTTGTTTTAGTGTACTCCAATCAACAGCCCCTACAACCACAAAAAGGAATGGAGTCATTAGCACTTATGGTTTTTAAATGGCACCCAGAATTATGTTGCACAAAGCACAATTTCAAATCATTCTGGGTTCATTTGTGTGAAAACAAGGTCCAATCAGGCTGAAACGTTACAAGAAGGTAGAATCTATTGAGTTGTAAGTGATCTGAACGTTTCATGATGATCGCACATTCCTATAGGGGGTCAAACCATGTCCCAAAGGTCACCGGGCCTAGTGTCACTTTAAAGAAGTAGTCCAGTTACACCTTTGTGGGCTTATAACTTGGCTTCTGAATGTCCTAGAGAGATCAGGTTTGTTTTAATGTACTCCAATCAACAGCCCCTACAACCACAAAAAGGAATGGAGTCATTAGCACTTATGGTTTGTAAATGGCACCCAGAATTATGTTGCACGAAGCACAATTTCACATCATTCTGGGTCCATTTGTGTGAAAACAAGGTCCAATCAGGCTGAAACGTTACAAGAAGGTAGAATATATTGAGTTGTAAGTGATCTGAACGTTTCATGATGATCGCACATTCCTATAGGGGGTCAAACCATGTCCCAAAGGTCACCAGGTCTGGTGTCACTTTAAAGAAGTTGTCCAGTTACACATTTGTGGGCTTATAACTTGGCTTCTGAATGTCCTAGAGAGATCAGGTTTGTTTTAATGTACTCCAATCAACAGCCCCTACAACCACAAAAAGGTATGGAGTCATTAGCACTTATGGTTTGTAAATGGCACCCAGAATTATGTTGCACAAAGCACAATTTCAAATCATTCTGGGTTCATTTGTGTGAAAACAAGGTCCAATCAGGCTGAAACGTTACAAGAAGGTAGAATCTATTGAGTTGTAAGTGATCTGAACGTTTCATGATGATCGCACATTCCTATAGGGGGTCAAACCATGTCCCAAAGGTCACCGGGCCTGGTGTCACTTTAAAGAAGTAGTCCAGTTACACATTTGTGGGCTTATAACTTGGCTTCTGAATGTCCTAGAGAGATCAGGTTTGTTTTAATGTACTCCAATCAACAGCCCCTACAACCACAAAAAGGAATGGAGTCATTAGCACTTATGGTTTGTAAATGGCACCCAGAATTATGTTGCACGAAGCACAATTTCACATCATTCTGGGTCCATTTGTGTGAAAACAAGGTCCAATCAGGCTGTACCGTTACAAGAAGGTAGAATCTATTGAGTTGTAAGTGATCTGAACGTTTCATGATGATCGCACATTCCTATAGGGGGTAAAACCATGTCCCAAATCTCACCAGGTCTGGTGTCACTTTAAAGAAGTTGTCCAGTTACACATTTGTGGGCTTATAACTTGGCTTCTGAATGTCCTAGAGAGATAAGGTTTGTTTTAATGTACTCCAATCAACAGCCCCTACAACCACAAACAGGTATGGAGTCATTAGCACTTATGGTTTGTAAATGGCACCCAGAATTATGTTGCACGAAGCACAATTTCACATCATTCTTGGTTCATTTGTGTGAAAACAAGGTCCAATCAGGCTGAAACGTTACAAGAAGGTAGAATCTATTGAGTTGTAAGTGATCTGAACGTTTCATGATGATAGCACTTTCCTAAGGGGGTCAAACCATGTCCCAAAGGTCACCGGATCTGGTGTCAATTTAAAGAATTAGTCCAGTTACACATTTGTGGGCTTATAACTTGGCTTCTGAATGTCCTAGAGAGATCAGGTTTGTTTTAGTGTACTCCAACCAACAGCCCCTACAACCACAAAAAGGAATGGAGTCATTAGCACTTATGGTTTTTAAATGGCACCCAGAATTATGTTGCACGAAGCACAATTTCACATCATTCTGGGTTTCTTTGTGTGAAAACAAGGTCCAATCAGGCTGAAACGTTACAGGAAGGTAGAATCTATTGAGTTGTAAGTGATCTGAACGTTTCATGATGATAGCACTTTCCTAAAGGGGTCAAACCATGTCCCAAAGGTCACCGGATCTGGTGTCAATTTAAAGAAGTAGTCCAGTTACACCTTTGTGGGCTTATAACTTGTTTTCTGAATGTCCTAGAGAGATCAGGTTTGTTTTAATGTACTCCAATCAACAGCCCCTACAACCACAAAAAGGAATGGAGTCATTAGCACTTATGGTTTGAAAATGGCACCCAGAATTATGTTGCACGAAGCACAATTTCACATCATTCTGGGTCCATTTGTGTGAAAACATGGTCCAATCAGGCTGTACCGTTACAAGAAGGTAGAATCTATTGAGTTGTAAGTGATCTGAACGTTTCATGATGATCGCACATTCCTATAGGCGGTAAAACCATGTCCCAAAGGTCACCAGGCCTTGTGTCACTTTAAAGAAGTTGTCCAGTTACACATTTGTGGGCTTATAACTTAGCTTCTGAATGTCCTAGAGAGATCAGGTTTGTTTTAGTGTACTCCAATCAACAGCCCCTACAACCACAAAAAGGAATGGAGTCATTAGCACTTATGGTTTGTAAATGGCACCCAGAATTATGTTGCACGAAGCACAATTTCACATTATTCTGGGTCCATTTGTGTGAAAACAAGGTCCAATCAGGCTGAAACGTTACAGGAAGGTAGAATCTATTGAGTTGTAAGTGATCTGAACGTTTCATGATGATAGCAGTTTCCTTAGGGGGTAAAACCATGTCCCAACGGTCACCAGGCCTGGTGTCACTTTAAAGAAGTTGTCCAGTTACACATTTGTGGGCTTATAACTTGGCTTCTGAATGTCCTAGAGAGATCAGGTTTGTTTTAATGTACTCCAATCAACAGCCCCTACAACCACAAAAAGGAATGGAGTCATTAGCACTTATGGTTTGTAAATGGCACCCAGAATTATGTTGCACGAAGCACAATTTCACATCATTCTGGGTTCATTTGTGTGAAAACAAGGTCCAATCAGGCTGAAACGTTACAGGAAGGTAGAATCTATTGAGTTGTAAGTGATCTGAATGTTTCATGATGATAGCACTTTCCTAAGGGGGTCAAACCATGTCCCAAAGGTAACCGGATCTGGTGTCAATTTAAAGAAGTAGTCCAGTTACACATTTATGGGCTTATAACTTGGCTTCTGAATGTCCTAGACAGATCAGGTTTGTTTTAGTGTACTACAACCAACAGCCCCTACAACCACAAAAAGGAATGGAGTCATTAGCACTTATGGTTTTTAAATGGCACCCAGAATTATGTTGCACGAAGCACAATTTCACATCATTCTGGGTTTCTTTGTGTGAAAACAAGGTCCAATCAGGCTGAAACGTTACAGGAAGGTAGAATCTATTGAGTTGTAAGTGATCTGAACGTTTCATGATGATAGCACTTTCCTAAAGGGGTCAAACCATGTCCCAAAGGTCACCGGATCTGGTGTCAATTTAAAGAAGTAGTCCAGTTACACCTTTGTGGGCTTATAACTTGGCTTCTGAATGTCCTAGAGAGATCAGGTTTGTTTTAATGTACTCCAATCAACAGCCCCTACAACCACAAAAAGGATTGGAGTCATTAGCACTTATGGTTTGTAAATGGCACCCAGAATTATGTTGCACGACACACAATTTCACATCATTCTGGGTTCATTTGTGTGAAAACAAGGTCCAATCAGGCAGAAACGTTACAGGAAGGTAGAATCTATTGAGTTGTAAGTGATCTGAACGTTTCATGATGATAGCACTTTCCTAAGGGGGTCAAACCATGTCCCAAAGGTAACCGGATCTGGTGTCAATTTAAAGAAGTAGTCCAGTTACACATTTGTGGGCTTATAACTTGGCTTCTGAATGTCCTAGACAGATCAGGTTTGTTTTAGTGTACTCCAACCAACAGCCCCTACAACCCCAAAAAGGAATGGAGTCATTAGCACTTATGGTTTTTAAATGGCACCCAGAATTATGTTGCACGAAGCACAATTTCACATCATTCTGGGTTTCTTTGTGTGAAAACAAGGTCCAATCAGGCTGAAACGTTACAGGAAGGTAGAATCTATTGAGTTGTAAGTTATCTGAACGTTTCATGATGATAGCACTTTCCTAAAGGGGTCAAACCATGTCCCAAAGGTCACCGGATCTGGTGTCAATTTAAAGTAGTCCAGTTCCACCTTTGTGGGCTTATAACTTGGCTTCTGAATGTCCTAGAGAGATCAGGTTTGTTTTAATGTACTCCAATCAACAGCCCCTACAACCACAAAAAGGATTGGAGTCATTAGCACTTATGGTTTGTAAATGGCACCCAGAATTATGTTGCACGACACACAATTTCACATCATTCTGGGTTCATTTGTGTGAAAACAAGGTCCAATCAGGCAGAAACGTTACAGGAAGGTAGAATCTATTGAGTTGTAAGTGATCTGAACGTTTCATGATGATAGCGCTTTCCTAAGGGGGTCAAACCATGTCCCAAAGGTCACCGGATCTGGTGTAAATTTAAAGAAGTAGTCCAGTTACACATTTGTTGGCTTATAACTTGGCTTCTGAATTTCCTAGAGAGATCAGGTTTGTTTTAGTGTACTCCAATCAACAGCCCCTACAACCACAAAAAGGAATGGAGTCATTAGCACTTATGGTTTGTAAATGGCACCCAGAATTATGTTGCACGAAGCACAATTTCACATCATTCTGGGTCCATTTGTGTGAAAACAAGGTTCAATCAGGCTGAAACATTACAAGAAGGTAGAATCTATTGAGTTGTAAGTGATCTGAACGTTTCATGATGATCGCACATTCCTATAGGGGGTAAAACCATGTCCCAAAGGTCACCGGGCCTGGTGTCACTTTAAAGAAGTTGTCCAGTTACACATTTGTGGGCTTATAACTTGGCTTCTGAATATCCTAGAGAGGTCAGGTTTGTTTTAGAGTACTCCAATTAACAGCCCCCATTACCCCAAAAAAGAATGGAGTCATTAGCACTTATGGTTTTTAAATGGCACCCAGAAT
The DNA here is from genome assembly GCF_043380555.1 of Nothobranchius furzeri. Classification (NCBI taxonomy): domain Eukaryota; kingdom Metazoa; phylum Chordata; class Actinopteri; order Cyprinodontiformes; family Nothobranchiidae; genus Nothobranchius; species Nothobranchius furzeri. The sequence continues at coordinate 16,031,890 of NC_091750.1, forward strand.
TATGTTGCACGAAGCACAATTTCACATCATTCTGGGTTCATTTGTGTTAAAACAAGGTCCAATCAGGCAGAAACGTTACAGGAAGGTAGAATCTATTGAGTTGTAAGTTATCTGAACGTTTCATGATGATAGCTCTTTCCTAAGGGGGTCAAACCATGTCCCAAAGGTCACCGGATGTGGTGTCAATTTAAAGAAGTAGTCCAGTTACACATTTGTTGGCTTATAACTTGGCTTCTGAATTTCCTAGAGAGATCAGGTTTGTTTTAGTGTACTCCAATCAACAGCCCCTACAACCACAAAAAGGAATAGAGTCATTAGCACTAATGGTTTTTAAATGGCACCCAGAATTATGTTGCACGAAGCACAATTTCACATCATTCTGGGTTCATTTGTGTGAAAACAAGGTCCAATCAGGCTGAAACGTTACAGGAAGGTAGAATCTATTGAGTTGTAAGTGATCTGAACGTTTCATGATGATCGCACTTTCCTAAGGGGGTCAAACCATGTCCCAAAGGTCACCGGATCTGGTGTCAATTTAAAGAAGTAGTCCAGTTACACATTTGTGGGCTTATAACTTGGCTTCTGAATTTCCTAGAGAGATCAGGTTTGTTTTAGTGTACTCCAATCAACAGCCCCTACAACCACAAAAAGGATTGGAGTCATTAGCACTTATGGTTTGTAAATGGCACCCAGAATTATGTTGCACGAAGCACAATTTCACATCATTCTGGGTTCATTTGTGTGAAAACAAGGTCCAATCAGGCAGAAACGTTACAGGAAGGTAGAATCTATTGAGTTGTAAGTGATCTGAACGTTTCATGATGATAGCACTTTCCTAAGGGGGTCAAACCATGTCCCAAAGGTCACCGGATCTGGTGTCAATTTAAAGGAGTAGTCCAGTTACACATTTATGGGCTTATAACTTGGCTTCTGAATTTCCTAGAGAGATCAGGTTGGTTTTAGTGTACTCCAATCAACAGCCCCTACAACCACAAAAAGGAATGGAGTCATTAGCACTTATGGTTTGTAAATGGCACCCAGAATTATGTTGCACGAAGCACAATTTCACATCATTCTGGGTCCATTTGTGTGAAAACAAGGTCCAATCAGGCTGAAACGTTACAAGAAGGTAGAATCTATTGAGTTGTAAGTGATCTGAACGTTTCATGATGATCGCACATTCCTATAGGGGGTCAAACCATGTCCCAAAGGTCACCGGGCCTGGTGTCACTTTAAAGAAGTAGTCCAGTTACACATTTGTGGGCTTATAACTTGTGTTGGGGTTACTAGGAGCGAACAATTAGTAAGCCTTAACTTACCTTTGGATTCTTCAATAAATTCTGTAAATATGGGAATATTTACTGAGTTATTAATTAATTAAGATAGAATTAAGTATATACGGGGCACCATTCCCCTTTAACCGGGGAAAAATTGAATCCAAAACTCTTATCAGTCTTTCTTGAAGTTCGTAGAATCCTCGGAGCAGAGACTTCTCTTCGACACAACAAAGCTACTGGAGACGAACATCTGAATTTTATAACGTTTAATTAACAATTTGTCAAATGAATAAACAGTGGCATAGATGAATAATTACCATGTGATATAATAAAAGGATGTATATTCAAAAAAATGTTCAAGGTGTTTTGTGTGTATGTATGTGTGTGTGTGTTTCTAAAATGGAGTCTGTATGCAAGATGGCTGACCCCTTTGTCTGGCTAAAGTGTGGGTGGCAACTTGCACTTTAACTTCCAAGGCACTTAGAATCATAAGTAACTTAACCTTAAATTCACTCAAAACATTTCAAAGGATCATGAAACAACACAAAAGATTAATCACGAATAATATCTTTTAGTTTAACCACGTGGCCAAGCAGAAAACATTTAAAGATACCAAACAATGATCAATAAGCAGTTTATTCTTTCATTATGACCCGACGGACGTGTTTGGGAACGAAAGAGGAACACACGAAGCTACTTTTTAAGCAATAGCGCGATTTTATTGCTTATTCTGGACTATAGAGGAAACGGGAGAAGAAAAGGAGAGAGAGAAATGAGTTTTCTGATCACCAGAACAGCAAGGCGTCCCCGCTGTTTGATTTGACGGTTCTCCGTGTTTCTCCGCAGTTTGGCGTCGTCCGTCGGTTTGATGCTTTCTCCGTTGTTTACCTCCACGAGTGTTTCTCCACGGGCTGGACACAAAGAGAACGAAGTTTCTTTTGTGCTGAGTTTGACAACTTACAGCGTCTCTGAGAGCTGGATGGAGCTCCGCTCGTTCCCAGTCAGGTCCTGATGGAGTTGGAGTGTAGTTTCCAGCAGTTCCGTGGGCTCAACTTGGGCACTTAGAGCTTCCGCGTGCTCAAGGGAGTCGGAGCGTTCGACAAGCGTGTCCTTACCGCCAGGTATCCTGGGCAAAAGAACGAGGTTTCTTTGTCTCTGCTGAAGATTTATAGTCTTTGAAGTCGCGGGAAAGCTGTCCAAGCTCCCGCCTTCCGCAGATCGTGTTTCTGGTATTAGGCGGTGACGTCATCACAATGCTTCCGTGTGCAAAGCATCATGGGAAATGAAGTTTCTTGGCGCTGATGTGATTATTTGCTTTTCAGAGCAATTGAAGCACAGTCATTTTGGAGAAAATCACTGCATAGTTATTTCCTCATGAGGTCAGACCCTCAACATTCCCCCTTTTGGTTTCGGTGATCACGCCCAAAGCTCGATCGTCGGAAGCACAGATGGGTTTGTTCCTCATGAACGTAGGTCGACTTGATTGTCGGAAGCACAGGTGGGTTTGTCCCTTAGGACGTTGGTCTCCTTGGACGCCTTTGTCTTTGGTCTTTGTCTTGGATCCTGGCGCCTTTGGTCTTTGATCCTGGTCAGGCACAAAGAGGATAGGAAACGGGATAGTCCCCAACGCGCATAACGAGAAGAAGCCACTCACGCAGGTGGTACGCAATGATGATGTCGTCCATGCGAGAGGTAGTAGTGTAGAAGGAGGAAGGTCGGCGGGCGGTTAACTCCACGAGGGGACACAAAGGCATCTCACCGCCGGCCATACAGTTCAGTTTATGGAGCACGCGGTGATGTACGAGGTCCATAGTTCGCAAACGCGCATTGACCTATGTGGTCCCAAGATTCCCCCTTTTTTGGTCCAAAGGGTGGATCAGGACAGTCTTTGGGCTAAAACAAGGACCATAAAACTAAGAGGTACTACAATGTGCTGGTGCGTCAGACAGAGTCCTTGACAGACTGAGCTGGGCCGGCACATAACCACTAGTTAATATGTGACCAAGAAAAAAAAATACAGAAAACCCCAAAAAAAACATATAACATATAACATCCAAGAAAATTCATAGCAACCTTGAGGTCTCATAAAATACATTCTTAGGTCATACATTCAGTGTGTAGCTTATAAAGAATGTGACATAATGCAACACTCAGATAAAAAATGTGAGGTAGACTAAAGTGAGAACTACTCTTAGGGTTACAGATTAACAAAGAAAATGTTGCTCACCCCCTTTAGACAGGTGTGGTACATTCACGCTTGGAGTCTACCCGAACGCGGTCACGAGGCCCACCGTAGGTGAGCAAGTGCATCTTATCTTGGAGTTTATTAACACGCCTGTAGGCGGAATAAGCTATCACGGCCGTGATGAGCCATTCCATCCCCAGGGCGACCAATGTGCCGATTAAGGTGGTATAATCAGTGTCAATTCACGCGGGGTTTGTGTTAACTTAACAAATTTGGTTCCTTCAATCACTAATTGTTGGTCAATTTCTAAATCGAAGGCAAAGTTATAACCCTGGGAAGCGTCCATGATCTCAATCTCTGAGACATGCTGTTCGAGGTTGAGATGATGGCGTGCCAGGTTTCTAGTTCAAGGTGGAAATGCCTACCGTCCTTTCAAATACCAAAGTCCAGCATCGACTTAAGCCTATAGATGTGAGGTGTCACAATTATGGGAACATGTAACAGGAAACCGAGTTCTAATTTTCTGCATCAACGTGAATGGGAATTGCACTACCTAGGCTGTACGCTAGGTGGATTTGTGAAAGGTGCACAGTAGAGGGGTAAGTACGGGGAAATACGACTTTCAACCAAGCTGTCTAGCGTGGAACTTACTTCCCTGAGCAGGTCCTGCATCAAATCTCTCACCACTCGTGTGTACACAATATCCTGATGTATGGTGTCAGACAAAGTCTTGATTGCACGTAGAGATTCATTAATCAGAGCAGAATGTAGGTTCCAGAGTACCCTGTAAGGTTTTAGTAGGTACTCCCTGTTAGCGCTCTAGGAGGAGGAGGTTCTCTTGGTTAGTGAAAGGGACGGCGGGGGGGCCTTGTTCTTTGTCGGTTAGTACATGTTAGTGGGTTAAACGTGCACTTTCCCCCCTTTCCATTTCCATGCATAGAACTATGTAGAGACTACGTCTACCTCCTGCGGGGAGTCTGGTCTCTGTACCCGCGGGGATGGTTTGACGTAGGGTTTGATTTGGTTTGCATGCACCCATTTGTAGACAGGCTCCTGTCTCGCTTTGGTGATGCGTAACCTGTATGCAACTGGAGAGAGTTTTGCCACGATCTCAAATGGTCCTGACCAGCAGGGCAGGAACTTCTTAGCTCTGCCTGCTGGTTGGGCGAACCGGAAGTAGAACACTTTGTCACCCACCTCGTATTCGCGGCTGGTTGTCTTTTGGTCGTAGTAGGCTTTAGCGCCTTCTACGTTGGTCTCCAGTTTCTTCTGAGCGTGCGCGAACGTAGCTCTGAGGTGTGTTTTCAAGTCTGCCACATACTGATGAGCGGTATAGGCAGTGGCAACACTGACATCCTCTGGGTGATACAGGAGGTGCAGTGGTAGAGTCATCAGTCTGCCGGTCATCATCTCAAAGGGCGTAACCCCCGTGGATCGCTGGGGAGTGGACCGTATGGCCATCAGGACCAGAGGGAGCTTGAAGTCCCAGTCCTTCCCAGTGGAGCAGACGTACTTTTTGAGCATGGAGACGACCGTGCGGTTCATCCGTTCGACCTGTCCGGATGACTGTGGGTGATAGGGGAGGTGGAATCTCACTTCCACTCCCAGAAGTTCAAACAGGGACGCCATTACACTGGATGTGAAATGAGTTCCCCGGTCAGAGTCAATGCAGAGTGGAAGTCCCCATCGACTGAAAACGTGGTTAATCAGCAGTACAGCGGTTGTGACGGCTGTATCATTTGGCACTGGAAGGCACTCCACCCACTTTGTGAAACTGCAAGTTACAGTTAGCATATATTTGTTTCCTCTTACCGATTTGGGAACCGGTCCAACCCAGTCGATCTGCAGGTGGGACCAAGGGAAGGTTATTCCCCTGCGTTGCAGTGGTGCTCTAGCAAGCGGCTGGGAGGGTTGAAACTGGGCACAGATGAGGTAGCCTTGGACATAGCTGTGTACGTCCTTGGACATCGATGGCCAATATGCTACTTCTGTCAGTGACGCGAGGGTAGCGTTTGCTCCGCGGTGACCTCCGACCGGAGCGTCGTGGGCGTAGGCAAGCATTACTCCTCTGTGGTCGAGTGGAACAACCCAGCGTGGTGGGCTGTGATCGTCACGCATGTAAACTAACAAATCGTTTTGTAGTCTCAGGTGAGCGAGTTGACAATGCAGGGTTACCAAATCTCGGCTTGCGCCAATAGGTGGTGATGGTTGTTCAGGCATCGGGCCCTTTTGGAGAAGCTTGCGGATGAGCTTCAGGTCAGGATCTTGTTCTTGCATGGTGACTAGGTCCGCGTCATGTGGTTGTCTGCCTAGACACACGGGTACCTCAACGGCCCGAGGTTCGTCTGCCTGTTTAGCATGGCGACGAGTAATCGCACAGACCTCGTGAACGGCCTTGGGTGGAAGCCACTCGTCTTTGAATTCCCAGCAGGTTCCCTGGTCAGCACCGAGCTTAGAAAGGCGGTCAGCTTCGTCATTACCATCTTTCTCCGGACCTAGGGTCCTGGAGTGACCTTTGACCTTTTTCCAGTAGACCATTATGCCTTTCTCGGTGGTGAGCAGATCACATGCTAGGAATAACTCCGAGTGTTTCACGTCTCTGTTCCTGGCGTTTTTCATGTGGTTCACCTTCCACATGGGGAAGTGAGAAATGAAGCTGTGTCTAGCGTAGTTTGAATCAGAGCAAAGGACGATTTGAGTGATGTCCAAGGCTGCCGCCTGCTGGAGGGTTATCAACACTGCAGCAATTTCGGCGTACTGACTAGACTTTTGGCCCAACCGGTAGTGATTTGGTTGCTTAGTGTCACAGTCCACCCAAACGACTCCAACCCCAGCACGGAGCTGGCCTTCGTGAAGGTAGGCGCATCCGTCAGTGTAAACCTTCGGAAGCCCTTGGCAAACTTTCTCATCAAAGTAGCGATGATTGGATGCGGTTGGGTAGACTGCGGCAGGTGTGTCCAGGGGGCCCATGACAGAGTCAGAGTCACAGTGCTGGCAGCCTGCTAGCCCTTGTCCTAGCGCTAGCTTGGTGTTCTCACCATACTTGACCTCAATGTTGTATCCTTGGAGCACCATCATCCATGTCGCAATGCGGCTGTTTGACACTCTTCCTTCGCGCAGTCGCTGGCTGTTTAGGAAGGTGACAGGCTGATGACACGTTTCAATGATCACTTTCTGTCCACCAATGTAACTACGAAAGTGTTCGACGGCCCAGACTGTAGAGAGGAGAGCTCTCTCGCAGTCAGAGAACTGGAGTTCCACCTTGCTCAGAGGCTTGCTGGCGTATGCCACAACTCTCATGTCCTGATCGTGTTTCTGCTTCAAAGCAGCGCTCAGGCAGTGAGGGGAGAAAGTCGCCTCTATGAAGAACTCCTTATCCTTGTCTGGGTAAGTTAGACAGGGTGCGGACGCCAACTTCTGTTTTAGAAACTGGAAGGAGTGTTCTTGGGGTCTGTCCCACACGAAAGGTGTGTCGTTCCGAAGCAGCTCAGTGAGGGGCCTCGCTATTTCAGCGTACTCCTCAATGAACTGCCTGGAGTAGTTGCAGACTCCGAGGAAGCTCCTGAGTTCGGTCAGATTAGCTGGGGCTTTGATGTCCTGAATGGCTCTAATGCGTCCCGTTTGGGGCTCGACTCCATTAGGGCCAACCAGCAGTCCAACATACTCCACTTTGGTTCGACACCACTGTCCCTTGAGAATTGCCAATTTAGCTCCGGCGTCAGCCAGCTGTTGCAGCACGTGACGGAGTTCGGCCAGGTGCTCCTCGAAGGTTCGACTCCTCATCAAGATGTCATCGACATATATGAGGTTCCCTCTGGAAGCAGCATCTGACATGGCTTTGTGGAGGAAGATGTTGATCTCGGCAGGTGAGTTAGAGTAGCCAAAGGGGCAGCGGTTCCAAGTATATTGGCGATTTCCAAAGGAGAAAGCCAGTTTATACTGGTCCGCCGGCTCAACCTTCATGGTCCAGAAGCCGTTGGCTATGTCAACCGTAGAGAAGAAACGAGCATCTCTGACTCTGGCTAGCTCTTGATCTAAATGGATGATAGGCCACCTGGAGGGAGGCACTTGTTTGTTCAATGCACGATAGTCTATGGTGAGACGCCATTTCCCAGTCGGTTTCAGAACCGGCCAGATGGGAGAGTTGTAAGTGGAGTTACACTGTCTGATGATGTTTTTCTCCTTCAGCTGATCGAGGATCTCCTGGATCGACTCATAAGCAGCGAGGGGAATCTTGTACTGATGTACAAAAGTAGGAGGGGCATTCGGGTTCGTCGGAATGCGAACCGTGTGCAGGTTTGTGAGTCCACAGTCCAGGGAGTCCCTGGATAAGATGGACTGAAACTCATAGAACAGGCTTCTAAGCGCTGCTCTCTGCTCCTCATACTCCAGCGCATCCGCTTTGTCAAGCTGCTGGCTGACTTCGGCCTCGAAGCCGTCATAAGGTTCAGAGGAGGAGGGTCTCTGGTGTTCCGGGCTTTCAACCGGTGACTCAGAGGGTTGAGTATTTATTGCAAAAACCGTTAGACACTGACCGCCGTCAGTATCTAAGGTTGCACTGCAAATGGGTTCCTCAGGAAGGGCTGCATGCCGCTTGATGGTAATCATTTGTGAGGGGAAAGTACTGAATGTGTCTACACCAACCTGTCTTTCGTTCAAGAACAACGGAAGTTGTCCGATCACGGGGACTGAAAGTTCGAAGTCATGGAATGAGCTATCTATCAGCATGCCCAAGGGCTTTCCTGCCGGCATGTGGATAGGACTCCGGGTCGGATTTTCGACCAACAAGTAAGCAGAACGATTGTTCAGCTCCAAGAGTGGCGTGCCACAGACGGCTAAGTTGAGCTCCAAGAAGTGTGGTGATGGCTGGAAGAAGGCCTGTGTGCCTGGCAGCTTCTGATGCTTCATCAGAGTCAGACGAACAGGCACTCCTTTGACCAGTGGGGGCAGAACCGTGCTGGCCTCAACCACTGCACGGCAGGCCTGTGGAATGGTCTGTCCGGACAGCAAGTGTTCAGGGCCTTCTGAGCGAGGCTCAGAGGATGGTGTGGCTCGGGCCCAAAGGACTTGGTTGCAAGTGTCCAGCTGGGCACCGAGTCGAACCAGCAGATCTGCTCCAATGAGTGCAGGTGGATCAAGCTGTGGTATGATGATGAATGTATGTGTGAGCCGTCTTGCTCCAAGTTGGATTGTCAGAGAGCAGACCTCTGGCGCTTTCAGGAGCCTCTGCGGCCAAGTAGGTGACAAGAGCCGATGGCTACATGTCACACTGACCAGAAGGGGGTCCTTCTGACGCAGGTGTTCAAACGTCTGCTGGCTGATGGCTGACTTTTCTGACCAAAGAGCAAGGCGAGCATCTGAGATGTGGGAGCAGTTGATGGTAAGACCACCAACTATGTGTGGTGCATATGGCTGCAGGCTGACGTTCTTCAGCGAGCAGAGAAAAGATGAATGTGTGCGGAGAGGAGTTCCAGGAGCGGTTTCATGCCTTTGCAGGCGGTCATCGTCTGTGGGAGCCGTAGGGAGGGGCATGACCTTGGAACAAGGGTTTTGCGGCTCACTTATGCTGACTTCAAGAATGGAGGATGGTCGGCTGCTATCTGGGTTCCAGGGCTTAGGTGTGTCCACCTGAGCCCAAAGTTGACCCTTCTGGCAGTCGATGAGTGGAGCTAGACGTTCAAGCAGGTCCTGACCAATGAGAAGTGGTTCAGTGTCAGGCTGGCAGACATAAAACGGGTGAACCAGAATCATGTCTTGGAAGGTGATGTCCAGCCACGCCCGGTGAGTGATACACTCCCGGGTCTGGGTGTAGCTGGTGATTTTCAGGTCACAGGGTTCTACCTGGACTGGTTTCCCGAGCGACCGCATGGTGTCAGACACGCGATGGAACAGTGTGGAGCACATCAGGGTGATTTCTGAGCCGGTATCCAGCAGAGAATCAACCTGTATGCCTCCACCTACGTTGGTGCTACAGTACAAACGGCGAGCATGATCAAGGTTTGTTAAGTCACCAAGGAACTTCAGAAATTTAGTATCAGGTTTCTCTGGGGGGTAGATTTCAGGAGACTCCTGTGATCTACCAGTAGTGTTCCCCCAGCTGATCAGGTAGGTCCTGGCCACGCTGGGGGGTTGAGCCACGCCTAGTCATGTGGACGTTGGCTCTGGGTCTGGCTTCTTAGAAGAAGACTTTGGTGCAGGGGTCTCTTCTGCAGATCTCAGCTGTTCCTTCTGTTTAGCTAGGAACTGCTGAAACATTTCCTGGAGATCGGCTTTGGTCAAGAACTCACCTGCGGACTTGCGTTTGGGACCTACCTGTGGGCGGCGCTCCTTAAACCTTCCACTGTTCCGACCTGCCTGCCGTTGGTTTTGGGTGGGCCACTTCCTGTCTGATTGTCCAGACCTAGGCGGCCAATCAGCACCCCCCCCTTCCCCTGTTGAGGAGATTGGGACTGCTTTTGCGGTTTAGCAGGTTTAGTTTTAGCAGGTTTTGGCTTAGTGGGTGGAGCTTCTGTGCCTTCGAGCTCCAAACGCGGCTCGGCGTCGGGAGCTAGGTGCATGACGCGGTGATGTGCGTCAGGCTTTTGGGGCTTTCCGCCGGCTTCCCAAGCCTGTTGAGCGTATCTCCTGAACTCCTGAGTTGTCAGTTTCTTCATCCGACAATACATTGAGACTTCGGAGCGAACACACTCGTGCAGGTTGTGAATGAACAGGGATCTGAAGGCAGGGTCTTCCTCGAGCCCAGGACCGTTTCGACCTTGGAAATAAGCACTTTTGAGTCGGCGATAATACTCTCTGGGGGGTTCGTTTCTCCCGTGTTTGATGGAGAAGGCCCCCATTGTAGCTGACGCAGAGTCTGCATACGTGGCGTATTCATCTCTCAACGCTCGGCAGAGCGAGGAGTACCGATCTCGAATGTCAGATGGTAGAATTTCCATGAAACCGTGCACCGTTCTAGATGTGGTTTTCCAAATTAGCTTGAGCTTTTCCCTTTAAGAGGGTGCTGGAAGATCAAGCAGACAACGTTCTATCTCCCTGAGATAATCGTCAACGTTGGACTCATTGGTGTTAGGATCAAAGCGTTCTATGTCTTTAGCTAGCAATTCAATTTGGCGTACATGGAGTCCTGACTCACGGTACGGCGCGTCATCCTCTGACTCTGACCCACGGTCTGTCTCAGAGGGAGCTGGATATCGCTGGTGTGGTCTGGGCTCCCAATGTTGACTCCTGGGGCCCAAATCGGGGTCCGGCATGTTGTGGCGGGCTGCTGGCACGTCACGTGGGTGTCTTGGGAGGTCCTCCTCCCGGGGCACGTCTGCGTAGTGCAGCCTGCGTCTTTCAACTGGGGCTTCTGCGTAATACGCTCTGTCCGGGTACGGACTGGCGTAGGATGCTTTGTCCTGCAGCTGGTTATCGGTTTGCCGAATACCGGAGTAGCTAGGATGGGTGGATGGTTGAGGTGCAGCTTGGGGTGCATGACCCCAATCGACACCTTGCACCCTTTGTGGACTAGGGGAGCGGTCTAAATAGAGGTGCCGCTCAGCTGGTCGACTTCTCACTGATTGAGAAGGCCGTGAGGATGAGGGTGGTGGTCCAACCTGGGGTTCGAGGGTGAACTGCCCTCGGCCCCTAGGTGGTCCTGAATGCCCTATAGTGTGTGTAGGGAATGGGGCCGAAGGTTGGGACAGATAAGCTTCATCTCTCCCCTGCGGCGTGCGTCCGTCCAGAGAGTCATGGTGTTTCCCCCCTTCCCACTGTCTGTTGTCATCAGCAGAAGGGGGCGGGGTCTTCTCCCCATCTTCCCCAGAATCGGTGCTGTCTTCCTCCTCGTCATCCTTCTGCCTTCCATTTTGCTGTTTTTCAGCTAGCATACTCTGGAGGTTCATGATCTTCTGACCACATTGGAGTCCTCTCTGACAGAGGATCAGGGCTAACTTAGCTAAGTGAAACTGGATTGGTTTTGTACCATCCGGGTTTTCTATTTGATCAATTACAGCTTCTAGCTCGTCGCTACGCTGTTCTTCAGTGAGATCCCTAGAAGGGTAGTCGGGTTCTCGAGCAACCGCGACCAGTTTGGACAATATTTGTCCAGAAAGTAGGCCAGGTTCACATTCGTGGGCCGCAGCGCCACCTGGTTGCTGGGAGTTGGTCAGTTCAATACTCTGGCCCTCCATTTTAACAACCGAACCAAAAATAGCCTAGTAGAGCTTCTGCAGATAGCTCAAGCTGCACCTTTTGGGCAGCAACTGCTAGCTTTGTAGCAGAAAAACACTAAATTAACCTTTGTGCGCACAGGTTTTAGCGTTTTAAGATTGCACGGAATGCCGTGACTAACGCCTAAAATACTATTCCTTTCAGTATTTTAGCAAAAGCTGGTGCGTTGCCGTAGCAACGTCTTACAACACTTGCAGTGTTAAATATGTTAGTTATTCCTTCAGAATATTAGCAAACAGTCTTTGAGTGAAGGTTTCAGTTAGTTACAATAGCCACTGTGAGTTAAAGTCGCTAAACTAGCAGTTAATTTTAGCCTAAAAGGGTTAGTCAGAATTACTTACACGCTGCACCTTTAATGAGTAACTGAATTTTAACCTAAAAGGTTAGCCAGAATTAATTACACGTTGCACCTTTAAGGAAAAACTGAATTTTAACCTAAAAGGTTAGCCAGAAATAATTACACGTTGCACCTTTAAGGAAAAACTGAATTTTTAACCTAAATGGTCAACCAGAATTAATTTACACATTGCACATTTAAAGAAGCCCTGAGTTACTGGTGAGAGTTCGTTGCAGCTTCCTGCTCAGCGAAATCAGCACCACTCTGTTGCTGGTTCAAGGCTGAACAACTGATTATTTTTAATTTAAGCTCTTTGGATTTATTTGTTTGTTTGTGCCGGATCGAAATCTCTGTGTATCCAAGCCTCACACGGGGCACCAATTAATGTTGGGATTACTAGGAGCGAACAATTAGTAAGCTTCAACTTGCTTTTGGATTCTTCAATAAATTCTGTAAATATGGGAATATTTACTGAGTTATTAATTAATTAAGATACAATTAAGTATATACGGGGCACCATTCCCCTTTAACCGGGGAAAAATTGAATCCAAAACTCTTATCAGTCTTTCTTGAAGTTCGTAGAATCCTCGGAGCAGAGACTTCTCTTCGACACAACAAAGCTACTGGAGACGAAAATCTGAATTTTATAACGTTTAATTAACAATTTGTCAAATGAATGAACAGTGGCATAGATGAATAATAACCATGTGATATAATAAAAGGATGTATATTCAAAATAATGTTCAAGGTGTTTTGTGTGTATGTATGTGTGTGTGTGTGTGTTTCTAAAATGGAGTCTGTATGCAAGATGGCTGACCCCTTTGTCTGGCTAAAGTGTGGGTGGCAACTTGCACTTTAACTTCCAAGGCACTTAGAATCATAAGTAACTTAACCTTAAATTCACTCAAAACATTTCAAAGGATCATGAAACAACACAAAAGATTAATCACGAATAATATCTTGTAGTTTATCCACGTGGCCAAGCAGAAAACATTTAAAGATACCAAACAATGATCAATAAGCAGTTTATTCTTTCAAAATGACCCGACGGACGTGTTTGGGAACGAAAGAGGAAAACACGAAGCTACTTTTTAAGCAATAGCGCGGTTTTATTGCTTATTCTGGACTATAGAGGAAACGGGAGAAGAAAAGGAGAGAGAGAAATGAGTTTTCTGATCACCAGAACAGCAAGGCGTCCCCGATGTTTGATTTGACGGTTCTCCGTGTTTCTCCGCAGTTTGGCGTCGTCCGTCGGTTTGATGCTTTCTCCGTTGTTTACCTCCACGAGTGTTTCTCCACGGGCTGGACACAAAGAGAACGAAGTTTCTTTTGTGCTGAGTTTGACAACTTACAGCGTCTCTGAGAGCTGGATGGAGCTCCGCTCGTTCCCAGTCAGGTCCTGATGGAGTTGGAGTGTAGTTTCCAGCAGTTCCGTGGGCTCAACTTGGGCACTTAGAGCTTCCGCGTGCTCAAGGGAGTCGGAGCGTTCGACACGCGTGTCCTTACCGCCAGGTATCCTGGGCAAAAGAACGAAGTTTCTTTGTCTCTGCTGAAGATTTATAGTCCTTGAAGTCGCGGGAAAGCTGTCCAAGCTCCCGCCTCCCGCAGATCGTGTTTCTGGTATTAGGCGGTGACGTCATCACAATGCTTCCGTGTGCAAAGCATCATGGGAAATGAAGTTTCTTGGCGCCTATGTGATTATTTGCTTTTCAGAGCAATTTAAGCACAGTCATTTTGGAGAAAATCACTGCATAGTAATTTCCTCATGAGGTCAGACCCTCAACACTTGGCTTCTGAATGTCCTAGAGAAGTCAGGTTTGTTTTAATGTACTCCAATCAACAGCCCCTACAACCACAAAAAGGAATGGAATCATTAGCACTTATGGTTTGTAAATGGCACCCAGAATTACGTTGCATGAAGCACAATTTCACATAATTCTGGGTCCATTTGTGTGAAAACAAGGTCCAATCAGGCTGAAACGTTTTAAGAAGGTAGAATCTATTGAGTTGTAAGTGATCTGAACGTTTCATGATGATCGCACATTCCTATAGGGGGTCAAACCATGTCCCAAAGGTCACCGGGCCTGGTGTCACTTTGAAGAAGTAGTCCAGTTACACCTTTGTGGGCTTTTAACTTGGCTTCTGAATTACCTAGAGAGGTCAGTTTTTTTAGTGTAGTCCAATTAACAGCCCCCATTAACCCAAAAAAGAATGGAGTCATTAGCACTTATGGTTTTTAAATGGCACCCAGAAATATGTTGCACGAAGCACAATTTCACATCATTCTGGGTCCATTTGTGTGAAAACAAGGTCCAATCAGGCTGAAACGTTACAAGAAGGTAGAATCTATTGAGTTGTAAGTCATCTGAACGTTTCATGATGATCGCACATTCCTATAGGGGGTAAAACCATGTCCCAAAGGTCATCGGGCCTGGTGTCACTTTAAAGAAGTAGTCTAGTTACACATTTGTGGGCTTATAACTTGGCTTCTGAATGTCATAGAGAGATTAGGTTTGTTTTAGTGTACTCCAACCAACAGCCCCTACAACCACAAAAAGGAATGGAGTCATTAGCACTTATGGTTTGTAAATGGCACCCAGAATTATGTTGCACGAAGCACAATTTCACATCATTCTGGGTCCATTTGTGTGAAAACAAGGTCCAATCAGGCTGAAACGTTACAGGAAGGTAGAATCTATTGAGTTGTAAGTGATCTGAACGTTTCATGATGATCGCACATTCTTAAAGGGGGTCAAACCATGTCCCAAAGGTCACCGGGCCTGGTGTCTTGTTAAAGAAGTAGTCCAGTTACACCTTTGTGGGCTTATAACTTGGCTTCTGAATTACCTAGAGAGGTCAGGTTTGTTTTAGAGTACTCCAATTAACAGCCCCAATTACCCCAAAAAGGAATGGAGTCATTAGCTCTTATGGTTTTTAAATGGCACCGAAATTCATGTTGCACGAAGCACATTTTCACATCATTCTGGGTCCATTTGTGTGAAAACAAGGTCCAATCAGGCTGAAACGTTACAAGAAGGTAGAATCTATTGAGTTGTAAGTGATCTGAACGTTTCATGATGATCGCACATTCTTATAGGGGGTCAAACCATGTCCCAAAGGTCACCGGGCCTGGTGTCACGATAAAGAAGTAGTCCAGTTACACCTTTGTGGGCTTATAACTTGGCTTCTGAATTACCTAGAGAGGTCAGGTTTGTTTTAGAGTACTCCAATTAACAGCCCCCATTACCCCAAAAAAGAATGGAGTCATTAGCACTTATGGTTTTTAAATGGCACCCAGAATTATGTTGCACGAAGCACAATTTCACATCATTCTGGGTCCATTTGTGTGAAAACAAGGTACAATCAGGCTGAAGCGTTACAGGAAGGTAGAATCTATTGAGTTGTAAGTGATCTGAACGTTTCATGATGATCGCAAATTCTTACAGGGGGTCAAACCATGTCCCAAAAGTCACCGGGCCTGGTTTCACGTTAAAGAAGTAGTCCAGTTACACCTTTGTGGGCTTATAACTTGGCTTCTGAATTACCTAGAGAGGTCAGGTTTGTTTTAGAGTACTCCATTTAACAGCCCCAATTACCCCAAAAAGGAATGGAGTCATTAGCTCTTATGGTTTTTAAATGGCACCCAGAATTATGTTGCACGAAGCACAATTTCACATCATTCTGGGTCCATTTGTGTGAAAACAAGGTCCAATCAGGCTGAAACGTTACAAGAAGGTAGAATCTATTGAGTTGTAAGTGATCTGAACGTTTCATGATGATCGCATATTCTTATAGGGGGTCAAACCATGTCCCAAAGGTCACCGGGCCTGGTGTCACGATAAAGAAGTAGTCCAGTTACACCTTTGTGGGCTTATAACTTGGCTTCTGAATTACCTAGAGAGGTCAGGTTTGTTTTAGAGTACTCCAATTAACAGCCCCCATTACCCCAAAAAAGAATGGAGTCAGGTTAAGGACTGGCTGTCAGCAAATTTTCTGCTCCTGAATGATTTTAAGACCGAGTTTATTGTTTTTACTCCTAATGGCTTGTCTTCCTCCGCTCCTGATTTTTCTGCTCTTCCTTTTAAAATTAGTCAAACAATTGTTAATCTTGGAATTAAAATGGATGTGGCTCTAAAAATGGACCCTCACGTTAATCAAATGGTTAAATCATGTTTTTATCAGCTGAGACGTCTTTCCAAACTAAAACCCATTCTGAATCGGCGCCACCTCGAGACAACCATTCACGCTTTCATCACCTCAAGGTTGGACTACTCCAATGCAATTCTGTTTGGCATTTCAAAAGCCGCATTATCTCGCCTTCAGCTGATACAAAATGCGACAGCAAGATTTCTGACCAATACTGGCCGTCGGCAGCACATCACTCCCATTTTAGCAAGACTTCACTGGCTTCCTGTGCACTACCGTATACGTTTTAAAATTTTATTGTTTGTTTTTAAGGCACTGAATGGCTTAGCACCACCCTACATATCCGAGTTACTCACTCCTTATGTGCCAGGCAGGACTCTCCGTTCAGGTGACCTACACCTATTAAAGATTCCCCGTCAACGCTGCAAAACCCATGGTGAACGAGCTTTTTCTGTCTGCGCTCCAAAACTCTGGAATGATCTCCCGCTGCATATCAGACTCTCCTCCTCCATTGGGGTTTTTAAGTCTCACTTAAAGACTTACTTTTATTCTCTTGCTTTTACTACCTAGCTATTTTATCGATGGTTTATTTACACTGTTCTTTTACTGATTTTATTGACTTCTCATTGTTGGTTCTTTGTGTTTTGCTCTAGTTGTTTTATTCTTTTATATTATTCTTTTAACCTTATATGTTTTTACCCCTGTACAGCACTTTGGTCAGCTCACATGCTGTTTTTAAATGTGCTTTATCAAATAAATGGAATGGAATAAATGGAATGGAATTAGCACTTATGGTTTTTAAATGGCACCCAGAATTATGTTGCACGAAGCACAATTTCACATCATTCTGGGTTCATTTGTGTGAAAACAAGGTACAATCAGGCTGAAACGTTACAGGAAGGTAGAATCTATTGAGTTGTAAGTGATCTGAACGTTTCATGATGATAGCACTTTCCTAAGGGGGTCAAACCATGTCCCAAAGGTCACCGGATCTGGTGTCAATTTAAAGAAGTAGTCCAGTTACACATTTGTGGACTTATAACTTTGCTTCTGAATTTCCTAGAGAGATCTGGTTTGTTTTAGTGTACTCCAATCAACAGCCCCTACAACCACAAAAAGGAATGGAGTCATTAGCACTTATGGTTTGTAAATGGCACCCAGAATTATGTTGCACAAAGCACAATTTCACATCATTCTGGGTCCATTTGTGTGAAAACAAGGTCCAATCAGGCAGAAACGTTACAAGAAGGTAGAATCTATTGAGTTGTAAGTGATCTGAACGTTTCATGATGATCGCACATTCCTATAGGGGGTTAAACCATGTCCCAAAGGTCACCGGGCCTGGTGTCACTTTAAAGAAGTAGTTCAGTTACACCTTTGTGGGCTTATAACTTGGCTACTGAAGGGCCTAGAGAGGTCAGGTTTGTTTTAGTGTACTCCAATCAACAGTTCCTACAACCACAAAAAGGAATGGAGTCATTAGCATTTATGGTTTGTTAATCGCACCCAGAATTATGTTGCACGAAGCACAATTTCACATCATTCTGGGTCCATTTGTGTGAAAACAAGGTCTAATCAGGCTGAAACGTTACAAGACGGTAGAATCTACTGAGTTGTAAGTGATCTGAACATTTCATGATGATCACACATTCCTATAGGGGGTAAAACCATGTCCCAAAGGTCACCGGGCCTGGTGTCACTTTAAAGAAGTAGTCCAGTTACACATTTGTGGGCTCATAACTTGGCTTCTTAATGTCCTAGAGAGATCAGGTTTGTTTTAGTGTACTCCAATCAACAGCCCCTACAACCACAAAAAGGAATGGAGTCATTAGCACTTATGGTTTGTAAATGGCACCCAGAATTATGTTGCACGAAGCACAATTTCACATCATTCTGGGTCCATTTGTGTGAAAACAAGGTCCAATCAGGCTGAAACGTTACAGGAAGGTAGAATCTATTGAGTTGTAAGTGATCTGAACGTTTCATGATGATAGCACTTTCCTAAGGGGGTCAAACCATGTCCCAAAGGTCACCGGATCTGGTGTCAATTTAAAGAAGTAGTCCAGTTACACATTTGTGGGCTTATAACTTGGCTTCTGAATGTCCTAGAGAGATCAGGTTTGTTTTATTGTACTCCAATCAACAGCCCCTACAACCAAACAAAGGAATGGAGTCATTAGTACTTATGGTTTTTAAATGGCACCCAGAATTATGTTGCATGAAGCACAATTTCACATCATTCTGGGTTCATTTGTGTGAAAACAAGGCCCAATCAGGCTGAAACGTTACAGGAAGGTAGAATCTATTGAGTTGTAAGTGATCTGAACGTTTCATGATGATAGCACTTTCCTAAGGGGGTCAAACCATGTCCCAAAGGTCACCGGATCTGGTGTCAATTTAAAGAAGTAGTCCGGTTACACATTTGTGGGCTTTTAACTTGGATTCTGAATATCCTAGAGAAATCAGGTTTGTTTTAGTGTACTCCAATCAACAGCCCCTACAACCACAAAAAGGAATGGAGTCATTAGCACTTATGGTTTGTAAATGGCACCCAGAATTATGTTGCACGAAGCACAATTTCACATCATTCTGGGTCCATTTGTGTGAAAACAAGGTCCAATCAGGCTGAAACGTTACAAGAATGTAGAATCTATTGAGTTGTAAGTGATCTGAACGTTTCATGATGATCGCACATTCCTTTAGGGGGTCAAACCATAACCCAAAGGTCACCGGGCCTGGTGTCACTTTAAAGAAGTAGTCCAGTTACACATTTGTGGGCTTATAACTTGGCTTCTGAATATCCTAGAGAGGTCAGGTTTGTTTTAGAGTACTCCAAATAACAGCCCACATTACCACAAAAAGGAATGGAGTCATTAGCACTTATGGTTTTTAAATGGCACCAAGAAGTATGTTGCACGAAGCACAATTTCACATCATTCTGGGTTCATTTGTGTGAAAACAAGGTACAATCAGCCTGAAACGTTACAGGAAGGTAGAATCTAATGAGTTGTAAGTGATTTGAACGTTTCATGATGATAGTACTTTCCTAAGGGGGTCAAACCATGTCCCAAAGGTCACCGGATCTGGTGTCAATTTAAAGAAGTAGTCCAGTTACACATTTGTGGGCTTATAACTTGGCTTCTGAATGTCCTAGAGAGATCAGGTTTGTTTTAGTGTACTCCAATCAACAGCCCCTACAACCACAAAAAGGAATGGAGTCATTAGCACTTATGGTTTGTAAATGGCACCCAGAATTATGTTGCACGAAGCACAATTTCACATCATTCTGGGTCCATTTGTGTGAAAACAAGGTCCAATCAGGCTGAAACGTTACAGGAAGGTAGAATCTATTGAGTTGTAAGTGATCTGAACGTTTCATGATGATAGCACTTTCCTAAGGGGGTCAAACCATGTCCCAAAAGTCACCGGATCTGGTGTCAATTTAAAGAAGTAGTCCAGTTACACATTTGTGGGCTTATAACTTGGCTTCTGAATGTCCTAGAGAGATCAGGTTTGTTTTAGTGTACTCCAATCAACAGCCCCTACAACCACACAAAGGAATGGAGTCATTAGCACTTATGGTTTTTAAATGGCACCCAGAATTATGTTGCACGAAGCACAATTTCACATCATTCTGGGTTCATTTGTGTGAAAACAAGGCCCAATCAGGCTGAAACGTTACAGGAAGGTAGAATCTATTGAGTTGTAAGTGATCTGAACGTTTCATGATGATAGCACTTTCCTAAGGGGGTCAAACCATGTCCCAAAGGTCACCGGATCTGGTGTCAATTTAAAGAAGTAGTCCGGTTACACATTTGTGGGCTTATAACTTGGCTTCTGAATATCCTAGAGAGATCAGGTTTGTTTTAGTGTACTCCAATCAACAGCCCCTACAAGCTCAAAAAGGAATGGAGTCATTAGCACTTATGGTTTGTAAATGGCACCCAGAATTATGTTGCACGAAGCACAATTTCACATCATTCTGGGTTCATTTGTGTGAAAACAATGTACAATCAGGCTGAAACGTTACAGGAAGGTAGAATCTATTGAGTTGTAAGTGATCTGAACGTTTAATGATGATAGCACTTTCCTAAGGGGGTCAAACCATGTCCCAAAGGTCACCGGATCTGGTGTCAATTTAAAGAAGTAGTCCAGTTACACATTTGTGGACTTATAACTTGGCTTCTGAATTTCCTAGAGAGATCAGGTTTGTTTTAGTGTACTCCAATCAACAGCCCCTACAACCACAAAAAGGAATGGAGTCATTAGCACTTATGGTTTGTAAATGGCACCCAGAATTATGTTGCACGAAGCACAATTTCACATCATTCTGGGTCCATTTGTGTGAAAACAAGGTCCAATCAGGCAGAAACGTTACAAGAAGGTAGAATCTATTGAGTTGTAAGTGATTTGAACGTTTCATGATGATCGCACATTCCTATAGGGGGTAAAACCATGTCCCAAAGGTCACCGGGCCTGGTGTCACTTTAAAGAAGTACTCCAGTTACACCTTTGTGGGCTTATAACTTGGCTATTGAATGGCCTAGAGAGGTCAGGTTTGTTTTAGTGTACTCCAATCAACAGTCCCTACAACCACAAAAAGGAATGGAGTCATTAGCACTTATGGTTTGTTAATCGCACCCAGAATTATATTGCACGAAGCACAATTTCACATCATTCTGGGTCCATTTGTGTGAAAACAAGGTCCGATCAGGCTGAAACATTACAAGACGGTAGAATCTACTGAGTTGTAAGTGATATGAACCTTTCATGATGATCGCAAATTCCTATAGGGGGTAAAACCATGTCCCAAAGGTCACCGGGCCTGGTGTCACTTTAAAGAAGTAGTCCAGTTACACATTTGTGGGCTTATAACTTGGCTTCTGAATGTCCTAGAGAGATCAGGTTTGTTTTAGTGTACTCCAATCAACAGCCCCTACAACCACAAAAAGGAATGGAGTCATTAGCACTTATGGTTTGTAAATGGCATCCAGAATTATGTTGCACGAAGCACAATTTCACATCATTCTGGGTCCATTTGTGTGAAAACAAGGTCCAATCAGGCTGAAACGTTACAGGAAGGTAGAATCTATTGAGTTGTAAGTGATCTGAACGTTTCATGATGATCGCACATTCCTATAGGGGGTCAAACCATGTCCCAAAGGTCACCGGATCTGGTGTCAATTTAAAGAAGTAGTCCAGTTACACATTTGTGGGCTTATAACTTGGCTTCTGAATGTCCTAGAGAGATCAGGTTTGTTTTAGTGTACTCCAATCAACAGCCCCTACAACCACAAAAAGGAATGGAGTCATTAGCACTTATGGTTTTTAAATTGCTCCCAGAATTATGTTGCACGAAGCACAATTTCACATCATTCTGGGTTCATTTGTGTGAAAACAAGGTCCAATCAGGCTGAAACGTTACAGGAAGGTAGAATCTATTGAGTTGTAAGTGATCTGAACGTTTCATGATGATCGCACATTCCTTTAGGGGGTCAAACCATGTCCCAAAGGTCACCGGATCTGGTGTCAATTTAAAGAAGTAGTCCGGTTACACATTTGTGGGCTTATAACTTGGCTTCTGAATATCCTAGAGAGATCAGGTTTGTTTTAGTGTACTCCAATCAACAGCCCCTACAACCACAAAAAGGAATGGAGTCATTAGCACTTATGGTTTGTAAATGGCACCCAGAATTATGTTGCACGAAGCACAATTTCACATCATTCTGGGTCCATTTGTGTGAAAACAAGGTCCAATCAGGCTGAAACGTTACAAGAAGGTAGAATCTATTGAGTTGTAAGTGATCTGAACGTTTCATGATGATCGCACATTCCTTTAGGGGGTCAAACCATGTCCCAAAGGTCACCGGGCCTGGTGTCACTTTAAAGAAGTAGTCCAGTTACACATTTGTGGGCTTATAACTTGGCTTCTGAATATCCTAGAGAGGTCAGGTTTGTTTTAGAGTACTCCAAATAACAGCCCACATTACCACAAAAAGGAATGGAGTCATTAGCACTTATGGTTTTTAAATGGCACCCAGAATTATGTTGCACGAAGCACAATTTCACATCATTCTGGGTTCATTTGTGTGAAAACAAGGTACAATCAGGCTGAAACGTTACAGGAAGGTAGAATCTAATGAGTTGTAAGTGATCTGAACGTTTCATGATGATAGCACTTTCCTAAGGGGGTCAAACCATGTCCCAAAGGTCACCGGATCTGGTGTCAATATAAAGAAGTAGTCCAGTTACACATTTGTGGGCTTATAACTTGGCTTCTGAATGTCCTAGAGAGATCAGGTTTGTTTTAGTGTACTCCAATCAACAGCCCCTACAACCACAAAAAGGAATGGAGTCATTAGCACTTATGGTTTGTAAATGGCACCCAGAATTATGTTGCACGAAGCACAATTTCACATCATTCTGGGTCCATTTGTGTGAAAACAAGGTCCAATCAGGCTGAGACGTTACAGGAAGGTAGAATCTATTGAGTTGTATGTGATCTGAACGTTTCATGATGATAGCACTTTCCTAAGGGGGTCAAACCATGTCCCAAAGGTCACCGGATCTGGTGTCAATTTAAAGAAGTAGTCCAGTTACACATTTGTGGGCTTATAACTTGGCTTCTGAATGTCCTAGAGAGATCAGGTTTGTTTTAGTGTACTCCAATCAACAGCCCCTACAACCACAAAAAGGAATGGAGTCATTAGCACTTATGGTTTTTAAATGGCACCCAGAAATATGTTGCACGAAGCACAATTTCACATCATTCTGGGTCCATTTGTGTGAAAACAAGGTCCAATCAGGCTGAAACGTTACAAGAAGGTAGAATCTATTGAGTTGTAAGTCATCTGAACGTTTCATGATGATCGCACATTCCTATAGGGGGTAAAACCATGTCCCAAAGGTCATCGGGCCTGGTGTCACTTTAAAGAAGTAGTCTAGTTACACATTTGTGGGCTTATAACTTGGCTTCTGAATGTCATAGAGAGATTAGGTTTGTTTTAGTGTACTCCAACCAACAGCCCCTACAACCACAAAAAGGAATGGAGTCATTAGCACTTATGGTTTGTAAATGCCACCCAGAATTATGTTGCACGAAGCACAATTTCACATCATTCTAGGTCCATTTGTGTGAAAACAAGGTCCAATCAGGCTGAAACGTTACAGGAAGGTAGAATCTATTGAGTTGTAAGTGATCTGAACGTTTCATGATGATCGCACATTCTTATAGGGGGTCAAACCATGTCCCAAAGGTCACCGGGCCTGGTGTCTTGTTAAAGAAGTAGTCCAGTTACACCTTTGTGGGCTTATAACTTGGCTTCTGAATTACCTAGAGAGGTCAGGTTTGTTTTAGAGTACTCCAATTAACAGCCCCAATTACCCCAAAAAGGAATGGAGTCATTAGCTCTTATGGTTTTTAAATGGCACCGAAATTCATGTTGCACGAAGCACATTTTCACATCATTCTGGGTCCATTTGTGTGAAAACAAGGTCCAATCAGGCTGAAACGTTACAAGAAGGTAGAATCTATTGAGTTGTGAGTGATCTGAACGTTTCATGATGATCGCACATTCTTATAGGGGGTCAAACCATGTCCCAAAGGTCACCGGGCCTGGTGTCACGATAAAGAAGTAGTCCAGTTACACCTTTGTGGGCTTATAACTTGGCTTCTGAATTACCTAGAGAGGTCAGGTTTGTTTTAGAGTACTCCAATTAACAGCCCCCATTACCCCAAAAAAGAATGGAGTCATTAGCACTTATGGTTTTTAAATGGCACCCAGAATTATGTTGCACGAAGCACAATTTCACATCATTCTGGGTCCATTTGTGTGAAAACAAGGTACAATCAGGCTGAAGCGTTACAGGAAGGTAGAATCTATTGAGTTGTAAGTGATCTGAACGTTTCATGATGATCGCAAATTCTTACAGGGGGTCAAACCATGTCCCAAAAGTCACCGGGCCTGGTTTCACGTTAAAGAAGTAGTCCAGTTACACCTTTGTGGGCTTATAACTTGGCTTCTGAATTACCTAGAGAGGTCAGGTTTGTTTTAGAGTACTCCAATTAACAGCCCCAATTACCCCAAAAAGGAATGGAGTCATTAGCTCTTATGGTTTTTAAATGGCACCCAGAATTATGTTGCACGAAGCACAATTTCACATCATTCTGGGTCCATTTGTGTGAAAACAAGGTCCAATCAGGCTGAAACGTTACAAGAAGGTAGAATCTATTGAGTTGTAAGTGATCTGAACGTTTCATGATGATCGCATATTCTTATAGGGGGTCAAACCATGTCCCAAAGGTCACCGGGCCTGGTGTCACGATAAAGAAGTAGTCCAGTTACACCTTTGTGGGCTTATAACTTGGCTTCTGAATTACCTAGAGAGGTCAGGTTTGTTTTAGAGTACTCCAATTAACAGCCCCCATTACCCCAAAAAAGAATGGAGTCATTAGCACTTATGGTTTTTAAATGGCACCCAGAATTATGTTGCACGAAGCACAATTTCATATCATTCTGGGTTCATTTGTGTGAAATCAAGGTACAATCAGGCTGAAACCTTACAGGAAGGTAGAATCTATTGAGTTGTAAGTGATCTGAACGTTTCATGATGATAGCACTTTCCTAAGGGGGTCAAACCATGTCCCAAAGGTCACCGGATCTGATGTCAATTTAAAGAAGTAGTCCAGTTACACATTTGTGGGCTTATAACTTGGCTTCTGAATGTCCTAGAGAGATCAGGTTTGTTTTATTGTACTCCAATCAACAGCCCCTACAACCAAATAAAGGAATGGAGTCATTAGTACTTATGGTTTTTAAATGGCACCCAGAATTATGTTGCATGAAGCACAATTTCACATCATTCTGGGTTCATTTGTGTGAAAACAAGGCCCAATCAGGCTGAAACGTTACAGGAAGGTAGAATCTATTGAGTTGTAAGTGATCTGAACGTTTCATGATGATAGCACTTTCCTAAGGGGGTCAAACCATGTCCCAAAGGTCACCGGATCTGGTGTCAATTTAAAGAAGTAGTCCGGTTACACATTTGTGGGCTTTTAATTTGGATTCTGAATATCCTAGAGAGATCAGGTTTGTTTTAGTGTACTCCAATCAACAGCCCCTACAACCACAAAAAGGAATGGAGTCATTAGCACTTATGGTTTGTAAATGGCACCCAGAATTATGTTGCACGAAGCACAATTTCACATCATTCTGGGTCCATTTGTGTGAAAACAAGGTCCAATCAGGCTGAAACGTTACAAGAATGTAGAATCTATTGAGTTGTAAGTGATCTGAACGTTTCATGATGATCGCACATTCCTTTAGGGGGTCAAACCATAACCCAAAGGTCACCGGGCCTGGTGTCACTTTAAAGAAGTAGTCCAGTTACACATTTGTGGGCTTATAACTTGGCTTCTGAATATCCTAGAGAGGTCAGGTTTGTTTTAGAGTACTCCAAATAACAGCCCACATTACCACAAAAAGGAATGGAGTCATTAGCACTTATGGTTTTTAAATGGCACCAAGAATTATGTTGCACGAAGCACAATTTCACATCATTCTGGGTTCATTTGTGTGAAAACAAGGTACAATCAGCCTGAAACGTTACAGGAAGGTAGAATCTAATGAGTTGTAAGTGATTTGAACGTTTCATGATGATAGTACTTTCCTAAGGGGGTCAAACCATGTCCCAAAGGTCACCGGATCTGGTGTCAATTTAAAGAAGTAGTCCAGTTACACATTTGTGGGCTTATAACTTGGCTTCTGAATGTCCTAGAGAGATCAGGTTTGTTTTAGTGTACTCCAATCAACAGCCCCTACAACCACAAAAAGGAATGGAGTCATTAGCACTTATGGTTTGTAAATGGCACCCAGAATTATGTTGCACGAAGCACAATTTCACATCATTCTGGGTCCATTTGTGTGAAAACAAGGTCCAATCAGGCTGAAACGTTACAGGAAGGTAGAATCTATTGAGTTGTAAGTGATCTGAACGTTTCATGATGATAGCACTTTCCTAAGGGGGTCAAACCATGTCCCAAAAGTCACCGGATCTGGTGTCAATTTAAAGAAGTAGTCCAGTTACACATTTGTGGGCTTATAACTTGGCTTCTGAGTGTCCTAGAGAGATCAGGTTTGTTTTAGTGTACTCCAATCAACAGCCCCTACAACCACACAAAGGAATGGAGTCATTAGCACTTATGGTTTTTAAATGGCACCCAGAATTATGTTGCACGAAGCACAATTTCACATCATTCTGGGTTCATTTGTGTGAAAACAAGGCCCAATCAGGCTGAAACGTTACAGGAAGGTAGAATCTATTGAGTTGTAAGTGATCTGAACGTTTCATGATGATAGCACTTTCCTAAGGGGGTCAAACCATGTCCCAAAGGTCACCGGATCTGGTGTCAATTTAAAGAAGTAGTCCGGTTACACATTTGTGGGCTTATAACTTGGCTTCTGAATATCCTAGAGAGATCAGGTTTGTTTTAGTGTACTCCAATAAACAGCCCCTACAAGCTCAAAAAGGAATGGAGTCATTAGCACTTATGGTTTGTAAATGGCACCCAGAATTATGTTGCACGAAGCACAATTTCACATCATTCTGGGTTCATTTGTGTGAAAACAATGTACAATCAGGCTGAAACGTTACAGGAAGGTAGAATCTATTGAGTTGTAAGTGATCTGAACGTTTAATGATGATAGCACTTTCCTAAGGGGGTCAAACCATGTCCCAAAGGTCACCGGATCTGGTGTCAATTTAAAGAAGTAGTCCAGTTACACATTTGTGGACTTATAACTTGGCTTCTGAATTTCCTAGAGAGATCAGGTTTGTTTTAGTGTACTCCAATCAACAGCCCCTACAACCACAAAAAGGAATGGAGTCATTAGCACTTATGGTTTGTAAATGGCACCCAGAATTATGTTGCACGAAGCACAATTTCACATCATTCTGGGTCCATTTGTGTGAAAACAAGGTCCAATCAGGCAGAAACGTTACAAGAAGGTAGAATCTATTGAGTTGTAAGTGATTTGAACGTTTCATGATGATCGCACATTCCTATAGGGGGTTAAACCATGTCCCAAAGGTCACCGGGCCTGGTGTCACTTTAAAGAAGTACTCCAGTTACACCTTTGTGGGCTTATAACTTGGCTATTGAATGGCCTAGAGAGGTCAGGTTTGTTTTAGTGTACTCCAATCAACAGTCCCTACAACCACAAAAAGGAATGGAGTCATTAGCACTTATGGTTTGTTAATCGCACCCAGAATTATATTGCACGAAGCACAATTTCACATCATTCTGGGTCCATTTGTGTGAAAACAAGGTCCAATCAGGCTGAAACGTTACAAGACGGTAGAATCTACTGAGTTGTAAGTGATCTGAACCTTTCATGATGATCGCAAATTCCTATAGGGGGTAAAACCATGTCCCAAAGGTCACCGGGCCTGGTGTCACTTTAAAGAAGTAGTCCAGTTACACATTTGTGGGCTTATAACTTGGCTTCTGAATGTCCTAGAGAGATCAGGTTTGTTTTAGTGTACTCCAATCAACAGCCCCTACAACCACAAAAAGGAATGGAGTCATTAGCACTTATGGTTTGTAAATGGCATCCAGAATTATGTTGCACGAAGCACAATTTCACATCATTCTGGGTCCATTTGTGTGAAAACAAGGTCCAATCAGGCTGAAACGTTACAGGAAGGTAGAATCTATTGAGTTGTAAGTGATCTGAACGTTTCATGTTGATCGCACATTCCTATAGGGGGTCAAACCATGTCCCAAAGGTCACCGGATCTGGTGTCAATTTAAAGAAGTAGTCCAGTTACACATTTGTGGGCTTATAACTTGGCTTCTGAATGTCCTAGAGAGATCAGGTTTGTTTTAGTGTACTCCAATCAACAGCCCCTACAACCACAAAAAGGAATGGAGTCATTAGCACTTATGGTTTTTAAATTGCACCCAGAATTATGTTGCACGAAGCACAATTTCACATCATTCTGGGTTCATTTGTGTGAAAACAAGGTCCAATCAGGCTGAAACGTTACAGGAAGGTAGAATCTATTGAGTTGTAAGCAATCTGAACGTTTCATGATGATAGCACTTTCCTAAGGGGGTCAAACCATGTCCCAAAGGTCACCGGATCTGGTGTCAATTTAAAGAAGTAGTCCGGTTACACATTTGTGGGCTTATAACTTGGCTTCTGAATATCCTAGAGAGATCAGGTTTGTTTTAGTGTACTCCAATCAACAGCCCCTACAACCACAAAAAGGAATGGAGTCATTAGCACTTATGGTTTGTAAATGGCACCCAGAATTATGTTGCACGAAGCACAATTTCACATCATTCTGGGTCCATTTGTGTGAAAACAAGGTCCAATCAGGCTGAACCGTTACAAGAAGGTAGAATCTATTGAGTTGTAAGTGATCTGAACGTTTCATGATGATCGCACATTCCTTTAGGGGGTCAAACCATGTCCCAAAGGTCACCGGGCCTGGTGTCACTTTAAAGAAGTAGTCCAGTTACACATTTGTGGGCTTATAACTTGGCTTCTGAATATCCTAGAGAGGTCAGGTTTGTTTTAGAGTACTCCAAATAACAGCCCACATTACCACAAAAAGGAATGGAGTCATTAGCACTTATGGTTTTTAAATGGCACCCAGAATTATGTTGCACGAAGCACAATTTCACATCATTCTGGGTTCATTTGTGTGAAAACAAGGTACAATCAGGCTGAAACGTTACAGGAAGGTAGAATCTAATGAGTTGTAAGTGATCTGAACGTTTCATGATGATAGCACTTTCCTAAGGGGGTCAAACCATGTCCCAAAGGTCACCGGATCTGGTGTCAATTTAAAGAAGTAGTCCAGTTACACATTTGTGGGCTTATAACTTGGCTTCTGAATGTCCTAGAGAGATCAGGTTTGTTTTAGTGTACTCCAATCAACAGCCCCTACAACCACAAAAAGGAATGGAGTCATTAGCACTTATGGTTTGTAAATGGCACCCAGAATTATGTTGCACGAAGCACAATTTCACATCATTCTGGGTCCATTTGTGTGAAAACAAGGTCCAATCAGGCTGAGACGTTACAGGAAGGTAGAATCTATTGAGTTGTAAGTGATCTGAACGTTTCATGATGATAGCACTTTCCTAAGGGGGTCAAACCATGTCCCAAAGGTCACCGGATCTGGTGTCAATTTAAAGAAGTAGTCCAGTTACACATTTGTGGGCTTATAACTTGGCTTCTGAATGTCCTAGAGAGATCAGGTTTGTTTTAGTGTACTCCAATCAACAGCCCCTACAACCACACAAAGGAATGGAGTCATTAGCACTTATGGTTTTTAAATGGCACCCAGAAATATGTTGCACGAAGCACAATTTCACATCATTCTGGGTCCATTTGTGTGAAAACAAGGTCCAATCAGGCTGAAACGTTACAAGAAGGTAGAATCTATTGAGTTGTAAGTCATCTGAACGTTTCATGATGATCGCACATTCCTATAGGGGGTAAAACCATGTCCCAAAGGTCATCGGGCCTGGTGTCACTTTAAAGAAGTAGTCTAGTTACACATTTGTGGGCTTATAACTTGGCTTCTGAATGTCATAGAGAGATTAGGTTTGTTTTAGTGTACTCCAACCAACAGCCCCTACAACCACAAAAAGGAATGGAGTCATTAGCACTTATGGTTTGTAAATGGCACCCAGAATTATGTTGCACGAAGCACAATTTCACATCATTCTAGGTCCATTTGTGTGAAAACAATGTCCATTCAGGCTGAAACGTTACAGGAAGGTAGAATCTATTGAGTTGTAAGTGATCTGAACGTTTCATGATGATCGCACATTCTTATAGGGGGTCAAACCATGTCCCAAAGGTCACCGGGCCTGGTGTCTTGTTAAAGAAGTAGTCCAGTTACACCTTTGTGGGCTTATAACTTGGCTTCTGAATTACCTAGAGAGGTCAGGTTTGTTTTAGAGTACTCCAATTAACAGCCCCAATTACCCCAAAAAGGAATGGAGTCATTAGCTCTTATGGTTTTTAAATGGCACCGAAATTCATGTTGCACGAAGCACATTTTCACATCATTCTGGGTCCATTTGTGTGAAAACAAGGTCCAATCAGGCTGAAACGTTACAAGAAGGTAGAATCTATTGAGTTGTAAGTGATCTGAACGTTTCATGATGATCGCACATTCTTATAGGGGGTCAAACCATGTCCCAAAGGTCACCGGGCCTGGTGTCACGATAAAGAAGTAGTCCAGTTACACCTTTGTGGGCTTATAACTTGGCTTCTGAATTACCTAGAGAGGTCAGGTTTGTTTTAGAGTACTCCAATTAACAGCCCCCATTACCCCAAAAAAGAATGGAGTCATTAGCACTTATGGTTTTTAAATGGCACCCAGAATTATGTTGCACGAAGCACAATTTCACATCATTCTGGGTCCATTTGTGTGAAAACAAGGTACAATCAGGCTGAAGCGTTACAGGAAGGTAGAATCTATTGAGTTGTAAGTGATCTGAACGTTTCATGATGATCGCAAATTCTTACAGGGGGTCAAACCATGTCCCAAAAGTCACCGGGCCTGGTTTCACGTTAAAGAAGTAGTCCAGTTACACCTTTGTGGGCTTATAACTTGGCTTCTGAATTACCTAGAGAGGTCAGGTTTGTTTTAGAGTACTCCAATTAACAGCCCCAATTACCCCAAAAAGGAATGGAGTCATTAGCTCTTATGGTTTTTAAATGGCACCCAGAATTATGTTGCACGAAGCACAATTTCACATCATTCTGGGTCCATTTGTGTGAAAACAAGGTCCAATCAGGCTGAAACGTTACAAGAAGGTAGAATCTATTGAGTTGTAAGTGATCTGAACGTTTCATGATGATCGCATATTCTTATAGGGGGTCAAACCATGTCCCAAAGGTCACCGGGCCTGGTGTCACGATAAAGAAGTAGTCCAGTTACACCTTTGTGGGCTTATAACTTGGCTTCTGAATTACCTAGAGAGGTCAGGTTTGTTTTAGAGTACTCCAATTAACAGCCCCCATTACCCCAAAAAAGAATGGAGTCATTAGCACTTATGGTTTTTAAATGGCACCCAGAATTATGTTGCACGAAGCACAATTTCACATCATTCTGGGTTCATTTGTGTGAAAACAAGGTACAATCAGGCTGAAACCTTACAGGAAGGTAGAATCTATTGAGTTGTAAGTGAGCTGAACGTTTCATGATGATAGCACTTTCCTAAGGGGGTCAAACCATGTCCCAAAGGTCACCGGATCTGGTGTCAATTTAAAGAAGTAGTCCAGTTACACATTTGTGGACTTATAACTTTGCTTCTGAATTTCCTAGAGAGATCTGGTTTGTTTTAGTGTACTCCAATCAACAGCCCCTACAACCACAAAAAGGAATGGAGTCATTAGCACTTATGGTTTGTAAATGGCACCCAGAATTATGTTGCACAAAGCACAATTTCACATCATTCTGGGTCCATTTGTGTGAAAACAAGGTCCAATCAGGCAGAAACGTTACAAGAAGGTAGAATCTATTGAGTTGTAAGTGATCTGAACGCTTCATGATGATCGCACATTCCTATAGGGGGTTAAACCATGTCCCAAAGGTCACCGGGCCTGGTGTCACTTTAAAGAAGTAGTCCAGTTACACCTTTGTGGGCTTATAACTTGGCTACTGAAGGGCCTAGAGAGGTCAGGTTTGTTTTAGTGTACTCCAATCAACAGTTCCTACAACCACAAAAAGGAATGGAGTCATTAGCATTTATGGTTTGTTAATCGCACCCAGAATTATGTTGCACGAAGCACAATTTCACATCATTCTGGGTCCATTTGTGTGAAAACAAGGTCTAATCAGGCTGAAACGTTACAAGACGGTAGAATCTACTGAGTTGTAAGTGATCTGAACATTTCATGATGATCACACATTCCTATAGGGGGTAAAACCATGTCCCAAAGGTCACCGGGCCTGGTGTCACTTTAAAGAAGTAGTCCAGATACACATTTGTGGGCTTATAACTTGGCTTCTGAATGTCCTAGAGAGATCAGGTTTGTTTTAGTGTACTCCAATCAACAGCCCCTACAACCACAAAAAGGAATGGAGTCATTAGCACTTATGGTTTGTAAATGGCACCCAGAATTATGTTGCACGAAGCACAATTTCAGATCATTCTGGGTCCATTTGTGTGAAAACAAGGTCCAATCAGGGTGAAACGTTACAGGAAGGTAGAAGCTATTGAGTTGTAAGTGATCTGAACGTTTCATGATGATAGCACTTTCCTAAGGGGGTCAAACCATGTCCCAAAGGTCACCGGATCTGGTGTCAATTTAAAGAAGTAGTCCAGTTACACATTTGTGGGCTTATAACTTGGCTTCTGAATGTCCTAGAGAGATCAGGTTTGTTTTATTGTACTCCAATCAACAGCCCCTACAACCAAACAAAGGAATGGAGTCATTAATACTTATGGTTTTTAAATGGCACCCAGAATTATGTTGCATGAAGCACAATTTCACATCATTCTGGGTTCATTTGTGTGAAAACAAGGCCCAATCAGGCTGAAACGTTACAGGAAGGTAGAATCTATTGAGTTGTAAGTGATCTGAACGTTTCATGATGATAGCACTTTCCTAAGGGGGTCAAACCATGTCCCAAAGGTCACCGGATCTGGTGTCAATTTAAAGAAGTAGTCCGGTTACACATTTGTGGGCTTTTAACTTGGCTTCTGAATATCCTAGAGAGATCAGGTTTGTTTTAGTGTACTCCAATCAACAGCCCCTACAACCACAAAAAGGATTGGAGTCATTAGCACTTATGGTTTGTAAATGGCACCCAGAATTATGTTGCTTGAAGCACAATTTCACATCATTCTGGGTCCATTTGTGTGAAAACAAGGTCCAATCAGGCTGAAACGTTACAAGAATGTAGAATCTATTGAGTTGTAAGTGATCTGAACGTTTCATGATGATCGCACATTCCTTTAGGGGGTCAAACCATAACCCAAAGGTCACCGGGCCTGGTGTCACTTTAAAGAAGTAGTCCAGTTACACATTTGTGGGCTTATAACTTGGCTTCTGAATATCCTAGAGAGGTCAGGTTTGTTTTAGAGTACTCCAAATAACAGCCCACATTACCACAAAAAGGAATGGAGTCATTAGCACTTATGGTTTTTAAATGGCACCAAGAATTATGTTGCACGAAGCACAATTTCACATCATTCTGGGTTCATTTGTGTGAAAACAAGGTACAATCAGCCTGAAACGTTACAGGAAGGTAGAATCTAATGAGTTGTAAGTGATTTGAACGTTTCATGATGATAGTACTTTCCTAAGGGGGTCAAACCATGTCCCAAAGGTCACCGGATCTGGTGTCAATTTAAAGAAGTAGTCCAGTTACACATTTGTGGGCTTATAACTTGGCTTCTGAATGTCCTAGAGAGATCAGGTTTGTTTTAGTGTACTCCAATCAACAGCCCCTACAACCACAAAAAGGAATGGAGTCATTAGCACTTATGGTTTGTAAATGGCACCCAGAATTATGTTGCACGAAGCACAATTTCACATCATTCTGGGTCCATTTGTGTGAAAACAAGGTCCAATCAGGCTGAAACGTTACAGGAAGGTAGAATCTATTGAGTTGTAAGTGATCTGAACGTTTCATGATGATAGCACTTTCCTAAGGGGGTCAAACCATGTCCCAAAGGTCACCGGATCTGGTGTCAATTTAAAGAAGTAGTCCAGTTACACATTTGTGGGCTTATAACTTGGCTTCTGAATGTCCTAGAGAGATCAGGTTTGTTTTAGTGTACTCCAATCAACAGCCCCTACAACCACACAAAGGAATGGAGTCATTAGCACTTATGGTTTTTAAATGACACCCAGAATTATGTTGCACGAAGCACAATTTCACATCATTCTGGGTTCATTTGTGTGAAAACAAGGCCCAATCAGGCTGAAACGTTACAGGAAGGTAGAATCTATTGAGTTGTAAGTGATCTGAATGTTTCATGATGATAGCACTTTCCTAAGGGGGTCAAACCATGTCCCAAAGGTCACCGGATCTGGTGTCAATTTAAAGAAGTAGTCCGGTTACACATTTGTGGGCTTATAACTTGGCTTCTGAATATCCTAGAGAGATCAGGTTTGTTTTAGTGTACTCCAATCAACAGCCCCTACAAGCTCAAAAACGAATGGAGTCATTAGCACTTATGGTTTGTAAATGGCACCCAGAATTATGTTGCACGAAGCACAATTTCACATCATTCTGGGTTCATTTGTGTGAAAACAATGTACAATCAGGCTGAAACGTTACAGGAAGGTAGAATCTATTGAGTTGTAAGTGATCTGAATGTTTAATGATGATAGCACTTTCCTAAGGGGGTCAAACCATGTCCCAAAGGTCACCGGATCTGGTGTCAATTTAAAGAAGTAGTCCAGTTACACATTTGTGGACTTATAACTTGGCTTCTGAATTTCCTAGAGAGATCAGGTTTGTTTTAGTGTACTCCAATCAACAGCCCCTACAACCACAAAAAGGAATGGAGTCATTAGCACTTATGGTTTGTAAATGGCACCCAGAATTATGTTGCACGAAGCACAATTTCACATCATTCTGGGTCCATTTGTGTGAAAACAAGGTCCAATCAGGCAGAAACGTTACAAGAAGGTAGAATCTATTGAGTTGTAAGTGATTTGAACGTTTCATGATGATAGCACATTCCTATAGGGGGTTAAACCATGTCCCAAAGGTCACCGGGCCTGGTGTCACTTTAAAGAAGTACTCCAGTTACACCTTTGTGGGCTTATAACTTGGCTATTGAATGGCCTAGAGAGGTCAGGTTTGTTTTAGTGTACTCCAATCAACAGTCCCTACAACCACAAAAAGGAATGGAGTCATTAGCACTTATGGTTTGTTAATCGCACCCAGAATTATATTGCACGAAGCACAATTTCACATCATTCTGGGTCCATTTGTGTGAAAACAAGGTCCAATCAGGCTGAAACGTTACAAGACGGTAGAATCTACTGAGTTGTAAGTGATCTGAACCTTTCATGATGATCGCAAATTCCTATAGGGGGTAAAACCATGTCCCAAAGGTCACCGGGCCTGGTGTCACTTTAAAGAAGTAGTCCAGTTACACATTTGTGGGCTTATAACTTGGCTTCTGAATGTCCTAGAGAGATCAGGTTTGTTTTAGTGTACTCCAATCAACAGCCCCTACAACCACAAAAAGGAATGGAGTCATTAGCACTTATGGTTTGTAAATGGCATCCAGAATTATGTTGCACGAAGCACAATTTCACATCATTCTGGGTCCATTTGTGTGAAAACAAGGTCCAATCAGGCTGAAACGTTACAGGAAGGTAGAATCTATTGAGTTGTAAGTGATCTGAACGTTTCATGATGATCGCACATTCCTATAGGGGGTCAAACCATGTCCCAAAGGTCACCGGATCTGGTGTCAATTTAAAGAAGTAGTCCAGTTACACATTTGTGGGCTTATAACTTGGCTTCTGAATGTCCTAGAGAGATCAGGTTTGTTTTAGTGTACTCCAATCAACAGCCCCTACAACCACAAAAAGGAATGGAGTCATTAGCACTTATGGTTTTTAAATGGCACCCAGAATTATGTTGCACGAAGCACAATTTCACATCATTCTGGGTTCATTTGTGTGAAAACAAGGTCCAATCAGGCTGAAACGTTACAGGAAGGTAGAATCTATTGAGTTGTAAGCAATCTGAACGTTTCATGATGATAGCACTTTCCTAAGGGGGTCAAACCATGTCCCAAAGGTCACCGGATCTGGTGTCAATTTAAAGAAGTAGTCCGGTTACACATTTGTGGGCTTATAACTTGGCTTCTGAATATCCTAGAGAGTTCAGGTTTGTTTTAGTGTACTCCAATCAACAGCCCCTACAACCACAAAAAGGAATGGAGTCATTAGCACTTATGGTTTGTAAATGGCACCCAGAATTATGTTGCACGAAGCACAATTTCACATCATTCTGGGTCCATTTGTGTGAAAACAAGGTCCAATCAGGCTGAGACGTTACAGGAAGGTAGAATCTATTGAGTTGTAAGTGATCTGAACGTTTCATGATGATAGCACTTTCCTAAGGGGGTCAAACCATGTCCCAAAGGTCACCGGATCTGGTGTCAATTTAAAGAAGTAGTCCAGTTACACATTTGTGGGCTTATAACTTGGCTTCTGAATGTCCTAGAGAGATCAGGTTTGTTTTAGTGTACTCCAATCAACAGCCCCTACAACCACACAAAGGAATGGAGTCATTAGCACTTATGGTTTTTAAATGGCACCCAGAATTATGTTGCACGAAGCACAATTTCACATCATTCTGGGTTCATTTGTGTGAAAACAAGGCCCAATCAGGCTGAAACGTTACAGGAAGGTAGAATCTATTGAGTTGTAAGTGATCTGAACGTTTCATGATGATCGCACATTCCTTTAGGGGGTCAAACCATGTCCCAAAGGTCACCGGTTCTGGTGTCACTTTAAAGAAGTAGTCCAGTTACACATTTATGGGCTTATAACTTGGCTTCTGAATATCCTAGAGAGGTCAGGTTTGTTTAGAGTACTCCAAATAACAGCCCCCATTACCACAAAAAGGAATGGAGTCATTAGCACTTATGGTTTTTAAATGGCACCCAGAATTATGTTGCACGAAGCACAATTTCACATCATTCTGGGTTCATTTGTGTGAAAACAATGTTCAATCGGGCTGAAACGTTACAGGAAGGTAGAATCTATTGAGTTGTAAGTGATCTGAACGTTTCATGATGATAGCACTTTCCTAAGGGGGTCATACCATGTCCCAAAGTTCACCGGATCTGGTGTCAATTTAAAGAAGTAGTCCAGTTACACATTTGTGGGCTTATAACTTGGCTTCTGAATGCCCTAGTGAGATCAGGTTTGTTTTAGTGTACTCCAATCAACAGCCCCTACAACCACAAAATGGAATGGAGTCATTAGCACTTATGGTTTGTAAATGGCACCCAGAATTATGTTGCACAAAGCACAATTTCACATCATTCTGGGTCCATTTGTGTGAAAACAAGGTCCAATCAGGCTGAAACGTTACAAGAAGGTAGAATCTATTGAGTTGTAAGTGATCTGAACGTTTCATGATGATAGCACATTCCTATAGGGGGTAAAACCATGTCCCAAAGGTCACCGGGCCAGGTGTCACTTTAAAGAAGTAGTCCAGTTACACCTTTGTGGGCTTATAACTTGGCTACTGAATGTCCTAGAGAGGTCAGGTTTGTTTTATTGTACTCCAATCAACAGTCCCTACAACCACAATAAGGAATGGAGTCATTAGCACTTATGGTTTGTAAATGGCACCCAGAATTATGTTGCACGAAGCACAATTTCACATCATTCTGGGTCCATTTGTGTGAAAACAAGGTCCAATCAGGCTGAAACGTTACAAGAAGTTAGAATCTACTGAGTTGTAAGTGATCTGAATGTTTCATGATGATCGCACATTCCTATAGGGGGTAAAACCATGTCCCAAACGTCACCGGGCCTGGTGTCACTTTAAAGAAGTAGTCCAGTTACACATTTGTGGGCTTATAACTTGGCTTCTGAATGTCCTAGAGAGATCAGGTTTGTTTTAGTGTACTCCAATCAACAGCCCCTACAACCACAAAAAGGAATGGAGTCATTAAAACTTATGGTTTGTAAATGGCACCCAGAATTATGTTGCACGAAGCACAATTTCACATCATTCTGGGTTCATTTGTGTGAAAACAAGGTCCAATCAGGCAGAAACGTTACAGGAAGGTAGAATCTATTGAGTTGTAAGTGATCTGAACGTTTCATGATGATAGCACTTTCCTAAGGGGGTCAAACCATGTCCCAAAGGTCACCGGATCTGGTGTCAATTTAAAGAAGTAGTCCAGTTACACACTTGTGGGCTTATAACGTGGCTTCTGAAATTCCTAGAGAGATCAGATTTGTTTCAGTGTACTCCAATCAACAGCCCCTACAACCACAAAAAGGAATGGAGTCATTAGCACTTATGGTTTTTAAATGGCACCCAGAATTATGTTGCACGAAGCACAATTTCACATCATTCTGGGTTCATTTGTGTGAAAACAAGGTCCAATCAGGCTGAAACGTTACAGGACGGTAGAATATATTGAGTTGTAAGTGATCTGAACGTTTCATGATGATAGCACTTTCCTAAGGGGGTCAAACCATGTCCCAAAGGTCACCGGATCTGGTGTCAATTTAAAGAAGTAGTCCAGTTACACATTTGTGGGCTTATAACTTGGCTTCTGAATTTCCTAGAGAGATCAGGTTTGTTTTAGTGTACTCCAATCAACAGCCCCTACAACCAAAAAAAGGAATGGAGTCATTAGCACTTATGGTTTGTAAATGGCACCCAGAATTATGTTGCACGAAGCACAATTTCACATCATTCTGGGTTCATTTGTGTGAAAACAAGGTACAATCAGGCTGAAACGTTACAGGAAGGTAGAATCTATTGAGTTGTAAGTGATCTGAACATTTCATGATGATAGCACATTCCTAAAGGGGGTCAAACCATTTCCCAAAGGACACCGGGCCTGGTGTCACTTTAAAGAAGTAGTCCAGTTACACCTTTGTGGGCTTATAACTTGGCTACTGAATAACCAAGAGAGGTCAGGTTTGTTTTAGTGTACTCCAATCAACAGTCCCTACAACCACAAAAAGGAATGGAGTCATTAGCACTTATGGTTTGTAAATGGCACCCAGAAATATGTTGCACGAAGCACAATTTCACATCATTCTGGGTCCATTTGTGTGAAAACAAGGTCCAATCAGGCTGAAACGCTACAAGAAGGTAGAATCTACTGAGTTGTAAGTGATCTGAACGTTTCATGATGATCGCACATTCTTATAGGGGGTAAAACCATGTCCCAAAGGTCACCGGGCCTGGTGTCACTTTAAAGAAGTAGTCCAGTTACACATTTGTGGGCTTATAACTTGGCTTCTGAATGTCCTAGAGAGATCAGGTTTGTTTTAGTGTACTCCAATCAACAGCCCCTACAACCACAAAAAGGAATGGAGTCATTAAAACTTATTGTTAGTAAATGGCTCCCAGAATTATGTTGCACGAAGCACAATTTCACATCATTCTGGGTCCATTTGTGTGAAAACAAGGTCCAATCAGGCTGAAACATTACAAGAAGGTAGAATCTATTGAGTTGTAATTGATCTGAACGTTTCATGATGATAGCACATTCCTTTAGGGGGTAAAACCATGTCCCAAAGGTCACCGGATCTGGTGTCACTTTAAAGAAGTAGTCCAGTTACACATTTGTGGGCTTATAACTTGGCTTCTGAATATCAGAGAGAGGTCAGGTTTTTTTTAGAGTACTCCAATTAACAGCCCCCATTACCCCAAAAAGGAAAGGAGTTATTAGCACTTATGGTTTTTAAATGGCACCCAGAATTATGTTGCACGAAGCACAATTTCACATCATTCTGGGTTCATTTGTGTGAAAACAAGGTCCAATCAGGCAGAAACGTTACAGGAAGGTAGAATCTATTGAGTTGTAAGTGATCTGAACGTTTCATGATGATAGCACTTTCCTAAGGGGGTCAAACCATGTCCCAAAGGTCACCGGATCTGGTGTCAATTTAAAGAAGTAGTCCAGTTACACATTTGTGTGCTTATAACTTGGCTTCTGAATTTCCTAGAGAGATCAGGTTTGTTTTAGTGTACTCCAATCAACAGCCCCTACAACCACAAAAAGGAATAGAGTCATTAGCACTTATGCTTTTTAAATGGCACCCAGAATTATGTTGCACGAAGCACAATTTCACATCATTCTGGGTTCATTTGTGTGAAAACAAGGTCCAATCAGGCTGAAACGTTACAGGAAGGTAGAATCTATTGAGTTGTAAGTGATCTGAACGTTTCATGATGATCGCACATTCCTTTAGGGGGTCAAACCATGTCCCACAGGTCACCGGGCCTGGTGTAACTTTAAATAAGTAGTCCAGTTACACCTTTGTGGGCTTATAACTTGGCTACTGAATGTCCTAGAGAGGTCAGGTTTGTTTTTGTGTACTCCAATCAACAGTCCCTACAACCACAAAAAGGAATGGAGTCATTAGCACTTATGGTTTGTAAATGGCACCCAGAATTATGTTGCACGAAGCACAATTTCACATCATTCTGGGTCCATTTGTGTGAAAACATAGTCCAATCAGGCTGAAACGTTACAAGAAGGTAGAATCTACTGAGTTGTAAGTGATCTGAACGTTTCATGATGATTGCACATTCCTATAGGGGGTAAAACCATGTCCCAAAGGTCACTGGGCCTGGTGTCACTTTAAAGAAATAGTCCAGTTACACATTTGCGGGCTTATAACTTGGCTTCTGAATGTCCTAGAGAGATCAGGTTTGTTTTAGTGTACTCCAATCAACAGCCCCTACAACCAAAAAAAGGGATGGAGTCATTAAAACTTATGGTTTGTAAATGGCACCCAGAATTATGTTGCACGAAGCACAATTTCACATCATTCTGGGTCCATTTGTGTGAAAACAAGGTCCAATCAGGCTGAAACATTACAAGAAGGTAGAATCTATTGAGTTGTAAGTGATCTGAACGTTTCATGATGATCGCACATTCCTATAGGGGGTAAAACCATGTCCCAAAGGTCACCGGGCCTGGTGTCACTTTAAAGAAGTAGTCCAGTTACACATTTGTGGGCTTATAACTTGGCTTCTGAATGTCCTAGAGAGATCAGGTTTGTTTTAGTGTACTCCAATCAACAGCCCCTACAACCACAAAAAGGAATGGAGTCATTAAAACTTATGGTTTGTAAATGGCACCCAGAATTATGTTGCACGAAGCACAATTTCACATCATTCTGGGTCCATTTGTGTGAAAACAAGGTCCAATCAGGCTGAAACATTACAAGAAGGTAGAATCTATTGAGTTGTAAGTGATCTGAACTTTTCATGATGATCGCACATTCCTATAGGGGGTAAAACCATGTCCCAAAGGTCACCGGATCTGGTGTCTCTTTAAAGAAGTAGTCCAGTTGCACATTTGTGGGCTTATAACTTGGCTTCTGAATATCCTAGAGAGGTCAGGTTTGTTTTAGAGTACTCCAATTAACAGCCCCCATTACCCCAAAAAGGAAAGGAGTCATTAGCACTTATGGTTTTTAAATGGCACCCAGAATTATGTTGCACGAAGCACAATTTCACATCATTCTGGGTTCATTTGTGTGAAAACAAGGTCCAATCAGGCAGAACGTTACAGGAAGGTAGAATCTATTGAGTTGAAAGTGATCTGAACGTTTCATGATTGTAGCACTTTCCTAAGGGGGTCAAACCATGTCCCAAAGGTCACCGAATCTGTTGTCACTTTAAAGAAGTAGTCCAGTTACACATTTGTGGGCTTATAACTTGGCTTCTGAATGTCCTAGAGAGATCAGGTTTGTTTTAATGTACTCCAATCAACAGCCCCTACAACCACAAAAAGGAATGGAGTC
Organism: Nothobranchius furzeri; assembly: GCF_043380555.1. Taxonomy (NCBI): domain Eukaryota; kingdom Metazoa; phylum Chordata; class Actinopteri; order Cyprinodontiformes; family Nothobranchiidae; genus Nothobranchius; species Nothobranchius furzeri. The sequence goes on from NC_091750.1 coordinate 16,073,572, forward strand.
ATTAGCACTTATGGTTTGTAAATGGCACCCAGAATTATGTTGCACTAAGCACAATTTCACATCATTCTGGGTCCATTTGTGTGAAAAACAAGGTCCAATCAGGCTGAAACGTTACAAGAAGGTAGAATCTATTGAGTTGTAAGTGATCTGAACGTTTCATGATGATCGCACATTCCTATAGGGGGTTAAACCATGTCCCATAGGTCACCGGGCCTGGTGTCACTTTAAAGAAGTAGTCCAGTTACACCTTTGTGGGCATATAACTTGGCTTCTGAATGTCCTAGAGAGATCAGGTTTGTTTTAATGTACTCCAATCAACAGCCCCTACAACCGCAAAAAGGAATGGAGTCATTAGCACTTATGGTTTGTAAATGGCACCCAGAATTATGTTGCACGAAGCACAATTTCACATCATTCTGGGTCCATTTGTGTGAAAACAAGATCCAATCAGGCTGAAACGTTACAAGAATGTAGAATCTACTGAGTTGTAAGTGATCTGAACGTTTCATGATGATCGCACATTCCTATAGGGGGTCAAACCATGTCCCAAAGGTCACCGGGCCTGGTGTCACTTTAAAGAAGTAGTCCAGTTACACCTTTGTGGGCTTAAAACTTGGCTTCTGAATGTCCTAGAGTGATCAGGTTTGTTTTAATGTACTCCCATCAACAGCCCCTACAACCACAAAAAGGAATGGAGTCATTAGCACTTATGGTTTGTAAATGGCACCCAGAATTATGTTGCACGAAGCACAATTTCACATCATTCTGGGTCCATTTGTGTGAAAACAAGGTCCAATCAGGCTGAAACCTTACAAGAAGGTAGAATCTACTGAGTTGTAAATGATCTGAACATTTCATGATGATCGCACATTCCTATAGGGGGTAAAATCATGTCCCAAAGGTCACCGGGCCTGGTGTCATTTTAAAGAAGTAGTCCAGTTACACATTTGTGGGCTTATAACTTGGCTTCTCAATGTCCTAGAGAGATCAGGTTTGTTTTAGTGTACTCCAATCAACAGCCCCTACAACCACAAAAAGGAATGGAGTCATTAGCACTCATGGTTTGTAAATGGCACCCAGAATTATGTTGCACGAAGCACAATTTCACATCATTCTGGGTTCATTTGTGTGAAAACAAGGTCCAATCAGGCAGAAACGTTACAGGAAGGTAGAATCTATTGAGTTGTAAGTGATCTGAACGTTTCATGATGATAGTACTTTCCTAAGGGGGTCAAACCATGTCCAAAAGGCCACCGGATCTGGTGTTAATTTAAAGAAGTAGTCCAGTTACACATTTGTGGGCTTATAACTTGGCTTCTGAATATCCTAGAGAGGTCAGGTTTGTGTTAGAGTACTCCAATTAACAGCCCCCATTACCCAAAAAGGAATGGAGTCATTAGCACTTATGGTTTTTAAATGGCACCCAGAATTATGTTGCACGAAGCACAATTTCACATCATTCTGGGTCCATTTGTGTGAAAACATAGTCCAATCAGGCTGAAACGTTACAAGAAGGTAGAATCTACTGAGTTGTAAGTGATCTGAACGTTTCATGATGATTGCACATTCCTATAGGGGGTAAAACCATGTCCCAAAGGTCACTGGGCCTGGTGTCACTTTAAAGAAATAGTCCAGTTACACATTTGTGGGCTTATAACTTGGCTTCTGAATGTCCTAGAGAGATCAGGTTTGTTTTAGTGTACTCCAATCAACAGCCCCTACAACCACAAAAAGGAATGGAGTCATTAAAACTTATGGTTTGTAAATGGCACCCAGAATTATGTTGCACGAAGCACAATTTCACATCATTCTGGGTCCATTTGTGTGAAAACAAGGTCCAATCAGGCTGAAACATTACAAGAAGGTAGAATCTATTGAGTTGTAAGTTATCTGAACGTTTCATGATGATCGCACATTCCTATAGGGGGTAAAACCATGTCCCAAAGGTCACCGTGCTTGGTGTCACTTTAAAGAAGTAGTCCAGTTGCACATTTGTGGGCTTATAACTTGGCTTCTGAATGTCCTAGAGAGATCAGGTTTGTTTTAGTGTACTCCAATCAACAGCCCCTACAACCACAAAAAGGAATGGAGTCATTAAAACTTATGGTTTGTAAATGGCACTCAGAATTATGTTGCACGAAGCACAACTTCACATCATTCTGGGTCCATTTGTGTGAAAACAAGGTCCAATCAGGCTGAAACATTACAAGAAGGTAGAATCTATTGAGTTGTAAGTGATCTGAACGTTTCATGATGATCGCACATTCCTATAGGGGGTAAAACCATGTCCCAAAGGTCACCGGATCTGGTGTCACTTTAAAGAAGTAGTCCAGTTACACATTTGTGGGCTTATAACTTGGCTTCTGAATTTCCTATTGAGATCAGGTTTGTTTTAGTGTACTCCAATCAACAGCCCCTACAACCACAAAAAGGAATAGAGTCATTAGCACTTATGCTTTTTAAATGGCACCCAGAATTATGTTGCACGAAGCACAATTTCACATCATTCTGGGTTCATTTGTGTGAAAACAAGGTCCAATCAGGCTGAAACGTTACAGGAAGGTAGAATCTATTGAGTTGTAAGTGATCTGAACGTTTCATGATGATCGCACATTCCTTTAGGGGGTCAAACCATGTCCCAAAGGTCACCGGGCCTGGTGTCACTTTAAAGAAGTAGTCCAGTTACACCTTTGTGGGCTTAAAACTTGGCTTCTGAATGTCCTAGAGTGATCAGGTTTGTTTTAATGTACTCCAATCAACAGCCCCTACAACCACAAAAAGGAATGGAGTCATTAGCACTTATGGTTTGTAAATGGCACCCAGAATTATGTTGCACGAAGCACAATTTCACATCATTCTGGGTCCATTTGTGTGAAAACAAGGTCCAATCAGGCTGAAACCTTACAAGAAGGTAGAATCTACTGAGTTGTAAGTGATCTGAACATTTCATGATGATCGCACATTCCTATAGGGGGTAAAACCATGTCCCAAAGGTCACCGGGCCTGGTGTCATTTTAAAGAAGTAGTCCAGTTACACATTTGTGGGCTTATAACTTGGCTTCTCAATGTCCTAGAGAGATCAGGTTTGTTTTAGTGTACTCCAATCAACAGCCCCTACAACCACAAAAAGGAATGGAGTCATTAGCACTCATGGTTTGTAAATGGCACCCAGAATTATGTTGCACGAAGCACAATTTCACATCATTCTGGGTTCATTTGTGTGAAAACAAGGTCCAATCAGGCAGAAACGTTATAGGAAGGTAGAATCTATTGAGTTGTAAGTGATCTGAACGTTTCATGATGATAGCACTTTCCTAAGGGGGTCAAACCATGTTCCAAAGGCCACCGGATCTGGTGTCAATTTAAAGAAGTAGTCCAGTTACACATTTGTGGGCTTATAACTTGGCTTCTGAATATCCTAGAGAGGTCAGGTTTGTTTTAGAGTACTCCAATTAACAGCCCCCATTACCCAAAAAGGAATGGAGTCATTAGCACTTATGGTTTTTAAATGGCACCCAGAATTATGTTGCACGAAGCACAATTTCACATCATTCTGGGTCCATTTGTGTGAAAACATAGTCCAATCAGGCTGAAACGTTACAAGAAGGTAGAATCTACTGAGTTGTAAGTGATCTGAACGTTTCATGATGATTGCACATTCCTATAGGGGGTAAAACAATGTCCCAAAGGTCACTGGGCCTGGTGTCACTTTAAAGAAATAGTCCAGTTACACATTTGTGGGCTTATAACTTGGCTTCTGAATGTCCTAGAGAGATCAGGTTTGTTTTAGTGTACTCCAATCAACAGCCCCTACAACCACAAAAAGGAATGGAGTCATTAAAACTTATGGTTTGTAAATGGCACCCAGAATTATGTTGCACGAAGCACAATTTCACATCATTCTGGGTCCATTTGTGTGAAAACAAGGTCCAATCAGGCTGAAACATTACAAGAAGGTAGAATCTATTGAGTTGTAAGTTATCTGAACGTTTCATGATGATCGCACATTCCTATAGGGGGTAAAACCATGTCCCAAAGGTCACCGTGCTTGGTGTCACTTTAAAGAAGTAGTCCAGTTACACATTTGTGGGCTTATAACTTGGCTTCTGAATGTCCTAGAGAGATCAGGTTTGTTTTAGTGTACTCCAATCAACAGCCCCTACAACCACAAAAAGGAATGGAGTCATTAAAACTTATGGTTTGTAAATGGCACCCAGAATTATGTTGCACGAAGCACAACTTCACATCATTCTGGGTCCATTTGTGTGAAAACAAGGTCCAATCAGGCTGAAACATTACAAGAAGGTAGAATCTATTGAGTTGTAAGTGATCTGAACGTTTCATGATGATCGCACATTCCTATAGGGGGTAAAACCATGTCCCAAAGGTCACCGGATCTGGTGTCACTTTAAAGAAGTAGTCCAGTTACACATTTGTGGGCTTATAACTTGGCTTCTGAATATCCTAGAGAGGTCAGGTTTGTTTTAGAGTACTCCAATTAACAGCCCCCATTACCCCAAAAAGGAAAGGAGTCATTAGCACTTATGGTTTTTAAATGGCACCCAGAATTATGTTGCACGAAGCACAATTTCACATCATTCTGGGTTCATTTGTGTGAAAACAAGGTTCAATCAGGCAGAAACGTTACAGGAAGGTAGAATCTATTGAGTTGTAAGTGATCTGAACGTTTCATGATGATAGCACTTTCCTAAGGGGGTCAAACCATGTCCCAAAGGTCACCGGATCTGGTGTCAATTTAAAGAAGTAGTCCAGTTACACATTTGTGGGCTTATAACTTGGCTTCTGAATTTCCTATTGAGATCAGGTTTGTTTTAGTGTACTCCAATCAACAGCCCCTACAACCACAAAAAGGAATAGGGTCATTAGCACTTATGCTTTTTAAATGGCACCCAGAATTATGTTGCACGAAGCACAATTTCACATCATTCTGGGTTCATTTGTGTGAAAACAAGGTCCAATCAGGCTGAAACGTTACAGGAAGGTAGAATCTATTGAGTTGTAAGTGATCTGAACGTTTCATGATGATCGCACATTCCTTTAGGGGGTCAAACCATGTCCCAAAGGTCACCGGGCCTGGTGTAACTTTAAAGAAGTAGTCCAGTTACACCTTTGTGGGCTTATAACTTGGCTACTGAATGTCTTAGAGAGGTCAGGTTTGTTTTAGTGTACTCCAATCAACAGTCCCTACAACCACAAAAAGGAATGGAGTCATTAGCACTTATGGTTTGTAAATGGCTCCCAGAATTATGTTGCACGAAGCACAATTTCACATCATTCTGGGTCCATTTGTGTGAAAACATAGTCCAATCAGGCTGAAACGTTACAAGAAGGTAGAATCTACTGAGTTGTAAGTGATCTGAACGTTTCATGATGATTGCACATTCCTATAGGGGGTAAAACCATGTCCCAAAGGCCACTGGGCCTGGTGTCACTTTAAAGAAAAAGTCCAGTTACACATTTGTGGGCTTATAACTTGGCTTCTGAATATCCTAGAGAGGTCAGGTTTGTTTTAGAGTACTCCAATTAACAGCCCCCATTACCCCAAAAAGGAAAGGAGTCATTAGCACTTATGGTTTTTAAATGGCACCCAGAATTATGTTGCACGAAGCACAATTTCACATCATTCTGGGTCCATTTGTGTGAAAACAAGGTCCAATCAGGCAGAAACGTTACAGGAAGGTAGAATCTATTGAGTTGTAAGTGATCTGAATGTTTCATGATGATAGCACTTTCCTAAGGGGTCAAACCATGTCCCAAAGGTCACCGGATCTGGTGTCAATTTAAAGAAGTAGTCCAGTTACACATTTGTGGGCTTATAACTTGGCTTCTGAATTTCCTAGAGAGATCAGGTTTGTTTTAGTGTACTCCAATCAACAGCCCCTACAACCACAAAAAGGAATAGAGTCATTAGCACTTATGCTTTTTAAATGGCACCCAGAATTATGTTGCACGAAGCACAATTTCACATCATTCTGGGTTCATTTGTGTGAAAACAAGGTCCAATCAGGCTGAAACGTTACAGGAAGGTAGAATCTATTGAGTTGTAAGTGATCTGAACGTTTCATGATGATCGCACATTCCTTTAGGGGGTCAAACCATGTCCCAAAGGTCACCGGGCCTGGTGTAACTTTAAAGAAGTAGTCCAGTTACACCTTTGTGGGCTTATAACTTGGCTACTGAATGTCCTAGAGAGGTCAGGTTTGTTTTAGTGTACTCCAATCAACAGTCCCTACAACCACAAAAAGGAATGGAGTCATTAGCACTTATGGTTTGTAAATGGCTCCCAGAATTATGTTGCACGAAGCACAATTTCACATCATTCTGGGTCCATTTGTGTGAAAACATAGTCCAATCAGGGAGAAACGTTACAAGAAGGTAGAATCTACTGAGTTGTAAGTGATCTGAACGTTTCATAATGATTGCACATTCCTATAGGGGGTAAAACCATGTCCCAAAGGCCACTGGGCCTGGTGTCACTTTAAAGAAAAAGTCCAGTTACACATTTGTGGGCTTATAACTTGGCTTCTGAATGTCCTAGAGAGATCAGGTTTGTTTTAGTGTACTCCAATTAACAGCCCCTACAACCACAAAAAGGAATGGAGTCATTAAAACTTATGGTTTGTAAATGGCACCCAGAATTATGTTGCACGAAGCACAATTTCACATCATTCTGGGTCCATTTGTGTGAAAACAAGGTCCAATCAGGCTGAAACATTACAAGAAGGTAGAATCTATTGAGTTGTAAGTGATCTGAACGTTTCATGATGATCGCACATTCCTATAGGGGGTAAAACCATGTCCCAAAGGTCACCGGGCCTGGTGTCACTTTAAAGAAGTAGTCCAGTTGCACATTTGTGGGCTTATAACTTGGCTTCTGAATATCCTAGAGAGGTCAGGTTTGTTTTAGAGTAGTCCAATTAACAGCCCCCATTACCCCAAAAAGGAATGGAGTCATTAGCACTTATGGTTTTTAAATGGCACCCAGAATTATGTTGCACGAAGCACAATTTCACATCATTCTGGGTTCATTTGTGTGAAAACAAGGTCCATTCAGGCAGAAACGTTACAGGAAGGTAGAATCTATTGAGTTGAAAGTGATCTGAACGTTTCATGATTATAGCACTTTCCTAAGGGGGTCAAACCATGTCCCAAAGGTCACCGGATCTGGTGTCACTTTGAAGAAGTAGTCCAGTTACACATTTGTGGGCTTATAACTTGGCTTCTGAATGTCCTAGAGAGATCAGGTTTGTTTTAATGTATTCCAATCAACAGCCCCTACAACCACAAAAAGGAATGGAGTCATTAGCACTTATGGTTTGTAAATGGCACCCAGAATTATGTTGCACTAAGCACAATTTCACATCATTCTGGGTCCATTTGTGTGAAAACAAGGTCCAGTCAGGCTGAAACGTTACAAGAAGGTAGAATCTATTGAGTTGTAAGTGATCTGAACGTTTCATGATGATCGCACATTCCTATAGGGGGTAAAACCATGTCCCAAAGGTCACCAGGCCTGGTGTCACTTTAAAGAAGTAGTCCAGTTACACATTTGTGGGCTTATAACTTGGCTTCTGAATGTCCTAGAGAGATCAGGTTTGTTTTAGTGTCCTCCAATCAACAGCCCCTACAACCACAAAAAGGATTTGAGTCATTAGCACTTATGGTATGTAAATGGCACCCAGAATTATGTTGCACTAAGCACAATTTCACATCATTCTGGGTCCATTTGTGTGAAAAACAAGGTCCAATCAGGCTGAAACGTTACAAGAAGGTAGAATCTATTGAGTTGTAAGTGATCTGAACATTTCATGATGATCGCACATTCCTATAGGGGGTAAAACCATGTCCCAAAGGTCACCAGGCCTGGTGTCACTTTAAAGAAGTAGTCCAGTTACACATTTGTGGGCTTATAACTTGGCTTCTGAATGTCCTAGAGAGATCAGGTTTGTTTTAGTGTCCTCCAATCAACAGCCCCTACAACCACAAAAAGGATTTGAGTCATTAGCACTTATGGTTTGTAAATGGCACCCAGAATTATGTTGCACGAAGCACAATTTCACATCATTCTGGGTCCATTTGTGTGAAAACAAGATCCAATCAGGCTGAAACGTTACAAGAATGTAGAATCTACTGAGTTGTAAGTGATCTGAACGTTTCATGATGATCGCACATTCCTATAGGGGGTCAAACCATGTCCCAAAGGTCACCGGGCCTGGTGTCACTTTAAAGAAGTAGTCCAGTTACACCTTTGTGGGCTTAAAACTTGGCTTCTGAATGTCCTAGAGTGATCAGGTTTGTTTTAATGTACTCCAATCAACAGCCCCTACAACCACAAAAAGGAATGGAGTCATTAGCACTTATGGTTTGTAAATGGCACCCAGAATTATGTTGCACGAAGCACAATTTCACATCATTCTGGGTCCATTTGTGTGAAAACAAGGTCCAATCAGGCTGAAACGTTACAAGAAGGTAGAATCTACTGAGTTGTAAGTGATCTGAACATTTCATGATGATCGCACATTCCTATAGGGGGTAAAATCATGTCCCAAAGGTCACCGGGCCTGGTGTCATTTTAAAGAAGTAGTCCAGTTACACATTTGTGGGCTTATAACTTGGCTTCTCAATGTCCTAGAGAGATCAGGTTTGTTTTAGTGTACTCCAATCAACAGCCCCTACAACCACAAAAAGGAATGGAGTCATTAGCACTCATGGTTTGTAAATGGCACCCAGAATTATGTTGCACGAAGCACAATTTCACATCATTCTGGGTTCATTTGTGTGAAAACAAGGTCCAATCAGGCAGAAACGTTACAGGAAGGTAGAATCTATTGAGTTGTAAGTGATCTGAACGTTTCATGATGATAGCACTTTCCTAAGGGGGTCAAACCATGTCCCAAAGGTCACCGGATCTGGTGTCAATTTAAAGAAGTAGTCCAGTTACACATTTGTGGGCTTATAACTTGGCTTCTGAATATCCTAGAGAGGTCAGGTTTGTTTTAGAGTACTCCAATTAACAGCCCCCATTACCCAAAAAGGAATGGAGTCATTAGCACTTATGGTTTTTAAATGGCACCCAGAATTATGTTGCACGAAGCACAATTTCACATCATTCTGGGTTCATTTGTGTGAAAACAAGGTCCAATCAGGCTGAAACATTACAGGAAGGTAGAATCTATTGAGTTGTAAGTGATCTGAATGTTTCATGATGATCGCACATTCCTATAAGGGGTCAAACCATGTCCCAAAGGTCACCGGATCTGGTGTCAATTTAAAGAAGTAGTCCAGTTACACATTTGTGGGGTTATAACTTGGCTTCTGAATGTCCTAGAGAGATCAGGTTTGTTTTAGTGTACTCCAATCAACAGCCCCTACAACGTCAAAAAGGAATGGAGTCATTAGCACTTATGGTTTTTAAATGGCACCCAGAATTATGTTGCACGAAGCACAAGACTTCATTCTGGGTTCATTTGTGTGAAAACAAGGTCCAATCAGGCTGAAACGTTACAGGAAGGTAGAATCTATTGAGTTGTAAGTGATCTGAACGTTTCATGATGATAGCTTTTTCCTAAGGGGGTCAAACCATGTCCCAAAGGTCACCGGATCTGGTGTCAATTTAAAGAAGTAGTCCAGTTAATCATTTGTGGGCTTATAACTTGGCTTCTGAATATCCTAGAGAGATCAGGTTTGTTTTAGTGCACTCCAATCAACAGCCCCTACAACCACAAAAAGGAATGGAGTCATTAGCGCTTATGGTTTTTAAATGGCACCCAGAATTATGTTGCACGAAGCACAATTTCACAACATTCTGGGTTCATTTGTGTGAAAACAAGGTCCAATCAGGGAGAAACGTTACAGGAAGGTAGAATCTATTGAGTTGTAATTGATCTGAACGTTTCATGATGATAGCCCTTTCCTAAGGGGGTCAAACCATGTCCCAAAGGTCACCGGATCTGGTGTCAATTTAAAGAAGTAGTCCAGTTACACATTTGTGGGCTTACAACTTGGCTTCTGAATTTCCTAGAGAGATCAGGTTTGTTTTAGTGTACTCCAATTAACAGCCCCTACAACCACAAAAAGGAATGGAGTCATTAGCGCTTATGGTTTTTAAATGGCACCCAGAATTATGTTGCACGAAGCACAATTTCACATCATTCTGGGTTCATTTGTGTGAAAACAAGGTCCAATCAGGCTGAAACATTACAGGAAGGTAGAATCTATTGAGTTGTAAGTGATCTGAATGTTTCATGATGATCGCACATTCCTATAAGGGGTCAAACCATGTCCCAAAGGTCACCGGATCTGGTGTCAATTTAAAGAAGTAGTCCAGTTACACATTTGTGGGGTTATAACTTGGCTTCTGAATGTCCTAGAGAGATCAGGTTTGTTTTAGTGTACTCCAATCAACAGCCCCTACAACGTCAAAAAGGAATGGAGTCATTAGCACTTATGGTTTTTAAATGGCACCCAGAATTATGTTGCACGAAGCACAATTTCACATCATTCTGGGTTCATTTGTGTGAAAACAAGGTCCAATCAGGCTGAAACGTTACAGGAAGGTAGAATCTATTGAGTTGTAAGTGATCTGAACGTTTCATGATGATAGCTTTTTCCTAAGGGGGTCAAACCATGTCCCAAAGGTCACCGGATCTGGTGTCAATTTAAAGAAGTAGTCCAGTTAATCATTTGTGGGCTTATAACTTGGCTTCTGAATATCCTAGAGAGATCAGGTTTGTTTTAGTGCACTCCAATCAACAGCCCCTACAACCACAAAAAGGAATGGAGTCATTAGCGCTTATGGTTTTTAAATGGCACCCAGAATTATGTTGCACGAAGCACAATTTCACATCATTCTGGGTTCATTTGTGTGAAAACAAGGTCCAATCAGGCTGAAACGTTACAAGAAGGTAGAATATATTGAGTTGTAAGTGATCTGAACATTTCATGATGATCGCACATTCCTATAGGGGGTCAAACCATGTCCCATAGGTCACCGGGCCTGGTGTCACTTTAAAGAAGTAGTCCAGTTACACCTTTGTGGGCTTATAACTTGGCTTCTGAATGTCCTAGAGAGATCAGGTCTGTTTTAATGTACTCCAATCAACAGCCCCTACAACCACAAAAAGGAATGGAGTCATTAGCACTTATGGTTTTTAAATGGCACCCAGAATTATGTTGCACGAAGCACAATTTCACATCATTCTGGGTTCATTTGTGTGAAAACAAGGTCCAATCAGGCTGAAACGTTACAGGAAGGTAGAATCTATTGAGTTGTAAGTGATCTGAATGTTTCATGATGATCACACATTCCTATAAGGGGTCAAACCATGTCCCAAAGGTCACCGGATCTGGTGTCAATTTAAAGAGGTAGTCCAGTTACACATTTGTGGGCTTATAACTTGGCTTCTGAATGTCCTAGAGGGATCAGGTTTGTTTTAGTGTACTCCAATCAACAGCCCCTACAACCACAAAAAGGAATGGAGTCATTAGCACTTATGGTTTTTAAATGGCACCCAGAATTATGTTGCAGGAAGCACAATTTCACATCATTCTGGGTTCATTTGTGTGAAAACAAGGTCCAATCAGGCTGAAACGTTACAGGAAGGTAGAATCTATTGAGATGAAAGTGATCTGAACGTTTCATGATGATAACACTTTCCTAAGGGGGTCAAACCATGTCCCAAAGGTCACCAGATCTGGTGTCAATTTAAAGAAGTAGTCCAGTTACACATTTGTGGGCTTATAACTTGGCTTCTGAATGTCCTACAGAGATCAGGTTTGTTTTAATGTATTCCAATCAACAGCCCCTACAACGACAAAAAGGAATGGAGTCATTAGCACTTATGGTTTTTAAATGGCACCCAGAATTATGTTGCACGAAGCACAATTTCACATCATTCTGGGTTCATTTGTGTGAAAACAAGGTCCAATCAGGCTGAAACGTTACAAGAAGGTAGAATCTATTGAGTTGTAAGTGATCTGAACGTTTAATGATGATCGCACATTCCTATAGGGGGTCAAACCATGTCCCAAAGGTCACCGGGCCTGGTGTCACTTTAAAGTTGTCCAGTTACACCTTTGTGGGCTTATAACTTGGCTTCTGAATGTCCTAGAGAGATCAGGTTTGTTTTAATGTACTCCACTCAACAGCCCCTACAACCACAAAAAGGAATGGAGTCATTAGCACTTGTGGTTTTTAAATGGCACCCAGAATTTCGGTGCACGAAGCACAATTTCACATCATTCTGGGTTCATTTGTGTGAAAACAAGGTCCAATCAGGCTGAAACGTTACAGGAAGTTAGAATCTATTGAGTTGTAAGTGATCTGAACGTTTCATGATGATCGCACATTCCTATAGGGGGTCAAACCATGTCCCAAAGGTCACCGGGCCTGGTGTCACTTTAAAGAAGTTGTCCAGTTACACATTTGTGGGCTTATAACTTGGCTTCTGAATGCCCTAGAGAGATCAGGTTTGTTTTAGTGTACTCCAATCAACAGCCCCTACAACCACAAAAAGGAATGGAGTCATTAGCACTTATGGTTTGTAAATGGCACCCTGAATTATGTTGTACGAAGCACAATTTCACATCATTCTGGGTCCATTTGTGTGAAAACAAGGTCCAATCAGGCTGTACCGTTACAAGAAGGTAGAATCTATTGAGTTGTAAGTGATCTGAACGTTTCATGATGATCGCACATTCCTATAGGGGGTAAAACCATGTCCCAAAGGTCACCAGGCCTGGTGTCACTTTAAAGAAGTTGTCCAGTTACACATTTGTGGGCTTATAACTTGGCTTCTGAATGTCCTAGAGAGATCAGGTTTGTTTTAGTGTACTCCAATCAACAGCCCCTACAACCACAAAAAAAGAATGGAGTCATTAGCACTTATGGTTTGTAAATGGCACCCAGAATTATGTTGCACGAAGCACAATTTCACATCATTCTGGGTCCATTTGTGTGAAAACAAGGTCCAATCAGGCTTAAACGTTACAAGAAGGTAGAATCTATTGAGTTGTAAGTGATCTGAATGTTTCATGATGATCGCACATTCCTATAAGGGGTCAAACCATGTCCCAAAGGTCACCGGATCTGGTGTCAATTTAAAGAAGTAGTCCAGTTACACATTTGTAGGCTTATAACTTGGCTTCTGAATGTCCTAGAGAGATCAGGTTTGATTTAGTGTACTTCAATCAACAGCCCCTACAACCTCAAAAAGGAATGGAGTCATTAGCACTTATGGTTTTTAAATGGCACCCAGAGTTATGTTGCACGAAGCACAATTTCACATCATTCTGGGTTCATTTGTGTGAAAACAAGGTCCAATCAGGCTGAAACGTTACAGGAAGGTAGAATCTATTGAGTTGTAAGTTATCTGAACGTTTCATGATGATAGCTTTTTCCTAAGGGGGCCAAACCATGTCCCAAAGGTCACCGGATCTGGTGTCAATTTAAAGAAGTAGTCCAGTTACACATTTGTGGGCTTATAACTTGGCTTCTGAATATCCTAGAGAGATCAGGTTTGTTTTAGTGTACTCCAATCAACAGCCCCTACAACCACAAAAAGGAATGGAGTCATTAGCGCTTATGGTTTTTAAATGGCACCCAGAATTATGTTGCACAAAGCACAATTTCACATCATTCTGGGTTCATTTGTGTGAAAACAAGGTCAAATCAGGCTGAAACGTTACAAGAAGGTAGAATCTATTGAATTGTAAGTGATCTGAACGTTTCATATTGATCGCACATTCCTATAGGGGGTCAAACCATGTCCCATAGATCACCGGGCCTGGTGTCACTTTAAAGAAGTAGTCCAGTTACACCTTTGTGGGCTTATAACTTGGCTTCTGAATGTCCTAGAGGGATCAGGTTAGTTTTAATGTAATCCAATCAACAGCCCCTACAACCACAAGAAGGAATGGAGTCATTAGCACTTATGGTTTTTAAATGGCACCCAGAATAATGTTGCACGAAGCACAATTTCACATCATTCTGGGTTCATTTGTGTGAAAACAAGGTCCAATCAGGCTGAAACTTTACAGGAAGGTAGAATCTATTGAGTTGTAAGTGATCTGAACGTTTCATGATGATCGCACATTCCTATAGGGGGTCAAACCATGTCCCAAAGGTCACCGGGCCTGGTGTCACTTTAAAGAAGTAGTCCAGTTACACATTTGCGGGCTTATAACTTGGCTTCTGAATGTCCTAGAGAGATCAGGTTTGGTTTAGTGTACTCCAATCAACAGCCCCTACAACCACAAAAAGGAATGGAGTCATTAGCACTTATGGTTTGTAAATGGCACCCAGAATTATGTTGCACAAAGCACAATTTCACATCATTCTGGGTCCATTTGTGTGAAAACAAGGTCCAATCAGGCTTAAACGTTACAAGAAGGTAGAATCTATTGAGTTGTAAGTGATCTGAATGTTTCATGATGATCGCACATTCCTATAAGGGGTCAAACCATGTCCCAAAGGTCACCGGATCTGGTGTCAATTTAAAGAGGTAGTCCAGTTACACATTTATGGGCTTAAAACTTCTCTTCTGAATGTCCTAGAGAGATCAGGTTTGTTTTAGTGTACTCCAATCAACAGCCCATACAACGACAAAAAGGAATGGAGTCATTAGCACTTATGGTTTTTAAATGGCACCCAGAATTATGTTGCACGAAGCACAATTTCACATCATTCTGGGTTCATTTGTGTGAAAACAAGGTCCAATCAGGCTGAAACGTTACAGGAAGGTAGAATCTATTGAGTTGTAAGTGATCTGAACGTTTCATGATGATAGCACTTTCCTAAGGGGGTCAAACCATGTCCCAAAGGTCACCGGATCTGGCGTCAATTTAAAAAAGTAGTCCAGTTACACATTTGTGGGCTTATAACTTGGCTTCTGAATGTCCTAGAGAGATCAGGTTTGTTTTAGTGTACTCCAACCAACAGCCCCTACAACCACAAAAAGGAATGGAGTCATTAGCACTTATGGTTTTTAAATGGCACCCAGAATTATGTTGCACGAAGCACAATTTCACATCATTCTGGGTTCATTTGTGTGAAAACAAGGTCCAATCAGGCTGAAACGTTACAAGAAGGTAGAATCTATTGAGTTGTAAGTGATCTGAACGTTTCATGATGATCGCACATTCCTATAGGGGGTCAAACCATGTCCCAAAGGTCACCGGATCTGGTGTCAATTTAAAGAAGTAGTCCAGTTACACATTTGTGGGCTTATAACTTGGCTTCTGAATGTCCTACAGAGATCAGGTTTGTTTCAATGTACTCCAATCAACAGCCCCTACAACCACAAAAAGGAATGGAGTCATTAGCACTTATGGTTTTTAAATGGCACCCAGAATTATGTTGCACGAAGCACAATTTCACATCATTCTGGGTTCATTTGTGTGAAAACAAGGTCCAATTAGGCTGAAACGTTACAGGAAGGTAGAATCTATTGAGTTGTAAGAGATCTGAACGTTTCATGATGATCGCACATTCCTATAGGGGGTCAAACCATGTCCCAAAGGTCACCGGGCCTGGTGTCAATTTAAAGAAGTAGTCCAGTTACACATTTGTGGGCTTATAACTTGGTTTCTGAATGTCCTAGAGAGATCAGGTTTGTTTTAGTTTACTCCAATCAACAGCCCCTACAACCACAAAAAGTAATTGAGTCATTAGCGCTTATGGTTTTTAAATGGCACCCAGAATTATGTTGCATGAAGCACAATTTCACATCATTCTGGGTTCATTTGTGTGAAAACAAGGTCCAATCAGGCTGAAACGTTACAAGAAGGTAGAGTCTATTGAGTTGTAAGTGATCTAAACGTTTCATGATGATCGCACATTCCTATAGGGGGTAAAACCATGTCCCAAAGGTCACCAGGCCTGGTGTCACTTTAAAGAAGTTGTCCAGTTACACATTTGTGGGCTTATAACTTGGCTTCTGAATGTCCTAGAGAGATCAGGTTTGATTTAGTGTACTCCAATCAACAGCCCCTACAACACAAAAAGGAATGGAGTCATTAGCACTTATGGTTTGTAAATGGCACCCAGAATTATGTTGCACGAAGCACAATTTCACATCATTCTGGGTCCATTTGTGTGAAAACAAGGTCCAATCAGGCTGAAACGTTACAAGAAGGTAGAATCTATTGAGTTGTAAGTGATCTGAACGTTTCATGATGATCGCACATTCCTATAGGGTGTCAAACCATGTCCCAAAGGTCACCAGGCCTGGTGTCACTTTAAAGAAGTAGTCCAGTTACACATTTGTGGGCTTATAACTTGGCTTCTGAATGTCCTAGAGAGATCAGGTTTGTTTTAGTGTACTCCAATCAACAGCCCCTACAACCACAAAAAGGAATGGAGTCATTAGCACTTATGGTTTGTAAATGGCACCCAGAATTATGTTGCACGAAGCACATTTTCACATCATTCCGGGTCCATTTGTGTGAAAACAAGGTCCAATCAGGCTGAAACGTTACAGGAAGGTAGAATCTATTGAGTTGTAAGTGATCTGAATGTTTCATGATGATCGCACATTCCTATAAGGGGTCAAACCATGTCCCAAAGGTCACCAGTTCTGGTGTCAATTTAAAGAAGTAGTCCAGTTACACATTTGTGGGCTTATAACTTGGCTTCTGCATGTCCTAGAGAGATCAGGTTTGTTTTTGTGTACTCCAATCAACAGCCCCTACAACCACAAAAAGGAATGGAGTCATTAGCACTTATGGTTTTTAAATGGCACCCAGAATTATGTTGCACGAAGCACAATTTCACATCATTCTGGGTTCATTTGTGTGAAAACAAGGTCCAATCAGGCTGAAACTTTACAGGAAGGTAGAATCTATTGAGTTGTAAGTGATCTGAATGTTTCATGATGATAGCACTTTCCTAAGGGGGTCAAACCATGTCCCAAAGGTCACCGGATCTGGTGTCAATTTAAAGAAGTAGTCCAGTTACACATGTTTGGGCTTATAACTTGTCTTCTGAATATCCTAGAGAGATCAGGTTTGTTTTAGAGTACTCCAATCAACAGCCCCTACAACCACAAAAAGGAATGGAGTCATTAGCGCTTATGGTTTTTAAATGGCACCCAGAATTATGTTGCACGAAGCACAATTTCACATCATTCTGGTTTCATTTGTGTGAAAACAAGGTCCAATCAGGCTGAAACGTTACAAGAAGGTAGAATCTATTGAGTTGTAAGTGATCTGAACGTTTCACGATGATCGCAAATTCCTATAGGGGGTCAAACCATGTCCCATACGTCACTGGGCCTGGTGTCACTTTAAAGAAGTAGTCCAGTTACACCTTTGTTGGCTTATAACTTGGCTTCTGAATGTCCTAGAGAGATCAGGTTTATTTTACTGTACTCCAATCAACAGCCCCTACAACCACAAAAAGGAATGGAGTCATTAGCACTTATGGTTTGTAAATGGCACCCAGAATTATGTTGCACAAAGCACAATTTCACATCATTCTGGGTCCATTTGTGTGAAAACAAGGTCCAATCAGGCTGAAACGTTACAAGAAGGTAGAATCTACTGAGTTGTAAGTGATCTGAACGTTTCATGATGATCGCACATTCCTATAGGGGGTAAAACCATGTCCCAAAGGTCACCGGGCCTGGTGTCACTTTAAAGAAGTAGTCCAGTTACACCTTTGTGGGCTTATAACTTGGCTTCTGAATGTCCTAGAGAGATCAGGTTTGTTTTAGTGTACTCCAATCAACAGCCCCTACAAACACAAAAAGGAATGGAGACATTAGCACTTATGGTTTGTAAAGGGCACCCAGAATGATGTTGCACGAAGCACAATTTCACATCATTCTGCGTCCATTTGTGTGAAAACAAGGTCCAATCAGGCTGAAACGTTACAAGAAGGTAGAATCTGTTGAGTTGCAAGTGATCTGAACGTTTCATGATGATCGCACATTCCTATAGGGGGTCAAACCATGTACCAAAGGTCACCGGGCCTGGTGTCACTTTAAAGAAGTAGTCCAGTTACACATTTGTGGGCTTATAACTTGGCTTCTGAAAATCCTAGAGAGGTCAGGTTTGTTTTAGAGTACTCCAATTAAAAGCCCCTACAACCACAAAAAGGAATGGAGTCATTAGCACTTATGGTTTTTAAATGGCACCCAGAATTATGTTGCACGAAGCACAATTTCACATCATTCTGGGTTCATTTGTGTGAAAACAAGGTCCAATTAGGCTGAAACGTTACAGGAAGGTAGAATCTATTGAGTTGTAAGTGATCTGAACGTTTCATGATGATCGCACATTCCTATAGGGGGTCAAACCATGTCCCAAAGGTCACCGGGCCTGGTGTCAATTTAAAGAAGTAGTCCAGTTACACATTTGTGGGCTTATAACTTGGCTTCTGAATGTCCTAGAGAGATCAGGTTTGTTTTAGTGTACTCCAATCAACAGCCCCTACAACCACAAAAAGTAATTGAGTCATTAGCGCTTATGGTTTTTAAATGGCACCCAGAATTATGTTGCATGAAGCACAATTTCACATCATTCTGGGTTCATTTGTGTGAAAACAAGGTCCAATCAGGCTGAAACGTTACAAGAAGGTAGAGTCTATTGAGTTGTAAGTGATCTGAACGTTTCATGATGATCGAACATTCCTATAGGGGGTAAAACCATGTCCTAAAGGTCACCAGGGCTGGTGTCACTTTAAAGAAGTTGTCCAGTTACACATTTGTGGGCTTATAACTTGGCTTCTGAATGTCCTAGAGAGATCAGGTTTGATTTAGTGTACTCCAATCAAAAGCCCCTACAACTCAAAAAGGAATGGAGTCATTAGCACTTATGGTTTGTAAATGGCACCCAGAATTATGTTGCACGAAGCACAATTTCATATCATTCTGGGTCCATTTGTGTGAAAACAAGGTCCAATCAGGCTGAAACGTTACAAGAAGGTAGAATCTATTGAGTTGTAAGTGATCTGAACGTTTCATGATGATCGCACATTCCTATAGGGTGTCAAACCATGTCCCAAAGGTCACCAGGCCTGGTGTCACTTTAAAGAAGTAGTCCAGTTACACATTTGTGGGCTTATAACTTGGCTTCTGAATGTCCTAGAGAGATCAGGTTTGTTTTAGTGTACTCCAATCAACAGCCCCTACAACCACAAAAAGGAATGGAGTCATTAGCACTTATGGTTTGTAAATGGCACCCAGAATTATGTTGCACGAAGCACATTTTCACATCATTCCGGGTCCATTTGTGTGAAAACAAGGTCCAATCAGGCTGAAACGTTACAGGAAGGTAGAATCTATTGAGTTGTAAGTGATCTGAATGTTTCATGATGATCGCACATTCCTATAAGGGGTCAAACCATGTCCCAAAGGTCACCAGATCTGGTGTCAATTTAAAGAAGTAGTCCAGTTACACATTTGTGGGCTTATAACTTGGCTTCTGCATGTCCTAGAGAGATCAGGTTTGTTTTTGTGTACTCCAATCAACAGCCCCTACAACCACAAAAAGGAATGGAGTCATTAGCACTTATGGTTTTTAAATGGCACCCAGAATTATGTTGCACGAAGCACAATTTCACATCATTCTGGGTTCATTTGTGTGAAAACAAGGTCCAATCAGGCTGAAACGTTACAGGAAGGTAGAATCTATTGAGTTGTAAGTGATCTGAATGTTTCATGATGATAGCACTTTCCTAAGGGGGTCAAACCATGTCCCAAAGGTCACCGGATCTGGTGTCAATTTAAAGAAGTAGTCCAGTTACACATGTTTGGGCTTATAACTTGTCTTCTGAATATCCTAGAGAGATCAGGTTTGTTTTAGAGTACTCCAATCAACAGCCCCTACAACCACAAAAAGGAATGGAGTCATTAGCGCTTATGGTTTTTAAATGGCACCCAGAATTATGTTGCACGAAGCACAATTTCACATCATTCTGGTTTCATTTGTGTGAAAACAAGGTCCAATCAGGCTGAAACGTTACAAGAAGGTAGAATCTATTGAGTTGTAAGTGATCTGAACGTTTCAGGATGATCGCAAATTCCTATAGGGGGTCAAACCATGTCCCATAGGTCACTGGGCCTGGTGTCACTTTAAAGAAGTAGTCCAGTTACACCTTTGTTGGCTTATAACTTGGCTTCTGAATGTCCTAGAGAGATCAGGTTTATTTTACTGTACTCCAATCAACAGCCCCTACAACCACAAAAAGGAATGGAGTCATTAGCACTTATGGTTTGTAAATGGCACCCAGAATTATGTTGCACAAAGCACAATTTCACATCATTCTGGGTCCATTTGTGTGAAAACAAGGTCCAATCAGGCTGAAACGTTACAAGAAGGTAGAATCTACTGAGTTGTAAGTGATCTGAACGTTTCATGATGATCGCACATTCCTATAGGGGGTAAAACCATGTCCCAAAGGTCACCGGGCCTGGTGTCACTTTAAAGAAGTAGTCCAGTTACACCTTTGTGGGCTTATAACTTGGCTTCTGAATGTCCTAGAGAGATCAGGTTTGTTTTAGTGTACTCCAATCAACAGACCCTACAACCACAAAAGGGAATGGAGTCATTAGCACTTATGGTTTGTAAATGGCACCCAGAATTATGTTGCACGAAGCACAATTTCACATCATTCTGGGTTCATTTGTGTGAAAACAAGGTCCAATCAGGCTGAAACGTTACAAGAAGGTAGAATCTATTGAGTTGTAAGTGATCTGAACGTTTCATGATGATCGCACATTCCTATAGGGGGTAAAACCATGTCCCAAAGGTCACCAGGCCTGGTGTCACTTTAAAGAAGTTGTCCAGTTACATATTTGTGGGCTTATAACTTGGCTTCTGAATGTCCTAGAGAGATCAGGTTTGTTGTATTGTACTCCAATCAACAGCCCCTACAACCACAAAAAGGAATGGAGCCATTAGCACTTATGGTTTGTAAATGGCACCCAGAATTATGTTGCACGAAGCACAATTTCACATCATTCTGGGTCCATTTGTGTGAAAACAAGGTCCAATCAGGCTGAAACGTTACAAGAAGGTAGAATCTATTGAGTTGTAAGTGATCTGAACGTTTCATGATGATCGCTAATTCCTATAGGGTGTCAAACCATGTCCCAAAGGTCACCAGGCCTGGTGTCACTTTAAAGAAGTAGTCCAGTTACACATTTGTGGGCTTATAACTTGGCTTCTGCATGTCCTAGAGAGATCAGGTTTGTTTTTGTGTACTCCAATAAACAGCCCCTACAACCACAAAAAGGAATGGAGTCATTAGCACTTATGGTTTTTAAATGGCACCCAGAATTATGTTGCACGAAGCACAATTTCACATCATTCTGGGTTCTTTTGTGTGAAAACAAGGTCCAATCAGGCTGAAACGTAACAGGAAGGTAGAATCTATTGAGTTGTAAGTGATCTGAACGTTTCATGATGATAGCACTTTCCTAAGGGGGTCAAACCATGTCCCAAAGGTCACCGGATCTGGCGTCAATTTAAAAAAGTAGTCCAGTTACACATTTGTGGGCTTATAACTTGGCTTCTGAATGTCCTAGAGAGATCAGGTTTGTTTTAGTGTACTCCAACCAACAGCCCCTACAACCACAAAAAGGAATGGGGTCATTAGCAATTATGGTTTTTAAATGGCACCCAGAATTATGTTGCACGAAGCACAATTTCACATCATTCTGGGTTCATTTGTGTGAAAACAAGGTCCAATCAGGCTGAAACGTTACAAGAAGGTACAATCTATTGAGTTGTAAGTGATCTGAACGTTTCATGATGATCGCACATTCCTATAGAGGGTCAAACCATGTCCCAAAGGTCACCGGATCTGGTGTCAATTTAAAGAAGTAGTCCAGTTACACATTTATGGGCTTATAACTTGGCTTCTGAATGTCCTACAGAGATCAGGTTTGTTTCAATGTACTCCAATCAACAGCCCCTACAACCACAAAAAGGAATGGAGTCATTAGCACTTATGGTTTGTAAATGGCACCCAGAATTATGTTGCACGAAGCACAATTTCACATCATTCTGGGTCCATTTGTGTGAAAGCAAGGTCCAATCAGGCTGAAACGTTACAAGAAGGTAGAATCTACTGAGTTGTAAGTGATCTTAACATTTCATGATGATCACACATTCCTATAGGGGGTAAAACCATGTCCCAAAGGTCACCGGGCCTGGTGTCACTTTAAAGAAGTAGTCCAGTTACACATTTGTTGGCTTATAACTTGGCTTCTGAATGTCCTAGAGAGATCAGGTTTGTTTTAGTGTACTCCAATCAACAGCCCCTACAACCACAAAAAGGAATGGAGTCATTAGCACTTATGGTTTGTAAATGGCACCCAGAATGATGTTGCACGAAGCACAATTTCACATCATTCTGGGTCCATTTGTGTGAAAACAAGGTCCAATCAGGCTGAAACGTTACAAGAAGGTAGAATCTGTTGAGTTGCAAGTGATCTGAACGTTTCATGATGATCGCACATTCCCATAGGGGGTCAAACCATGTCCCAAAGGTCACCGGGCCTGGTGTCACTTTAAAGAAGTAGTCCAGTTACACATTTGTGGGCTTATAACTTGGCTTCTGAAAATCCTAGAGAGGTCAGGTTTGTTTTAGAGTACTCCAATTAAAAGCCCCTACAACCACAAAAAGGAATGGAGTCATTAGCACTTATGGTTTTTAAATGGCACCCAGATTTATGTTGCACGAAGCACAATTTCACATCATTCTGGGTTCATTTGTGTGAAAACAAGGTCCAATTAGGCTGAAACGTTACAGGAAGGTAGAATCTATTGAGTTGTAAGTGATCTGAACGTTTCATGATGATCGCACATTCCTATAGGGGGTCAAACCATGTTCCAAAGGTCACCGGGCCTGGTGTCAATTTAAAGAAGTAGTCCAGTTACACATTTGTGGGCTTATAACTTGGCTTCTGAATGTCCTAGAGAGATCAGGTTTGTTTTAGTGTACTCCAATCAGCAGCCCCTACAACCACAAAAAGGAATTGAGTCATTAGCGCTTATGGTTTTTAAATGGCACCCAGAATTATGTTGCATGAAGCACAATTTCACATCATTCTGGGTTCATTTGTGTGAAAACAAGGTCCAATCAGGCTGAAACGTTACAAGAAGGTAGAGTCTATTGAGTTGTAAGTGATCTGAATGTTTCATGATGATCGCACATTCCTATAGGGGGTAAAACCATGTCCCAAAGGTCACCAGGCCTGGTGTCACTTTAAAGAAGTTGTCCAGTTACACATTTGTGGGCTTATAACTTGGCTTCTGAATGTCCTAGAGAGATCAGGTTTGATTTAGTGTACTCCAATCAACAGCCCCTACAACACAAAAAGGAATGGAGTCATTAGCACTTATGGTTTGTAAATGGCACCCAGAATTATGTTGCACGAAGCACAATTTCACATCATTCTGGGTCCATTTGTGTGAAAACAAGGTCCAATCAGGCTGAAACGTTACAAGAAGGTAGAATCTATTGAGTTGTAAGTGATCTGAACGTTTCATGATGATCGCACATTCCTATAGGGTGTCAAACCATGTCCCAAAGGTCACCAGGCCTGGTGTCACTTTAAAGAAGTAGTCCAGTTACACATTTGCGGGCTTATAACTTGGCTTCTGAATGTCCTAGAGAGATCAGGTTTGTTTTAGTGTACTCCAATCAACAGCCCCTACAACCACAAAAAGGAATGGAGTCATTAGCACTTATGGTTTGTAAATGGCACCCAGAATTATGTTGCACGAAGCACATTTTCACATCATTCCGGGTCCATTTGTGTGAAAACAAGGTCCAATCAGGCTGAAACGTTACAGGAAGGTAGAATCTATTGAGTTGTAAGTGATCTGAATGTTTCATGATGATCGCACATTCCTATAAGGGGTCAAACCATGTCCCAAAGGTCACCAGATCTGGTGTCAATTTAAAGAAGTAGTCCAGTTACACATTTGTGGGCTTATAACTTGGCTTCTGCATGTCCTAGAGAGATCAGGTATGTTTTTGTGTACTCCAATCAACAGCCCCTACAACCACAAAAAGGAATGGAGTCATTAGCACTTATGGTTTTTAAATGGCACCCAGAATTATGTTGCACGAAGCACAATTTCACATCATTCTGGGTTCATTTGTGTGAAAACAAGGTCCAATCAGGCTGAAACGTTACAGGAAGGTAGAATCTATTGAGTTGTAAGTGATCTGAATGTTTCATGATGATAGCACTTTCCTAAGGGGGTCAAACCATGTCCCAAAGGTCACCGGATCTGGTGTCAATTTAAAGAAGTAGTCCAGTTACACATGTTTGGGCTTATAACTTGGCTTCTGAATATCCTAGAGAGATCAGGTTTGTTTTAGAGTACTCCAATCAACAGCCCCTACAACCACAAAAAGGAATGGAGTCATTAGCGCTTATGGTTTTTAAATGGTACCCAGAATTATGTTGCACGAAGCACAATTTCACATCATTCTGGTTTCATTTGTGTGAAAACAAGGTCCAATCAGGCTGAAACGTTACAAGAAGGTAGAATCTATTGAGTTGTAAGTGATCTGAACGTTTCAGGATGATCGCAAATTCCTATAGGGGGTCAAACCATGTCCCATAGGTCACTGGGCCTGGTGTCACTTTAAAGAAGTAGTCCAGTTACACCTTTGTTGGCTTATAACTTGGCTTCTGAATGTCCTAGAGAGATCAGGTTTGTTTTACTGTACTCCAATCAACAGCCCCTACAACCACAAAAAGGAATGGAGTCATTAGCACTTATGGTTTGTAAATGGCACCCAGAATTATGTTGCACAAAGCACAATTTCACATCATTCTGGGTCCATTTGTGTGAAAACAAGGTCCAATCAGGCTGAAACGTTACAAGAAGGTAGAATCTACTGAGTTGTAAGTGATCTGAACGTTTCATGATGATCGCACATTCCTATAGGGGGTCAAACCATGTCCCAAAGGTCACCGGGCCTGGTGTCACTTTAAAGAAGTAGTCCAGTTACACATTTGTGGGCTTATAACTTGGCTTCTGAAAATCCTAGAGAGGTCAGGTTTGTTTTAGAGTACTCCAATTAAAAGCCCCTACAACCACAAAAAGGAATGGAGTCATTAGCACTTATGGTTTTTAAATGGCACCCAGATTTATGTTGCACGAAGCACAATTTCACATCATTCTGGGTTCATTTGTGTGAAAACAAGGTCCAATTAGGCTGAAACGTTACAGGAAGGTAGAATCTATTGAGTTGTAAGTGATCTGAACGTTTCATGATGATCGCACATTCCTATAGGGGGTCAAACCATGTCCCAAAGGTCACCGGGCCTGGTGTCAATTTAAAGAAGTAGTCCAGTTACACATTTGTGGGCTTATAACTTGGCTTCTGAATGTCCTAGAGAGATCAGGTTTGTTTTAGTGTACTCCAATCAGCAGCCCCTACAACCACAAAAAGGAATTGAGTCATTAGCGCTTATGGTTTTTAAATGGCACCCAGAATTATGTTGCATGAAGCACAATTTCACATCATTCTGGGTTCATTTGTGTGAAAACAAGGTCCAATCAGGCTGAAACGTTACAAGAAGGTAGAGTCTATTGAGTTGTAAGTGATCTGAACGTTTCATGATGATCGCACATTCCTATAGGGGGTAAAACCATGTCCCAAAGGTCACCAGGCCTGGTGTCACTTTAAAGAAGTTGTCCAGTTACACATTTGTGGGCTTATAACTTGGCTTCTGAATGTCCTAGAGAGATCAGGTTTGATTTAGTGTACTCCAATCAACAGCCCCTACAACACAAAAAGGAATGGAGTCATTAGCACTTATGGTTTGTAAATGGCACCCAGAATTATGTTGCACGAAGCACAATTTCACATCATTCTGGGTCCATTTGTGTGAAAACAAGGTCCAATCAGGCTGAAACGTTACAAGAAGGTAGAATCTATTGAGTTGTAAGTGATCTGAACGTTTCATGATGATCGCACATTCCTATAGGGTGTCAAACCATGTCCCAAAGGTCACCAGGCCTGGTGTCACTTTAAAGAAGTAGTCCAGTTACACATTTGTGGGCTTATAACTTGGCTTCTGAATGTCCTAGAGAGATCAGGTTTGTTTTAGTGTACTCCAATCAACAGCCCCTACAACCACAAAAAGGAATGGAGTCATTAGCACTTATGGTTTGTAAATGGCACCCAGAATTATGTTGCACGAAGCACATTTTCACATCATTCCGGGTCCATTTGTGTGAAAACAAGGTCCAATCAGGCTGAAACGTTACAGGAAGGTAGAATCTATTGAGTTGTAAGTGATCTGAATGTTTCATGATGATCGCACATTCCTATAAGGGGTCAAACCATGTCCCAAAGGTCACCAGATCTGGTGTCAATTTAAAGAAGTAGTCCAGTTACACATTTGTGGGCTTATAACTTGGCTTCTGCATGTCCTAGAGAGATCAGGTTTGTTTTTGTGTACTCCAATCAACAGCCCCTACAACCACAAAAAGGAATGGAGTCATTAGCACTTATGGTTTTTAAATGGCACCCAGAATTATGTTGCACGAAGCACAATTTCACATCATTCTGGGTTCATTTGTGTGAAAACAAGGTCCAATCAGGCTGAAACGTTACAGGAAGGTAGAATCTATTGAGTTGTAAGTGATCTGAATGTTTCATGATGATAGCACTTTCCTAAGGGGGTCAAACCATGTCCCAAAGGTCACCGGATCTGGTGTCAATTTAAAGAAGTAGTCCAGTTACACATGTTTGGGCTTATAACTTGGCTTCTGAATATCCTAGAGAGATCAGGTTTGTTTTAGAGTACTCCAATCAACAGCCCCTACAACCACAAAAAGGAATGGAGTCATTAGCGCTTATGGTTTTTAAATGGCACCCAGAATTATGTTGCACGAAGCACAATTTCACATCATTCTGGTTTCATTTGTGTGAAAACAAGGTCCAATCAGGCTGAAACGTTACAAGAAGGTAGAATCTATTGAGTTGTAAGTGATCTGAACGTTTCAGGATGATCGCAAATTCCTATAGGGGGTCAAACCATGTCCCATAGGTCACTGGGCCTGGTGTCACTTTAAAGAAGTAGTCCAGTTACACCTTTGTTGGCTTATAACTTGGCTTCTGAATGTCCTAGAGAGATCAGGTTTGTTTTACTGTACTCCAATCAACAGCCCCTACAACCACAAAAAGGAATGGAGTCATTAGCACTTATGGTTTGTAAATGGCACCCAGAATTATGTTGCACAAAGCACAATTTCACATCATTCTGGGTCCATTTGTGTGAAAACAAGGTCCAATCAGGCTGAAACGTTACAAGAAGGTAGAATCTACTGAGTTGTAAGTGATCTGAACGTTTCATGATGATCGCACATTCCTATAGGGGGTAAAACCATGTACCAAAGGTCACCGGGCCTGGTGTCACTTTAAAGAAGTAGTCCAGTTACACCTTTGTGGGCTTATAACTTGGCTTCTGAATGTCCTAGAGAGATCAGGTTTGTTTTAGTGTACTCCAATCAACAGCCCCTACAAACACAAAAAGGAATGGAGTCATTAGCACTTATGGTTTTTAAATGGCACCCAGAATTATGTTGCACGAAGCACAATTTCACATCATTCTGGGTTCATTTGTGTGAAAACAAGGACCAATCAGGCTGAAACGTTACAGGAAGGTAGAATCTATTGAATTGTAAGTGATCTGAATGTTTCATGATGATAACACTTTCCTAAGGGGGTCAAACCATGTCCCAAACGTCACCGGATCTGGTGTCAATTTAAAGAAGTAGTCCAGTTACACATTTGTGGGCTTATAACTTGGCTTCTGAATGTCCTAGAGAGATCAGGTTTGTTTTTGTGTACTCCAATCAACAGCCCCTACAACCACAAAAAGGAATGGAGTAATTAGCACTTATGGTTTTTAAATGGCACCCAGAATTATGTTGCACGAAGCACAATTTCACATCATTCTGGGTTCATTTGTGTGAAAACAAGGTCCAATCAGGCTGAAACGTTACAGGAAGGTAGAATCTATTGAGTTGTAAGTGATCTGAATGTTTCATGATGATAGCACTTTCCTAAGGGGGTCAAACCATGTCCCAAAGGTCACCGGATCTGGTGTCAATTTAAAGAAGTAGTCCAGTTACACATGTTTGGGCTTATAACTTGTCTTCTGAATATCCTAGAGAGATCAGGTTTGTTTTAGAGTACTCCAATCAACAGCCCCTACAACCACAAAAAGGAATGGAGTCATTAGCGCTTATGGTTTTTAAATGGCACCCAGAATTATGTTGCACGAAGCACAATTTCACATCATTCTGGTTTCATTTGTGTGAAAACAAGGTCCAATCAGGCTGAAACGTTACAAGAAGGTAGAATCTATTGAGTTGTAAGTGATCTGAACGTTTCAGGATGATCGCAAATTCCTATAGGGGGTCAAACCATGTCCCATAGGTCACTGGGCCTGGTGTCACTTTAAAGAAGTAGTCCAGTTACACCTTTGTTGGCTTATAACTTGGCTTCTGAATGTCCTAGAGAGATCAGGTTTATTTTACTGTACTCCAATCAACAGCCCCTACAACCACAAAAAGGAATGGAGTCATTAGCACTTATGGTTTGTAAATGGCACCCAGAATTATGTTGCACAAAGCACAATTTCACATCATTCTGGGTCCATTTGTGTGAAAACAAGGTCCAATCAGGCTGAAACGTTACAAGAAGGTAGAATCTACTGAGTTGTAAGTGATCTGAACGTTTCATGATGATCGCACATTCCTATAGGGGGTAAAACCATGTCCCAAAGGTCACTGGGCCTGGTGTCACTTTAAAGAAGTAGTCCAGTTACACCTTTGTGGGCTTATAACTTGGCTTCTGAATGTCCTAGAGAGATCAGGTTTGTTTTAGTGTACTCCAATCAACAGACCCTACAACCACAAAAGGGAATGGAGTCATTAGCACTTATGGTTTGTAAATGGCACCCAGAATTATGTTGCACGAAGCACAATTTCACATCATTCTGGGTTCATTTGTGTGAAAACAAGGTCCAATCAGGCTGAAACGTTACAGGAAGGTAGAATCTATTGAGTTGTAAGTGATCTGAATGTTTCATGATGATAACACTTTCCTAAGGGGGTCAAACCATGTCCCAAACGTCACCGGATCTGGTGTCAATTTAAAGAAGTAGTCCAGTTACACATTTGTGGGCTTATAACTTGGCTTCTGAATGTCCTAGAGAGATCAGGTTTGTTTTAGTGTACTCCAATCAACAGACCCTACAACCACAAAAGGGAATGGAGTCATTAGCACTTATGGTTTGTAAATGGCACCCAGAATTATGTTGCACGAAGCACAATTTCACATCATTCTGGGTCCATTTGTGTGAAAACAAGGTCCAATCAGGCTGAAACGTTACAGGAAGGTAGAATCTATTGAGTTGTAAGTGATCTGAACATTTCATGATGATCGCACATTTCTTTAGGGGGTCAAACTATGTCCCAAAGGTCAGCGGGCCTGGTGTCACTTGAAAGAAGTAGTCCAGTTACACATTTGTGGGCTTATAACTTGGCTTCTGAATGTCCTAGAGAGATCAGTTTTGTTTTAGTGTACTCCAATCAACAGACCCTACAACCACAAAAAGGAATGGAGTCATTAGCACTTATGGTTTTTAAATGGCACCCAGAATTATGTTGCACGAAGCACAATTTCACATCATTCTGGGTCCATTTGTGTGAAAACAAGGTCCAATCAGGCTGAAACATTACAAGAAGGTAGAATCTATTGAGCTGTAAGTGATCTGAACGTTTCATGATGATCGCACATTCCTATAGGGTGTCAAACCATGTCCCAAACGTCACCGGATCTGGTGTCAATTTAAAGAAGTAGTCCAGTTACACATTTGTGGGCTTATAACTTGGCTTCTGAATGTCCTAGAGAGATCAGGTTTGTTTTAGTGTACTCCATTCAACAGCCCCTACAACCAGAAAAAGGAATGGAGTCATTAGCACTTATGGTTTTTAAATGGCACCCAGAATTATGTTGCACGAAGCACAATTTCACATCATTCTGGGTTCATTTGTGTGAAAACAAGGTCCAATCAGGCTGAAACGTTACAGGAAGGTAGAATCTATTGAGTTGTAAGTGATATGAACGTTTCATGATGATCGCACATTCCTTTAGGGGGTCAAACAATGTCCCAAAGGTCACCGGGCCTGGTGTCACTTTAAAGAAGTAGTCCAGTTACACATTTGTGGGCTTATAACTTGGCTTCTGAATGTCCTAGAGAGATCAGGTTTGTTTTAGTGTACTCCAATCAACAGACCCTACAACCACAAAAAGGAATGGAGTCATTAGCACTTATGGTTTGTAAATGGCACCCAGAATTATGTTGCACGAAGCACAATTTCACATCATTCTGGGTCCATTTGTGTGAAAACAAGGTCCAATCAGGCTGAAACGTTACAAGAAGGTAGAATCTATTGAGTTGTAAGTGATCTGAACGTTTCATGATGATCGCACATTCCTATAGGGGGTAAAACCATGTCCCAAAGGTCACCAGGCCTGGTGTCACTTTAAAGAAGTTGTCCAGTTACATATTTGTGGGCTTATAACTTGGCTTCTGAATGTCCTAGAGAGATCAGGTTTGTTGTATTGTACTCCAATCAACAGCCCCTACAACCACAAAAAGGAATGGAGCCATTAGCACTTATGGTTTGTAAATGGCACCCAGAATTATGTTGCACGAAGCACAATTTCACATCATTCTGGGTCCATTTGTGTGAAAACAAGGTCCAATCAGGCTGAAACGTTACAAGAAGGTAGAATCTATTGAGTTGTAAGTGATCTGAACGTTTCATGATGATCGCTAATTCCTATAGGGTGTCAAACCATGTCCCAAAGGTCACCAGGCCTGGTGTCACTTTAAAGAAGTAGTCCAGTTACACATTTGTGGGCTTATAACTTGGCTTCTGCATGTCCTAGAGAGATCAGGTTTGTTTTTGTGTACTCCAATCAACAGCCCCTACAACCACAAAAAGGAATGGAGTCATTAGCACTTATGGTTTTTAAATGGCACCCAGAATTATGTTGCACGAAGCACAATTTCACATCATTCTGGGTTCATTTGTGTGAAAACAAGGTCCAATCAGGCTGAAACGTAACAGGAAGGTAGAATCTATTGAGTTGTAAGTGATCTGAACGTTTCATGATGATAGCACTTTCCTAAGGGGGTCAAACCATGTCCCAAAGGTCACCGGATCTGGCGTCAATTTAAAAAAGTAGTCCAGTTACACATTTGTGGGCTTATAACTTGGCTTCTGAATGTCCTAGAGAGATCAGGTTTGTTTTAGTGTACTCCAACCAACAGCCCCTACAACCACAAAAAGGAATGGGGTCATTAGCAATTATGGTTTTTAAATGGCACCCAGAATTATGTTGCACGAAGCACAATTTCACATCATTCTGGGTTCATTTGTGTGAAAACAAGGTCCAATCAGGCTGAAACGTTACAAGAAGGTAGAATCTATTGAGTTGTAAGTGATCTGAACGTTTCATGATGATCGCACATTCCTATAGAGGGTCAAACCATGTCCCAAAGGTCACCGGATCTGGTGTCAATTTAAAGAAGTAGTCCAGTTACACATTTATGGGCTTATAACTTGGCTTCTGAATGTCCTACAGAGATCAGGTTTGTTTCAATGTACTCCAATCAACAGCCCCTACAACCACAAAAAGGAATGGAGTCATTAGCACTTATGGTTTGTAAATGGCACCCAGAATTATGTTGCACGAAGCACAATTTCACATCATTCTGGGTCCATTTGTGTGAAAGCAAGGTCCAATCAGGCTGAAACGTTACAAGAAGGTAGAATCTACTGAGTTGTAAGTGATCTTAACATTTCATGATGATCACACATTCCTATAGGGGGTAAAACCATGTCCCAAAGGTCACCGGGCCTGGTGTCACTTTAAAGAAGTAGTCCAGTTACACATTTGTTGGCTTATAACTTGGCTTCTGAATGTCCTAGAGAGATCAGGTTTGTTTTAGTGTACTCCAATCAACAGCCCCTACAACCACAAAAAGGAATGGAGTCATTAGCACTTATGGTTTGTAAATGGCACCCAGAATGATGTTGCACGAAGCACAATTTCACATCATTCTGGGTCCATTTGTGTGAAAACAAGGTCCAATCAGGCTGAAACGTTACAAGAAGGTAGAATCTGTTGAGTTGCAAGTGATCTGAACGTTTCATGATGATCGCACATTCCCATAGGGGGTCAAACCATGTCCCAAAGGTCACCGGGCCTGGTGTCACTTTAAAGAAGTAGTCCAGTTACACATTTGTGGGCTTATAACTTGGCTTCTGAAAATCCTAGAGAGGTCAGGTTTGTTTTAGAGTACTCCAATTAAAAGCCCCTACAACCACAAAAAGGAATGGAGTCATTAGCACTTATGGTTTTTAAATGGCACCCAGATTTATGTTGCACGAAGCACAATTTCACATCATTCTGGGTTCATTTGTGTGAAAACAAGGTCCAATTAGGCTGAAACGTTACAGGAAGGTAGAATCTATTGAGTTGTAAGTGATCTGAACGTTTCATGATGATCGCACATTCCTATAGGGGGTCAAACCATGTCCCAAAGGTCACCGGGCCTGGTGTCAATTTAAAGAAGTAGTCCAGTTACACATTTGTGGGCTTATAACTTGGCTTCTGAATGTCCTAGAGAGATCAGGTTTGTTTTAGTGTACTCCAATCAGCAGCCCCTACAACCACAAAAAGGAATTGAGTCATTAGCGCTTATGGTTTTTAAATGGCACCCAGAATTATGTTGCATGAAGCACAATTTCACATCATTCTGGGTTCATTTGTGTGAAAACAAGGTCCAATCAGGCTGAAACGTTACAAGAAGGTAGAGTCTATTGAGTTGTAAGTGATCTGAACGTTTCATGATGATCGCACATTCCTATAGGGGGTAAAACCATGTCCCAAAGGTCACCAGGCCTGGTGTCACTTTAAAGAAGTTGTCCAGTTACACGTTTGTGGGCTTATAACTTGGCTTCTGAATGTCCTAGAGAGATCAGGTTTGATTTAGTGTACTCCAATCAACAGCTCCTACAACACCAAAAGGAATGGAGTCATTAGCACTTATGGTTTGTAAATGGCACCCAGAATTATGTTGCACGAAGCACAATTTCACATCATTCTGGGTCCATTTGTGTGAAAACAAGGTCCAATCAGGCTGAAACGTTACAAGAAGGTAGAATCTATTGAGTTGTAAGTGATCTGAACGTTTCATGATGATCGCACATTCCTATAGGGTGTCAAACCATGTCCCAAAGGTCACCAGGCCTGGTGTCACTTTAAAGAAGTAGTCCAGTTACACATTTGTGGGCTTATAACTTGGCTTCTGAATGTCCTAGAGAGATCAGGTTTGTTTTAGTGTACTCCAATCAACAGCCCCTACAACCACAAAAAGGAATGGAGTCATTAGCACTTATGGTTTGTAAATGGCACCCAGAATTATGTTGCACGAAGCACATTTTCACATCATTCCTGGTCCATTTGTGTGAAAACAAGGTCCAATCAGGCTGAAACGTTACAGGAAGGTAGAATCTATTGAGTTGTAAGTGATCTGAATGTTTCATGATGATCGCACATTCCTATAAGGGGTCAAACCATGTCCCAAAGGTCACCAGATCTGGTGTCAATTTAAAGAAGTAGTCCAGTTACACATTTGTGGGCTTATAACTTGGCTTCTGCATGTCCTAGAGAGATCAGGTTTGTTTTTGTGTACTCCAATCAACAGCCCCTACAACCACAAAAAGGAATGGAGTCATTAGCACTTATGGTTTTTAAATGGCACCCAGAATTATGTTGCACGAAGCACAATTTCACATCATTCTGGGTTCATTTGTGTGAAAACAAGGTCCAATCAGGCTGAAACGTTACAGGAAGGTAGAATCTATTGAGTTGTAAGTGATCTGAATGTTTCATGATGATAGCACTTTCCTAAGGGGGTCAAACCATGTCCCAAAGGTCACCGGATATGGTGTCAATTTAAAGAAGTAGTCCAGTTACACATGTTTGGGCTTATAACTTGGCTTCTGAATATCCTAGAGAGATCAGGTTTGTTTTAGAGTACTCCAATCAACAGCCCCTACAACCACAAAAAGGAATGGAGTCATTAGCGCTTATGGTTTTTAAATGGCACCCAGAATTATGTTGCACGAAGCACAATTTCACATCATTCTGGTTTCATTTGTGTGAAATCAAGGTCCAATCAGGCTGAAACGTTACAAGAAGGTAGAATCTATCGAGTTGTAAGTGATCTGAACGTTTCAGGATGATCGCAAATTCCTATAGGGGGTCAAACCATGTCCCATAGGTCACTGGGCCTGGTGTCACTTCAAAGAAGTAGTCCAGTTACACCTTTGTTGGCTTATAACTTGGCTTCTGAATGTCCTAGAGAGATCAGGTTTGTTTTACTGTACTCCAATCAACAGCCCCTACAACCACAAAAAGGAATGGAGTCATTAGCACTTATGGTTTGTAAATGGCACCCAGAATTATGTTGCACAAAGCACAATTTCACATCATTCTGGGTCCATTTGTGTGAAAACAAGGTCCAATCAGGCTGAAACGTTACAAGAAGGTAGAATCTACTGAGTTGTAAGTGATCTGAACGTTTCATGATGATCGCACATTCCTATAGGGGGTAAAACCATGTACCAAAGGTCACCGGGCCTGGTGTCACTTTAAAGAAGTAGTCCAGTTACACCTTTGTGGGCTTATAACTTGGCTTCTGAATGTCCTAGAGAGATCAGGTTTGTTTTAGTGTACTCCAATCAACAGCCCCTACAAACACAAAAAGGAATGGAGTCATTAGCACTTATGGTTTGTAAATGGCACCCAGAATTATGTTGCACGAAGCACAATTTCACATCATTCTGGGTTCATTTGTGTGAAAACAAGGTCCAATCAGGCTGAAACGTTACAGGAAGGTAGAATCTATTGAATTGTAAGTGATCTGAATGTTTCATGATGATAACACTTTCCTAAGGGGGTCAAACCATGTCCCAAACGTCACCGGATCTGGTGTCAATTTAAAGAAGTAGTCCAGTTACACATTTGTGGGCTTATAACTTGGCTTCTGAATGTCCTAGAGAGATCAGGTTTGTTTTAGTGTACTCCAATCAACAGCCCCTACAACCACAAAAAGGAATGGAGT
This sequence comes from Nothobranchius furzeri, assembly GCF_043380555.1. Taxonomy (NCBI): domain Eukaryota; kingdom Metazoa; phylum Chordata; class Actinopteri; order Cyprinodontiformes; family Nothobranchiidae; genus Nothobranchius; species Nothobranchius furzeri. The sequence continues at coordinate 16,108,785 of NC_091750.1, forward strand.
CATTAGCACTTATGGTTTGTAAATGGCACCCAGAATTATGTTGCACGAAGCACATTTTCACATCATTCCTGGTCCATTTGTGTGAAAACAAGGTCCAATCAGGCTGAAACGTTACAGGAAGGTAGAATCTATTGAGTTGTAAGTGATCTGAATGTTTCATGATGATCGCACATTCCTATAAGGGGTCAAACCATGTCCCAAAGGTCACCAGATCTGGTGTCAATTTAAAGAAGTAGTCCAGTTACACATTTGTGGGCTTATAACTTGGCTTCTGCATGTCCTAGAGAGATCAGGTTTGTTTTTGTGTACTCCAATCAACAGCCCCTACAACCACAAAAAGGAATGGAGTCATTAGCACTTATGGTTTTTAAATGGCACCCAGAATTATGTTGCACGAAGCACAATTTCACATCATTCTGGGTTCATTTGTGTGAAAACAAGGTCCAATCAGGCTGAAACGTTACAGGAAGGTAGAATCTATTGAGTTGTAAGTGATCTGAATGTTTCATGATGATAGCACTTTCCTAAGGGGGTCAAACCATGTCCCAAAGGTCACCGGATATGGTGTCAATTTAAAGAAGTAGTCCAGTTACACATGTTTGGGCTTATAACTTGGCTTCTGAATATCCTAGAGAGATCAGGTTTGTTTTAGAGTACTCCAATCAACAGCCCCTACAACCACAAAAAGGAATGGAGTCATTAGCGCTTATGGTTTTTAAATGGCACCCAGAATTATGTTGCACGAAGCACAATTTCACATCATTCTGGTTTCATTTGTGTGAAAACAAGGTCCAATCAGGCTGAAACGTTACAAGAAGGTAGAATCTATTGAGTTGTAAGTGATCTGAACGTTTCAGGATGATCGCAAATTCCTATAGGGGGTCAAACCATGTCCCATAGGTCACTGGGCCTGGTGTCACTTTAAAGAAGTAGTCCAGTTACACCTTTGTGGGCTTATAACTTGGCTTCTGAATGTCCTAGAGAGATCAGGTTTGTTTTAGTGTACTCCAATCAACAGCCCCTACAAACACAAAAAGGAATGGAGTCATTAGCACTTATGGTTTGTAAATGGCACCCAGAATTATGTTGCACGAAGCACAATTTCACATCATTCTGGGTTCATTTGTGTGAAAACAAGGTCCAATCAGGCTGAAACGTTACAGGAAGGTAGAATCTATTGAATTGTAAGTGATCTGAATGTTTCATGATGATAACACTTTCCTAAGGGGGTCAAACCATGTCCCAAACGTCACCGGATCTGGTGTCAATTTAAAGAAGTAGTCCAGTTACACATTTGTGGGCTTATAACTTGGCTTCTGAATGTCCTAGAGAGATCAGGTTTGTTTTAGTGTACTCCAATCAACAGACCCTACAACCACAAAAGGGAATGGAGTCATTAGCACTTATGGTTTGTAAATGGCACCCAGAATTATGTTGCACGAAGCACAATTTCACATCATTCTGGGTCCATTTGTGTGAAAACAAGGTCCAATCAGGCTGAAACGTTACAGGAAGGTAGAATCTATTGAGTTGTAAGTGATCTGAACGTTTCATGATGATCGCAAATTTCTTTAGGGGGTCAAACTATGTCCCAAAGGTCAGCGGGCCTGGTGTCACTTTAAAGAAGTAGTCCAGTTACACATTTGTGGGCTTATAACTTGGCTTCTGAATGTTCTAGAGAGATCAGTTTTGTTTTAGTGTACTCCAATCAACAGACCCTACAACCACAAAAAGGAATGGAGTCATTAGCACTTATGGTTTTTAAATGGCACCCAGAATTATGTTGCACGAAGCACAATTTCACATCATTCTGGGTCCATTTGTGTGAAAACAAGGTCCAATCAGGCTGAAACATTACAAGAAGGTAGAATCTATTGAGCTGTAAGTGATCTGAACGTTTCATGATGATCGCACATTCCTATAGGGAGTCAAACCATGTCCCAAACGTCACCGGATCTGGTGTCAATTTAAAGAAGTAGTCCAGTTACACATTTGTGGGCTTATAACTTGGCTTCTGAATGTCCTAGAGAGATCAGGTTTGTTTTAGTGTACTCCATTCAACAGCCCCTACAACCACAAAAAGGAATGGAGTCATTAGCACTTATGGTTTTTAAATGGCACCCAGAATTATGTTGCACGAAGCACAATTTCACATCATTCTGGGTTCATTTGTGTGAAAACAAGGTCCAATCAGGCTGAAACGTTACAGGAAGGTAGAATCTATTGAGTTGTAAGTGATCTGAACGTTTTATGATGATCGCACATTCCTTTAGGGGGTCAAACAATGTCCCAAAGGTCACCGGGCCTGGTGTCACTTTAAAGAAGTAGTCCAGTTACACATTTGTGGGCTTATAACTTGGCTTCTGAATGTCCTAGAGAGATCAGGTTTGTTGTATTGTACTCCAATCAACAGCCCCTACAACCACAAAAAGGAATGGAGCCATTAGCACTTATGGTTTGTAAATGGCACCCAGAATTATGTTGCACGAAGCACAATTTCACATCATTCTGGGTCCATTTGTGTGAAAACAAGGTCCAATCAGGCTGAAACGTTACAAGAAGGTAGAATCTATTGAGTTGTAAGTGATCTGAACGTTTCATGATGATCGCTAATTCCTATAGGGTGTCAAACCATGTCCCAAAGGTCACCAGGCCTGGTGTCACTTTAAAGAAGTAGTCCAGTTACACATTTGTGGGCTTATAACTTGGCTTCTGCATGTCCTAGAGAGATCAGGTTTGTTTTTGTGTACTCCAATCAACAGCCCCTACAACCACAAAAAGGAATGGAGTCATTAGCACTTATGGTTTTTAAATGGCACCCAGAATTATGTTGCACGAAGCACAATTTCACATCATTCTGGGTTCATTTGTGTGAAAACAAGGTTCAATCAGGCTGAAACGTTACAGGAAGGTAGAATCTATTGAGTTGTAAGTGATCTGAACGTTTCATGATGATAGCACTTTCCTAAGGGGGTCAAACCATGTCCCAAAGGTCACCGGATCTGGTGTCAATTTAAAGAAGTAGTCCAGTTACACATTTGTGGGCTTATAACTTTGCTTCTGAATATCCTAGAGAGATCAGGTTTGTTTTAGAGTACTCCAATCAACAGCCCCTACAACCACAAAAGGGAATGGAGTCATTAGCACTTATGGTTTGTAAATGGCACCCAGAATTATGTTGCACGAAGCACAATTTCACATCATTCTGGGTCCATTTGTGTGAAAACAAGGTCCAATCAGGCTGAAACGTTACAGGAAGGTAGAATCTATTGAGTTGTAAGTGATCTGAACGTTTCATGATGATCGCAGATTCCTTTAGGGGGTCAAACCATGTCCCAAAGGTCAGCGGGCCTGGTGTCACTTTAAAGAAGTAGTCCAGTTACACATTTGTGGGCTTATAACTTGACTTCTGAATGTCCTAGAGAGATCAGGTTTGTTTTAGTGTACTCCAATCAACAGCCCCTACAACCACAAAAAGGAATGGAGTCATTAGCACTTATGGTTTGTAAATGGCACCAAGAATTATGTTGCACGAAGCACAATTTCACATCATTCTGGGTCCATTTGTGTGAAAACAAGGTCCAATCAGGCTGAAACATTACAAGAAGGTAGAATCTATTGAGCTGTAAGTGATCTGAACGTTTCATGATGATCGCACATTCCTATAGGGTGTCAAACCATCTCCCAAAGGTCACCAGGCCTGGTGTCACTTTAAAGAAGTAGTCCAGTTACACATTTGTGGGCTTATAACTTGGCTTCTGAATGTCCTAGAGAGATCAGGTTTGTTTTAGTGTACTCCAATCAACAGCCCCTACAACCACAAAAAGGAATGGAGTCATTCGCACTTATGGTTTGTAAATGGCACCCAGAATTATGTTGCACGAAGCACAATTTCACATCATTCTGGGTCCATTTGTGTGAAAACAAGGTCCAATCAGGCTGAAACGTTACAGGAAGGTAGAATCTATTGAGTTGTAAGTGATCTGAATGTTTCATGATGATCGCACATTCCTATAAGGGGTCAAACCATGTCCCAAAGGTCACCGGATCTGGTGTCAATTTAAAGAAGTAGTCCAGTTACACATTTGTGGGCTTATAACTTGGCTTCTGCATGTCCTAGAGAGATCAGGTTTGTTTTTGTGTACTCCAATCAACAGCCCCTACAACCACAAAAAGGAATGGAGTCATTAGCACTTATGGTTTTTAAATGGCACCCAGAATTATGTTGCACGAAGCACAATTTCACATCATTCTGGGTTCATTTGTGTGAAAACAAGGTCCAATCAGGCTGAAACGTTACAGGAAGGTAGAATCTATTGAGTTGTAAGTGATCTGAACGTTTCATCATGATCGCACATTCCTTTAGGGGGTCAAACAATGTCCCAAAGGTCACCGGGCCTGGTGTCACTTTAAAGAAGTAGTCCAGTTACACATTTGTGGGCTTATAACTTGGCTTCTGAATGTCCAAGAGAGATCAGGTTTGTTTTAGTGTACTCCAATCAACAGACCCTACAACCACAAAAAGGAATGGAGTCATTAGCACTTATGGTTTGTAAATGGCACCCAGAATTATGTTGCACGAAGCACAATTTCACATCATTCTGGGTCCATTTGTGTGAAAACAAGGTCCAATCAGGCTGAAACGTTACAAGAAGGTAGAATCTATTGAGTTGTAAGTGATCTGAACGTTTCATGATGATCGCACATTCCTATAGGGGGTAAAACCATGTCCCAAAGGTCACCAGGCCTGGTGTCACTTTAAAGAAGTTGTCCAGTTACACATTTGTGGGCTTATAACTTGGCTTCTGAATGTCCTAGAGAGATCAGGTTTGTTGTATTATACTCCAATCAACAGCCCCTACAACCACAAAAAGGAATGGAGCCATTAGCACTTATGGTTTGTAAATGGCACCCAGAATTATGTTGCACGAAGCACAATTTCACATCATTCTGGGTCCATTTGTGTGAAAACAAGGTCCAATCAGGCTGAAACGTTACAAGAAGGTAGAATCTATTGAGTTGTAAGTGATCTGAACGTTTCATGATGATCGCTAATTCCTATAGGGTGTCAAACCATGTCCCAAAGGTCACCAGGCCTGGTGTCACTTTAAAGAAGTAGTCCAGTTACACATTTGTGGGCTTATAACTTGGCTTCTGCATGTCCTAGAGAGATCAGGTTTGTTTTTGTGTACTCCAATCAACAGCCCCTACAACCACAAAAAGGAATGGAGTCATTAGCACTTATGGTTTTTAAATGGCACCCAGAATTATGTTGCACGAAGCACAATTTCACATCATTCTGGGTTCATTTGTGTGAAAACAAGGTTCAATCAGGCTGAAACGTTACAGGAAGGTAGAATCTATTGAGTTGTAAGTGATCTGAACGTTTCATGATGATAGCACTTTCCTAAGGGGGTCAAACCATGTCCCAAAGGTCACCGGATCTGGTGTCAATTTAAAGAAGTAGTCCAGTTACACATTTGTGGGCTTATAACTTTGCTTCTGAATATCCTAGAGAGATCAGGTTTGTTTTAGAGTACTCCAATCAACAGCCCCTACAACCACAAAAGGGAATGGAGTCATTAGCACTTATGGTTTGTAAATGGCACCCAGAATTATGTTGCACGAAGCACAATTTCACATCATTCTGGGTCCATTTGTGTGAAAACAAGGTCCAATCAGGCTGAAACGTTACAGGAAGGTAGAATCTATTGAGTTGTAAGTGATCTGAACGTTTCATGATGATCGCAGATTCCTTTAGGGGGTCAAACCATGTCCCAAAGGTCAGCGGGCCTGGTGTCACTTTAAAGAAGTAGTCCAGTTACACATTTGTGGGCTTATAACTTGACTTCTGAATGTCCTAGAGAGATCAGGTTTGTTTTAGTGTACTCCAATCAACAGCCCCTACAACCACAAAAAGGAATGGAGTCATTAGCACTTATGGTTTGTAAATGGCACCAAGAATTATGTTGCACGAAGCACAATTTCACATCATTCTGGGTCCATTTGTGTGAAAACAAGGTCCAATCAGGCTGAAACATTACAAGAAGGTAGAATCTATTGAGCTGTAAGTGATCTGAACGTTTCATGATGATCGCTAATTCCTATAGGGTGTCAAACCATGTCCCAAAGGTCACCAGGCCTGGTGTCACTTTAAAGAAGTAGTCCAGTTACACATTTGTGGGCTTATAACTTGGCTTCTGCATGTCCTAGAGAGATCAGGTTTGTTTTTGTGTACTCCAATCAACAGCCCCTACAACCACAAAAAGGAATGGAGTCATTAGCACTTATGGTTTTTAAATGGCACCCAGAATTATGTTGCACGAAGCACAATTTCACATCATTCTGGGTTCATTTGTGTGAAAACAAGGTTCAATCAGGCTGAAACGTTACAGGAAGGTAGAATCTATTGAGTTGTAAGTGATCTGAACGTTTCATGATGATAGCACTTTCCTAAGGGGGTCAAACCATGTCCCAAAGGTCACCGGATCTGGTGTCAATTTAAAGAAGTAGTCCAGTTACACATTTGTGGGCTTATAACTTTGCTTCTGAATATCCTAGAGAGATCAGGTTTGTTTTAGAGTACTCCAATCAACAGCCCCTACAACCACAAAAGGGAATGGAGTCATTAGCACTTATGGTTTGTAAATGGCACCCAGAATTATGTTGCACGAAGCACAATTTCACATCATTCTGGGTCCATTTGTGTGAAAACAAGGTCCAATCAGGCTGAAACGTTACAGGAAGGTAGAATCTATTGAGTTGTAAGTGATCTGAACGTTTCATGATGATCGCAGATTCCTTTAGGGGGTCAAACCATGTCCCAAAGGTCAGCGGGCCTGGTGTCACTTTAAAGAAGTAGTCCAGTTACACATTTGTGGGCTTATAACTTGACTTCTGAATGTCCTAGAGAGATCAGGTTTGTTTTAGTGTACTCCAATCAACAGCCCCTACAACCACAAAAAGGAATGGAGTCATTAGCACTTATGGTTTGTAAATGGCACCAAGAATTATGTTGCACGAAGCACAATTTCACATCATTCTGGGTCCATTTGTGTGAAAACAAGGTCCAATCAGGCTGAAACATTACAAGAAGGTAGAATCTATTGAGCTGTAAGTGATCTGAACGTTTCATGATGATCGCACATTCCTATAGGGTGTCAAACCATCTCCCAAAGGTCACCAGGCCTGGTGTCACTTTAAAGAAGTAGTCCAGTTACACATTTGTGGGCTTATAACTTGGCTTCTGAATGTCCTAGAGAGATCAGGTTTGTTTTAGTGTACTCCAATCAACAGCCCCTACAACCACAAAAAGGAATGGAGTCATTAGCACTTATGGTTTGTAAATGGCACCCAGAATTATGTTGCACGAAGCACAATTTCACATCATTCTGGGTCCATTTGTGTGAAAACAAGGTCCAATCAGGCTGAAACGTTACAGGAAGGTAGAATCTATTGAGTTGTAAGTGATCTGAATGTTTCATGATGATCGCACATTCCTATAAGGGGTCAAACCATGTCCCAAAGGTCACCGGATCTGGTGTCAATTTAAAGAAGTAGTCCAGTTACACATTTGTGGGCTTATAACTTGGCTTCTGCATGTCCTAGAGAGATCAGGTTTCTTTTTGTGTACTCCAATCAACAGCCCCTACAACCACAAAAAGGAATGGAGTCATTAGCACTTATGGTTTTTAAATGGCACCCAGAATTATGTTGCACGAAGCACAATTTCACATCATTCTGGGTTCATTTGTGTGAAAACAAGGTCCAATCAGGCTGAAACGTTACAGGAAGGTAGAATCTATTGAGATGTAAGTGATCTGAACGTTTCATCATGATCGCACATTCCTTTAGGGGGTCAAACAATGTCCCAAAGGTCACCGGGCCTGGTGTCACTTTAAAGAAGTAGACCAGTTACACATTTGTGGCCTTATAACTTGGCTTCTGAATGTCCTAGAGAGATCAGGATTGTTTTAGTGTACTCCAATCAACAGACCCTACAACCACAAAAAGGAATGGAGTCATTAGCACTTATGGTTTGTAAATGGCACCCAGAATTATGTTGCACGAAGCACAATTTCACATCATTCTGGGTCCATTTGTGTGAAAACAAGGTCCAATCAGGCTGAAACGTTACAAGAAGGTAGAATCTATTGAGTTGTAAGTGATCTGAACCTTTCATGATGATCGCACATTCCTATAGGGGGTAAAACCATGTCCCAAAGGTCACCAGGCCTGGTGTCACTTTAAAGAAGTAGTCCAGTTACACATTTGTGGGCTTATAATTTGGCTTCTGAATGTCCTAGAGAGATCAGGTTTGTTTTAGTGTACTCCAATCAACAGCCCCTACAACCACAAAAAGGAATGGAGTCATTAGCAGTTATTGTTTGTAAATGGCACCCAGAATTATGTTGCACGAAGCACAATTTCACATCATTCTGGGTCCATTTGTGTGAAAACAAGGTCCAATCAGGCTGAAATGTTACAGGAAGGTAGAATCTATTGAGTTGTAAGTGATCTGAATGTTTCATGATGATCGCACATTCCTATAAGGGGTCAAACCATGTCCCAAAGGTCACCGGATCTGGTGTCAATTTAAAGAAGTAGTCCAGTTACACATTTGTGGGCTTATAACTTGGCTTCTGCATGTCCTAGAGAGATCAGGTTTGTTTTTGTGTACTCCAATCAACAGCCCCTACAACCACAAAAAGGAATGGAGTCATTAGCACTTATGGTTTTTAAATGGCACCCAGAATTATGTTGCACGAAGCACAATTTCACATCATTCTGGGTTCATTTGTGTGAAAACAAGGTTCAATCAGGCTGAAACGTTACAGGAAGGTAGAATCTATTGAGTTGTAAGGAATCTGAACGTTTCATGATGATTGCACATTCCTATAGGGGGTCAAACCATGTCGCATAGGTCACCGGGCCTGGTGTCACTTTAAAGAAGTAGTCCAGTTACACATTTGTTGGCTTATAACTTGGCTTCTGAATGTCCTAGAGAGATCAGGTTTGTTTTAATGTACTCCAATCAACAGCCCCTACAACCACAAAAAGGAATGGAGTCATTAGCACTTATGGTTTTTAAATGGCACCCAGAATTATCTTGCACGAAGCACAATTTCACATCATTCTGGGTTCATTTGTGTGAAAACAAGGTCCAATCAGGCTGAAACGTTACAGGAAGGAAGAATCTATTGAGTTGTAAGTGATCTGAACGTTTCATGATGATCGCACATTCCTTTAGGGGGTCAAACAATGTCCCAAAGGTCACCGGGCCTGGTGTCACTTTAAAGAAGTAGTCCAGTTACACATTTGTGGGCTTATAACTTGGCTTCTGAATGTCCTAGAGAGATCAGGTTTGTTTTAGTGTACTCCAATCAACAGCCCCTACAACCACAAAAAGGAATGGAGTCATTAGCACTTATGGTTTGTAAATGGCACCCAGAATTATGTTGCACGAAGCACAATTTCACATCATTCTGGGTCCATTTGTGTGAAAACAAGGTCCAGTCAGGCTGAAACGTTACAAGAAGGTAGAATCTACTGAGTTGTAAGTGATCTGAACGTTTCATGATGATAGCACTTTCCTAAGGGGGTCAAACCATGTCCCAAACGTCACCGGATCTGGTGTCAATTTAAAGAAGTAGTCCAGTTACACATTTGTGGGCTTATAACTTGGCTTCTGCATGTCCTAGAGAGATCAGGTTTGTTTTCGTGTACTCCAATCAACAGCCCCTACAACCAGAAAAAGGAATGGAGTCATTAGCACTTATGGTTTTTAAATGGCACCCAGAATTATGTTGCACGAAGCACAATTTCACATCATTCTGGGTTCATTTGTGTGAAAACAAGGTTCAATCAGGCTGAAACGTTACAGGAAGGTAGAATCTATTGAGTTGTAAGTGATCTGAACGTTTCATGATGATAGCACTTTCCTAAGGGGGTCAAACAATGTCCCAAAGGTCACCGGATCTGGTGTCAATTTAAAGAAGTAGTCCAGTTACACATTTGTTGGCTTATAACTTGGCTTCTGAATGTCCTAGAGAGATCAGGTTTGTTTTAATGTACTCCAATCAACAGCCCCTACAACCACAAAAAGGAATGGAGTCATTAGCACTTATGGTTTGTAAATGGCACCCAGAATTATGTTGCACGAAGCACAATTTCACATCATTCGGGGTCCATTTGTGTGAAAACAAGGTCCAGTCAGGCTGAAACGTTACAAGAAGGTAGAATCTACTGAGTTGTAAGTGATCTGAACATTTCATGATGATAGCACTTTCCTAAGGGGGTCAAACCATGTCCCAAACGTCACCGGATCTGGTGTCAATTTAAAGAAGTAGTCCAGTTACACATTTGTGGGCTTATAACTTGGCTTCTGAATGTCCTAGAGAGATCAGGTTTGTTTTAGTGTACTCCATTCAACAGCCCCTACAACCACAAAAAGGAATGGAGTCATTAGCACTTATGGTTTGTAAATGGCACCCAGAATTATGTTGCACCAAGCACAATTTCACATCATTCTGGGTTCATTTGTGTGAAAGCAAGGTCCAATCAGGCTGAAACGTTACAAGAAGGTAGAATCTATTGAGTTGTAAGTGATCTGAACGTTTCATGATGATTACACATTCCTATAGGGGGTCAAACCATGTCCCATAGGTCACCGGGCCTGGTGTCACTTTAAAGAAGTAGTCCAGTTACACATTTGTTGGCTTATAACTTGGCTTCTGAATGTCCTAGAGAGATCAGGTTTGTTTTAATGTACTCCAATCAACAGCCCCTACAACCACAAAAAGGAATGGAGTCATTAGCACTTATGGTTTGTAAATGGCACCCAGAATTATGTTGCACGAAGCACAATTTCACATCATTCTGGGTCTATTTGTGTGAAAACAAGGTCCAGTCAGGCTGAAACGTTACAAGAAGGTAGAATCTACTGAGTTGTAAGTGATCTGAACGTTTCATGATGATAGCACTTTCCTAAGGGGGTCAAACCATGTCCCAAACGTCACCGGATCTGGTGTCAATTTAAAGAAGTAGTCCAGTTACACATTTGTGGGCTTATAACTTGGCTTCTGAATGTCCTAGAGAGATCAGGTTTGTTTTAGTGTACTCCATTCAACAGCCCCTACAACCACAAAAAGGAATGGAGTCATTAGCACTTATGGTTTGTAAATGGCACCCAGAATTATGTTGCACCAAGCACAATTTCACATCATTCTGGGTTCATTTGTGTGAAAGCAAGGTCCAATCAGGCTGAAACATTACAAGAAGGTAGAATCTATTGAGCTGTAAGTGATCTGAACGTTTCATGATGATCGCACATTCCTATAGGGTGTCAAACCATCTCCCAAAGGTCACCAGGCCTGGTGTCACTTTAAAGAAGTAGTCCAGTTACACATTTGTGGGCTTATAACTTGGCTTCTGAATGTCCTAGAGAGATCAGGTTTGTTTTAGTGTACTCCAATCAACAGCCCCTACAACCACAAAAAGGAATGGAGTCATTAGCACTTATGGTTTGTAAATGGCACCCAGAATTATGTTGCACGAAGCACAATTTCACATCATTCTGGGTCCATTTGTGTGAAAACAAGGTCCAGTCAGGCTGAAACGTTACAAGAAGGTAGAATCTACTGAGTTGTAAGTGATCTGAACGTTTCATGATGATAGCACTTTCCTAAGGGGGTCAAACCATGTCCCAAACGTCACCGGATCTGGTGTCAATTTAAAGAAGTAGTCCATTTACACATTTGTGGGCTTATAACTTGGCTTCTGAATGTCCTAGAGAGATCAGGTTTGTTTTAGTGTACTCCATTCAACAGCCCCTACAACCACAAAAAGGAATGGAGTCATTAGCACTTATGGTTTGTAAATGGCACCCAGAATTATGTTGCACCAAGCACAATTTCACATCATTCTGGGTCCATTTGTGTGAAAACAAGGTCCAATCAGGCTGAAACGTTACAAGAAGGTAGAATCTATTGAGTTGTAAGTGATCTGAACGTTTCATGATGATCACACATTCCTATAGGGGGTCAAACCATGTCCCAAAGGTCACCGGGCCTGTTGTCACTTTAAAGAAGTAGTCCAGTTACACCTTTGTGGGCTTATAACTTGGCTTCTGAATATCCTAGAGAGGTTAGGTTTGTTTTAGAGTACTCCAATTAACAGCCACTACAACCACAAAAAGGAATGGAGTCATTAGTACTTATGGTTTTTAAATGGCACCCAGAATTATGTTGCACTAAGCACAATTTCACATCATTCTGGGTTCATTTGTGTGAAAACAAGGTCCAATCAGGCTGAAACGTTACAGGAAGGTAGAATCTGTTGAGTTGCAAGTGATCTGAACGTTTCATGATGATCGCACATTCCCATAGAGGGTCAAACCATGTCCCAAAGGTCACCGGGCCTGGTGTCACTTTAAAGAAGTAGTCCAGTTCCACCTTTGTGGGCTTATAACTTGGCTTCTGAAAATCCTAGAGAGGTCAGGTTTGTTTTAGAGTACTCCAATTAAAAGCCCCTACAACCACAAAAAGGAATGGAGTCATTAGCACTTATGGTTTTTAAATGGCACCCAGAATTATGTTGCACGAAGCACAATTTCACATCATTCTGGGTTCATTTGTGTGAAAACAAGGTGCAATTAGGCTGAAACGTTACAGGAAGGTAGAATCTATTGAGTTGTAAGTGATCTGAACGTTTCATGATGATCGCACATTCCTATAGGGGGTCAAACCATGTCCCAAAGGTCACCGGGCCTGGTGTCAATTTAAAGAAGTAGTCCAGTTACACATTTGTGGGCTTATAACTTGGCTTCTGAATGTCCTAGAGAGATCAGGTTTGTTTTAGTGTACTCCAATCAACAGCCCCTACAACCACAAAAAGGAATTGAGTCATTAGCGCTTATGGTTTTTAAATGGCACCCAGAATTATGTTGCATGAAGCACAATTTCACATCATTCTGGGTTCATTTGTGTGAAAACAAGGTCCAATCAGGCTGAAACGTTACAAGAAGGTAGAGTCTATTGAGTTGTAAGTGATCTGAACGTTTCATGATGATCGCACATTCCTATAGGGGGTAAAACCATGTCCCAAAGGTCACCAGGCCTGGTGTCACTTTAAAGAAGTTGTCCAGTTACACATTTGTGGGCTTATAACTTGGCTTCTGAATGTCCTAGAGAGATCAGGTTTGATTTAGTGTACTCCAATCAACAGCCCCTACAACACAAAAAGGAATGGAGTCATTAGCACTTATGGTTTGTAAATGGCACCCAGAATTATGTTGCACGAAGCACAATTTCACATCATTCTGGGTCCATTTGTGTGAAAACAAGGTCCAATCAGGCTGAAACGTTACAAGAAGGTAGAATCTATTGAGTTGTAAGTGAACTGAACGTTTCATGATGATCGCACATTCCTATAGGGTGTCAAACCATGTCCCAAAGGTCACCAGGCCTGGTGTCACTTTAAAGAAGTAGTCCAGTTACACATTTGTGGGCTTATAACTTGGCTTCTGAATGTCCTAGAGAGATCAGGTTTGTTTTAGTGTACTCCAATCAACAGCCCCTACAACCACAAAAAGGAATGGAGTCATTAGCACTTATGGTTTGTAAATGGCACCCAGAATTATGTTGCACGAAGCACATTTTCACATCATTACGGGTCCATTTGTGTGAAAACAAGGTCCAATCAGGCTGAAACGTTACAGGAAGGTAGAATCTATTGAGTTGTAAGTGATCTGAATGTTTCATGATGATAGCACTTTCCTAAGGGGGTCAAACCATGTCCCAAAGGTCACCGGATCTGGTGTCAATTTAAAGAAGTAGTCCAGTTACACATTTGTGGGCTTATAACTTGGCTTCTGAATGTCCTAGAGAGATCAGGTTTGTTTTAGTGTACTCCATTCAACAGCCCCTACAACCACAAAAAGGAATGGAGTCATTAGCACTTATGGTTACTAAATGGCACCCAGAATTATGTTGCACCAAGCACAATTTCACATCATTCTGGGTTCATTTGTGTGAAAACAAGGTTCAATCAGGCTGAAACGTTACAGGAAGGTAGAATCTATTGAGTTGTAAGTGATCTGAACGTTTCATGATGATAGCACTTTCCTAAGGGGGTCAAACAATGTCCCAAAGGTCACCGGATCTGGTGTCAATTTAAAGAAGTAGTCCAGTTACACATTTGTTGGCTTATAACTTGGCTTCTGAATGTCCTAGAGAGATCAGGTTTGTTTTAATGTACTCCAATCAACAGCCCCTACAACCACAAAAAGGAATGGAGTCATTAGCACTTATGGTTTGTAAATGGCACCCAGAATTATGTTGCACGAAGCACAATTTCACATCATTCTGGGTCCATTTGTGTGAAAACAAGGTCCAGTCAGGCTGAAACGTTACAAGAAGGTAGAATCTACTGAGTTGTAAGTGATCTGAACGTTTCATGATGATAGCACTTTCCTAAGGGGGTCAAACCATGTCCCAAACGTGACCGGATCTGGTGTCAATTTAAAGAAGTAGTCCAGTTACACATTTGTGGGCTTATAACTTGGCTTCTGAATGTCCTAGAGAGATCAGGTTTGTTTTAGTGTACTCCATTCAACAGCCCCTACAACCACAAAAAGGAATGGAGTCATTAGCACTTATGGTTTGTAAATGGCACCCAGAATTATGTTGCACCAAGCACAATTTCACATCATTCTGGGTTCATTTGTGTGAAAGCAAGGTCCAATCAGGCTGAAACGTTACAAGAAGGTAGAATCTATTGAGTTGTAAGTGATCTGAACGTTTCATGATGATTACACATTCCTATAGGGGGTCAAACCATGTCCCATAGGTCACCGGGCCTGGTGTCACTTTAAAGAAGTAGTCCAGTTACACATTTGTTGGCTTATAACTTGGCTTCTGAATGTCCTAGAGAGATCAGGTTTGTTTTAGTGTACTCCAATCAACAGCCCCTACAACCACAAAAAGGAATGGAGTCATTAGCACTTATGGTTTGTAAATGGCACCCAGAATTATGTTGCACGAAGCACAATTTCACATCATTCTGGGTCCATTTGTGTGAAAACAAGGTCCAGTCAGGCTGAAACGTTACAAGAAGGTAGAATCTACTGAGTTGTAAGTGATCTGAACGTTTCATGATGATAGCACTTTCCTAAGGGGGTCAAACCATGTCCCAAACGTCACCGGATCTGGTGTCAATTTAAAGAAGTAGTCCAGTTACACATTTGTGGGCTTATAACTTGGCTTCTGAATGTCCTAGAGAGATCAGGTTTGTTTTAGTGTACTCCATTCAACAGCCCCTACAACCACAAAAAGGAATGGAGTCATTAGCACTTATGGTTTGTAAATGGCACCCAGAATTATGTTGCACCAAGCACAATTTCACATCATTCTGGGTCCATTTGTGTGAAAACAAGGTCCAATCAGGCTGAAACGTTACAAGAAGGTAGAATCTATTGAGTTGTAAGTGATCTGAACGTTTCATGATGATCACACATTCCTATAGGGGGTCAAACCATGTCCCAAAGGTCACCGGGCCTGTTGTCACTTTAAAGAAGTAGTCCAGTTACACCTTTGTGGGCTTATAACTTGGCTTCTGAATATCCTAGAGAGGTTAGGTTTGTTTTATAGTACTCCAATTAACAGCCACTACAACCACAAAAAGGAATGGAGTCATTAGTACTTATGGTTTTTAAATGGCACCCAGAATTATGTTGCACTAAGCACAATTTCACATCATTCTGGGTTCATTTGTGTGAAAACAAGGTCCAATCAGGCTGAAACGTTACAAGAAGGTAGAATCTATTGAGTTGTAAGTGATCTGAACGTTTCATGATGATCGCACATTCCTATAGGGGGTCAAACCATGTCCCAAAGGTCACCGGGCCTGGTGTCACTTTAAAGAAGTAGTCCAGTTACACATTTGTGGGCTTATAACTTGGCTTCTGAATGTCCTAGAGAGGTCAGGTCTGTTTTAGTGTACTCCAATCAACAGCCCCTACATCCACAAAAAGGAATGGAGTCATTAGCACTTATGGTTTGTAAATGGCACCCAGAATTATGTTGCACGAAGCACAATTTCACATCATTCTGGGTTCATTTGTGTGAAAACAAGGTTCAATCAGGCTGAAACGTTACAGGAAGGTAGAATCTATTGAGTTGTAAGGAATCTGAACGTTTCATGATGATTGCACATTCCTATAGGGGGTCAAACCATGTCGCATAGGTCACCGGGCCTGGTGTCACTTTAAAGAAGTAGTCCAGTTACACATTTGTTGGCTTATAACTTGGCTTCTGAATGTCCTAGAGAGATCAGGTTTGTTTTAATGTACTCCAATCAACAGCCCCTACAACCACAAAAAGGAATGGAGTCATTAGCACTTATGGTTTGTAAATGGCACCCAGAATTATGTTGCACGAAGCACAATTTCACATCATTCTGGGTCCATTTGTGTGAAAACAAGGTCCAATCAGGCTGAAATGTTACAAGAAGGTAGAATCTACTGAGTTGTAAGTGATCTGAACGTTTCATGATGATAGCACTTTCCTAAGGGGGTCAAACCATGTCCCAAACGTCACCGGATCTGGTGTCAATTTAAAGAAGTAGTCCAGTTACACATTTGTGGGCTTATAACTTGGCTTCTGAATGTCCTAGAGAGATCAGGTTTGTTTTAGTGTACTCCATTCAACAGCCCCTACAACCACAAAAAGGAATGGAGTCATTAGCACTTATGGTTTGTAAATGAAAGCCAGAATTATGTTGCACCAAGAACAATTTCACATCATTCTGGGTCCATTTGTGTGAAAACAAGGTCCAATCAGGCTGAAACGTTACAAGAAGGTAGAATCTATTGAGTTGTAAGTGATCTGAACGTTTCATGATGATCGCACATTCCTATAGGGGGTAAAACCATGTCCCAAAGGTCACCAGGCCTGGTGTCACTTTAAAGAAGTATTCCAGTTACACATTTGTGGGCTTATAACTTGGCTTCTGAATGTCCTAGAGAGATCAGGTTTGTTTTAGTGTGCTCCAATCAACAGCCCCTACAACCACAAAAAGGAATGGAGTCATTAGCACTTATGGTTTGTAAATGGCACCCAGAATTATGTTGCACGAAGCACAATTTCACATCATTCTGGGTCCATTTGTGTGAAAACAAGGTCAAATCAGGCTGAAACGTTACAAGAAGGTAGAATCTATTGAGTTGTAAGTGATCTGAACGTTTCATGATGATCGCACATTCCTATAAGGGGTCAAACCATGTCCCATAGGTCACCGGATCTGGTGTCAATTTAAAGAAGTAGTCCAGTTACACATTTGTGGGCTTATAACTTGGCTTCTGCATGTCCTAGAGAGATCAGGTTTGTTTTTGTGTACTCCAATCAACAGCCCCTAAAACCACAAAAAGGAATGGAGTCATTAGCACTTATGGTTTTTAAATGGCACCCAGAATTATTTTGCACGAAGCACAATTTCACATCATTCTGGGTTCATTTGTGTGAAAACAAGGTCCAATCAGGCTGAAACGTTACAGGAAGGTAGAATCTATTGAGTTGTAAGTGATCTGAACGTTTCATGATGATCGCACATTCCTTTAGGGGGTCAAACAATGTCCCAAAGGTCACCGGGCCTGGTGTCACTTTAAAGAAGTAGTCCAGTTACACATTTGTGGGCTTATAACTTGGCTTCTGAATGTCCTTGAGAGATCAGGTTTGTTTTAGTGTACTCCAATCAACAGCCCCTACAACCACAAAAAGGAATGGAGTCATTAGCACTTATGGTTTGTAAATGGCACCCAGAATTATGTGCACGAAGGACATTTTCACATCATTCTGGGTCCATTTGTGTGAAAACAAGGTCCAATCAGGCTGAAACGTTACAGGAAGGTAGAATCTATTGAGTTGTAAGTGATCTGAATGTTTCATGATGATCGCACCTTCCTATAAGGGGTCAAACCATGTCCGAAAGGTCACCGGATCTGGTGTCAATTTAAAGAAGTAGTCCAGTTACAAATTTGTGGGCTTATAACTTGGCTTCTGCATGTCCTAGAGAGATCAGGTTTGTTTTCGTGTACTCCAATCAACAGCCCCTACAACCAGAAAAAGGAATGGAGTCATTAGCACTTATGGTTTTTAAATGGCACCCAGAATTATGTTGCACGAAGCACAATTTCACATCATTCTGGGTTCATTTGTGTGAAAACAAGGTCCAATCAGGCTGAAACGTTACAGGAAGGTAGAATCTATTGAGTTGTAAGTGATCTGAATGTTTCATGATGATCGCACATTCCTATAGGGGGTCAAACCATGTCCCAAAGGTCACCGGGCCTGGTGTCAATTTAAAGAAGTAGTCCAGTTACACATTTGTGGGCTTATAACTTGGCTTCTGAATGTCCTAGAGAGATCAGGTTTGTTTTAGTGTACTCCAATCAACAGCCCCTACAACCACAAAAAGGAATTGAGTCATTAGCGCTTATGGTTTTTAAATGGCACCCAGAATTATGTTGCATGAAGCACAATTTCACATCATTCTGGGTTCATTTGTGTGAAAACAAGGTCCAATCAGGCTGAAACGTTACAAGATGGTAGAGTCTATTGAGTTGTAAGTGATCTGAACGTTTCATGATGATCGCACATTCCTATAGGGGGTAAAACCATGTCCCAAAGGTCACCAGGCCTGGTGTCACTTTAAAGAAGTTGTCCAGTTACACATTTGTGGGCTTATAACTTGGCTTCTGAATGTCCTAGAGAGATCAGGTTTGATTTAGTGTACTCCAATCAACAGCCCCTACAACACAAAAAGGAATGGAGTCATTAGCACTTATGGTTTGTAAATGGCACCCAGAATTATGTTGCACGAAGCACAATTTCACATCATTCTGGGTCCATTTGTGTGAAAACAAGGTCCAATCAGGTTGAAACGTTACAAGAAGGTAGAATCTATTGAGTTGTAAGTGATCTGAACGTTTCATGATGATCGCACATTCCTATAGGGTGTCAAACCATGTCCCAAAGGTCACCAGGCCTGGTGTCACTTTAAAGAAGTAGTCCAGTTACACATTTGTGGGCTTATAACTTGGCTTCTGAATGTCCTAGAGAGATCAGGTTTGTTTTAGTGTACTCCAATCAACAGCCCCTACAACCACAAAAAGGAATGGAGTCATTAGCACTTATGGTTTGTAAATGGCACCCAGAATTATGTTGCACGAAGCACATTTTCACATCATTCCGGGTCCATTTGTGTGAAAACAAGGTCCAATCAGGCTGAAACGTTACAGGAAGGTAGAATCTATTGAGTTGTAAGTGATCTGAATGTTTCATGATGATCGCACATTCCTATAAGGGGTCAAACCATGTCCCAAAGGTCACCAGATCTGGTGTCAATTTAAAGAAGTAGTCCAGTTACACATGTGTGGCCTTATAACTTGGCTTCTGCATGTGCTAGAGAGATCAGGTTTGTTTTTGTGTACTCCAATCAACAGCCCCTACAACCACAAAAAGGAATGGAGTCATTAGCACTTATGGTTTTTAAATGGCACCCAGAATTATGTTGCACGAAGCACAATTTCACATCATTCTGGGTTCATTTGTGTGAAAACAAGGTCCAATCAGGCTGAAACGTTACAGGAAGGTAGAATCTATTGAGTTGTAAGTGATCTGAATGTTTCATGATGATAGCACTTTCCTAAGGGGGTCAAACCATGTCCCAAAGGTCACCGGATC
Organism: Nothobranchius furzeri; assembly: GCF_043380555.1. Taxonomy (NCBI): domain Eukaryota; kingdom Metazoa; phylum Chordata; class Actinopteri; order Cyprinodontiformes; family Nothobranchiidae; genus Nothobranchius; species Nothobranchius furzeri. The sequence goes on from NC_091750.1 coordinate 16,128,524, forward strand.
TGGTGTCAATTTAAAGAAGTAGTCCAGTTACACATTTGTGGGCTTATAACTTGGCTTCTGAATGTCCTAGAGAGATCAGGTTTGTTTTAGTGTACTCCATTCAACAGCCCCTACAACCACAAAAAGGAATGGAGTCATTAGCACTTATGGTTTGTAAATGGCACCCAGAATTATGTTGCACGAAGCACAATTTCACATCATTCTGGGTTCATTTGTGTGAAAACAAGGTTCAATCAGGCTGAAACGTTACAGGAAGGTAGAATCTATTGAGTTGTAAGTGATCTGAACGTTTCATGATGATTGCACTTTCCTAAGGGGGTCAAACAATGTCCCAAAGGTCACCGGATCTGGTGTCAATTTAAAGAAGTAGTCCAGTTACACATTTGTTGGCTTATAACTTGGCTTCTGAATGTCCTAGAGAGATCAGGTTTGTTTTAATGTACTCCAATCAACAGCCCCTACAACCACAAAAAGGAATGGAGTCATTAGCACTTATGGTTTGTAAATGGCACCCAGAATTATGTTGCACGAAGCACAATTTCACATCATTCTGGGTCCATTTGTGTGAAAACAAGGTCCAGTCAGGCTGAAACGTTACAAGAAGGTAGAATCTACTGAGTTGTAAGTGATCTGAACGTTTCATGATGATAGCACTTTCCTAAGGGGGTCAAACCATGTCCCAAACGTGACCGGATCTGGTGTCAATTTAAAGAAGTAGTCCAGTTACACATTTGTGGGCTTATAAGTTGGCTTCTGAATGTCCTAGAGAGATCAGGTTTGTTTTAGTGTACTCCAATCAACAGCCCCTACAACCACAAAAAGGAATGGAGTAATTAGCACTTATGGTTATTAAATGGCACCCAGAATTATGTTGCACGAAGCACAATTTCACATCATTCTGGGATCATTTGTGTGAAAACAAGGTCCAATCAGGCAGAAATGTTACAGGAAGGTAGAATCTATTGAGTTGTAAGTGATCTGAACGTTTCATGATGATCACACATTCCTATAGGGGGTCAAACCATGTCCCAAAGGTCACCGGGCCTGGTGTCACTTTAAAGAAGTAGTCCAGTTACACCTTTGTGGGCTTATAACTTGGCTTCTGAATGTCCTAGAGAGGTCAGGTTTGTTTTAGAGTACTCCAATTAAAAGCCCCCATTACCACAAAAAGGAATGGAGTCATTAGCGCTTATGGTTTTTAAATGGCACCCAGAATTATGTTGCACAAAGCACAATTTCACATCATTCTGGGTTCATTTGTGTGAAAACAAGGTCCAATCAGGCTGAAACGTTACAAGAAGGTAGAATCTATTGAGTTGTAAGTGATCTGAACGTTTCATGATGATCGCACATTCCTATAGGGGGTCAAACCTTGTCCCAAAGGTCCCTGGGCCTGGTGTCACTTTAAAGAAGTAGTCCAGTTACACATTTGTGGGCTTATAACTTGGCTTCTGAATATCCTAGAGAGATCAGGTTTGTTTTAGAGTACTCCAATCAACAGCCCCTAAATCCACAAAAAGGAATGGAGTCATTAGCACTTATGGTTTATAAATGGCACCCAGAATTATGTTGCACGAAGCACAATTTCACATCATTCTGGGTCCATTTGTGTGAAAACAAGGTCCAGTCAGGCTGAAACGTTACAAGAAGGTAGAATCTACTGAGTTGTAAGTGATCTGAACGTTTCATGATGATAGCACTTTCCTAAGGGGGTCAAACCATGTCCCAAACATCACCGGATCTGGTGTCAATTTAAAGAAGTAGTCCAGTTACACATTTGTGGGCTTATAACTTGGCTTCTGAATGTCCTAGAGAGATCAGGTTTGTTTTAGTGTACTCCATTCAACAGCCCCTACAACCACAAAAAGGAATGGAGTCATTAGCACTTATGGTTTGTAAATGGCACCCAGAATTTTTTGCACCAAGCACAATTTCACATCATTCTGGGTCCATTTGTGTGAAAACAAGGTCCAATCAGGCTGAAACGTTACAAGAAGGTAGAATCTATTGAGTTGTAAGTGATCTGAACGTTTCATGATGATCACACATTCCTATAGGGGGTCAAACCATGTCCCAAAGGTCACCGGGCCTGGTGTCACTTTAAAGAAGTAGTCCAGTTACACATTTGTGGGCTTATAACTTGGCTTCTGAATGTCCTAGAGAGGTCAGGTCTGTTTTAGTGTACTCCAATCAACAGCCCCTACATCAACAAAAAGGAATGGAGTAATTAGCACTTATGATTTGTAAATGGCACCCAGAATTATGTTGCACGAAGCACAATTTCACATCATTCTGGGTCCATTTGTGTGAAAACAAGGTCCAATCAGGTTGAAACGTTACAAGAAGGTAGAATCTATTGAGTTGTAATTGATCTGAACGTTTCATGATGATCACACATTCCTATAGGGGGTAAAACCATGTCCCAAAGGTCACCAGGCCTGGTGTCACTTTAAAGAAGTAGTCCAGTTACACTTTTGTGGGCTTATAACTTGGCTTCTGAATGTCCTAGAGAGATCAGGTTTGTTTTTGTGTACTCCAATCAACAGCCCCTACAACCACAAAAAGGAATGGAGTCATTAGCACTTATAGTTTGTAAATGGCACCCAGAATTATGTTGCACGAAGCATAATTTCACATCATTCTGGGTCCATTTGTGTGAAAACAAGGTCCAATCAGGCTGAGACGTTACAAGAAGGTCGAATCTATTGAGTTGTAAGTGATCTGAACGTTTCATGATGATAGCACTTTCCTAAGGGGGTCAAACCATGTCCCAAAGGTCACCGGATCTGGTGTCAATTTAAAGAAGTAGTCCAGTTACACCTTTGTGGGCTTATAACTTGGCTTCTGAATATCGTAGAGAGGTCAGGTTTGTTTTAGAGTACTCCAATTAACAGCCCCCATTACCACAAAAGGAATGGAGTCATTAGCGCTTATGGTTTTTAAATGGCACCCAGAGTTATGTTGCACGAAGCACAATTTCACATCATTCTGGGTTCATTTGTGTGAAAGCAAGGTCCAATCAGGCTGAAACCTTACAAGAAGGTAGAATCTATTGAGTTGTAAGTGATCTGAACGTTTCATGATGATTGCACATTCCTATAGGGGGTCAAACCATGTCCCATAGGTCACCGGGCCTGGTGTCACTTTAAAGAAGTAGTCCAGTTACACATTTGTTGGCTTATAACTTGGCTTCTGAATGTCCTAGAGAGGTCAGGTTTGTTTTAATGTACTCCAATCAACAGCCCCTACAACCACAAAAAGGAATGGAGTCATTAGCACTTATGGTTTGTAAATGGCACCCAGAATTATGTTGCACGAAGCACAATTTCACATCATTCTGGGTCCATTTGTGTGAAAACAAGGTCCAATCAGGCTGAAACATTACAAGAAGGTAGAATCTACTGAGTTGTAAGTGATCTGAACGTTTCATGATGATAGCACTTTCCTAAGGGGTTCAAACCATGTCCCAAACGTCACCAGATCTGGTGTCAATTTAAAGAAGTAGTCCAGTTACACATTTGTGAGCTTATAACTTGGCTTCTGAATGTCCAAGAGAGATCAGGTTTGTTTTAGTGTACTCCATTCAACAGCCCCTACAACCACAAAAAGGAATGGAGTCATTAGCACTTATGGTTTGTAAATGGCACCCAGAATTATGTTGCACGAAGCACAATTTCACATCATTCTGGGTTCATTTGTGTGAAAACAAGGTCCAATCAGGCTGAAACGTTACAAGAAGGTAGAATCTATTGAGTTGTAAGTGATCTGAACGTTTCATGATGATCGCACATTCCTATAGGGGGTCAAACCATGTCCCAAAGGTCACCGGGCCTGGTGTCACTTTAAAGAAGTAGTCCAGTTACACATTTGTGGGCTTATAACTTGGCTTCTGAATGTCCTAGAGAGCTCAGGTTTGTTTTAGTGTACTCCAATCAACAGCCCCTACATCCACAAAAAGGAATGGAGTCATTAACACTTATGGTTTGTAAATGGCACCCAGAATTATGTTGCACGAAGCACAATTTCACATCATTCTGGGTTCATTTGTGTGAAAACAAGGTCCAATCAGGCTGAAACGTTACAGGAAGGTAGAATCTATTGAGTTGTAAGTGATCTGAACGTTTCATGATGATCGCACATTCCTATAGTGGGTCAAACCATGTCCCAAAGGTCACCGGGCCTGGTGTCACTTTAAAGAAGTAGTCCAGTTACACATTTGTGGGCTTATAACTTGGCTTCTGAATGTACTAGACAGGTCAGGTTTGTTTTAGTGTACTCCAATCAACAGCCCCTACATCCACAAAAAGGAATGGAGTCATTAGCACTTATGGTTTGTAAATGGCACCCAGAATTATGTTGCAGGAAGCACAATTTCACATCATTCTGGGTTCATTTGTGTGAAAACAAGGTCCAATCAGGCTGAAACGTTACAAGAAGGTAGAATCTATTGAGTTGTAAGTGATCTGAACGTTTCATGATGATCGCACATTCCTATAGGGGGTCAAACCATGTCCCAAAGGTCACCAGGCCTGGTGTCACTTTAAAGAAGTAGTCCAGTTACACATTTGTGGGCTAATAACTTGGCTTCTGAATGTCCTAGAGAGATCAGGTTTGTTTTAGTGTACTCCAATCAACAGCCCCTACAACCACAAAAAGGAATGGAGTCATTAGCACTTATGGTTTTTAAATGGCACCCAGAATTATGTTGCACGAAGCACAATTTCACATTATTGGGTTAATTTGTGTGAAAACAAGGTCCAATCAGGCTGAAACGTTACAGGAAGGTAGAATCTGTTGAGTTGTAAGTGATCTGAATGTTTCATGATGATAGCACTTTCCTAAGGGGGTCAAACCATGTCCCAAATGTCACCAGGCCTGGTGTCACTTTAAAGAAGTAGTACAGTTACACATTTGTGGGCTTACAACTTGGCTTCTGAATGTCCTAGAGAGATCAGGTTTGTTTTAGTGTACTCCAATCAACAGCCCCTACATCCACAAAAAGGAATGGAGTCATTAGCGCTTATGGTTTTTAAATGGCACCCAGAATTATGTTGCACAAAGCACAATTTCACATCATTCTGTGTTCATTTGTGTGAAAACAAGGTTCAATCAGGCTGAAACGTTACAAAAAGGTAGAATCTATTGAGTTGTAAGTGATCTGAACGTTTCATGATGATCGCACATTCCTATAGGGGGTCAAACCATGTCCCATAGGTCACCGGGCCTGGTGTCACTTTAAAGAAGTAGTCCAGTTACACCTTTGTTGGCTTACAACTTGGCTTCTGAATGTCCTAGAGAGATCAGGTTTGTTTTAATGTACTCCAATCAACAGCCCCTACAACCACAAAAAGGAATGGAGTCATTAGCACTTATGGTTTGTAAATGGCACCCAGAATTATGTTGCACTAAGCACAATTTCACATAATTCTGGGTCCATTTGTGTGAAAACAAGGTCCAATCAGGCTGAAACGTTACAAGAAGGTAGAATCTATTGAGTTGTAAGTGATCTGAACGTTTCATGATGATCGCACATTCCTATAGGGGGTAAAACCATGTCCCAAAGGTCACCAGGCCTGGTGTCACTTTAAAGAAGTAGTCCAGTTACACATTTGTGGGCTTATAACTTGGCTTCTGAATGTCCTAGAGAGATCAGGTTTGTTTTAGTGTACTCCAATCAACAGCCCCTACAACCACAAAAAGGAATGGAGTCATTAGCACTTATGGTTTTTAAATGGCACCCAGAATTATGTTGCACGAAGCACAATTTCACATCATTATGGGTTCATTTGTGTGAAAACAAGGTCCAATCAGGCTGAAACGTTACAGGAAGGTAGAATCTGTTGAGTTGTAAGGGATCTGAACGTTTCATGATGATAGCACTTTCCTAAGGGGGTCAAACCATGTCCCAAAGGTCACCGGATCTGGTGTCAATTTAAAGAAGTAGTCCAGTTACACATTTGTGGGCTTGTAACTTGGCTTCTGCATGTCCTAGAGAGATTAGGTTTGATTTTGTGTACTCCAATCAACAGCCCCTACAACCACAAAAAGGAATGGAGTCATTAGCACTTATGGTTTTTGAATGGCACTCAGAATTATGTTGCACGAAGCACAATTTCACATCATTCTGGGTTCATTTGTGTGAAAACAAGGTTCAATCAGGCTGAAACGTTACAGGAAGGTAGAATCTATTGAGTTGTAAGTGATCTGAACGTTTCATGATGATAGCACTTTCCTAAGGGGGTCAAACAATGTCCCAAAGGTCACCGGATCTGGTGTCAATTTAAAGAAGTAGTCCAGTTGCACATTTGTGGGCTTATAACTTTGCTTCTGAATATCCTAGAGAGATCAGGTTTGTTTTAGAGTACTCCATTCAACAGCCCCTACAACCACAAAAAGGAATGGAGTCATTAGCGCTTATGGTTTTTAAATGGCACCCAGAATTAGGTTGCACGAAGCACAATTTCACATCATTCTGGGTTCATTTGTGTGAAAGCAAGGTCCAATCAGGCTGAAACGTTACAAGAAGGTAGAATCTATTGAGTTGTAAGTGATCTGAACGTTTCATGATGATTGCACATTCCTATAGGGGGTCAAACCATGTCCCATAGGTCACCGGGCCTGGTGTCACTTTAAAGAAGTAGTCCAGTTACACATTTGTTGGCTTATAACTTGGCTTCTGAATGTCCTAGAGAGGTCAGGTTTGTTTTAATGTACTCCAATCAACAGTCCCTACAACCACAAAAAGGAATGGAGTCATTAGCACTTATGGTTTGTAAATGGCACCCAGAATTATGTTGCACGAAGCACAAGTTCACATCATTCTGGGTCCATTTGTGTGAAAACAAGGTCCAATCAGGCTGAAACGTTACAAGAAGGTAGAATCTACTGAGTTGTAAGTGATCTGAACGTTTCATGATGATAGCTCTTTCCTAAGGGGTTCAAACCATGTCCCAAACGTCACCGGATCTGGTGTCAATTTAAAGTAGTCCAGTTACACATTTGTGGGCTTATAACTTGGCTTCTGAATGTCCTAGAGAGATCAGGTTTGTTTTAGTGTACTCCATTCAACAGCCCCTACAACCACAAAAAGGAATGGAGTCATTAGCACTTATGGTTTGTAATTGGCACCCAGAATTATGTTGCACGAAGCACAATTTCACATCATTCTGGGTTCATTTGTGTGAAAACAAGGTCCAATAAGGCTGAAACGTTACAAGAAGGTAGAATCTATTGAGTTGTAAGTGATCTGAACGTTTCATGATGATCGCACATTCCTATAGGGGGTCAAACCATGTCCCAAAGGTCACCGGGCCTGGTGTCACTTTAAAGAAGTAGTCCAGTTACACATTTGTGGGCTTATGACTTGGCTTCTGAATGTCCTAGAGAGGTCAGGTTTGTTTTAGTGTACTCCAATCAACAGCCCCTACATCCACAAAAAGGAATGGAGTCATTAACACTTATGGTTTGTAAATGGCACCCAGAATTATGTTGCACGAAGCACAATTTCACATCATTCTGGGTTCATTTGTGTGAAAACAAGGTCCAATCAGGCTGAAACGTTACAGGAAGGTAGAATCTATTGAGTTGTAATTGATCTGAACGTTTCATGATGATAGCACTTTCCTAAGGGGGTCAAACCATGTCCCAAAGGTCACCGGATCTGGTGTCAATTTAAAGAAGTAGTCCAGTTACACATTTGTGGGCTTATAACTTGGCTTCTGAATTTCCTAGAGAGATCAGGTTTGTTTTAGTGTACTCCAATCAACATCCCCTACAACCACAAAAAGGAATGGAGTCATTAGCACTTATGGTTTTTAAATGGCACCCAGAATTATATTGCACAAAGCACAATTTCACATCATTCTGGGTCCATTTGTGTGAAAACAAGGTCCAATCAGGCTGAAACGTTACAAGAAGGTAGAATCTATTGAGTTGTAAGTGATCTGAATGTTTCATGATGATCGCACATTCCTATAGGGGGTCAAACCATGTCCCAAAGGTCACCGGGCCTGGTGTCACTTTAAAGAAGTAGTCCAGTTACACCTTTGTGGGCTTATAACTTGGCTTCTGAATGTACTAGAGAGGTCAGGTTTGCTTTAGAGTACTTCAATTAACAGCCCCCATCACCACAAAAAGGAATGGAGTCATTAGCACTTATGGTTTTTAAATTGCACCCAGAATTATGTTGCAAGAATGCAAATTTTCACACCATTCTGGGTTCATTTGTGTGAAAACAAGGTCCAATCAGGCTGAAACGTTACAGGTAGGTAGAATCTATTGAGTTGTAAGTGATCCGAACGTTTTATGATGATCTCACATTCCTATAGGGGGTCAAACCATGTCCCAAAGGTGACCAGGCCTGGTGTCACTTTAAAGAAGTAGTCCAGTTACACATTTGTGGGCTTATGACTTGGCTTCTGAATGTCCTAGAGAGATCAGGTTTGTTTTAGTGTACTCCAATCAACAGCCCCTACAACCACAAAAAGGAATGGAGTCATTAGCACTTATGGTTTTTAAATGGCACCCAGAATTATGTTGCACGAAGCACAATTTCACATCATTCTGGGTTCATTTGTGTGAAAACAAGGTCCAATCAGGCTGAAACGTTACAGGAAGGTAGAATCTATTGAGTTGTAAGTGATCTGAACGTTTCATGATGATCACACATTCCTATAGGGGGTCAAACCATGTCCCAAAGGTCACCGGGCCTGGTGTTACTTTAAAGAAGTATTCTAGCTACACATTTGTGGGCTTATAACTTGGCTTCTGAATGTCCTAGAGAGATCAGGTTTGTTTTAGTGTACTCCAATCAACAGCCCCTACAACCACAAAAAGGAATGGAGTCATTAGCACTTATGGTTTTTAAATGGCACCCAGAATTATGTTGCACGAAGCACAATTTCACATCATTCTGGGTTCATTTGTGTGAAAACAAGGTCCAATCAGGCTGAAACGTTACAGGAAGATAGAATCTATTGAGTTGTAAGTGATCTGAACGTTTCATAATGATAGCACTTTCCTAAGGGGGTCAAACCATGTCCCAAAGGTCACCGAATCTGGTGTCAATTTAAAGAAGTAGTCCAGTTACACATTTGTGGGCTTATAAGTTGGCTTCTGAATGTCCTAGAGAGATCAGGTTTGTTTTAGTGTACTCCAATCAACAGCCCCTACAACCACAAATAGGAATGGAGTCATTAGCACTTATGGTTTTTAAATGGCACCCAGAATTATGTTGCACGAAGCACAATTTCACATCATTCTGGGATCATTTGTGTGAAAACAAGGTCCAATCAGGCAGAAATGTTACAGGAAGGTAGAATCTATTGAGTTGTAAGTGATCTGAACGTTTCATGATGATCACACATTCCTATAGGGGGTCAAACCATGTCCCAAAGGTCACCGGGCCTGGTGTCACTTTAAAGAAGTAGTCCAGTTACACCTTTGTGGGCTTATAACTTGGCTTCTGAATGTCCTAGAGAGGTCAGGTTTGTTTTAGAGTACTCCAATTAAAAGCCCCCATTACCACAAAAAGGAATGGAGTCATTAGCGCTTATGGTTTTTAAATGGCACCCAGAATTATGTTGCACAAAGCACAATTTCACATCATTCTGGGTTCATTTGTGTGAAAACAAGGTCCAATCAGGCTGAAACGTTACAAGAAGGTAGAATCTATTGAGTTGTAAGTGATCTGAACGTTTCATGATGATCGCACATTCCTATAGGGGGTCAAACCTTGTCCCAAAGGTCCCTGGGCCTGGTGTCACTTTAAAGAAGTAGTCCAGTTACACATTTGTGGCTTTATAACTTGGCTTCTGAATATCCTAGAGAGATCAGGTTTGTTTTAGAGTACTCCAATCAACAGCCCCTAAATCCACAAAAAGGAATGGAGTCATTAGCACTTATGGTTTATAAATGGCACCCAGAATTATGTTGCACGAAGCACAATTTCACATCATTCTGGGTCCATTTGTGTGAAAACAAGGTCCAGTCAGGCTGAAACGTTACAAGAAGGTAGAATCTACTGAGTTGTAAGTGATCTGAACGTTTCATGATGATAGCACTTTCCTAAGGGGGTCAAACCATGTCCCAAACATCACTGGATCTGGTGTCAATTTAAAGAAGTAGTCCAGTTACACATTTGTGGGCTTATAACTTGGCTTCTGAATGTCCTAGAGAGATCAGGTTTGTTTTAGTGTACTCCATTCAACAGCCCCTACAACCACAAAAAGGAATGGAGTCATTAGCACTTATGGTTTGTAAATGGCACCCAGAATTTTTTGCACCAAGCACAATTTCACATCATTCTGGGTCCATTTGTGTGAAAACAAGGTCCAATCAGGCTGAAACGTTACAAGAAGGTAGAATCTATTGAGTTGTAAGTGATCTGAACGTTTCATGATGATCACACATTCCTATAGGGGGTCAAACCATGTCCCAAAGGTCACCGGGCCTGGTGTCACTTTAAAGAAGTAGTCCAGTTACACATTTGTGGGCTTATAACTTGGCTTCTGAATGTCCTAGAGAGGTCAGGTCTGTTTTAGTGTACTCCAATCAACAGCCCCTACATCAACAAAAAGGAATGGAGTCATTAGCACTTATGATTTGTAAATGGCACCCAGAATTATGTTGCACGAAGCACAATTTCACATCATTCTGGGTCCATTTGTGTGAAAACAAGGTCCAATCAGGTTGAAACGTTACAAGAAGGTAGAATCTATTGAGCTGTAAGTGATCTGAACGTTTCATGATGATCACACATTCCTATAGGGGGTAAAACCATGTCCCAAAGGTCACCAGGCCTGGTGTCACTTTAAAGTAGTCCAGTTACACTTTTGTGGGCTTATAACTTGGCTTCTGAATGTCCTAGAGAGATCAGGTTTGTTTTTGTGTACTCCAATCAACAGCCCCTACAACCACAAAAAGGAATGGAGTCATTAGCACTTATAGTTTGTAAATGGCACCCAGAATTATGTTGCACGAAGCATAATTTCACATCATTCTGGGTCCATTTGTGTGAAAACAAGGTCCAATCAGGCTGAAACGTTACAAGAAGGTAGAATCTATTGAGTTGTAAGTGATCTGAACGTTTCATGATGATAGCACTTTCCTAAGGGGGTCAAACCATGTCCCAAAGGTCACCGGATCTGGTGTCAATTTAAAGAAGTAGTCCAGTTACACCTTTGTGGGCTTATAACTTGGCTTCTGAATATCGTAGAGAGGTCAGGTTTGTTTTAGAGTACTCCAATTAACAGCCCCCATTACCACAAAAGGAATGGAGTCATTAGCGCTTATGGTTTTTAAATGGCACCCAGAGTTATGTTGCACGAAGCACAATTTCACATCATTCTGGGTTCATTTGTGTGAAAGCAAGGTCCAATAAGGCTGAAACGTTACAAGAAGGTAGAATCTATTGAGTTGTAAGTGATCTGAACGTTTCATGATGATCGCACATTCCTATAGGGGGTCAAACCATGTCCCAAAGGTCACCGGGCCTGGTGTCACTTTAAAGAAGTAGTCCAGTTACACATTTGTGGGCTTATGACTTGGCTTCTGAATGTCCTAGAGAGGTCAGGTTTGTTTTAGTGTACTCCAATCAACAGCCCCTACATCCACAAAAAGGAATGGAGTCATTAACACTTATGGTTTGTAAATGGCACCCAGAATTATGTTGCACGAAGCACAATTTCACATCATTCTGGGTTCATTTGTGTGAAAACAAGGTCCAATCAGGCAGAAATGTTACAGGAAGGTAGAATCTATTGAGTTGTAAGTGATCTGAACGTTTCATGATGATCACACATTCCTATAGGGGGTCAAACCATGTCCCAAAGGTCACCGGGCCTGGTGTCACTTTAAAGAAGTAGTCCAGTTACACCTTTGTGGGCTTATAACTTGGCTTCTGAATGTCCTAGAGAGGTCAGGTTTGTTTTAGAGTACTCCAATTAAAAGCCCCCATTACCACAAAAAGGAATGGAGTCATTAGCGCTTATGGTTTTTAAATGGCACCCAGAATTATGTTGCACAAAGCACAATTTCACATCATTCTGGGTTCATTTGTGTGAAAACAAGGTCCAATCAGGCTGAAACGTTACAAGAAGGTAGAATCTATTGAGTTGTAAGTGATCTGAACGTTTCATGATGATCGCACATTCCTATAGGGGGTCAAACCTTGTCCCAAAGGTCCCTGGGCCTGGTGTCACTTTAAAGAAGTAGTCCAGTTACACATTTGTGGGCTTATAACTTGGCTTCTGAATATCCTAGAGAGATCAGGTTTGTTTTAGAGTACTCCAATCAACAGCCCCTAAATCCACAAAAAGGAATGGAGTCATTAGCACTTATGGTTTATAAATGGCACCCAGAATTATGTTGCACGAAGCACAATTTCACATCATTCTGGGTCCATTTGTGTGAAAACAAGGTCCAGTCAGGCTGAAACGTTACAAGAAGGTAGAATCTACTGAGTTGTAAGTGATCTGAACGTTTCATGATGATAGCACTTTCCTAAGGGGGTCAAACCATGTCCCAAACATCACTGGATCTGGTGTCAATTTAAAGAAGTAGTCCAGTTACACATTTGTGGGCTTATAACTTGGCTTCTGAATGTCCTAGAGAGATCAGGTTTGTTTTAGTGTACTCCATTCAACAGCCCCTACAACCACAAAAAGGAATGGAGTCATTAGCACTTATGGTTTGTAAATGGCACCCAGAATTTTTTGCACCAAGCACAATTTCACATCATTCTGGGTCCATTTGTGTGAAAACAAGGTCAAATCAGGCTGAAACGTTACAAGAAGGTAGAATCTATTGAGTTGTAAGTGATCTGAACGTTTCATGATGATCACACATTCCTATAGGGGGTCAAACCATGTCCCAAAGGTCACCGGGCCTGGTGTCACTTTAAAGAAGTAGTCCAGTTACACATTTGTGGGCTTATAACTTGGCTTCTGAATGTCCTAGAGAGGTCAGGTCTGTTTTAGTGTACTCCAATCAACAGCCCCTACATCAACAAAAAGGAATGGAGTCATTAGCACTTATGATTTGTAAATGGCACCCAGAATTATGTTGCACGAAGCACAATTTCACATCATTCTGGGTCCATTTGTGTGAAAACAAGGTCCAATCAGGTTGAAACGTTACAAGAAGGTAGAATCTATTGAGCTGTAAGTGATCTGAACGTTTCATGATGATCACACATTCCTATAGGGGGTAAAACCATGTCCCAAAGGTCACCAGGCCTGGTGTCACTTTAAAGAAGTAGTCCAGTTACACTTTTGTGGGCTTATAACTTGGCTTCTGAATGTCCTAGAGAGATCAGGTTTGTTTTTGTGTACTCCAATCAACAGCCCCTACAACCACAAAAAGGAATGGAGTCATTAGCACTTATAGTTTGTAAATGGCACCCAGAATTATGTTGCACGAAGCATAATTTCACATCATTCTGGGTCCATTTGTGTGAAAACAAGGTCCAATCAGGCTGAAACGTTACAAGAAGGTAGAATCTATTGAGTTGTAAGTGATCTGAACGTTTCATGATGATAGCACTTTCCTAAGGGGGTCAAACCATGTCCCAAAGGTCACCGGATCTGGTGTCAATTTAAAGAAGTAGTCCAGTTACACCTTTGTGGGCTTATAACTTGGCTTCTGAATATCGTAGAGAGGTCAGGTTTGTTTTAGAGTACTCCAATTAACAGCCCCCATTACCACAAAAGGAATGGAGTCATTAGCGCTTATGGTTTTTAAATGGCACCCAGAGTTATGTTGCACGAAGCACAATTTCACATCATTCTGGGTTCATTTGTGTGAAAGCAAGGTCCAATAAGGCTGAAACGTTACAAGAAGGTAGAATCTATTGAGTTGTAAGTGATCTGAACGTTTCATGATGATCGCACATTCCTATAGGGGGTCAAACCATGTCCCAAAGGTCACCGGGCCTGGTGTCACTTTAAAGAAGTAGTCCAGTTACACATTTGTGGGCTTATGACTTGGCTTCTGAATGTCCTAGAGAGGTCAGGTTTGTTTTAGTGTACTCCAATCAACAGCCCCTACATCCACAAAAAGGAATGGAGTCATTAACACTTATGGTTTGTAAATGGCACCCAGAATTATGTTGCACGAAGCACAATTTCACATCATTCTGGGTTCATTTGTGTGAAAACAAGGTCCAATCAGGCTGAAACGTTACAGGAAGGTAGAATCTATTGAGTTGTAAGTGATCTGAACGTTTCATGATGATCGCACATTCCTATAGGGGGTCAAACCATGTCCCAAATGTCACCAGGCCTGGTGTCACTTTAAAGAAGTAGTACAGTTACACATTTGTGGGCTTACAACTTGGCTTCTGAATGTCCTAGAGAGATCAGGTTTGTTTTAGTGTACTCCAATCAACAGCCCCTACATCCACAAAAAGGAATGGAGTCATTAGCGCTCATGGTTTTTAAATGGCACCCAGAATTATGTTGCACAAAGCACAATTTTACATCATTCTGTGTTCATTTGTGTGAAAACAAGGTTCAATCAGGCTGAAACGTTACAAAAAGGTAGAATCTATTGAGTTGTAAGTGATCTGAACGTTTCATGATGATCGCACATTCCTATAGGGGGTCAAACCATGTCCCATAGGTCACCGGGCCTGGTGTCACTTTAAAGAAGTAGTCCAGTTACACCTTTGTTGGCTTATAACTTGGCTTCTGAATGTCCTAGAGAGATCAGGTTTGTTTTAATGTACTCCAATCAACAGCCCCTACAACCACAAAAAGGAATGGAGTCATTAGCACTTATGGTTTGTAAATGGCACCCAGAATTATGTTGCACTAAGCACAATTTCACATCATTCTGGGTCCATTTGTGTGAAAACAAGGTCCAATCAGGCTGAAACGTTACAAGAAGGTAGAATCTATTGAGTTGTAAGTGATCTGAACGTTTCATGATGATCGCACATTCCTATAGGGGGTAAAACCATGTCCCAAAGGTCACCAGGCCTGGTGTCACTTTAAAGAAGTAGTCCAGTTACACATTTGTGGGCTTATAACTTGGCTTCTGAATGTCCTAGAGAGATCAGGTTTGTTTTAGTGTACTCCAATCAACAGCCCCTACAACCACAAAAAGGAATGGAGTCATTAGCACTTATGGTTTTTAAATGGCACCCAGAATTATGTTGCACGAAGCACAATTTCACATCATTATGGGTTCATTTGTGTGAAAACAAGGTCCAATCAGGCTGAAACGTTACAGGAAGGTAGAATCTGTTGAGTTGTAAGGGATCTGAACGTTTCATGATGATAGCACTTTCCTAAGGGGGTCAAACCATGTCCCAAAGGTCACCGGATCTGGTGTCAATTTAAAGAAGTAGTCCAGTTACACATTTGTGGGCTTATAACTTGGCTTCTGCATGTTCTAGAGAGATTAGGTTTGATTTTGTGTACTCCAATCAACAGCCCCTACAACCACAAAAAGGAATGGAGTCATTAGCACTTATGGTTTTTGAATGGCACTCAGAATTATGTTGCACGAAGCACAATTTCACATCATTCTGGGTTCATTTGTGTGAAAACAAGGTTCAATCAGGCTGAAACGTTACAGGAAGGTAGAATCTATTGAGTTGTAAGTGATCTGAACGTTTCATGATGATAGCACTTTCCTAAGGGGGTCAAACAATGTCCCAAAGGTCACCGGATCTGGTGTCAATTTAAAGAAGTAGTCCAGTTGCACATTTGTGGGCTTATAACTTTGCTTCTGAATATCCTAGAGAGATCAGGTTTGTTTTAGAGTACTCCAATCAACAGCCCCTACAACCACAAAAAGGAATGGAGTCATTAGCGCTTATGGTTTGTAAATGGCACCCAGAATTATGTTGCACGAAGCACAATTTCACATCATTCTGGGTCCATTTGTGTGAAAACAAGGTCCAATCAGGCTGAAACGTTACAAGAAGGTAGAATCTATTGAGTTGTAAGTGATCTGAACGTTTCATGATGATCACACATTCCTATAGGGGGTCAAACCATGTCCCAAAGGTCACCGGGCCTGGTGTCACTTTAAAGAAGTAGTCCAGTTACACATTTGTGGGCTTATAACTTGGCTTCTGAATGTCCTAGAGAGGTCAGGTCTGTTTTAGTGTACTCCAATCAACAGCCCCTACATCAACAAAAAGGAATGGAGTCATTAGCACTTATGATTTGTAAATGGCACCCAGAATTATGTTGCACGAAACACAATTTCACATCATTCTGGGTCCATTTGTGTGAAAACAAGGTCCAATCAGGTTGAAACGTTACAAGAAGGTAGAATCTATTGAGTTGTAAGTGATCTGAACGTTTCATGATGATCACACATTCCTATAGGGGGTAAAACCATGTCCCAAAGGTCACCAGGCCTGGTGTCACTTTAAAGAAGTAGTCCAGTTACACTTTTGTGGGCTTATAACTTGGCTTCTGAATGTCCTAGAGAGATCAGGTTTGTTTTTGTGTACTCCAATCAACAGCCCCTACAACCACAAAAAGGAATGGAGTCATTAGCACTTATAGTTTGTAAATGGCACCCAGAATTATGTTGCACGAAGCATAATTTCACATCATTCTGGGTCCATTTGTGTGAAAACAAGGTCCAATCAGGCTGAAACGTTACAAGAAGGTAGAATCTATTGAGTTGTAAGTGATCTGAACGTTTCATGATGATAGCACTTTCCTAAGGGGGTCAAACCATGTCCCAAAGGTCACCGGATCTGGTGTCAATTTAAAGAAGTAGTCCAGTTACACCTTTGTGGGCTTATAACTTGGCTTCTGAATATCGTAGAGAGGTCAGGTTTGTTTTAGAGTACTCCAATTAACAGCCCCCATTACCACAAAAGGAATGGAGTCATTAGCGCTTATGGTTTTTAAATGGCACCCAGAGTTATGTTGCACGAAGCACAATTTCACATCATTCTGGGTTCATTTGTGTGAAAGCAAGGTCCAATAAGGCTGAAACGTTACAAGAAGGTAGAATCTATTGAGTTGTAAGTGATCTGAACGTTTCATGATGATCGCACATTCCTATAGGGGGTCAAACCATGTCCCAAAGGTCACCGGGCCTGGTGTCACTTTAAAGAAGTAGTCCAGTTACACATTTGTGGGCTTATGACTTGGCTTCTGAATGTCCTAGAGAGGTCAGGTTTGTTTTAGTGTACTCCAATCAACAGCCCCTACATCCACAAAAAGGAATGGAGTCATTAACACTTATGGTTTGTAAATGGCACCCAGAATTATGTTGCACGAAGCACAATTTCACATCATTCTGGGTTCATTTGTGTGAAAACAAGGTCCAATCAGGCTGAAACGTTACAGGAAGGTAGAATCTATTGAGTTGTAAGTGATCTGAACGTTTCATGATGATCGCACATTCCTATAGGGGGTCAAACCATGTCCCAAATGTCACCAGGCCTGGTGTCACTTTAAAGAAGTAGTACAGTTACACATTTGTGGGCTTACAACTTGGCTTCTGAATGTCCTAGAGAGATCAGGTTTGTTTTAGTGTACTCCAATCAACAGCCCCTACATCCACAAAAAGGAATGGAGTCATTAGCGCTTATGGTTTTTAAATGGCACCCAGAATTATGTTGCACAAAGCACAATTTCACATCATTCTGTGTTCATTTGTGTGAAAACAAGGTTCAATCAGGCTGAAACGTTACAAAAAGGTAGAATCTATTGAGTTGTAAGTGATCTGAACGTTTCATGATGATCGCACATTCCTATAGGGGGTCAAACCATGTCCCATAGGTCACCGGGCCTGGTGTCACTTTAAAGAAGTAGTCCAGTTACACCTTTGTTGGCTTATAACTTGGCTTCTGAATGTCCTAGAGAGATCAGGTTTGTTTTAATGTACTCCAATCAACAGCCCCTACAACCACAAAAAGGAATGGAGTCATTAGCACTTATGGTTTGTAAATGGCACCCAGAATTATGTTGCACTAAGCACAATTTCACATCATTCTGGGTCCATTTGTGTGAAAACAAGGTCCAATCAGGCTGAAACGTTACAAGAAGGTAGAATCTATTGAGTTGTAAGTGATCTGAACGTTTCATGATGATCGCACATTCCTATAGGGGGTAAAACCATGTCCCAAAGGTCACCAGGCCTGGTGTCACTTTAAAGAAGTAGTCCAGTTACACATTTGTGGGCTTATAACTTGGCTTCTGAATGTCCTAGAGAGATCAGGTTTGTTTTAGTGTACTCCAATCAACAGCCCCTACAACCACAAAAAGGAATGGAGTCATTAGCACTTATGGTTTTTAAATGGCACCCAGAATTATGTTGCACGAAGCACAATTTCACATCATTATGGGTTCATTTGTGTGAAAACAAGGTCCAATCAGGCTGAAACGTTACAGGAAGGTAGAATCTGTTGAGTTGTAAGGGATCTGAACGTTTCATGATGATAGCACTTTCCTAAGGGGGTCAAACCATGTCCCAAAGGTCACCGGATCTGGTGTCAATTTAAAGAAGTAGTCCAGTTACACATTTGTGGGCTTATAACTTGGCTTCTGCATGTTCTAGAGAGATTAGGTTTGATTTTGTGTACTCCAATCAACAGCCCCTACAACCACAAAAAGGAATGGAGTCATTAGCACTTATGGTTTTTGAATGGCACTCAGAATTATGTTGCACGAAGCACAATTTCACATCATTCTGGGTTCATTTGTGTGAAAACAAGGTTCAATCAGGCTGAAACGTTACAGGAAGGTAGAATCTATTGAGTTGTAAGTGATCTGAACGTTTCATGATGATAGCACTTTCCTAAGGGGGTCAAACAATGTCCCAAAGGTCACCGGATCTGGTGTCAATTTAAAGAAGTAGTCCAGTTGCACATTTGTGGGCTTATAACTTTGCTTCTGAATATCCTAGAGAGATCAGGTTTGTTTTAGAGTACTCCAATCAACAGCCCCTACAACCACAAAAAGGAATGGAGTCATTAGCGCTTATGGTTTGTAAATGGCACCCAGAATTATGTTGCACGAAGCACAAGTTCACATCATTCTGGGTCCATTTGTGTGAAAACAAGGTCCAATCAGGCTGAAACGTTACAAGAAGGTAGAATCTACTGAGTTGTAAGTGATCTGAACGTTTCATGATGATAGCTCTTTCCTAAGGGGTTCAAACCATGTCCCAAACGTCACCGGATCTGGTGTCAATTTAAAGTAGTCCAGTTACACATTTGTGGGCTTATAACTTGGCTTCTGAATGTCCTAGAGAGATCAGGTTTGTTTTAGTGTACTCCATTCAACAGCCCCTACAACCACAAAAAGAAATGGAGTCATTAGCACTTATGGTTTGTAAATGGCACCCAGAATTATGTTGCACGAAGCACAATTTCACATCATTCTGGGTTCATTTGTGTGAAAACAAGGTCCAATAAGGCTGAAACGTTACAAGAAGGTAGAATCTATTGAGTTGTAAGTGATCTGAACGTTTCATGATGATCGCACATTCCTATAGGGGGTCAAACCATGTCCCAAAGGTCACCGGGCCTGGTGTCACTTTAAAGAAGTAGTCCAGTTACACATTTGTGGGCTTATGACTTGGCTTCTGAATGTCCTAGAGAGGTCAGGTTTGTTTTAGTGTACTCCAATCAACAGCCCCTACATCCACAAAAAGGAATGGAGTCATTAACACTTATGGTTTGTAAATGGCACCCAGAATTATGTTGCACGAAGCACAATTTCACATCATTCTGGGTTCATTTGTGTGAAAACAAGGTCCAATCAGGCTGAAACGTTACAGGAAGGTAGAATCTATTGAGTTGTAATTGATCTGAACGTTTCATGATGATAGCACTTTCCTAAGGGGGTCAAACCATGTCCCAAAGGTCACCGGATCTGGTGTCAATTTAAAGAAGTAGTCCAGTTACACATTTGTGGGCTTATAACTTGGCTTCTGAATTTCCTAGAGAGATCAGGTTTGTTTTAGTGTACTCCAATCAACATCCCCTACAACCACAAAAAGGAATGGAGTCATTAGCACTTATGGTTTTTAAATGGCACCCAGAATTATATTGCACAAAGCACAATTTCACATCATTCTGGGTCCATTTGTGTGAAACCAAGGTCCAATCAGGCTGAAACGTTACAAGAAGGTAGAATCTATTGAGTTGTAAGTGATCTGAATGTTTCATGATGATCGCACATTCCTATAGGGGGTCAAACCATGTCCCAAAGGTCACCGGGCCTGGTGTCACTTTAAAGAAGTAGTCCAGTTACACCTTTGTGGGCTTATAACTTGGCTTCTGAATGTACTAGAGAGGTCAGGTTTGCTTTAGAGTACTTAAATTAACAGCCCCCATTCACCACAAAAAGGAATGGAGTCATTAGCACTTATGGTTTTTAAATGGCACCCAGAATTATGTTGCAAGAATGCAAATTTTCACTCCATTCTGGGTTCATTTGTGTGAAAACAAGGTCCAATCAGGCTGAAACGTTACAGGTAGGTAGAATCTATTGAGTTGTAAGTGATCCGAATGTTTTATGATGATCTCACATTCCTATAGGGGGTCAAACCATGTCCCAAAGGTCACCGGGCCTGGTGTCACTTTAAAGAAGTAGTCCAGCTACACATTTGTGGGCTTATAACTTGGCTTCTGAATGTCCTAGAGAGATCAGGTTTGTTTTAGTGTACTCCAATCAACAGCCCCTACAATCACAAAAAGGAATGGAGTCATTAGCACTTATGGTTTTTAAATGGCACCCAGAATTATGTTGCACGAAGCACAATTTCACATCATTCTGGGTTCATTTGTGTGAAAACAAGGTCCAATCAGGCTGAAACGTTACAGGAAGATAGAATCTATTGAGTTGTAAGTGATCTGAACGTTTCATAATGATAGCACTTTCCTAAGGGGGTCAAACCATGTCCCAAAGGTCACCGAATCTGGTGTCAATTTAAAGAAGTAGTCCAGTTACACATTTGTGGGCTTATAAGTTGGCTTCTGAATGTCCTAGAGAGATCAGGTTTGTTTTAGTGTACTCCAATCAACAGCCCCTACAACCACAAAAAGGAATGGAGTCATTAGCACTTATGGTTTTTAAATGGCACCCAGAATTATGTTGCACGAAGCACAATTTCACATCATTCTGGGATCATTTGTGTGAAAACAAGGTCCAATCAGGCAGAAATGTTACAGGAAGGTAGAATCTATTGAGTTGTAAGTGATCTGAACGTTTCATGATGATCACACATTCCTATAGGGGGTCAAACCATGTCCCAAAGGTCACCGGGCCTGGTGTAACTTTAAAGAAGTAGTCCAGTTACACCTTTGTGGGCTTATAACTTGGCTTCTGAATGTCCTAGAGAGGTCAGGTTTGTTTTAGAGTACTCCAATTAAAAGCCCCCATTACCACAAAAAGGAATGGAGTCATTAGCGCTTATGGTTTTTAAATGGCACCCAGAATTATGTTGCACAAAGCACAATTTCACATCATTCTGGGTTCATTTGTGTGAAAACAAGGTCCAATCAGGCTGAAACGTTACAAGAAGGTAGAATCTATTGAGTTGTAAGTGATCTGAACGTTTCATGATGATCGCACATTCCTATAGGGGGTCAAACCTTGTCCCAAAGGTCCCTGGGCCTGGTGTCACTTTAAAGAAGTAGTCCAGTTACACATTTGTGGGCTTATAACTTGGCTTCTGAATGTCCTAGAGAGATCAGGTTTGTTTTAATGTACTCCAATCAACAGCCCCTACAACCACAAAAAGGAATGGAGTCAATAGCACTTATTGTTTATAAATGGCACCCAGAATTATGTTGCACGAAGCACAATTTCACATCATTCTGGGTCCATTTGTGTGAAAACAAGGTCCAATCAGGCTGAAACGTTACAGGAAGGTAGAATCTATTGAGTTGTAAGTGATCTGAACGTTTCATGATGATCGCACATTCCTATAGGGGGTCAAACCATGTCCCAAAGGTCACCGGGCCTGGTGTCACTTTAAAGAAGTAGTCCAGTTACACATTTGTGGGCTTATAACTTGGCTTCTGAATATACTAGACAGGTCAGGTTTGTTTTAGTGTACTCCAATCAACAGCCCCTACATCCAAAAAAAGGAATGGAGTCATTAGCACTTATGGTTTGTAAATGGCACCCAGAATTATGTTGCACGAAGCACAATTTCACATCATTCTGGGTTCATTTGTGTGAAAACAAGGTCCAATAAGGCTGAAACGTTACAGGAAGGTAGAATCTATTGAAATGTAAGTGATCTGAACGTTTCATGATGATCGCACATTCCTATAGGGGGTCAAACCATGTCCCAAAGGTCACCGGGCCTGGTGTCACTTTAAAGAAGTAGTCCAGTTACACATTTGTGGGCTTATAACTTGGCTTCTGAATGTACTAGACAGGTCAGGTTTGTTTTAGTGTACTCCAATCAACAGCCCCTACATCCACAAAAAGGAATGGAGTCATTAGCACTTATGGTTTGTAAATGGCACCCAGAATTATGTTGCACGAAGCACAATTTCACATCATTCTGGGTTCATTTGTGTGAAAACAAGGTCCAATCAGGCTGAAACGTTACAAGAAGGTAGAATCTATTGAGTTGTAAGTGATCTGAACGTTTCATGATGATCGCACATTCCTATAGGGGGTCAAACCATGTCCCAAAGGTCACCAGGCCTGGTGTCACTTTAAAGAAGTAGTCCAGTTACACATTTGTGGGCTTATAACTTGGCTTCTGAATGTCCTAGAGAGATCAGGTTTGTTTTCGTGTACTCCAATCAACAGCCCCTACAACCACAAAAAGGAATGGAGTCATTAGCACTTATGGTTTTTAAATGGCACCCAGAATTATGTTGCACGAAGCACAATTTCACATTATTGGGTTCATTTGTGTGAAAACAAGGTCCAATCAGGCTGAAACGTTACAGGAAGGTAGAATCTGTTGAGTTGTAAGTGATCTGAACGTTTCATGATGATAGCACTTTCCTAAGGGGGTCAAACCATGTCCCAAAGGTCACCAGGCCTGGTGTCACTTTAAAGAAGTAGTACAGTTACACATTTGTGGGCTTACAACTTGGCTTCTGAATGTCCTAGAGAGATCAGGTTTGTTTTAGTGTACTCCAATCAACAGCCCCTACATCCACAAAAAGGAATAGAGTCATTAGCGCTTATGGTTTTTAAATGGCACCCAGAATTATGTTGCACAAAGCACAATTTCACATCATTCTGGGTTCATTTGTGTGAAAACAAGGTTCAATCAGGCTGAAACGTTACAAAAACGTAGAATCTATTGAGTTGTAAGTGATCTGAACGTTTCATGATGATCGCACATTCCTATAGGGGGTCAAACAATGTCCCATAGGTCACCGGGCCTGGTGTCACTTTAAAGAAGTAGTCCAGTTACACCTTTGTTGGCTTATAACTTGGCTTCTGAATGTCCTAGAGAGATCAGGTTTGTTTTAATGTACTCCAATCAACAGCCCCTACAACCACAAAAAGGAATGGAGTCATTAGCACTTATGGTT
This sequence comes from Nothobranchius furzeri, assembly GCF_043380555.1. Classification (NCBI taxonomy): domain Eukaryota; kingdom Metazoa; phylum Chordata; class Actinopteri; order Cyprinodontiformes; family Nothobranchiidae; genus Nothobranchius; species Nothobranchius furzeri. Next base: position 16,152,018 of record NC_091750.1, read on the forward strand.
TGTAAATGGCACCCAGAATTATGTTGCACTAAGCACAATTTCACATCATTCTGGGTTCATTTGTGTGAAAACAAGGTCCAATCAGGCTGAAACGTTACAGGAAGGTAGAATCTATTGAGTTGTAAGTGATCTGAACGTTTCATGATGATCACACATTCCTATAGGGGGTCAAACCATGTCCCAAAGGTCACCGGGCCTGGTGTCACTTTAAAGAAGTAGTCCAGTTACACATTTGTGGGCTTATAACTTGGCTTCTGAATGTACTAGAGAGGTCAGGTTTGTTTTAGTGTACTCCAATCAACAGCCCCTACAACCACAAAAAGGAATGGAGTCATTAGCACTTATGGTTTTTAAATGGCACCCAGAATTATGTTGCACGAAGCACAATTTCACATCATTCTGGGTCCATTTGTGTGAAAACAAGGTCCAATCAGGCTGAAACGTTACAGGAAGGTAGAATCTATTGAGTTGTAAGTGATCTGAACGTTTCATGATGATCGCACATTCCTATAGGGGGTCAAACCATGTCCCAAAGGTCACCGGGCCTGGTGTCACTTTAAAGAAGTAGTCCAGTTACACATTTGTGGGCTTATAACTTGGCTTCTGAATGTACTAGACAGGTCAGGTTTGTTTTAGTGTACTCCAATCAACAGCCCCTACATCCACAAAAAGGAATGGAGTCATTAGCACTTATGGTTTGTAAATGGCACCCAGAATTATGTTGCACGAAGCACAATTTCACATCATTCTGGGTTCATTTGTGTGAAAACAAGGTCCAATAAGGCTGAAACGTTACAGGAAGGTAGAATCTATTGAAATGTAAGTGATCTGAACGTTTCATGATGATCGCACATTCCTATAGGGGGTCAAACCATGTCCCAAAGGTCACCGGGCCTGGTGTCACTTTAAAGAAGTAGTCCAGTTACACATTTGTGGGCTTATAACTTGGCTTCTGAATGTACTAGACAGGTCAGGTTTGTTTTAGTGTACTCCAATCAACAGCCCCTACATCCACAAAAAGGAATGGAGTCATTAGCACTTATGGTTTGTAAATGGCACCCAGAATTATGTTGCACGAAGCACAATTTCACATCATTCTGGGTTCATTTGTGTGAAAACAAGGTCCAATCAGGCTGAAACGTTACAAGAAGGTAGAATCTATTGAGTTGTAAGTGATCTGAACGTTTCATGATGATCGCACATTCCTATAGGGGGTCAAACCATGTCCCAAAGGTCACCAGGCCTGGTGTCACTTTAAAGAAGTAGTCCAGTTACACATTTGTGGGCTTATAACTTGGCTTCTGAATGTCCTAGAGAGATCAGGTTTGTTTTAGTGTACTCCAATCAACAGCCCCTACAACCACAAAAAGGAATGGAGTCATTAGCACTTATGGTTTTTAAATGGCACGCAGAATTATGTTGCACGAAGCACAATTTCACATTATTGGGTTCATTTGTGTGAAAACAAGGTCCAATCAGGCTGAAACGTTACAGGAAGGTAGAATCTGTTGAGTTGTAAGTGATCTGAACGTTTCATGATGATAGCACTTTCCTAAGGGGGTCAAACCATGTCCCAAAGGTAACCAGGCCTGGTGTCACTTTAAAGAAGTAGTACAGTTACACATTTGTGGGCTTACAACTTGGCTTCTGAATGTCCTAGAGAGATCAGGTTTGTTTTAGTGTACTCCAATCAACAGCCCCTACATCCACAAAAAGGAATGGAGTCATTAGAGCTTATGGTTTTTAAATGGCACCCAGAATTATGTTGCACAAAGCACAATTTCACATCATTCTGGGTTCATTTGTGTGAAAACAAGGTTCAATCAGGCTGAAACGTTACAAAAAGGTAGAATCTATTGAGTTGTAAGTGAACTGAACGTTTCATGATGATCGCACATTCCTATAGGGGGTCAAACCATGTCCCATAGGTCACCGGGCCTGGTGTCACTTTAAAGAAGTAGTCCAGTTACACCTTTGTTGGCTTATAACTTGGCTTCTGAATGTCCTAGAGAGATCAGGTTTGTTTTAATGTACTCCAATCAACAGCCCCTACAACCACAAAAAGGAATGGAGTCATTAGCACTTATGGTTTGTAAATGGCACCCAGAATTATGTTGCACTAAGCACAATTTCACATCATTCTGGGTTCATTTGTGTGAAAACAAGGTCCAGTCAGGCTGAAACGTTACAGGAAGGTAGAATCTATTGAGTTGTAAATGATCTGAACGTTTCATGATGATCACACATTCCTATAGGGGGTCAAACCATGTCCCAAAGGTCACCGGGCCTGGTGTCACTTTAAAGAAGTAGTCCAGTTACACATTTGTGGGCTTATAACTTGGCTTCTGAATGTACTAGAGAGGTCAGGTTTGTTTTAGTGTACTCCAATCAACAGCCCCTAAATCCACAAAAAGGAATGGAGTCATTAGCACTTATGGTTTGTAAATGGCACCCAGAAATATGTTGCACAAAGCACAATTTCACATCATTCTGGGTCCATTTGTGTGAAAACAAGGTCCAATCAGGCTGAAACGTTACAGGTAGGTAGAATCTATTGAGTTGTAAGTGATCCGAACGTTTTATGATGATCTCACATTCCTATAGGGGGTCAAACCATGTCCCAAAGGTGACCAGGCCTGGTGTCACTTTAAAGAAGTAGTCCAGTTACACATTTGTGGGCTTATGACTTGGCTTCTGAATGTCCTAGAGAGATCAGGTTTGTTTTGGTGTACTCCAATCAACAGCCCCTACAACCACAAAAAGGAATGGAGTCATTAGCACTTATGGTTTTTAAATGGCACCCAGAATTATGTTGCACGAAGCACAATTTCACATCATTCTGGGTTCATTTGTGTGAAAACAAGGTCCAATCAGGCTGAAACGTTACAGGAAGGTAGAATCTATTGAGTTGTAAGTGATCTGAACGTTTCATGATGATCGCACATTCCTATAGGGGGTCAAACCATGTCCCAAATGTCACCAGGCCTGGTGTCACTTTAAAGAAGTAGTACAGTTACACATTTGTGGGCTTACAACTTGGCTTCTGAATGTCCTAGAGAGATCAGGTTTGTTTTAGTGTACTCCAATCAACAGCCCCTACAATCACAAAAAGGAATGGAGTCATTAGCACTTATGGTTTTTAAATGGCACCCAGAATTATGTTGCACGAAGCACAATTTCACATCATTCTGGGTTCATTTGTGTGAAAACAAGGTCCAATCAGGCTGAAACGTTACAGGAAGATAGAATCTATTGAGTTGTAAGTGATCTGAACGTTTCATAATGATAGCACTTTCCTAAGGGGGTCAAACCATGTCCCAAAGGTCACCGAATCTGGTGTCAATTTAAAGAAGTAGTCCAGTTACACATTTGTGGGCTTATAAGTTGGCTTCTGAATGTCCTAGAGAGATCAGGTTTGTTTTAGTGCACTCCAATCAACAGCCCCTACAACCACAAAAAGGAATGGAGTCATTAGCACTTATGGTTTTTAAATGGCACCCAGAATTATGTTGCACGAAGCACAATTTCACATCATTCTGGGATCATTTGTGTGAAAACAAGGTCCAATCAGGCAGAAATGTTACAGGAAGGTAGAATCTATTGAGTTGTAAGTGATCTGAACGTTTCATGATGATCACACATTCCTATAAGGGGTCAAACCATGTCCCAAAGGTCACCGGGCCTGGTGTCACTTTAAAGAAGTAGTCCAGTTACACCTTTGTGGGCTTATAACTTGGCTTCTGAATGTCCTAGAGAGGTCAGGTTTGTTTTAGAGTACTCCAATTAAAAGCCCCCATTACCACAAAAAGGAATGGAGTCATTAGCGCTTATGGTTTTTAAATGGCACCCAGAATTATGTTGCACAAAGCACAATTTCACATCATTCTGGGTTCATTTGTGTGAAAACAAGGTCCAATCAGGCTGAAACGTTACAAGAAGGTAGAATCTATTGAGTTGTAAGTGATCTGAACGTTTCATGATGATCGCACATTCCTATAGGGGGTCAAACCTTGTCCCAAAGGTCCCTGGGCCTGGTGTCACTTTAAAGAAGTAGTCCAGTTACACATTTGTGGGCTTATAACTTGGCTTCTGAATGTCCTAGAGAGATCAGGTTTGTTTTAATGTACTCCAATCAACAGCCCCTACAACCACTAAAAGGAATGGAGTCATTAGCACTTATTGTTTATAAATGGCACCCAGAATTATGTTGCACGAAGCACAATTTCACATCATTCTGGGTCCATTTGTGTGAAAACAAGGTCCAATCAGGCTGAAACGTTACAGGAAGATAGAATCTATTGAGTTGTAAGTGATCTGAACGTTTCATAATGATAGCACTTTCCTAAGGGGGTCAAACCATGTCCCAAAGGTCACCGAATCTGGTGTCAATTTAAAGAAGTAGTCCAGTTACACATTTGTGGGCTTATAAGTTGGCTTCTGAATGTCCTAGAGAGATCAGGTTTGTTTTAGTGCACTCCAATCAACAGCCCCTACAACCACAAAAAGGAATGGAGTCATTAGCACTTATGGTTTTTAAATGGCACCCAGAATTATGTTGCACGAAGCACAATTTCACATCATTCTGGGATCATTTGTGTGAAAACAAGGTCCAATCAGGCAGAAATGTTACAGGAAGGTAGAATCTATTGAGTTGTAAGTGATCTGAACGTTTCATGATGATCACACATTCCTATAAGGGGTCAAACCATGTCCCAAAGGTCACCGGGCCTGGTGTCACTTTAAAGAAGTAGTCCAGTTACACCTTTGTGGGCTTATAACTTGGCTTCTGAATGTCCTAGAGAGGTCAGGTTTGTTTTAGAGTACTCCAATTAAAAGCCCCCATTACCACAAAAAGGAATGGAGTCATTAGCGCTTATGGTTTTTAAATGGCACCCAGAATTATGTTGCACAAAGCACAATTTCACATCATTCTGGGTTCATTTGTGTGAAAACAAGGTCCAATCAGGCTGAAACGTTACAAGAAGGTAGAATCTATTGAGTTGTAAGTGATCTGAACGTTTCATGATGATCGCACATTCCTATAGGGGGTCAAACCTTGTCCCAAAGGTCCCTGGGCCTGGTGTCACTTTAAAGAAGTAGTCCAGTTACACATTTGTGGGCTTATAACTTGGCTTCTGAATGTCCTAGAGAGATCAGGTTTGTTTTAATGTACTCCAATCAACAGCCCCTACAACCACTAAAAGGAATGGAGTCATTAGCACTTATTGTTTATAAATGGCACCCAGAATTATGTTGCACGAAGCACAATTTCACATCATTCTGGGTCCATTTGTGTGAAAACAAGGTCCAATCAGGCTGAAACGTTACAGGAAGGTAGAATCTATTGAGTTGTAAGTGATCTGAACGTTTCATGATGATCGCACATTCCTATAGGGGGTCAAACCATGTCCCAAAGGTCACCGGGCCTGGTGTCACTTTAAAGAAGTAGTCCAGTTACACATTTGTGGGCTTATAACTTGGCTTCTGAATGTACTAGACAGGTCAGGTTTGTTTTAGTGTACTCCAATCAACAGCTCCTACATCCACAAAAAGGAATGGAGTCATTAGCACTTATGGTTTGTAAATGGCACCCAGAATTATGTTGCACGAAGCACAATTTCACATCATTCTGGGTTCATTTGTGTGAAAACAAGGTCCAATAAGGCTGAAACGTTACAGGAAGGTAGAATCTATTGAAATGTAAGTGATCTGAACGTTTCATGATGATCGCACATTCCTATAGGGGGTCAAACCATGTCCCAAAGGTCACCGGGCCTGGTGTCACTTTAAAGAAGTAGTCCAGTTACACATTTGTGGGCTTACAACTTGGCTTTTGAATGTCCTAGAGAGATCAGGTTTGTTTTAGTGTACTCCAATCAACAGCCCCTACATCCACAAAAAGGAATGGAGTCATTAGCGCTTATGGTTTTTAAATGGCACCCAGAATTATGTTGCACAAAGCACAATTTCACATCATTCTGGGTTCATTTGTGTGAAAACAAGGTTCAATCAGGCTGAAACGTTACAAAAAGGTAGAATCTATTGAGTTGTAAGTGATCTGAACGTTTCATGATGATCGCACATTCCTATAGGGGGTCAAACCATGTCCCATAGGTCACCGGGCCTGGTGTCACTTTAAAGAAGTAGTCCAGTTACACCTTTGTTGGCTTATAACTTGGCTTCTGAATGTCCTAGAGAGATCAGGTTTGTTTTAATGTACTCCAATCAACAGCCCCTACAACCACAAAAAGGAATGGAGTCATTAGCACTTATGGTTTGTAAATGGCACCCAGAATTATGTTGCACTAAGCACAATTTCACATCATTCTGGGTTCATTTGTGTGAAAACAAGGTCCAATCAGGCTGAAACGTTACAGGAAGGTAGAATCTATTGAGTTGTAAGTGATCTGAACGTTTCATGATGATCACACATTCCTATAGGGGGTCAAACCATGTCCCAAAGGTCACCGGGCCTGGTGTCACTTTAAAGAAGTAGTCCAGTTACACATTTGTGGGCTTATAACTTGGCTTCTGAATATACTAGAGAGGTCAGGTTTGTTTTAGTGTACTCCAATCAACAGCCCCTAAATCCACAAAAAGGAATGGAGTCATTAGCACTTATGGTTTGTAAATGGCACCCAGAAATATGTTGCACAAAGCACAATTTCACATCATTCTGGGTCCATTTGTGTGAAAACAAGGTCCAATCAGGCTGAAACGTTACAAGAAGGTAGAATCTATTGAGTTGAAAGTGATCTGAACGTTTCATGATGATCGCACATTCCTATAGGGGGTAAAACCATGTCCCAAAGGTCACCAGGCCTGGTGTCACTTTAAAGAAGTAGTCCAGTTACACATTTGTGGGCTTATAACTTGGCTTCTGAATGTCCTAGAGAGATCAGGTTTGTTTTAGTGTACTCCAATCAACAGCCCCTACAACCACAAAAAGGAATGGAGTCATTAGCACTTATGGTTTTTAAATGGCACCCAGAATTATGTTGCACGAAGCACAATTTCACATCATTATGGGTTCATTCGTGTGAAAACAAGGTCCAATCAGGCTGAAACGTTACAGGAAGGTAGAATCTGTTGAGTTGTAAGTGATCTGAACGTTTCATGATGATAGCACTTTCCTAAGGGGGTCAAACCATGTCCCAAAGGTCACCGGATCTGGTGTCAATTTAAAGAAGTAGTCCAGTTACACACTTGTGGGCTTATAACTTGGCTTCTGCATGTCCTAGAGAGATTAGGTTTGATTTTGTGTACTCCAATCAACAGCCCCTACAACCACAAAAAGGAATGGAGTCATTAGCACTTATGGTTTTTGAATGGCACCCAGAATTATGTTGCACGAAGCACAATTTCACATCATTCTGGGTTCATTTGTGTGAAAACAAGGTTCAATCAGGCTGAAACGTTACAGGAAGGTAGAATCTATTGAGTTGTAAGTGATCTGAACGTTTCATGATGATAGCACTTTCCTAAGGGGGTCAAACAATGTCCCAAAGGTCACCGGATCTGGTGTCAATTTAAAGAAGTAGTCCAGTTGCACATTTGTGGGCTTATAACTTTGCTTCTGAATATCCTAGAGAGATCAGGTTTGTTTTAGAGTACTCCAATCAACAGCCCCTACAACCACAAAAAGGAATGGAGTCATTAGCGCTTATGGTTTTTAAATGGCACCCAGAATTAGGTTGCACGAAGCACAATTTCACATCATTCTGGGTTCATTTGTGTGAAAGCAAGGTCCAATCAGGCTGAAACGTTACAAGAAGGTAGAATCTATTGAGTTGTAAGTGATCTGAACGTTTCATGATGATTGCACATTCCTATAGGGGGTCAAACCATGTCCCATAGGTCACCGGGCCTGGTGTCACTTTAAAGAAGTAGTCCAGTTACACATTTGTTGGCTTATAACTTGGCTTCTGAATGCCCTAGAGAGGTCAGGTTTGTTTTAATGTACTCCAATCAACAGTCCCTACAACCACAAAAAGGAATGGAGTCATTAGCACTTATGGTTTGTAAATGGCACCCAGAATTATGTTGCACGAAGCACAAGTTCACATCATTCTGGGTCCATTTGTGTGAAAACAATGTCCAATCAGGCTGAAACGTTACAAGAAGGTAGATTATACTGAGTTGTAAGTGATCTGAACGTTTCATGATGATAGCTCTTTCCTAAGGGGTTCAAACCATGTCCCAAACGTCACCGGATCTGGTGTCAATTTAAAGTAGTCCAGTTACACATTTGTGGGCTTATAACTTGGCTTCTGAATGTCCTAGAGAGATCAGGTTTGTTTTAGTGTACTCCATTCAACAGCCCCTACAACCACAAAAAGGAATGGAGTCATTAGCACTTATGGTTTGTAAATGGCACCCAGAATTATGTTGCACGAAGCACAATTTCACATCATTCTGGGTTCATTTGTGTGAAAACAAGGTCCAATAAGGCTGAAACGTTACAAGAAGGTAGAATCTATTGAGTTGTAAGTGATCTGAACGTTTCATGATGATCGCACATTCCTATAGGGGGTCAAACCATGTCCCAAAGGTCACCGGGCCTGGTGTCACTTTAAAGAAGTAGTCCAGTTACACATTTGTGGGCTTATGACTTGGCTTCTGAATGTCCTAGAGAGGTCAGGTTTGTTTTAGTGTACTCCAATCAACAGCCCCTACATCCACAAAAAGGAATGGAGTCATTAACACTTATGGTTTGTAAATGGCACCCAGAATTATGTTGCACGAAGCACAATTTCACATCATTCTGGGTTCATTTGTGTGAAAACAAGGTCCAATCAGGCTGAAACGTTACAGGAAGGTAGAATCTATTGAGTTGTAATTGATCTGAACGTTTCATGATGATAGCACTTTCCTAAGGGGGTCAAACCATGTCCCAAAGGTCACCGGATCTGGTGTCAATTTAAAGAAGTAGTCCAGTTACACATTTGTGGGCTTATAACTTGGCTTCTGAATTTCCTAGAGAGATCAGGTTTGTTTTAGTGTACTCCAATCAACATCCCCTACAACCACAAAAAGGAATGGAGTCATTAGCACTTATGGTTTTTAAATGGCACCCAGAATTATATTGCACAAAGCACAATTTCACATCATTCTGGGTCCATTTGTGTGAAAACAAGGTCCAATCAGGCTGAAACGTTACAAGAAGGTAGAATCTATTGAGTTGTAAGTGATCTGAATGTTTCATGATGATCGCACATTCCTATAGGGGGTCAAACCATGTCCCAAAGGTCACCGGGCCTGGTGTCACTTTAAAGTAGTCCAGTTACACCTTTGTGGGCTTATAACTTGGCTTCTGAATGTACTAGAGAGGTCAGGTTTGCTTTAGAGTACTTCAATTAACAGCCCCCATCACCACAAAAAGGAATGGAGTCATTAGCACTTATGGTTTTTAAATGGCACCCAGAATTATGTTGCAAGAATGCAAATTTTCACACCATTCTGGGTTCATTTGTGTGAAAACAAGGTCCAATCAGGCTGAAACGTTACAGGTAGGTAGAATCTATTGAGTTGTAAGTGATCCGAACGTTTTATGATGATCTCACATTCCTATAGGGGGTCAAACCATGTCCCAAAGGTGACCAGGCCTGGTGTCACTTTAAAGAAGTAGTCCAGTTACACATTTGTGGGCTTATGACTTGGCTTCTGAATGTCCTAGAGAGATCAGGTTTGTTTTAGTGTACTCCAATCAACAGCCCCTACAACCACAATAAGGAATGGAGTCATTAGCACTTATGGTTTTTAAATGGCACCCAGAATTATGTTGCACGAAGCACAATTTCACATCATTCTGGGTTCATTTGTGTGAAAACAAGGTCCAATCAGGCTGAAATGTTACAGGAAGGTAGAATCTATTGAGTTGTAAGTGATCTGAACGTTTCATGATGATCACACATTCCTATAGGGGGTCAAACCATGTCCCAAAGGTCACCGGGCCTGGTGTCACTTTAAAGAAGTAGTCCAGCTACACATTTGTGGGCTTATAACTTGGCTTCTGAATGTCCTAGAGATATCAGGTTTGTTTTAGTGTACTCCAATCAACAGCCCCTACAACCACAAAAAGGAATGGAGTCATTAGCACTTATGGTTTTTAAATGGCACCCAGAATTATGTTGCACGAAGCACAATTTCACATCATTCTGGGTTCATTTTTGTGAAAACAAGGTCCAATCAGGCTGAAACGTTACAGGAAGATAGAATCTATTGAGTTGTAAGTGATCTGAACGTTTCATAATGATAGCACTTTCCTAAGGGGGTCAAACCATGTCCCAAAGGTCACCGAATCTGGTGTCAATTTAAAGAAGTAGTCCAGTTACACATTTGTGGGCTTATAAGTTGGCTTCTGAATGTCCTAGAGAGATCAGGTTTGTTTTAGTGTACTCCAATCAACAGCCCCTACAACCACAAAAAGGAATGGAGTCATTAGCACTTATGGTTTTTAAATGGCACCCAGAATTATGTTGCACGAAGCACAATTTCACATCATTCTGGGATCATTTGTGTGAAAACAAGGTCCATTCAGGCAGAAATGTTACAGGAAGGTAGAATCTATTGAGTTGTAATTGATCTGAACGTTTCATGATGATCACACATTCCTATAGGGGGTCAAACCATGTCCCAAAGGTCACCGGGCCTGGTGTCACTTTAAAGAAGTAGTCCAGTTACACCTTTGTGGGCTTATAACTTGGCTTCTGAATGTCCTAGAGAGGTCAGGTTTGTTTTAGAGTACTCCAATTAAAAGCCCCCATTACCACAAAAAGGAATGGAGTCATTAGCGCTTATGGTTTTTAAATGGCACCCAGAATTATGTTGCACAAAGCACAATTTCACATCATTCTGGGTTCATTTGTGTGAAAACAAAGTCCAATCAGGCTGAAACGTTACAAGAAGGTAGAATCTATTGAGTTGTAAGTGATCTGAACGTTTCATGATGATCGCACATTCCTATAGGGGGTCAAACCTTGTCCCAAAGGTCCCTGGGCCTGGTGTCACTTTAAAGAAGTAGTCCAGTTACACATTTGTGGGCTTATAACTTGGCTTCTGAATGTCCTAGAGAGATCAGGTTTGTTTTAATGTACTCCAATCAACAGCCCCTACAACCACAAAAAGGAATGGAGTCATTAGCACTTATTGTTTATAAATGGCACCCAGAATTATGTTGCACGAAGCACAATTTCACATCATTCTGGGTCCATTTGTGTGAGAACAAGTTCCAATCAGGCTGAACCGTTACAAGAAGGTAGAATCTACTGAGTTGTAAGTGATCTGAACGTTTCATGATGATCGCACATTCCTATAGGGGGTCAAACCATGTCCCAAAGGTCACCGGGCCTGGTGTCACTTTAAAGAAGTAGTCCAGTTACACATTTGTGGGCTTATAACTTGACTTATGAATGTCCTAGAGAGATCAGGTTTGTTTTAGTGTACTCCAATCAACAGCCCCTACAACCACAAAAAGGAATGGAGTCATTAGCACTTATGGTTTTTAAATGGCACCCAGAATTATGTTGCACGAAGCATAATTTCACATCATTCTGGGTTAATTTGTGTGAAAACAAGGTCCAATCATGCAGAAACGTTACAGGAAGGTAGAATCTATTGAGTTATAATTGATCTGAACGTTTCATGATGATAGCACTTTCCTAAGGGGGTCAAACCATGTCCCAAAGGTCACCGGATCTGGTGTCAATTTAAAGAAGTAGTCCAGTTACACATTTGTGGGCTTATAACTTGGCTTCTGAATATCCTAGAGAGGTCAGGTTTGTTTTAGAGTACTCCAATTAACAGCCCCCATTACCACAAAAAGGAATGGAGTCATTAGCACTTATGGTTTTTAAATGGCACCCAGAATTATGTTGCACGAAGCATAATTTCACATCATTCTGGGTTCATTTGTGTGAAAACAAGGTCCAATCAGGCAGAAACGTTACAGGAAGGTAGAATCTATTGAGTTGTAATTGATCTGAACGTTTCATGATGATAGCACTTTCCTAAGGGGGTCAAACCATGTCCCAAAGGTCGCCGGATCTGGTGCCAATTTAAAGAAGTGGTCCAGTTACACATTTGTGGGCTTATAACTTGGCTTCTGAATGTCCCAGATAGATCAGGTTTAATTTAATGTACTTCAATCAACAGCCCCTACAACCGCAAAAAGGAATGGAGTCATTAGCACTTATGGTTTGTAAATGGCACCCAGAATTATGTTGCACGAAGCACAATTTCACATCATTCTGGGTCCATTTGTGTGAAAACAAGGTCCAATCAGGCTGAAACGTTACAAGAAGGTAGAATCTACTGAGTTGTAAGTGATCTGAACGTTTCATGATGATCGCACATTCCTATAGGGGGTAAAACCATGTCCCAAAGGTCACCGGGCCTGGTGTCACTTTAAAGAAGTAGTCCAGTTACACATTTGTGGGCTTATAACTTGGCTGCTGAATGTCCTAGAGAGATCAGGTTTGTTTTAGTGTACTCCAATTAACAGCCCCCATTACCCCAAAAAGGAATGGAGTCATTAGCACTTATGGTTTTTAAATGGCACCCAGAATTATGTTGCACGAAGCATAATTTCACATCATTCTGGGTTCATTTGTGTGAAAACAAGGTCCAATCAGGCAGAAACGTTACAGGAAGGTAGAATCTATTGAGTTGTAATTGATCTGAACGTTTCATGATGATAGCACTTTCCTAAGGGGGTCAAACCATGTCCCAAAGGTCACCGGATCTGGTGTCAATTTAAAGAAGTAGTCCAGTTACACATTTGTGGGCTTATAACTTGGCTTCTGAAATTCCTAGAGGAATCAGGTTTGTTTTAGTGTACTCCAATAAACAGCACCTACAACCACAAAAAGGAATGGAGTCATTAGCACTTATGGTTTGTAAATGGCACCCAGAATTATGTTGCACGAAGCACAATTTCACATCATTCTGGGTCCATTTGTGTGAAAACAAGGTTCAATCAGGCTGAAACGTTACAAGAAGGTAGAATCTATTGAGTTGTAAGTGATCTGAACGTTTCATGATGATCGCACATTCCTATAGGGGGTCAAACCATGTCCCAAAGGTCACCGGGCCTGGTGTCACTTTAAAGTAGTCCAGTTACACATTTGTGGGCTTAAAACTTGGCTTCTGAATATCCTAGAGAGGTCAGGTTTGTTTTAGAGTACTCCAATTAACAGCCCCCATTACCCCAAAAAGGAATGGAGTCATTAGCACTTATGGTTTTTAAATGGCACCCAGAATTATGTTGCACGAAGCACAATTTCACATCATTCTGGGTCCATTTGTGTGAAAACAAGGTCCAATCAGGCTGAAACGTTACAAGAAGGTAGAATCTATTGAGTTGTAAGTGATCTGAATGTTTCATGATGATCGCGCATTCCTATAGGGGGTCAAACCATGTCCCAAAGGTCACCGGGCCTGGTGTCACTTTAAAGAAGAAGTCCAGTTACACATTTGTGGGCTTATAACTTGGCTTCTGAATATCCTAGAGAGGTCAGGTTTGTTTTAGAGTACTCCAATTAACAGCCCCCATTACCCCAAAAAGGAATGGAGTCATTAGCACTTATGGTTTTTAAATGCCACCCAGAAATATGTTGCACGAAGCATAATTTCACATCATTCTGGGTTCATTTGTGTGAAAACAAGGTCCAATCAGGCAGAAACGTTACAGGTAGGTAGAATCTATTGAGTTGTAAGTGATCTGAACGTTTCATGATGATCGCACATTCCTATAGGGGGTCAAACCATGTCCCAAAGGTGACCGGGCCTGGTGTCACTTTAAAGAAGTAGTCCAGTTACACATTTGTGGGCTTATAACTTGGCTTCTGAATATCCTAGAGAGGTCAGATTTGTTTTAGAGTACTCCAATTAACAGCCCCCGTTACCCCAAAAGGGAATGGAGTCATTAGCACTTATGGTTTTTAAATGGCACCCAGAATTATGTTGCACGAAGCATAATTTCACATCATTCTGGGTTCATTTGTGTGAAAACAAGGTCCAATCAGGCAGAAACGTTACAGGAAGGTAGAATCTATTGAGTTGTAAGTGATCTGAACGTTTCATGATGATAGCACTTTCCTAAGGGGGTCAAACCATGTCCCAAAGGTCACCGGATCTGGTGTCAATTTTAAGAAGTAGTCCAGTTACACATTTGTGGGCTTATAACTTGGCTTCTGAAATTCCTAGAGAGATCAGGTTTGTTTTAGTGTACTCCAATCAACAGCCCCTACAACCACAAAAAGGAATGGAGTCATTAGCACTTATGGTTTTTAAATGGCACCCAGAATTATGTTGCACGAAGCACAATTTCACATCATTCTCGGTTCATTTGTGTGAAAACAAGGTCCAATCAGGCTGAAACGTTACAAGAAGGTAGAATCTATTGAGTTGTAAGTGATCTGAATGTTTCACGATGATCGCACATTCCTATAGGGGGTTAAACCATGTCCCATAGGTCACCGGGCCTGGTGTCACTTTAAAGAAGTAGTCCAGTTACACCTTTGTGGGCTTATAACTTGGCTTCTGAAAGTCCTAGAGAGATCAGGTTTGTTTTAATGTACTCCAATCAACAGCCCCTACAACTGCAAAAAGGAATGGAGTCACTAGCACTTATGGTTTGTAAATGGCACCCAGAATTATGTTGCACGAAGCACAATTTCACATCATTCTGGGTCCATTTGTGTGAAAACAAGGTCCAATCAGGCTGAAACGTTACAAGAAGGTAGAATCTATTGAGATGTAAGTGATCTGAACGTTTCATGATGATCGCACATTCCTATAGGGGGTCAAACCATGTCCCAAAGGTCACCGGGCCTGGTGTCACTTTAAAGAAGTAGTCCAGTTACACATTTGTGGGCTTATAACTTGGCTTCTGAAATTCCTAGAGAGATCAGGTTTGTTTTAGTGTACTCCAATCAACAGCCCCTACAACCACAAAAAGGAATGGAGTCATTAGCACTTATGGTTTGTAAATGGCACCCAGAATTATGTTGCACGAAGCACAATTTCACATCATTCTGGGTTCATTTGTGTGAAAACAAGGTCCAATAAGGCTGAAACGTTACAAGAAGGTAGAATCTATTGAGTTGTAAGTGATCTGAACGTTTCATGATGATCGCACATTCCTATAGGGGGTCAAACCATGTCCCAAAGGTCACCGGGCCTGGTGTCACTTTAAAGAAGTAGTCCAGTTACACATTTGTGGGCTTATGACTTGGCTTCTGAAAGTCCTAGAGAGATCAGGTTTGTTTTAATGTACTCCAATCAACAGCCCCTACAACCGCAAAAAGGAATGGAGTCACTAGCACTTATGGTTTGTAAATGGCACCCAGAATTATGTTGCACGAAGCACAATTTCACATCATTCTGGGTCCATTTGTGTGAAAACAAGGTCCAATCAGGCTGAAACGTTACAAGAAGGTAGAATCTATTGAGATGTAAGTGATCTGGACGTTTCATGATGATCGCACATTCCTATAGGGGGTCAAACCATGTCCCAAAGGTCACCGGGCCTGGTGTCACTTTAAAGAAGTAGTCCAGTTACACATTTGTGGGCTTATAACTTGGCTTCTGAAATTCCTAGAGAGATCAGGTTTGTTTTAGTGTACTCCAATCAACAGCCCCTACAACCACAAAAAGGAATGGAGTCATTAGCACTTATGGTTTGTAAATGGCACCCAGAATTATGTTGCACGAAGCACAATTTCACATCATTCTGGGTTCATTTGTGTGAAAACAAGGTCCAATAAGGCTGAAACGTTACAAGAAGGTAGAATCTATTGAGTTGTAAGTGATCTGAACGTTTCATGATGATCGCACATTCCTATAGGGGGTCAAACCATGTCCCAAAGGTCACCGGGCCTGGTGTCACTTTAAAGAAGTAGTCCAGTTACACATTTGTGGGCTTATGACTTGGCTTCTGAATGTCCTAGAGAGGTCAGGTTTGTTTTAGTGTACTCCAATCAACAGCCCCTACATCCACAAAAAGGAATGGAGTCATTAACACTTATGGTTTGTAAATGGCACCCAGAATTATGTTGCACGAAGCACAATTTCACATCATTCTGGGTTCATTTGTGTGAAAACAAGGTCCAATCAGGCTGAAACGTTACAGGAAGGTAGAATCTATTGAGTTGTAATTGATCTGAACGTTTCATGATGATAGCACTTTCCTAAGGGGGTCAAACCATGTCCCAAAGGTCACCCGATCTGGTGTCAATTTAAAGAAGTAGTCCAGTTACACATTTGTGGGCTTATAACTTGGCTTCTGAATTTCCTAGAGAGATCAGGTTTGGTTTAGTGTACTCCAATCAACATCCCCTACAACCACAAAAAGGAATGGAGTCATTAGCACTTATGGTTTTTAAATGGCACCCAGAATTATGTTGCACGAAGCATAATTTCACATCATTCTGGGTTCATTTGTGTGAAAACAAGGTCCAATCAGGCAGAAACGTTACAGGAAGGTAGAATCTATTGAGTTGTAATTGATCTGAACGTTTCATGATGATAGCACTTTCCTAAGGGGGTCAAACCATGTCCCAAAGGTCGCCGGATCTGGTGCCAATTTAAAGAAGTGGTCCAGTTACACATTTGTGGGCTTATAACTTGGCTTCTGAATGTCCCAGATAGATCAGGTTTAATTTAATGTACTTCAATCAACAGCCCCTACAACCGCAAAAAGGAATGGAGTCATTAGCACTTATGGTTTGTAAATGGCACCCAGAATTATGTTGCACGAAGCACAATTTCACATCATTCTGGGTCCATTTGTGTGAAAACAAGGTCCAATCAGGCTGAAACGTTACAAGAAGGTAGAATCTACTGAGTTGTAAGTGATCTGAACGTTTCATGATGATCGCACATTCCTATAGGGGGTAAAACCATGTCCCAAAGGTCACCGGGCCTGGTGTCACTTTAAAGAAGTAGTCCAGTTACACATTTGTGGGCTTATAACTTGGCTGCTGAATGTCCTAGAGAGATCAGGTTTGTTTTAGTGTACTCCAATTAACAGCCCCCATTACCCCAAAAAGGAATGGAGTCATTAGCACTTATGGTTTTTAAATGGCACCCAGAATTATGTTGCACGAAGCATAATTTCACATCATTCTGGGTTCATTTGTGTGAAAACAAGGTCCAATCAGGCAGAAACGTTACAGGAAGGTAGAATCTATTGAGTTGTAATTGATCTGAACGTTTCATGATGATAGCACTTTCCTAAGGGGGTCAAACCATGTCCCAAAGGTCACCGGATCTGGTGTCAATTTAAAGAAGTAGTCCAGTTACACATTTGTGGGCTTATAACTTGGCTTCTGAAATTCCTAGAGGAATCAGGTTTGTTTTAGTGTACTCCAATAAACAGCACCTACAACCACAAAAAGGAATGGAGTCATTAGCACTTATGGTTTGTAAATGGCACCCAGAATTATGTTGCACGAAGCACAATTTCACATCATTCTGGGTCCATTTGTGTGAAAACAAGGTTCAATCAGGCTGAAACGTTACAAGAAGGTAGAATCTATTGAGTTGTAAGTGATCTGAACGTTTCATGATGATCGCACATTCCTATAGGGGGTCAAACCATGTCCCAAAGGTCACCGGGCCTGGTGTCACTTTAAAGTAGTCCAGTTACACATTTGTGGGCTTAAAACTTGGCTTCTGAATATCCTAGAGAGGTCAGGTTTGTTTTAGAGTACTCCAATTAACAGCCCCCATTACCCCAAAAAGGAATGGAGTCATTAGCACTTATGGTTTTTAAATGGCACCCAGAATTATGTTGCACGAAGCACAATTTCACATCATTCTGGGTCCATTTGTGTGAAAACAAGGTCCAATCAGGCTGAAACGTTACAAGAAGGTAGAATCTATTGAGTTGTAAGTGATCTGAATGTTTCATGATGATCGCGCATTCCTATAGGGGGTCAAACCATGTCCCAAAGGTCACCGGGCCTGGTGTCACTTTAAAGAAGAAGTCCAGTTACACATTTGTGGGCTTATAACTTGGCTTCTGAATATCCTAGAGAGGTCAGGTTTGTTTTAGAGTACTCCAATTAACAGCCCCCATTACCCCAAAAAGGAATGGAGTCATTAGCACTTATGGTTTTTAAATGCCACCCAGAAATATGTTGCACGAAGCATAATTTCACATCATTCTGGGTTCATTTGTGTGAAAACAAGGTCCAATCAGGCAGAAACGTTACAGGTAGGTAGAATCTATTGAGTTGTAAGTGATCTGAACGTTTCATGATGATCGCACATTCCTATAGGGGGTCAAACCATGTCCCAAAGGTGACCGGGCCTGGTGTCACTTTAAAGAAGTAGTCCAGTTACACATTTGTGGGCTTATAACTTGGCTTCTGAATATCCTAGAGAGGTCAGATTTGTTTTAGAGTACTCCAATTAACAGCCCCCGTTACCCCAAAAGGGAATGGAGTCATTAGCACTTATGGTTTTTAAATGGCACCCAGAATTATGTTGCACGAAGCATAATTTCACATCATTCTGGGTTCATTTGTGTGAAAACAAGGTCCAATCAGGCAGAAACGTTACAGGAAGGTAGAATCTATTGAGTTGTAAGTGATCTGAACGTTTCATGATGATAGCACTTTCCTAAGGGGGTCAAACCATGTCCCAAAGGTCACCGGATCTGGTGTCAATTTTAAGAAGTAGTCCAGTTACACATTTGTGGGCTTATAACTTGGCTTCTGAAATTCCTAGAGAGATCAGGTTTGTTTTAGTGTACTCCAATCAACAGCCCCTACAACCACAAAAAGGAATGGAGTCATTAGCACTTATGGTTTTTAAATGGCACCCAGAATTATGTTGCACGAAGCACAATTTCACATCATTCTCGGTTCATTTGTGTGAAAACAAGGTCCAATCAGGCTGAAACGTTACAAGAAGGTAGAATCTATTGAGTTGTAAGTGATCTGAATGTTTCACGATGATCGCACATTCCTATAGGGGGTTAAACCATGTCCCATAGGTCACCGGGCCTGGTGTCACTTTAAAGAAGTAGTCCAGTTACACCTTTGTGGGCTTATAACTTGGCTTCTGAAAGTCCTAGAGAGATCAGGTTTGTTTTAATGTACTCCAATCAACAGCCCCTACAACTGCAAAAAGGAATGGAGTCACTAGCACTTATGGTTTGTAAATGGCACCCAGAATTATGTTGCACGAAGCACAATTTCACATCATTCTGGGTCCATTTGTGTGAAAACAAGGTCCAATCAGGCTGAAACGTTACAAGAAGGTAGAATCTATTGAGATGTAAGTGATCTGAACGTTTCATGATGATCGCACATTCCTATAGGGGGTCAAACCATGTCCCAAAGGTCACCGGGCCTGGTGTCACTTTAAAGAAGTAGTCCAGTTACACATTTGTGGGCTTATAACTTGGCTTCTGAAATTCCTAGAGAGATCAGGTTTGTTTTAGTGTACTCCAATCAACAGCCCCTACAACCACAAAAAGGAATGGAGTCATTAGCACTTATGGTTTGTAAATGGCACCCAGAATTATGTTGCACGAAGCACAATTTCACATCATTCTGGGTTCATTTGTGTGAAAACAAGGTCCAATAAGGCTGAAACGTTACAAGAAGGTAGAATCTATTGAGTTGTAAGTGATCTGAACGTTTCATGATGATCGCACATTCCTATAGGGGGTCAAACCATGTCCCAAAGGTCACCGGGCCTGGTGTCACTTTAAAGAAGTAGTCCAGTTACACATTTGTGGGCTTATGACTTGGCTTCTGAAAGTCCTAGAGAGATCAGGTTTGTTTTAATGTACTCCAATCAACAGCCCCTACAACCGGAAAAAGGAATGGAGTCACTAGCACTTATGGTTTGTAAATGGCACCCAGAATTATGTTGCACGAAGCACAATTTCACATCATTCTGGGTCCATTTGTGTGAAAACAAGGTCCAATCAGGCTGAAACGTTACAAGAAGGTAGAATCTATTGAGATGTAAGTGATCTGAACGTTTCATGATGATCGCACATTCCTATAGGGGGTCAAACCATGTCCCAAAGGTCACCGGGCCTGGTGTCACTTTAAAGAAGTAGTCCAGTTACACCTTTGTGGGCTTATAACTTGGCTTCTGAATGTACTAGAGAGGTCAAGTTTGCTTTAGAGTACTTCAATTAACAGCCCCCATCACCACAAAAAGGAATGGAGTCATTAGCACTTATGGTTTTTAAATGGCACCCAGAATTATGTTGCAAGAATGCAAATTTTCACACCATTCTGGGTTCATTTGTGTGAAAACAAGGTCCAATCAGGCTGAAACGTTACAGGTAGGTAGAATCTATTGAGTTGTAAGTGATCCGAACGTTTTATGATGATCTCACATTCCTATAGGGGGTCAAACCATGTCCCAAAGGTGACCAGGCCTGGTGTCACTTTAAAGAAGTAGTCCAGTTACACATTTGTGGGCTTATGACTTGGCTTCTGAATGTCCTAGAGAGATCAGGTTTGTTTTAGTGTACTCCAATCAACAGCCCCTACAACCACAAAAAGGAATGGAGTCATTAGCACTTATGGTTTTTAAATGGCACCCAGAATTATGTTGCACGAAGCACAATTTCACATCATTCTGGGTTCATTTGTGTGAAAACAAGGTCCAATCAGGCTGAAACGTTACAGGAAGGTAGAATCTATTGAGTTGTAAGTGATCTGAACGTTTCATGATGATCACACATTCCTATAGGGGGTCAAACCATGTCCCAAAGGTCACCGGGCCTGGTTTCACTTTAAAGAAGTAGTCCAGCTACACATTTGTGGGCTTATAACTTGGCTTCTGAACGTCCTAGAGAGATCAGGTTTGTTTTAGTGTACTCCAATCAACAGCCCCTACAACCACAAAAAGGAATGGAGTCATTAGCACTTATGGTTTTTAAATGGCACCCAGAATTATGTTGCACGAAGCACAATTTCACATCATTCTGGGTTCATTTGTGTGAAAACAAGGTCCAATCAGGCTGAAACGTTACAGGAAGATAGAATCTATTGAGTTGTAAGTGATCTGAACGTTTCATAATGATAGCACTTTCCTAAGGGGGTCAAACCATGTCCCAAATGTCACCGAATCTGGTGTCAATTTAAAGAAGTAGTCCAGTTACACATTTGTGGGCTTATAAGTTGGCTTCTGAATGTCCTAGAGAGATCAGGTTTGTTTTAGTGTACTCCAATCAACAGCCCCTACAACCACAAAAAGGAATGGAGTCATTAGCACTTATGGTTTTTAAATGGCACCCAGAATTATGTTGCACGAAGCACAATTTCACATCATTCTGGGATCATTTGTGTGAAAACAAGGTCCAATCAGGCAGAAATGTTACAGGAAGGTAGAATCTATTGAGTTGTAAGTGATCTGAACGTTTCATGATGATCACACATTCCTATAGGGGGTCAAACCATGTCCCAAAGGTCACCGGGCCTGGTGTCACTTTAAAGAAGTAGTCCAGTTACACCTTTGTGGGCTTATAACTTGGCTTCTGAATGTCCTAGAGAGGTCAGGTTTGTTTTAGAGTACTCCAATTAAAAGCCCCCATTACCACAAAAAGGAATGGAGTCATTAGCGCTTATGGTTTTTAAATGGCACCCAGAATTATGTTGCACAAAGCACAATTTCACATCATTCTGGGTTCATTTGTGTGAAAACAAGGTCCAATCAGGCTGAAACGTTACAAGAAGGTAGAATCTATTGAGTTGTAAGTGATCTGAACGTTTCATGATGATCGCACATTCCTATAGGGGGTCAAACCTTGTCCCAAAGGTCCCTGGGCCTGGTGTCACTTTAAAGAAGTAGTCCAGTTACACATTTGTGGGCTTATAACTTGGCTTCTGAATGTCCTAGAGAGATCAGGTTTGTTTTAATGTACTCCAATCAACAGCCCCTACAACCACAAAAAGGAATGGAGTCATTAGCACTTATTGTTTATAAATGGCACCCAGAATTATGTTGCACGAAGCACAATTTCACATCATTCTGGGTCCATTTGTGTGAAAACAAGGTCCAATCAGACTGAAACGTTACAGGAAGGTAGAATCTATTGAGTTGTAAGTGATCTGAACGTTTCATGATGATCGCACATTCCTATAGGGGGTCAAACCATGTCCCAAAGGTCACCGGGCCTGGTGTCACTTTAAAGAAGTAGTCCAGTTACACATTTGTGGGCTTATAACTTGGCTTCTGAATGTACTAGACAGGTCAGGTTTGTTTTAGTGTACTCCAATCAACAGCCCCTACATCCACAAAAAGGAATGGAGTCATTAGCACTTATGGTTTGTAAATGGCACCCAGAATTATGTTGCACGAAGCACAATTTCACATCATTCTGGGTTCATTTGTGTGAAAACAAGGTCCAATAAGGCTGAAACGTTACAGGAAGGTAGAATCTATTGAAATGTAAGTGATCTGAACGTTTCATGATGATCGCACATTCCTATAGGGGGTCAAACCATGTCCCAAAGGTCACCGGGCCTGGTGTCACTTTAAAGAAGTAGTCCAGTTACACATTTGTGGGCTTATAACTTGGCTTCTGAATGTACTAGACAGGTCAGGTCTGTTTTAGTGTACTCCAATCAACAGCCCCTACATCCACAAAAAGGAATGGAGTCATTAGCACTTATGGTTTTTAAATGGCACCCAGAATTATGTTGCACGAAACACAATTTCACATTATTGGGTTCATTTGTGTGAAAACAAGGTCCAATCAGGCTGAAACGTTACAGGAAGGTAGAATCTGTTGAGTTGTAAGTGATCTGAACGTTTCATGATGATAGCACTTTCCTAAGGGGGTCAAACCATGTCCCAAAGGTCACCAGGCCTGGTGTCACTTTAAAGAAGTAGTACAGTTACACATTTGTGGGCTTACAACTTGGCTTCTGAATGTCCTAGAGAGATCAGGTTTGTTTTAGTGTACTCCAATCAACAGCCCCTACATCCACAAAAAGGAATGGAGTCATTAGCGCTTATGGTTTTTAAATGGCACCCAGAATTATGTTGCACAAAGCACAATTTCACATCATTCTGGGTTCATTTGTGTGAAAACAAGGTTCAATCAGGCTGAAACATTACAAAAAGGTAGAATCTATTGAGTTGTAAGTGATCTGAACGTTTCATGATGATCGCACATTCCTATAGGGGGTCAAACCATGTCCCATAGGTCACCGGGCCTGGTGTCGCTTTAAAGAAGTAGTCCAGTTACACCTTTTTTGGCTTATAACTTGGCTTCTGAATGTCCTAGAGAGATCAGGTTTGTTTTAATGTACTCCAATCAACAGCCCCTACAACCACAAAAAGGAATGGAGTCATTAGCACTTATGGTTTGTAAATGGCACCCAGAATTATGTTGCACTAAGCACAATTTCACATCATTCTGGGTTCATTTGTGTGAAAACAAGGTCCAATCAGGCTGAAACGTTACAGGAAGGTAGAATCTATTGAGTCGTAAGTGATCTGGACGTTTCATGATGATCACACATTCCTATAGGGGGTCAAACCATGTCCCAAAGGTCACCGGGCCTGGTGTCACTTTAAAGAAGTAGTCCAGTTACACATTTGTGGGCTTATAACTTGGCTTCTGAATGTACTAGAGAGGTCAGGTTTGTTTTAGTGTACTCCAATCAACAGCCCCTAAATCCACAAAAAGGAATGGAGTCATTAGCACTTATGGTTTGTAAATGGCACCCAGAAATATGTTGCACAAAGCACAATTTCACATCATTCTGGGTCCATTTGTGTGAAAACAAGGTCCAATCAGGCTGAAACGTTACAAGAAGGTAGAATCTATTGAGTTGTAAGTGATCTGAACGTTTCATGATGATCGCACATTCCTATAGGGGGTAAAACCATGTCCCAAAGGTCACCAGGCCTGGTGTCACTTTAAAGAAGTAGTCCAGTTACACATTTGTGGGCTTATAACTTGGCTTCTGAATGTCCTAGAGAGATCAGGTTTGTTTTAGTGTACTCCAATCAACATCCCCTACAACCACAAAAAGGAATGGAGTCATTAGCACTTATGGTTTTTAAATGGCACCCAGAATTATGTTGCACGAAGCACAATTTCACATCATTATGGGTTCATTTGTGTGAAAACAAGGTCCAATCAGGCTGAAACGTTACAGGAAGGTAGAATCTGTTGAGTTGTAAGTGATCTCAACGTTTCATGATGATAGCACTTTCCTAAGGGGGTCAAACCATGTCCCAAAGGTCACCGTATATGGTGTCAATTTAAAGAAGTAGTCCAGTTACACATTTGTGGGCTTATAACTTGGCTTCTGCATGTCCTAGAGAGATTAGGTTTGATTTTGTGTACTCCAATCAACAGCCCCTACAACCACAAAAAGGAATGGAGTCATTAGCACTTATGGTTTTTGAATGGCACCCAGAATTATGTTGCACGAAGCACAATTTCACATCATTCTGGGTTCATTTGTGTGAAAACAAGGTTCAATCAGGCTGAAACGTTACAGGAAGGTAGAATCTATTGAGTTGTAAGTGATCTGAACGTTTCATGATGATAGCACTTTCCTAAGGGGGTCAAACAATGTCCCAAAGGTCACCGGATCTGGTGTCAATTTAAAGAAGTAGTCCAGTTGCACATTTGTGGGCTTATAACTTTGCTTCTGAATATCCTAGAGAGATCAGGTTTGTTTTAGAGTACTCCAATCAACAGCCCCTACAACCACAAAAAGGAATGGAGTCATTAGCGCTTATGGTTTTTAAATGGCACCCAGAATTAGGTTGCACGAAGCACAATTTCACATCATTCTGGGTTCTTTGTGTGAAAGCAAGGTCCAATCAGGCTGAAACGTTACAAGAAGGTAGAATCTATTGAGTTGTAAGTGATCTGAACGTTTCATGATGATTGCACATTCCTATAGGGGGTCAAACCATGTCCCATAGGTCACCGGGCCTGGTGTCACTTTAAAGAAGTAGTCCAGTTACACATTTGTTGGCTTATAACTTGGCTTCTGAATGCCCTAGAGAGGTCAGGTTTGTTTTAATGTACTCCAATCAACAGTCCCTACAACCACAAAAAGGAATGGAGTCATTAGCACTTATGGTTTGTAAATGGCACCCAGAATTATGTTGCACGAAGCACAAGTTCACATCATTCTGGGTCCATTTGTGTGAAAACAATGTCCAATCAGGCTGAAACGTTACAAGAAGGTAGAATCTACTGAGTTGTAAGTGATCTGAACGTTTCATGATGATAGCTCTTTCCTAAGGGGTTCAAACCATGTCCCAAACGTCACCGGATCTGGTGTCAATTTAAAGTACTCCAGTTACACATTTGTGGGCTTATAACTTGGCTTCTGAATGTCCTAGAGAGATCAGGTTTGTTTTAGTGTACTCCATTCAACAGCCCCTACAACTACAAAAAGGAATGGAGTCATTAGCACTTATGGTTTGTAAATGGCACCCAGAATTATGTTGCACGAAGCACAATTTCACATCATTCTGGGTTCATTTGTGTGAAAACAAGGTCCAATAAGGCTGAATCGTTACAAGAAGGTAGAATCTATTGAGTTGTAAGTGATCTGAACGTTTCATGATGATCGCACATTCCTATAGGGGGTCAAACCATGTCCCAAAGGTCACCGGGCCTGGTGTCACTTTAAAGAAGTAGTCCAGTTACACATTTGTGGGCTTATGACTTGGCTTCTGAATGTCCTAGAGAGGTCAGGTTTGTTTTAGTGTACTCCAATCAACAGCCCCTACATCCACAAAAAGGAATGGAGTCATTAACACTTATGGTTTGTAAATGGCACCCAGAATTATGTTGCACGAAGCACAATTTCACATCATTCTGGGTTCATTTGTGTGAAAACAAGGTCCAATCAGGCTGAAACGTTACAGGAAGGTAGAATCTATTGAGTTGTAATTGATCTGAACGTTTCATGATGATAGCACTTTCCTAAGGGGGTCAAACCATGTCCCAAAGGTCACCGGATCTGGTGTCAATTTAAAGAAGTAGTCCAGTTACACATTTGTGGGCTTATAACTTGGCTTCTGAATTTCCTAGAGAGATCAGGTTTGTTTTAGTGTACTCCAATCAACATCCCCTACAACCACAAAAAGGAATGGAGTCATTAGCACTTATGGTTTTTAAACGGCACCCAGAATTATATTGCACAAAGCACAATTTCACATCATTCTGGGTCCATTTGTGTGAAAACAAGGTCCAATCAGGCTGAAACGTTACAAGAAGGTAGAATCTATTGAGTTGTAAGTGATCTGAATGTTTCATGATGATCGCACATTCCTATAGGGGGTCAAACCATGTCCCAAAGGTCACCGGGCCTGGTGTCACTTTAAAGAAGTAGTCCAGTTACACCTTTGTGGGCTTATAACTTGGCTTCTGAATGTACTAGAGAGGTCAGGTTTGCTTTAGAGTACTTCAATTAACAGCCCCCATCACCACAAAAAGGAATGGAGTCATTAGCACTTATGGTTTTTAAATGGCACCCAGAATTATGTTGCAAGAATGCAAATTTTCACACCATTCTGGGTTCATTTGTGTGAAAACAAGGTCCAATCAGGCTGAAACGTTACAGGTAGGTAGAATCTATTGAGTTGTAAGTGATCCGAACGTTTTATGATGATCTCACATTCCTATAGGGGGTCAAACCATGTCCCAAAGGTGACCAGGCCTGGTGTCACTTTAAAGAAGTAGTCCAGTTACACATTTGTGGGCTTATAACTTGGCTTCTGAATGTCCTAGAGATATCAGGTTTGTTTTAGTGTACTCCAATCAACAGCCCCTACAACCACAAAAAGGATTGGAGTCATTAGCACTTATGGTTTTTAAATGGCACCCAGAATTATGTTGCACGAAGCACAATTTCACATCATTCTGGGTTAATTTGTGTGAAAACAAGGTCCAATCAGGCTGAAACGTTACAGGAAGGTAGAATCTATTGAGTTGTAAGTGATCTGAACGTTTCATGATGATCACACATTCCTATAGGGGGTCAAACCATGTCCCAAAGGTCACCGGGCCTGGTGTCACTTTAAAGAAGTAGTCCAGCTACACATTTGTGGGCTTATAACTTGGCTTCTGAATGTCCTAGAGATATCAGGTTTGTTTTAGTGTACTCCAATCAACAGCCCCTACAACCACAAAAAGGAATGGAGTCATTAGCACTTATGGTTTTTAAATGGCACCCAGAATTATGTTGCACGAAGCACAATTTCACATCATTCTGGGTTCATTTGTGTGAAAACAAGGTCCAATCAGGCTGAAACGTTACAGGAAGATAGAATCTATTGAGTTGTAAGTGATCTGAACGTTTCATAATGATAGCACTTTCCTAAGGGGGTCAAAACATGTCCCAAAGGTCACCGAATCTGGTGTCAATTTAAAGAAGTAGTCCAGTTACACATTTGTGGGCTTATAAGTTGGCTTCTGAATGTCCTAGAGAGATCAGGTTTGTTTTAGTGTACTCCAATCAACAGCCCCTACAACCACAAAAAGGAATGGAGTCATTAGCACTTATGGTTTTTAAATGGCACCCAGAATTATGTTGCACGAAGCACAATTTCACATCATTCTGGGATCATTTGTGTGAAAACAAGGTCCAATCAAGCAGAAATGTTACAGGAAGGTAGAATCTATTGAGTTGTAAGTGATCTGAACGTTTCATGATGATCACACATTCCTATAGGGGGTCAAACCATGTCCCAAAGGTCACCGGGCCTGGTGTCACTTTAAAGAAGTAGTCCAGTTACACCTTTGTGGGCTTATAACTTGGCTTCTGAATGTCCTGGAGAGATCAGGTTTGTTTTAGTGTACTCTAATCAACAGCCCCTACAACCACAAAAAGGAATGGAGTCATTAGCACTTACGGTTTGTAAATGGCACCCAGAATTATGTTGCACGAAGCACAATTTCACATAATTCTGGGTCCATTTGTGTGAAAACAAGGTCCAATCAGGCTGAAACGTTACAAGAAGGTAGAATCTATTGAGTTGTAAGTGATCTGAACGTTTCATGATGATCACACATTCCTATAGGGGGTCAAACCATGTCCCAAAGGTCACCGGGCCTGGTGTCACTTTAAAGAAGTAGTCCAGTTACACCTTTGTGGGCTTATAACTTGGCTTCTGAATATCCTAGAGAGGTCAGGTTTGTTTTAGAGTACTTCAATTAACAGCCCCCATTACCACAAAAAGGAATGGAGTCATTAGCGCTTATGGTTTTTAAATGGCACCCAGAATTATGTTGCACAAAGCACAATTTCACATCATTCTGGGTTCATTTGTGTGAAAACAAGGTCCAATCAGGCTGAAACGTTACAAGAAGGTAGAATCTATTCAGTTGTAAGTGATCTGAACGTTTCATGATGATCGCACATTCCTATAGGGGGTCAAACCATGTCCCAAAGGTCACCGGGCCTGGTGTCACTTTAAAGAAGTAGTCCAGTTGCACCTTTGTGGGCTTATAACTTGGCTTCTGAGTATCCTAGAGAGGTCAGGTTTGTTTTAGAGTACTCCAATTAACAGCCCCCATTACCACAAAAAGGAATGGAGTCATTAGCGCTTCTGGTTTTTAAATGGCACCCATAATTATGTTGCACAAAGCACAATTTCACATCATTCTGGGTTCATTTGTGTGAAAACAAGGTCCAGTCAGGCTGAAACGTTACAAGAAGGTAGAATCTATTGAGTTGTAAGTGATCTGAACGTTTCATGATGATCGCACATTCCTATAGGGGGTCAAACCATGTCCCAAAGGTCACCGGGCCTGGGGTCACTTTAAAGAAGTAGTCCAGTTACACCTTTGTGGGCTTATAACTTGGCTTCTGAATGTCCTAGAGAGATCAGGTTTGTTTTAATGTACTCCAATCAACAGCCCCTACAACCACAAAAAGGAATGGAGTCATTAGCACTTATGGTTTGTAAATGGCACCCAGAATTATGTTGCACGAAGCACAATTTCACATCATTCTGGGTCCATTTGTGTGAAAACAAGGACCAATCAGGCTGAAACGTTACAAGAAGGTAGAATCTATTGAGTTGTAAGTGATCTGAACGTTTCATGATGATCGCACATTCCTATAGGGGGTCAAACCATGTCCCAAAGGTCACTGGGCCTGGTGTCACTTTAAAGAAGTAGTCCAATTACACATTTGTGGGCTTATAACTTGGCTTCTGAATATCCTAGAGAGGTCAGGTTTGTTTTAGAGTAATCCAATTAACAGCCCCTACAACCACAAAAAGGAATGGAGTCATTAGCACTTATGGTTTTTAAATGGCACCCAGAATTATGTTGCATGAATCACAATTTCACATCATTCTGGGTTCATTTGTGTGAAAACAAGGTCCAATCAGGCAGAAACGTTACAGGAAGGTAGAATCTATTGAGTTGTAAGTGATCTGAACGTTTCATGATGATCACACAATCCTATAGGGGGTCAAACCATGTCCCAAAGGTCACCGGGCCTGGTGTCACTTTAAAGAAGTAGTCCAGTTACACCTTTGTGGGCTTATAACTTGGCTTCTGAATATCCTAGAGAGGTCAGGTTTGTTTTAGAGTACTCCAATTAACAGCCCCCATTACCACAAAAAGGAATGGAGTCATTAGCGCTTATGGTTTTTAAATGGCACCCAGAATTATGTTGCACAAAGCACAATTTCACATCATTCTGGGTTCATTTGTGTGAAAACAAGGTCCAATCAGGCTGAAACGTTACAAGAAGGTAGAATCTATTGAGTTGTAAGTGATCTGAACGTTTCATGATGATCGCACATTCCTATAGGGGGTCAAACCATGTCCCAAAGGTCACCGGGCCTGGTGTCACTTTAAAGAAGTAGTCCAGTTACACCTTTGTGGGCTTATAACTTGGCTTCTGAATGTCCTAGAGAGATCAGGTTTGTTTTAATGTACTCCAATCAACAGCCCCTACAACCACAAAAAGGAATGGAGTCATTAGCACTTATGGTTTGTAAATGGCACCCAGAATTATGTTGCACGAAGCACAATTTCACATCATTCTGGGTTCATTTGTGTGAAAACAAGGTCCAATCAGGCTGAAACGTTACAAGAAGGTAGAATCTATTGAGTTGTAAGTGATCTGAACGTTTCATGATGATCACACATTCCTATAGGGGGTCAAACCATGTCCCAAAGGTCACCGGGCCTGGTGTCACTTTAAAGAAGTAGTCCAGTTACACCTTTGTGGGCTTATAACTTGGCTTCTGAATATCCTAGAGAGGTCAGGTTTGTTTTAGAGTACTCCAATTAACAACCCCTACAACCACAAAAAGGAATGGAGTCATTAGCGCTTATGGTTTTTAAATGGCACCCAAAATTATGTTGCACAAAGCACAATTTCACATCATTCTGGGTTCATTTGTGTGAAAACAAGGTCCAATCAGGCTGAAACGTTACAAGACGGTAGAATCTATTGAGTTGTAAGTGATCTGAACGTTTCATGATGATCGCACATTCCTATAGGGGGTCAAACCATGTCCCAAAGGTCACCGGGCCTGGTGTCACTTTAAAGAAGTAGTCCAGTTACACCTTTGTGGGCTTATAACTTGGCTTCTGAATGTCCTAGAGAGATCAGGTTTGTTTTAGTGTACTCCAATTAACAGCCCCCATTACCCCAAAAAGGAATGGAGTCATTAGCACTTATGGTTTGTAAATGGCACCCAGAATTATGTTGCACGAAGCACAATTTCACATCATTCTGGGTCCATTTGTGTGAAAACAAGGACCAATCAGGCTGAAACGTTACAAGAAGGTAGAATCTATTGAGTTGTAAGTGATCTGAACGTTTCATGATGATCGCACATTCCTATAGGGGGTCAAACCATGTCCCAAATGTCACTGTGCCTGGTGTCACTTTAAAGTAGTAGTCCAGTTACACATTTGTGGGCTTATAACTTGGCTTCTGAATATCCTAGAGAGGTCAGGTTTGTTTTAGAGTACTCCAATTAACAGCCCCCATTACCCCAAAAAGGAATGGAGTCATTAGCACTTATGGTTTTTAAATGGCACCCAGAATTATGTTGCACGAAGCATAATTTCACATCATTCTGGGTTCATTTGTGTGAAAACAAGGTCCAATCAGGCAGAAACGTTACAGGAAGGTAGAATCTATTGAGTTGTAATTGATCTGAACGTTTCATGATGATAACACTTTCCTAAGGGGGTCAAACCATGTCCCAAAGGTCACCGGATCTGGTGTCACTTTAAAGAAGTAGTCCAGTTACACCTTTGTGGGCTTATAACTTGGCTTCTGAATGTCCTAGAGAGATCAGGTTTGTTTTAATGTACTCCAATCAACAGCCCCTACAACCACAAAAAGGAATGGAGTCATTAGCACTTATGGTTTGTAAATGGCACCCAGAATTATGTTGCACGAAGCACAATTTCACATCATTCTGGGTTCATTTGTGTGAAAACAAGGTCCAATCAGGCTGAAACGTTACAAGAAGGTAGAATCTATTGAGTTGTAAGTGATCTGAAAGTTTCATGATGATCACACATTCCTATAGGGGGTCAAACCATGTCCCAAAGGTCACCGGGCCTGGTGTCACTTTAAAGAAGTAGTCCAGTTACACCTTTGTGGGCTTATAACTTGGCTTCTGAATATCCTAGAGAGGTCAGGTTTGTTTTAGAGTACTCCAATTAACAACCCCTACAACCACAAAAAGGAATGGAGTCATTAGCGCTTATGGTTTTTAAATGGCACCCAAAATTATGTTGCACAAAGCACAATTTCACATCATTCTGGGTTCATTTGTGTGAAAACAAGGTCCAATCAGGCTGAAACGTTACAGGAAGGTAGAATCTATTGAGTTGTAAGTGATCTGAACGTTTCATGATGATCGCACATTCCTATAGGGGGTCAAACCATGTCCCAAAGGTCACCGGGCCTGGTGTCACTTTAAAGAAGTAGTCCAGTTACACATTTGTGGGCTTATAACTTGGCTTCTGAATGTACTAGACAGGTCAGGTTTGTTTTAGTGTACTCCAATCAACAGCCCCTACATCCACAAAAAGGAATGGAGTCATTAGCACTTATGGTTTGTAAATGGCACCCAGAATTATGTTGCACGAAGCACAATTTCACATCATTCTGGGTTCATTTGTGTGAAAACAAGGTCCAATAAGGCTGAAACGTTACAGGAAGGTAGAATCTATTGAAATGTAAGTGATCTGAACGTTTCATGATGATCGCACATTCCTATAGGGGGTCACACCATGTCCCAAAGGTCACCGGGCCTGGTGTCACTTTAAAGAAGTAGTCCAGTTACACATTTGTGGGCTTATAACTTGGCTTCTGAATGTACTAGACAGGTCAGGTCTGTTTTAGTGTACTCCAATCAACAGCCCCTACATCCACAAAAAGGAATGGAGTCATTAGCACTTATGGTTTTTAAATGGCACCCAGAATTATGTTGCACGAAGCACAATTTCACATTATTGGGTTCATTTGTGTGAAAACAAGGTCCAATCAGGCTGAAACGTTACAGGAAGGTAGAATCTGTTGAGTTGTAAGTGATCTGAACGTTTCATGATGATAGCACTTTCCTAAGGGGGTCAAACCATGTCCCAAAGGTCACCAGGCCTGGTGTCACTTTAAAGAAGTAGTACAGTTACACATTTGTGGGCTTACAACTTGGCTTCTGAATGTCCTAGAGAGATCAGGTTTGTTTTAGTGTACTCCAATCAACAGCCCCTACATCCACAAAAAGGAATGGAGTCATTAGCGCTTATGGTTTTTAAATGGCACCCAGAATTATGTTGCACAAAGCACAATTTCACATCATTCTGGGTTCATTTGTGTGAAAACAAGGTTCAATCAGGCTGAAACATTACAAAAAGGTAGAATCTATTGAGTTGTAAGTGATCTGAACGTTTCATGATGATCGCACATTCCTATAGGGGGTCAAACCATGTCCCATAGGTCACCGGGCCTGGTGTCGCTTTAAAGAAGTAGTCCAGTTACACCTTTGTTGGCTTATAACTTGGCTTCTGAATGTCCTAGAGAGATCAGGTTTGTTTTAATGTACTCCAATCAACAGCCCCTACAACCACAAAAAGGAATGGAGTCATTAGCACTTATGGTTTGTAAATGGCACCCAGAATTATGTTGCACTAAGCACAATTTCACATCATTCTGGGTTCATTTGTGTGAAAACAAGGTCCAATCAGGCTGAAACGTTACAGGAAGGTAGAATCTATTGAGTCGTAAGTGATCTGGACGTTTCATGATGATCACACATTCCTATAGGGGGTCAAACCATGTCCCAAAGGTCACCGGGCCTGGTGTCACTTTAAAGAAGTAGTCCAGTTACACATTTGTGGGCTTATAACTTGGCTTCTGAATGTACTAGAGAGGTCAGGTTTGTTTTAGTGTACTCCAATCAACAGCCCCTAAATCCACAAAAAGGAATGGAGTCATTAGCACTTATGGTTTGTAAATGGCACCCAGAAATATGTTGCACAAAGCACAATTTCACATCATTCTGGGTCCATTTGTGTGAAAACAAGGTCCAATCAGGCTGAAACGTTACAAGAAGGTAGAATCTATTGAGTTGTAAGTGATCTGAACGTTTCATGATGATCGCACATTCCTATAGGGGGTAAAACCATGTCCCAAAGGTCACCAGGCCTGGTGTCACTTTAAAGAAGTAGTCCAGTTACACATTTGTGGGCTTATAACTTGGCTTCTGAATGTCCTAGAGAGATCAGGTTTGTTTTAGTGTACTCCAATCAACATCCCCTACAACCACAAAAAGGAATGGAGTCATTAGCACTTATGGTTTTTAAATGGCACCCAGAATTATGTTGCACGAAGCACAATTTCACATCATTATGGGTTCATTTGTGTGAAAACAAGGTCCAATCAGGCTGAAACGTTACAGGAAGGTAGAATCTGTTGAGTTGTAAGTGATCTGAACGTTTCATGATGATAGCACTTTCCTAAGGGGGTCAAACCATGTCCCAAAGGTCACCGGATCTGGTGTCAATTTAAAGAAGTAGTCCAGTTACACATTTGTGGGCTTATAACTTGGCTTCTGCATGTCCTAGAGAGATTAGGTTTGATTTTGTGTACTCCAATCAACAGCCCCTACAACCACAAAAAGGAATGGAGTCATTAGCACTTATGGTTTTTGAATGGCACCCAGAATTATGTTGCACGAAGCACAATTTCACATCATTCTGGGTTCATTTGTGTGAAAACAAGGTTCAATCAGGCTGAAACGTTACAGGAAGGTAGAATCTATTGAGTTGTAAGTGATCTGAACGTTTCATGATGATAGCACTTTCCTAAGGGGGTCAAACAATGTCCCAAAGGTCACCGGATCTGGTGTCAATTTAAAGAAGTAGTCCAGTTGCACATTTGTGGGCTTATAACTTTGCTTCTGAATATCCTAGAGAGATCAGGTTTGTTTTAGAGTACTCCAATCAACAGCCCCTACAACCACAAAAAGGAATGGAGTCATTAGCGCTTATGGTTTTTAAATGGCACCCAGAATTAGGTTGCACGAAGCACAATTTCACATCATTCTGGGTTCTTTGTGTGAAAGCAAGGTCCAATCAGGCTGAAACGTTACAAGAAGGTAGAATCTATTGAGTTGTAAGTGATCTGAACGTTTCATGATGATTGCACATTCCTATAGGGGGTCAAACCATGTCCCATAGGTCACCGGGCCTGGTGTCACTTTAAAGAAGTAGTCCAGTTACACATTTGTTGGCTTATAACTTGGCTTCTGAATGCCCTAGAGAGGTCAGGTTTGTTTTAATGTACTCCAATCAACAGTCCCTACAACCACAAAAAGGAATGGAGTCATTAGCACTTATGGTTTGTAAATGGCACCCAGAATTATGTTGCACGAAGCACAAGTTCACATCATTCTGGGTCCATTTGTGTGAAAACAATGTCCAATCAGGCTGAAACGTTACAAGAAGGTAGAATCTACTGAGTTGTAAGTGATCTGAACGTTTCATGATGATAGCTCTTTCCTAAGGGGTTCAAACCATGTCCCAAACGTCACCGGATCTGGTGTCAATTTAAAGTAGTCCAGTTACACATTTGTGGGCTTATAACTTGGCTTCTGAATGTCCTAGAGAGATCAGGTTTGTTTTAGTGTACTCCATTCAACAGCCCCTACAACTACAAAAAGGAATGGAGTCATTAGCACTTATGGTTTTTAAATGGCACCCAGAATTATGTTGCACGAAGCACAATTTCACATCATTATGGGTTCATTTGTGTGAAAACAAGGTCCAATCAGGCTGAAACGTTACAGGAAGGTAGAATCTGTTGAGTTGTAAGTGATCTGAACGTTTCATGATGATAGCACTTTCCTAAGGGGGTCAAACCATGTCCCAAAGGTCACCGGATCTGGTGTCAATTTAAAGAAGTAGTCCAGTTACACATTTGTGGGCTTATAACTTGGCTTCTGCATGTCCTAGAGAGATTAGGTTTGATTTTGTGTACTCCAATCAACAGCCCCTACAACCACAAAAAGGAATGGAGTCATTAGCACTTATGGTTTTTGAATGGCACCCAGAATTATGTTGCACGAAGCACAATTTCACATCATTCTGGGTTCATTTGTGTGAAAACAAGGTTCAATCAGGCTGAAACGTTACAGGAAGGTAGAATCTATTGAGTTGTAAGTGATCTGAACGTTTCATGATGATAGCACTTTCCTAAGGGGGTCAAACAATGTCCCAAAGGTCACCGGATCTGGTGTCAATTTAAAGAAGTAGTCCAGTTGCACATTTGTGGGCTTATAACTTTGCTTCTGAATATCCTAGAGAGATCAGGTTTGTTTTAGAGTACTCCAATCAACAGCCCCTACAACCACAAAAAGGAATGGAGTCATTAGCGCTTATGGTTTTTAAATGGCACCCAGAATTAGGTTGCACGAAGCACAATTTCACATCATTCTGGGTTCTTTGTGTGAAAGCAAGGTCCAATCAGGCTGAAACGTTACAAGAAGGTAGAATCTATTGAGTTGTAAGTGATCTGAACGTTTCATGATGATAGCTCTTTCCTAAGGGGTTCAAACCATGTCCCAAACGTCACCGGATCTGGTGTCAATTTAAAGTAGTCCAGTTACACATTTGTGGGCTTATAACTTGGCTTCTGAATGTCCTAGAGAGATCAGGTTTGTTTTAGTGTACTCCATTCAACAGCCCCTACAACTACAAAAAGGAATGGAGTCATTAGCACTTATGGTTTGTAAATGGCACCCAGAATTATGTTGCACGAAGCACAATTTCACATCATTCTGGGTTCATTTGTGTGAAAACAAGGTCCAATAAGGCTGAAACGTTACAAGAAGGTAGAATCTATTGAGTTGTAAGTGATCTGAACGTTTCATGATGATCGCACATTCCTATAGGGGGTCAAACCATGTCCCAAAGGTCACCGGGCCTGGTGTCACTTTAAAGAAGTAGTCCAGTTACACATTTGTGGGCTTATGACTTGGCTTCTGAATGTCCTAGAGAGGTCAGGTTTGTTTTAGTGTACTCCAATCAACAGCCCCTACATCCACAAAAAGGAATGGAGTCATTAACACTTATGGTTTGTAAATGGCACCCAGAATTATGTTGCACGAAGCACAATTTCACATCATTCTGGGTTCATTTGTGTGAAAACAAGGTCCAATCAGGCTGAAATGTTACAGGAAGGTAGAATCTATTGAGTTGTAATTGATCTGAACGTTTCATGATGATAGCACTTTCCTAAGGGGGTCAAACCATGTCCCAAAGGTCACCGGATCTGGTGTCAATTTAAAGAAGTAGTCCAGTTACACATTTGTGGGCTTATAACTTGGCTTCTGAATTTCCTAGAGAGATCAGGTTTGTTTTAGTGTACTCCAATCAACATCCCCTACAACCACAAAAAGGAATGGAGTCATTAGCACTTATGGTTTTTAAACGGCACCCAGAATTATATTGCACAAAGCACAATTTCACATCATTCTGGGTCCATTTGTGTGAAAACAAGGTCCAATCAGGCTGAAACGTTACAAGAAGGTAGAATCTATTGAGTTGTAAGTGATCTGAATGTTTCATGATGATCGCACATTCCTATAGGGGGTCAAACCATGTCCCAAAGGTCACCGGGCCTGGTGTCACTTTAAAGAAGTAGTCCAGTTACACCTTTGTGGGCTTATAACTTGGCTTCTGAATGTACTAGAGAGGTCAGGTTTGCTTTAGAGTACTTCAATTAACAGCCCCCATCACCACAAAAAGGAATGGAGTCATTAGCACTTATGGTTTTTAAATAGCACCCAGAATTATGTTGCAAGAATGCAAATTTTCACACCATTCTGGGTTCATTTGTGTGAAAACAAGGTCCAATCAGGCTGAAACGTTACAGGTAGGTAGAATCTATTGAGTTGTAAGTGATCCGAACGTTTTATGATGATCTCACATTCCTATAGGGGGTCAAACCATGTCCCAAAGGTGACCAGGCCTGGTGTCACTTTAAAGAAGTAGTCCAGTTACACATTTGTGGGCTTATGACTTGGCTTCTGAATGTCCTAGAGAAATCAGGTTTGTTTTAGTGTACTCCAATCAACAGCCCCTACAACCACAAAAAGGATTGGAGTCATTAGCACTTATGGTTTTTAAATGGCACCCAGAATTATGTTGCACGAAGCACAATTTCACATCATTCTGGGTTAATTTGTGTGAAAACAAGGTCCAATCAGGCTGAAACGTTACAGGAAGGTAGAATCTATTGAGTTGTAAGTGATCTGAACGTTTCATGATGATCACACATTCCTATAGGGGGTCAAACCATGTCCCAAAGGTCACCGGGCCTGGTGTCACTTTAAAGAAGTAGTCCAGCTACACATTTGTGGGCTTATAACTTGGCTTCTGAATGTCCTAGAGATATCAGGTTTGTTTTAGTGTACTCCAATCAACAGCCCCTACAACCACAAAAAGGAATGGAGTCATTAGCACTTATGGTTTTTAAATTGCACCCAGAATTATGTTGCACGAAGCACAATTTCACATCATTCTGGGTTCATTTGTGTGAAAACAAGGTCCAATCAGGCTGAAACGTTACAGGAAGATAGAATCTATTGAGTTGTAAGTGATCTGAACGTTTCATAATGATAGCACTTTCCTAAGGGGGTCAAACCATGTCCCAAAGGTCACCGAATCTGGTGTCAATTTAAAGAAGTAGTCCAGTTACACATTTGTGGGCTTATAAGTTGGCTTCTGAATGTCCTAGAGAGATCAGGTTTGTTTTAGTGTACTCCAATCAACAGCCCCTACAACCACAAAAAGGAATGGAGTCATTAGCACTTATGGTTTTTAAATGGCACCCAGAATTATGTTGCACGAAGCACAATTTCACATCATTCTGGGATCATTTGTGTGAAAACAAGGTCCAATCAGGCAGAAATGTTACAGGAAGGTAGAATCTATTGAGTTGTAAGTGATCTGAACGTTTCATGATGATCACACATTCCTATAGGGGGTCAAACCATGTCCCAAAGGTCACCGGGCCTGGTGTCACTTTAAAGAAGTAGTCCAGTTACACCTTTGTGGGCTTATAACTTGGCTTCTGAATGTCCTAGAGAGGTCAGGTTTGTTTTAGAGTACTCCAATTAAAAGCCCCCATTACCACAAAAAGGAATGGAGTCATTAGCACTTATGGTTTTTAAATGGCACCCAGAATTATGTTGCACGAAGCACAATTTCACATCATTCTCGGTTCATTTGTGTGAAAACAAGGTCCAATCAGGCTGAAACGTTACAAGAAGGTAGAATCTATTGAGTTGTAAGTGATATGAATGTTTCATGATGATCGCACATTCCTATAGGGGGTTAAACCATGTCCCATAGGTCACCGGGCCTGGTGTCACTTTAAAGAAGTAGTCCAGTTACACCTTTGTGGGCTTATAACTTGGCTTCTGAAAGTCCTAGAGAGATCAGGTTTGTTTTAATGTACTCCAATCAACAGCCCCTACAACCGCAAAAAGGAATGGAGTCATTAGCACTTATGGTTTGTAAATGGCACCCAGAATTATGTTGCACGAAGCACAATTTCACATAATTCTGGGTCCATTTGTGTGAAAACAAGGTCCAATCAGGCTGAAACGTTACAAGAAGGTAGAATCTATTGAGATGTAAGTGATCTGAACGTTTCATGATGATCACACATTCCTATAGGGGGTCAAACCATGTCCCAAAGGTCACCGGGCCTGGTGTCACTTTAAAGAAGTAGTCCAGTTACACATTTGTGGGCTTATAACTTGGCTTCTGAATGTCCTGGAGAGATCAGGTTTGTTTTAGTGTACTCTAATCAACAGCCCCTACAACCACAAAAAGGAATGGAGTCATTAGCACTTACGGTTTGTAAATGGCACCCAGAATTATGTTGCACGAAGCACAATTTCACATAATTCTGGGTCCATTTGTGTGAAAACAAGGTCCAATCAGGCTGAAACGTTACAAGAAGGTAGAATCTATTGAGTTGTAAGTGATCTGAACGTTTCATGATGATCACACATTCCTATAGGGGGTCAAACCATGTCCCAAAGGTCACCGGGCCTGGTGTCACTTTAAAGAAGTAGTCCAGTTACACCTTTGTGGGCTTATAACTTGGCTTCTGAATATCCTAGAGAGGTCAGGTTTGTTTTAGAGTACTTCAATTAACAGCCCCCATTACCACAAAAAGGAATGGAGTCATTAGCGCTTATGGTTTTTAAATGGCACCCAGAATTATGTTGCACAAAGCACAATTTCACATCATTCTGGGTTCATTTGTGTGAAAACAAGGTCCAATCAGGCTGAAACGTTACAAGAAGGTAGAATCTATTGAGTTGTAAGTGATCTGAACGTTTCATGATGATCGCACATTCCTATAGGGGGTCAAACCATGTCCCAAAGGTCACCGGGCCTGGTGTCACTTTAAAGAAGTAGTCCAGTTACACCTTTGTGGGCTTATAACTTGGCTTCTGAGTATCCTAGAGAGGTCAGGTTTGTTTTAGAGTACTCCAATTAACAGCCCCCATTACCACAAAAAGGAATGGAGTCATTAGCGCTTATGGTTTTTAAATGGCACCCATAATTATGTTGCACAAAGCACAATTTCACATCATTCTGGGTTCATTTGTGTGAAAACAAGGTCCAGTCAGGCTGAAACGTTACAAGAAGGTAGAATCTATTGAGTTGTAAGTGATCTGAACGTTTCATGATGATCGCACATTCCTATAGGGGGTCAAACCATGTCCCAAAGGTCACCCGGCCTGGGGTCACTTTAAAGAAGTAGTCCAGTTACACCTTTGTGGGCTTATAACTTGGCTTCTGAATGTCCTAGAGAGATCAGGTTTGTTTTAATGTACTCCAATCAACAGCCCCTACAACCACAAAAAGGAATGGAGTCATTAGCACTTATGGTTTGTAAATGGCACCCAGAATTATGTTGCACGAAGCACAATTTCACATCATTCTGGGTCCATTTGTGTGAAAACAAGGACCAATCAGGCTGAAACGTTACAAGAAGGTAGAATCTATTGAGTTGTAAGTGATCTGAACGTTTCATGATGATCGCACATTCCTATAGGGGGTCAAACCATGTCCCAAAGGTCACTGGGCCTGGTGTCACTTTAAAGAAGTAGTCCAATTACACATTTGTGGGCTTATAACTTGGCTTCTGAATATCCTAGAGAGGTCAGGTTTGTTTTAGAGTACTCCAATTAACAGCCCCTACAACCACAAAAAGGAATGGAGTCATTAGCACTTATGGTTTTTAAATGGCACCCAGAATTATGTTGCATGAATCACAATTTCACATCATTCTGGGTTCATTTGTGTGAAAACAAGGTCCAATCAGGCTGAAACGTTACAAGAAGGTAGAATCTATTGAGTTGTAAGTGATCTGAACGTTTCATGATGATCACACATTCCTATAGGGGGGTCAAACCATGTCCCAAAGGTCACCGGGCCTGGTGTCACTTTAAAGAAGTAGTCCAGTTACACCTTTGTGGGCTTATAACTTGGCTTCTGAATATCCTAGAGAGGTCAGGTTTGTTTTAGAGTACTCCAATTAACAACCCCTACAACCACAAAAAGGAATGGAGTCATTAGCGCTTATGGTTTTTAAATGGCACCCAAAATTATGTTGCACAAAGCACAATTTCACATCATTCTGGGTTCATTTGTGTGAAAACAAGGTCCAATCAGGCTGAAACGTTACAAGGCGGTAGAATCTATTGAGTTGTAAGTGATCTGAACGTTTCATGATGATCGCACATTCCTATAGGGGGTCAAACCATGTCCCAAAGGTCACCGGGCCTGGTGTCACTTTAAAGAAGTAGTCCAGTTACACCTTTGTGGGCTTATAACTTGGCTTCTGAATGTCCTAGAGAGATCAGGTTTGTTTTAGTGTACTCCAATTAACAGCCCCCATTACCCCAAAAAGGAATGGAGTCATTAGCACTTATGGTTTGTAAATGGCACCCAGAATTATGTTGCACGAAGCACAATTTCACATCATTCTGGGTCCATTTGTGTGAAAACAAGGACCAATCAGGCTGAAACGTTACAAGAAGGTAGAATCTATTGAGTTGTAAGTGATCTGAACGTTTCATGATGATCGCACATTCCTATAGGGGGTCAAACCATGTCCCAAATGTCACTGTGCCTGGTGTCACTTTAAAGTAGTAGTCCAGTTACACATTTGTGGGCTTATAACTTGGCTTCTGAATATCCTAGAGAGGTCAGGTTTGTTTTAGAGTACTCCAATTAACAGCCCCCATTACCCCAAAAAGGAATGGAGTCATTAGCACTTATGGTTTTTAAATGGCACCCAGAATTATGTTGCACGAAGCATAATTTCACATCATTCTGGGTTCATTTGTGTGAAAACAAGGTCCAATCAGGCAGAAACGTTACAGGAAGGTAGAATCTATTGAGTTGTAATTGATCTGAACGTTTCATGATGATAACACTTTCCTAAGGGGGTCAAACCATGTCCCAAAGGTCACCGGATCTGGTGTCACTTTAAAGAAGTAGTCCAGTTACACCTTTGTGGGCTTATAACTTGGCTTCTGAATGTCCTAGAGAGATCAGGTTTGTTTTAATGTACTCCAATCAACAGCCCCTACAACCACAAAAAGGAATGGAGTCATTAGCACTTATGGTTTGTAAATGGCACCCAGAATTATGTTGCACGAAGCACAATTTCACATCATTCTGGGTTCATTTGTGTGAAAACAAGGTCCAATCAGGCTGAAACGTTACAAGAAGGCAGAATCTATTGAGTTGTAAGTGATCTGAACGTTTCATGATGATCACACATTCCTATAGGGGGTCAAACCATGTCCCAAAGGTCACCGGGCCTGGTGTCACTTTAAAGAAGTAGTCCAGTTACA
This sequence comes from Nothobranchius furzeri, assembly GCF_043380555.1. Lineage (NCBI taxonomy): Eukaryota > Metazoa > Chordata > Actinopteri > Cyprinodontiformes > Nothobranchiidae > Nothobranchius > Nothobranchius furzeri. Next base: position 16,194,417 of record NC_091750.1, read on the forward strand.
CCTTTGTGGGCTTATAACTTGGCTTCTGAATATCCTAGAGAGGTCAGGTTTGTTTTAGAGTACTCCAATTAACAACCCCTACAACCACAAAAAGGAATGGAGTCATTAGCGCTTATGGTTTTTAAATGGCACCCAAAATTATGTTGCACAAAGCACAATTTCACATCATTCTGGGTTCATTTGTGTGAAAACAAGGTCCAATCAGGCTGAAACGTTACAAGACGGTAGAATCTATTGAGTTGTAAGTGATCTGAACGTTTCATGATGATCGCACATTCCTATAGGGGGTCAAACCATGTCCCAAAGGTCACCGGGCCTGGTGTCACTTTAAAGAAGTAGTCCAGTTACACCTTTGTGGGCTTATAACTTGGCTTCTGAATGTCCTAGAGAGATCAGGTTTGTTTTAGTGTACTCCAATCAACAGCCCCCATTACCCCAAAAAGGAATGGAGTCATTAGCACTTATGGTTTGTAAATGGCACCCAGAATTATGTTGCACGAAGCACAATTTCACATCATTCTGGGTCCATTTGTGTGAAAACAAGGACCAATCAGGCTGAAACGTTACAAGAAGGTAGAATCTATTGAGTTGTAAGTGATCTGAACGTTTCATGATGATCGCACATTCCTATAGGGGGTCAAACCATGTCCCAAATGTCACTGGGCCTGGTGTCACTTTAAAGTAGTAGTCCAGTTACACATTTGTGGGCTTATAACTTGGCTTCTGAATATCCTAGAGAGGTCAGGTTTGTTTTAGAGTACTCCAATTAACAGCCCCCATTACCCCAAAAAGGAATGGAGTCATTAGCACTTATGGTTTTTAAATGGCACCCAGAATTATGTTGCACGAAGCATAATTTCACATCATTCTGGGTTCATTTGTGTGAAAACAAGGTCCAATCAGGCAGAAACGTTACAGGAAGGTAGAATCTATTGAGTTGTAATTGATCTGAACGTTTCATGATGATAACACTTTCCTAAGGGGGTCAAACCATGTCCCAAAGGTCACCGGATCTGGTGTTAATTTAAAGAAGTAGTCCAGTTACACATTTGTGGGCTTATAACTTGGCTTCTGAATTTCCTAGAGAGATCAGGTTTGTTTTAGTGTACTCCAATCAACAGCCCCTACAACCACAAAAAGGAATGGAGTCATTAGCACTTATGGTTTTTAAATGGCACCCAGAATTATGTTGCACGAAGCACAATTTCACATCATTCTGGGTTCATTTGTGTGAAAACAAGGTGCAATCAGGCTGAAACGTTACAAGAAGGTAGAATCTATTGAGTTGTAAGTGATCTGAACGTTTCATGATGATCGCACATTCCTATAGGGGGTTAAACCATGTCCCATAGGTCACCGGGCCTGGTGTCACTTTAAAGAAGTAGTCCAGTTACACCTTTGTGGGCATATAACTTGGCTTCTGAATGTCCTAAAGAGATCAGGTTTGTTTTAATGTACTCCAGTCAACAGCCCCTACAACCGCAAAAAGGAATGGAGTCATTAGCACTTATGGTTTGTAAATGGCACCCAGAATTATGTTGCACGAAGCACAATTTCACATCATTCTGGGTCCATTTGTGTGAAAACAAGGTCCAATCAGGCTGAAACGTTACAAGAAGGTCGAATCTATTGAGATGTAAGTGATCTGAACGTTTCATGATGATTGCACATTCCTATAGGGGGTCAACCCATGTCCCAAAGGTCACCGGGCCTGGTGTCACTTTAAAGAAGTAGTCCAGTTACACATTTGTGGGCTTATAACTTGGCTTCTGAATGTCCTAGAGAGATCAGGTTTGTTTTAGTGTACTCCAATCAACTGCCCCTACAACCACAAAAAGGAATGGAGTCATTAGCACTTATGGTTTGTAAATGGCACCCAGAATTATGTTGCACGAAGCACAATTTCACATAATTCTGGGTCCATTTGTGTGAAAACAAGGTCCAATCAGGCAGAAACGTTACAGGAAGGTAGAATCTATTGAGTTGTAATTGATCTGAACGTTTCATGATGATAACACTTTCCTAAGGGGGTCAAACCATGTCCCAAAGGTCACCGGATCTGGTGTCAATTTAAAGAAGTAGTCCAGTTACACATTTGTGGGCTTATAACTTGGCTTCTGAATGTCCTAGAGAGATCAGGTTTGTTTTAGTGTACTCCAATCAACAGCCCCTACAACCAGAAAAAGGAATGGAGTCATTAGCACTTATGGTTTTTAAATGGCACCCAGAATTATGTTGCACGAAGCACAATTTCACATCATTCTGGGTTCATTTGTGTGAAAACAAGGTCCAATCAGGCTGAAACGTTACAAGAAGGTAGAATCTATTGAGTTGTAAGTGATCTGAATGTTTCATGATGATCGCACATTCCTATAGGGGGTTAAACCATGTCCCATAGGTCACCGGGCCTGGTGTCACTTTAAAGAAGTAGTCCAGTTACACCTTTGTGGGCATATAACTTGGCTTCTGAATGTCCTGGAGAGATCAGGTTTGTTTTAGTGTACTCTAATCAACAGCCCCTACAACCACAAAAAGGAATGGAGTCATTAGCACTTACGGTTTGTAAATGGCACCCAGAATTATGTTGCACGAAGCACAATTTCACATAATTCTGGGTCCATTTGTGTGAAAACAAGGTCCAATCAGGCTGAAACGTTACAAGAAGGTAGAATCTATTGAGTTGTAAGTGATCTGAACGTTTCATGATGATCACACATTCCTATAGGGGGTCAAACCATGTCCCAAAGGTCACCGGGCCTGGTGTCACTTTAAAGAAGTAGTCCAGTTACACCTTTGTGGGCTTATAACTTGGCTTCTGAATATCCTAGAGAGGTCAGGTTTGTTTTAGAGTACTTCAATTAACAGCCCCCATTACCACAAAAAGGAATGGAGTCATTAGCGCTTATGGTTTTTAAATGGCACCCAGAATTATGTTGCACAAAGCACAATTTCACATCATTCTGGGTTCATTTGTGTGAAAACAAGGTCCAATCAGGCTGAAACGTTACAAGAAGGTAGAATCTATTGAGTTGTAAGTGATCTGAACGTTTCATGATGATCGCACATTCCTATAGGGGGTAAAACCATGTCCCAAAGGTCACCGGGCCTGGTGTCACTTTAAAGAAGTAGTCCAGTTACACCTTTGTGGGCTTATAACTTGGCTTCTGAGTATCCTAGAGAGGTCAGGTTTGTTTTAGAGTACTCCAATTAACAGCCCCCATTACCACAAAAAGGAATGGAGTCATTAGCGCTTATGGTTTTTAAATGGCACCCATAATTATGTTGCACAAAGCACAATTTCACATCATTCTGGGTTCATTTGTGTGAAAACAAGGTCCAGTCAGGCTGAAACGTTACAAGAAGGTAGAATCTATTGAGTTGTAAGTGATCTGAACGTTTCATGATGATCGCACATTCCTATAGAGGGTCAAACCATGTCCCAAAGGTCACCGGGCCTGGGGTCACTTTAAAGAAGTAGTCCAGTTACACCTTTGTGGGCTTATAACTTGGCTTATGAATGTCCTAGAGAGATCAGGTTTGTTTTAATGTACTCCAATCAACAGCCCCTACAACCACAAAAAGGAATGGAGTCATTAGCACTTATGGTTTGTAAATGGCACCCAGAATTATGTTGCACGAAGCACAATTTCACATAATTCTGGGTCCATTTGTGTGAAAACAGGGTCCAATCAGGCTGAAACGTTACAAGAAGGTAGACTCTATTGAGTTGTAAGTGATCTGAATGTTTCATGATGATCGCACATTCCTATAGGGGGTGAAACCATGTCCCAAAGGTCACCGAGCCTGGTGTCACTTTAAAGAAGTAGTCCAGTTACACATTTGTGGGCTTATAACTTGGCTTCTGAATATCCTAGAGAGGTCAGGTTTGTTTTAGAGTACTCCAATTAACAGCCCCCATTACCACAAAAAGGAATGGAGTCATTAGCGCTTATGGTTTTTAAATGGCACCCAGAATTATGTTCCACAAAGCACAATTTCACATCATACTGGGTTCATTTGTGTGAAAACAAGGTCCAATCAGGCTGAAACGTTACAAGAAGGTAGAATCTATTGAGTTGTAAGTGATCTGAACGTTTCATGATGATAGCACTTTCCTATAGGGGGTCAAACCATGTCCCAAAGGTCACCGGGCCTGGTGTCACTTTAAAGAAGTAGTCCAGTTACACCTTTGTGGGCTTATAACTTGGCTTCTGAATGTCCTAGAGAGATCAGGTTTGTTTTAATGTACTCCAATCAACAGCCCCTACAACCACAAAAAGGAATGGAGTCATTAGCGCTTATGGTTTGTAAATGGCACCCAGAATTATGTTGCACGAAGCACAATTTCACATCATTCTGGGTCCATTTGTGTGAAAACAAGGACCAATCAGGCTGAAACGTTACAAGAAGGTAGAATCTATTGAGTTGTAAGTGATCTGAACGTTTCATGATGATCGCACATTCCTATAGGGGGTCAAACCATGTCCCAAAGGTCACTGGGCCTGGTGTCACTTTAAAGAAGTAGTCCAGTTACACATTTGTGGGCTTATAACTTGGCTTCTGAATATCCTAGAGAGGTCAGGTTTGTTTTAGAGTACTCCAATTAACAGCCCCCATTACCCCAAAAAGGAATGGAGTCATTAGCACTTATGGTTTTTAAATGGCACCCAGAATTATGTTGCACGAAGCATAATTTCACATCATTCTGGGTTCATTTGTGTGAAAACAAGGTCCAATCAGGCAGAAACGTTACAGGAAGGTAGAATCTATTGAGTTGTAATTGATCTGAACGTTTCATGATGATAACACTTTCCTAAGGGGGTCAAACCATGTCCCAAAGGTCACCGGATCTGGTGTCAATTTAAAGAAGTAGTCCAGTTACACATTTGTGGGCTTATAACTTGGCTTCTGAATTTCCTAGTGAGATCAGGTTTGTTTTAGTGTACTCCAATCAACAGCCCCTACAACCAGAAAAAGGAATGGAGTCATTAGCACTTATGGTTTTTAAATGGCACCCAGAATTATGTTGCACGAAGCACAATTTCACATCATTCTGGGTTCATTTGTGTGAAAACAAGGTCCAATCAGGCTGAAACGTTACAAGAAGGTAGAATCTATTGAGTTGTAAGTGATCTGAATGTTTCATGATGATCGCACATTCCTATAGGGGGTTAAACCATGTCCCATAGGTCACCGGGCCTGGTGTCACTTTAAAGAAGTAGTCCAGTTACACCTTTGTGGGCATATAACTTGGCTTCTGAATGTCCTGGAGAGATCAGGTTTGTTTTAGTGTACTCTAATCAACAGCCCCTACAACCACAAAAAGGAATGGAGTCATTAGCACTTACGGTTTGTAAATGGCACCCAGAATTATGTTGCACGAAGCACAATTTCACATAATTCTGGGTCCATTTGTGTGAAAACAAGGTCCAATCAGGCTGAAACGTTACAAGAAGGTAGAATCTATTGAGTTGTAAGTGATCTGAACGTTTCATGATGATCACACATTCCTATAGGGGGTCAAACCATGTCCCAAAGGTCACCGGGCCTGGTGTCACTTTAAAGAAGTAGTCCAGTTACACCTTTGTGGGCTTATAACTTGGCTTCTGAATATCCTAGAGAGGTCAGGTTTGTTTTAGAGTACTTCAATTAACAGCCCCCATTACCACAAAAAGGAATGGAGTCATTAGCGCTTATGGTTTTTAAATGGCACCCAGAATTATGTTGCACAAAGCACAATTTCACATCATTCTGGGTTCATTTGTGTGAAAACAAGGTCCAATCAGGCTGAAACGTTACAAGAAGGTAGAATCTATTGAGTTGTAAGTGATCTGAACGTTTCATGATGATCGCACATTCCTATAGGGGGTCAAACCATGTCCCAAAGGTCACCGGGCCTGGTGTCACTTTAAAGAAGTAGTCCAGTTACACCTTTGTGGGCTTATAACTTGGCTTCTGAGTATCCTAGAGAGGTCAGGTTTGTTTTAGAGTACTCCAATTAACAGCCCCCATTACCACAAAAAGGAATGGAGTCATTAGCGCTTATGGTTTTTAAATGGCACCCATAATTATGTTGCACAAAGCACAATTTCACATCATTCTGGGTTCATTTGTGTGAAAACAAGGTCCAGTCAGGCTGAAACGTTACAAGAAGGTAGAATCTATTGAGTTGTAAGTGATCTGAACGTTTCATGATGATCGCACATTCCTATAGGGGGTCAAACCATGTCCCAAAGGTCACCGGGCCTGGGGTCACTTTAAAGAAGTAGTCCAGTTACACCTTTGTGGGCTTATAACTTGGCTTCTGAATGTCCTAGAGAGATCAGGTTTGTTTTAATGTACTCCAATCAACAGCCCCTACAACCACAAAAAGGAATGGAGTCATTAGCACTTATGGTTTGTAAATGGCACCCAGAATTATGTTGCACGAAGCACAATTTCACATCATTCTGGGTCCATTTGTGTGAAAACAAGGACCAATCAGGCTGAAACGTTACAAGAAGGTAGAATCTATTGAGTTGTAAGTGATCTGAACGTTTCATGATGATCGCACATTCCTATAGGGGGTCAAACCATGTCCCAAAGGTCACTGGGCCTGGTGTCACTTTAAAGAAGTAGTCCAATTACACATTTGTGGGCTTATAACTTGGCTTCTGAATATCCTAGAGAGGTCAGGTTTGTTTTAGAGTACTCCAATTAACAGCCCCTACAACCACAAAAAGGAATGGAGTCATTAGCACTTATGGTTTTTAAATGGCACCCAGAATTATGTTGCATGAATCACAATTTCACATCATTCTGGGTTCATTTGTGTGAAAACAAGGTCCAATCAGGCAGAAACGTTACAGGAAGGTAGAATCTATTGAGTTGTAAGTGATCTGAACGTTTCATGATGATCACACAATCCTATAGGGGGTCAAACCATGTCCCAAAGGTCACCGGGCCTGGTGTCACTTTAAAGAAGTAGTCCAGTTACACCTTTGTGGGCTTATAACTTGGCTTCTGAATATCCTAGAGAGGTCAGGTTTGTTTTAGAGTACTCCAATTAACAGCCCCCATTACCACAAAAAGGAATGGAGTCATTAGCGCTTATGGTTTTTAAATGGCACCCAGAATTATGTTGCACAAAGCACAATTTCACATCATTCTGGGTTCATTTGTGTGAAAACAAGGTCCAATCAGGCTGAAACGTTACAAGAAGGTAGAATCTATTGAGTTGTAAGTGATCTGAACGTTTCATGATGATCGCACATTCCTATAGGGGGTCAAACCATGTCCCAAAGGTCACCGGGCCTGGTGTCACTTTAAAGAAGTAGTCCAGTTACACCTTTGTGGGCTTATAACTTGGCTTCTGAATGTCCTAGAGAGATCAGGTTTGTTTTAATGTACTCCAATCAACAGCCCCTACAACCACAAAAAGGAATGGAGTCATTAGCACTTATGGTTTGTAAATGGCACCCAGAATTATGTTGCACGAAGCACAATTTCACATCATTCTGGGTTCATTTGTGTGAAAACAAGGTCCAATCAGGCTGAAACGTTACAAGAAGGTAGAATCTATTGAGTTGTAAGTGATCTGAACGTTTCATGATGATCACACATTCCTATAGGGGGTCAAACCATGTCCCAAAGGTCACCGGGCCTGGTGTCACTTTAAAGAAGTAGTCCAGTTACACCTTTGTGGGCTTATAACTTGGCTTCTGAATATCCTAGATAGGTCAGGTTTGTTTTAGAGTACTCCAATTAACAACCCCTACAACCACAAAAAGGAATGGAGTCATTAGCGCTTATGGTTTTTAAATGGCACCCAAAATTATGTTGCACAAAGCACAATTTCACATCATTCTGGGTTCATTTGTGTGAAAACAAGGTCCAATCAGGCTGAAACGTTACAAGACGGTAGAATCTATTGAGTTGTAAGTGATCTGAACGTTTCATGATGATCGCACATTCCTATAGGGGGTCAAACCATGTCCCAAAGGTCACCGGGCCTGGTGTCACTTTAAAGAAGTAGTCCAGTTACACCTTTGTGGGCTTATAACTTGGCTTCTGAATGTCCTAGAGAGATCAGGTTTGTTTTAGTGTACTCCAATTAACAGCCCCCATTACCCCAAAAAGGAATGGAGTCATTAGCACTTATGGTTTGTAAATGGCACCCAGAATTATGTTGCACGAAGCACAATTTCACATCATTCTGGGTCCATTTGTGTGAAAACAAGGACCAATCAGGCTGAAACGTTACAAGAAGGTAGAATCTATTGAGTTGTAAGTGATCTGAACGTTTCATGATGATCGCACATTCCTATAGGGGGTCAAACCATGTCCCAAATGTCACTGTGCCTGGTGTCACTTTAAAGTAGTAGTCCAGTTACACATTTGTGGGCTTATAACTTGGCTTCTGAATATCCTAGAGAGGTCAGGTTTGTTTTAGAGTACTCCAATTAACAGCCCCCATTACCCCAAAAAGGAATGGAGTCATTAGCACTTATGGTTTTTAAATGGCACCCAGAATTATGTTGCACGGAGCATAATTTCACATCATTCTGGGTTCATTTGTGTGAAAACAAGGTCCAATCAGGCAGAAACGTTACAGGAAGGTAGAATCTATTGAGTTGTAATTGATCTGAACGTTTCATGATGATAACACTTTCCTAAGGGGGTCAAACCATGTCCCAAAGGTCACCGGATCTGGTGTCACTTTAAAGAAGTAGTCCAGTTACACCTTTGTGGGCTTATAACTTGGCTTCTGAATGTCCTAGAGAGATCAGGTTTGTTTTAATGTACTCCAATCAACAGCCCCTACAACCACAAAAAGGAATGGAGTCATTAGCACTTATGGTTTGTAAATGGCACCCAGAATTATGTTGCACGAAGCACAATTTCACATCATTCTGGGTTCATTTGTGTGAAAACAAGGTCCAATCAGGCTGAAACGTTACAAGAAGGTAGAATCTATTGAGTTGTAAGTGATCTGAACGTTTCATGATGATCACACATTCCTATAGGGGGTCAAACCATGTCCCAAAGGTCACCGGGCCTGGTGTCACTTTAAAGAAGTAGTCCAGTTACACCTTTGTGGGCTTATAACTTGGCTTCTGAATATCCTAGAGAGGTCAGGTTTGTTTTAGAGTACTCCAATTAACAACCCCTACAACCACAAAAAGGAATGGAGTCATTAGCGCTTATGGTTTTTAAATGGCACCCAAAATTATGTTGCACAAAGCACAATTTCACATCATTCTGGGTTCATTTGTGTGAAAACAAGGTCCAATCAGGCTGAAACGTTACAAGACGGTAGAATCTATTGAGTTGTAAGTGATCTGAACGTTTCATGATGATCGCACATTCCTATAGGGGGTCAAACCATGTCCCAAAGGTCACCGGGCCTGGTGTCACTTTAAAGAAGTAGTCCAGTTACACCTTTGTGGGCTTATAACTTGGCTTCTGAATGTCCTAGAGAGATCAGGTTTGTTTTAGTGTACTCCAATCAACAGCCCCCATTACCCCAAAAAGGAATGGAGTCATTAGCACTTATGGTTTGTAAATGGCACCCAGAATTATGTTGCACGAAGCACAATTTCACATCATTCTGGGTCCATTTGTGTGAAAACAAGGACCAATCAGGCTGAAACGTTACAAGAAGGTAGAATCTATTGAGTTGTAAGTGATCTGAACGTTTCATGATGATCGCACATTCGTATAGGGGGTCAAACCATGTCCCAAATGTCACTGGGCCTGGTGTCACTTTAAAGTAGTAGTCCAGTTACACATTTGTGGGCTTATAACTTGGCTTCTGAATATCCTAGAGAGGTCAGGTTTGTTTTAGAGTACTCCAATTAACAGCCCCCATTACCCCAAAAAGGAATGGAGTCATTAGCACTTATGGTTTTTAAATGGCACCCAGAATTATGTTGCACGAAGCATAATTTCACATCATTCTGGGTTCATTTGTGTGAAAACAAGGTCCAATCAGGCAGAAACGTTACAGGAAGGTAGAATCTATTGAGTTGTAATTGATCTGAACGTTTCATGATGATAACACTTTCCTAAGGGGGTCAAACCATGTCCCAAAGGTCACCGGATCTGGTGTTAATTTAAAGAAGTAGTCCAGTTACACATTTGTGGGCTTATAACTTGGCTTCTGAATTTCCTAGAGAGATCAGGTTTGTTTTAGTGTACTCCAATCAACAGCCCCTACAACCACAAAAAGGAATGGAGTCATTAGCACTTATGGTTTTTAAATGGCACCCAGAATTATGTTGCACGAAGCACAATTTCACATCATTCTGGGTTCATTTGTGTGAAAACAAGGTCCAATCAGGCTGAAACGTTACAAGAAGGTAGAATCTATTGAGTTGTAAGTGATCTGAACGTTTCATGATGATCGCACATTCCTATAGGGGGTTAAACCATGTCCCATAGGTCACCGGGCCTGGTGTCACTTTAAAGAAGTAGTCCAGTTACACCTTTGTGGGCATATAACTTGGCTTCTGAATGTCCTAAAGAGATCAGGTTTGTTTTAATGTACTCCAGTCAACAGCCCCTACAACCGCAAAAAGGAATGGAGTCATTAGCACTTATGGTTTGTAAATGGCACCCAGAATTATGTTGCACGAAGCACAATTTCACATCATTCTGGGTCCATTTGTGTGAAAACAAGGTCCAATCAGGCTGAAACGTTACAAGAAGGTCGAATCTATTGAGATGTAAGTGATCTGAACGTTTCATGATGATTGCACATTCCTATAGGGGGTCAACCCATGTCCCAAAGGTCACCGGGCCTGGTGTCACTTTAAAGAAGTAGTCCAGTTACACATTTGTGGGCTTATAACTTGGCTTCTGAATGTCCTAGAGAGATCAGGTTTGTTTTAGTGTACTCCAATCAACTGCCCCTACAACCACAAAAAGGAATGGAGTCATTAGCACTTATGGTTTGTAAATGGCACCCAGAATTATGTTGCACGAAGCACAATTTCACATAATTCTGGGTCCATTTGTGTGAAAACAGGGTCCAATCAGGCTGAAACGTTACAAGAAGGTAGACTCTATTGAGTTGTAAGTGATCTGAATGTTTCATGATGATCGCACATTCCTATAGGGGGTGAAACCATGTCCCAAAGGTCACCGAGCCTGGTGTCACTTTAAAGAAGTAGTCCAGTTACACATTTGTGGGCTTATAACTTGGCTTCTGAATATCCTAGAGAGGTCAGGTTTGTTTTAGAGTACTCCAATTAACAGCCCCCATTACCACAAAAAGGAATGGAGTCATTAGCGCTTATGGTTTTTAAATGGCACCCAGAATTATGTTCCACAAAGCACAATTTCACATCATACTGGGTTCATTTGTGTGAAAACAAGGTCCAATCAGGCTGAAACGTTACAAGAAGGTAGAATCTATTGAGTTGTAAGTGATCTGAACGTTTCATGATGATAGCACTTTCCTATAGGGGGTCAAACCATGTCCCAAAGGTCACCGGGCCTGGTGTCACTTTAAAGAAGTAGTCCAGTTACACCTTTGTGGGCATATAACTTGGCTTCTGAATGTCCTAGAGAGATCAGGTTTGTTTTAATGTACTCCAATCAACAGCCCCTACAACCACAAAAAGGAATGGAGTCATTAGCGCTTATGGTTTGTAAATGGCACCCAGAATTATGTTGCACGAAGCACAATTTCACATCATTCTGGGTCCATTTGTGTGAAAACAAGGACCAATCAGGCTGAAACGTTACAAGAAGGTAGAATCTATTGAGTTGTAAGTGATCTGAACGTTTCATGATGATCGCACATTCCTATAGGGGGTCAAACCATGTCCCAAAGGTCACTGGGCCTGGTGTCACTTTAAAGAAGTAGTCCAGTTACACATTTGTGGGCTTATAACTTGGCTTCTGAATATCCTAGAGAGGTCAGGTTTGTTTTAGAGTACTCCAATTAACAGCCCCCATTACCCCAAAAAGGAATGGAGTCATTAGCACTTATGGTTTTTAAATGGCACCCAGAATTATGTTGCACGAAGCATAATTTCACATCATTCTGGGTTCATTTGTGTGAAAACAAGGTCCAATCAGGCAGAAACGTTACAGGAAGGTAGAATCTATTGAGTTGTAATTGATCTGAACGTTTCATGATGATCACACATTCCTATAGGGGGTCAAACCATGTCCCAAAGGTCACCGGGCCTGGTGTCACTTTAAAGAAGTAGTCCAGTTACACCTTTGTGGGCTTATAACTTGGCTTCTGAATATCCTAGAGAGGTCAGGTTTGTTTTAGAGTACTCCAATTAACAACCCCTACAACCACAAAAAGGAATGGAGTCATTAGCACTTATGGTTTGTAAATGGCACCCAGAATTATGTTGCACGAAGCACAATTTCACATCATTCTGGGTCCATTTGTGTGAAAACAAGGACCAATCAGGCTGAAACGTTACAAGAAGGTAGAATCTATTGAGTTGTAAGTGATCTGAACGTTTCATGATGATCGCACATTCCTATAGGGGGTCAAACCATGTCCCAAATGTCACTGGGCCTGGTGTCACTTTAAAGTAGTAGTCCAGTTACACATTTGTGGGCTTATAACTTGGCTTCTGAATATCCTAGAGAGGTCAGGTTTGTTTTAGAGTACTCCAATTAACAGCCCCCATTACCCCAAAAAGGAATGGAGTCATTAGCACTTATGGTTTTTAAATGGCACCCAGAATTATGTTGCACGAAGCATAATTTCACATCATTCTGGGTTCATTTGTGTGAAAACAAGGTCCAATCAGGCAGAAACGTTACAGGAAGGTAGAATCTATTGAGTTGTAATTGATCTGAACGTTTCATGATGATAACACTTTCCTAAGGGGGTCAAACCATGTCCCAAAGGTCACCGGATCTGGTGTTAATTTAAAGAAGTAGTCCAGTTACACATTTGTGGGCTTATAACTTGGCTTCTGAATTTCCTAGAGAGATCAGGTTTGTTTTAGTGTACTCCAATCAACAGCCCCTACAACCACAAAAAGGAATGGAGTCATTAGCACTTATGGTTTTTAAATGGCACCCAGAATTATGTTGCACGAAGCACAATTTCACATCATTCTGGGTTCATTTGTGTGAAAACAAGGTCCAATCAGGCTGAAACGTTACAAGAAGGTAGAATCTATTGAGTTGTAAGTGATCTGAACGTTTCATGATGATCGCACATTCCTATAGGGGGTTAAACCATGTCCCATAGGTCACCGGGCCTGGTGTCACTTTAAAGAAGTAGTCCAGTTACACCTTTGTGGGCATATAACTTGGCTTCTGAATGTCCTAAAGAGATCAGGTTTGTTTTAATGTACTCCAGTCAACAGCCCCTACAACCACAAAAAGGAATGGAGTCATTAGCACTTATGGTTTGTAAATGGCACCCAGAATTATGTTGCACGAAGCACAATTTCACATCATTCTGGGTCCATTTGTGTGAAAACAAGGTCCAATCAGGCTGAAACGTTACAAGAAGGTCGAATCTATTGAGATGTAAGTGATCTGAACGTTTCATGATGATTGCACATTCCTATAGGGGGTCAACCCATGTCCCAAAGGTCACCGGGCCTGGTGTCACTTTAAAGAAGTAGTCCAGTTACACATTTGTGGGCTTATAACTTGGCTTCTGAATGTCCTAGAGAGATCAGGTTTGTTTTAGTGTACTCCAATCAACTGCCCCTACAACCACAAAAAGGAATGGAGTCATTAGCACTTATGGTTTGTAAATGGCACCCAGAATTATGTTGCACGAAGCACAATTTCACATAATTCTGGGTCCATTTGTGTGAAAACAGGGTCCAATCAGGCTGAAACATTACAAGAAGGTAGACTCTATTGAGTTGTAAGTGATCTGAATGTTTCATGATGATCGCACATTCCTATAGGGGGTGAAACCATGTCCCAAAGGTCACCGAGCCTGGTGTCACTTTAAAGAAGTAGTCCAGGTACACATTTGTGGGCTTATAACTTGGCTTCTGAATATCCTAGAGAGGTCAGGTTTGTTTTAGAGTACTCCAATTAACAGCCCCCATTACCACAAAAAGGAATGGAGTCATTAGCGCTTATGGTTTTTAAATGGCACCCAGAATTATGTTCCACAAAGCACAATTTCACATCATACTGGATTCATTTGTGTGAAAACAAGGTCCAATCAGGCTGAAACGTTACAAGAAGGTAGAATCTATTGAGTTGTAAGTGATCTGAACGTTTCATGATGATAGCACTTTCCTATAGGGGGTCAAACCATGTCCCAAAGGTCACCGGGCCTGGTGTCACTTTAAAGAAGTAGTCCAGTTACACCTTTGTGGGCTTATAACTTGGCTTCTGAATGTCCTAGAGAGATCAGGTTTGTTTTAATGTACTCCAATCAACAGCCCCTACAACCACAAAAAGGAATGGAGTCATTAGCGCTTATGGTTTGTAAATGGCACCCAGAATTATGTTGCACGAAGCACAATTTCACATCATTCTGGGTCCATTTGTGTGAAAACAAGGACCAATCAGGCTGAAACGTTACAAGAAGGTAGAATCTATTGAGTTGTAAGTGATCTGAACGTTTCATGATGATCGCACATTCCTATAGGGGGTCAAACCATGTCCCAAAAGTCACTGGGCCTGGTGTCACTTTAAAGAAGTAGTCCAGTTACACATTTGTGGGCTTATAACTTGGCTTCTGAATATCCTAGAGAGGTCAGGTTTGTTTTAGAGTACTCCAATTAACAGCCCCCATTACCCCAAAAAGGAATGGAGTCATTAGCACTTATGGTTTTTAAATGGCACCCAGAATTATGTTGCACGAAGCATAATTTCACATCATTCTGGGTTCATTTGTGTGAAAACAAGGTCCAATCAGGCAGAAACGTTACAGGAAGGTAGAATCTATTGAGTTGTAATTGATCTGAACGTTTCATGATGATAACACTTTCCTAAGGGGGTCAAACCATGTCCCAAAGGTCACCGGATCTGGTGTCAATTTAAAGAAGTAGTCCAGTTACACATTTGTGGGCTTATAACTTGGCTTCTGAATTTCCTAGTGAGATCAGGTTTGTTTTAGTGTACTCCAATCAACAGCCCCTACAACCAGAAAAAGGAATGGAGTCATTAGCACTTATGGTTTTTAAATGGCACCCAGAATTATGTTGCACGAAGCACAATTTCACATCATTCTGGGTTCATTTGTGTGAAAACAAGGTCCAATCAGGCTGAAACGTTACAAGAAGGTAGAATCTATTGAGTTGTAAGTGATCTGAATGTTTCATGATGATCGCACATTCCTATAGGGGGTTAAACCATGTCCCATAGGTCACCGGGCCTGGTGTCACTTTAAAGAAGTAGTCCAGTTACACCTTTGTGGGCATATAACTTGGCTTCTGAATGTCCTAGAGAGATCAGGTTTGTTTTAATGTACTCCAATCAACAGCCTTTACAACCGCAAAAAGGAATGGAGTCATTAGCACTTATGGTTTGTAAATGGCACCCAGAATTATGTTGCACGAAGCACAATTTCACATCATTCTGGGTCCATTTGTGTGAAAACAAGGTCCAATCAGGCTGAAACGTTACAAGAAGGTCGAATCTATTGAGATGTAAGTTATCTGAACATTTCATGATGATAGCACTTTCCTAAGGGGGTCAAACCATGTCCCAAAGGTCACCGGATCTGGTGTCAATTTTAAGAAGTAGTCCAGTTACACATTTGTGGGCTTATAACTTGGCTTCTGAAATTCCTAGAGAGATCAGGTTTGTTTTAGTGTACTCCAATCAACAGCCCCTACAACCACAAAAAGGAATGGAGTCATTAGCACTTATGGTTTTTAAATGGCACCCAGAATTATGTTGCACGAAGCACAATTTCACATCATTCTCGGTTCATTTGTGTGAAAACAAGGTCCAATCAGGCTGAAACGTTACAAGAAGGTAGAATCTATTGAGTTGTAAGTGATCTGAATGTTTCATGATGATCGCACATTCCTATAGGGGGTTAAACCATGTCCCATAGGTCACCGGGCCTGGTGTCACTTTAATGAAGTAGTCCAGTTACACCTTTGTGGGCTTATAACTTGGCTTCTGAAAGTCCTAGAGAGATCAGGTTTGTTTTAATGTACTCCAATCAACAGCCCCTACAACCGCAAAAAGGAATGGAGTCATTAGCACTTATGGTTTGTAAATGGCACCCAGAATTATGTTGCACGAAGCACAATTTCACATCATTCTGGGTCCATTTGTGTGAAAACAAGGTCCAATCAGGCTGAAACGTTACAAGAAGGTAGAATCTATTGAGATGTAAGTGATCTGAACGTTTCATGATGATCGCAAATTCCTATAGGGGGTCAAACCATGTCCCAAAGGTCACCGGGCCTGGTGTCACTTTAAAGAAGTAGTCCAGTTACACATTTGTGGGCTTATAACTTGGCTTCTGAATGTCCTGGAGAGATCAGGTTTGTTTTAGTGTACTCTAATCAACAGCCCCTACAACCACAAAAAGGAATGGAGTCATTAGCACTTACGGTTTGTAAATGGCACCCAGAATTATGTTGCACGAAGCACAATTTCACATAATTCTGGGTCCATTTGTGTGAAAACAAGGTCCAATCAGGCTGAAACGTTACAAGAAGGTAGAATCTATTGAGTTGTAAGTGATCTGAACGTTTCATGATGATCACACATTCCTATAGGGGGTCAAACCATGTCCCAAAGGTCACCGGGCGTGGTGTCACTTTAAAGAAGTAGTCCAGTTACACCTTTGTGGGCTTATAACTTGGCTTCTGAATATCCTAGAGAGGTCAGGTTTGTTTTAGAGTACTTCAATTAACAGCCCCCATTACCACAAAAAGGAATGGAGTCATTAGCGCTTATGGTTTTTAAATGGCACCCAGAATTATGTTGCACAAAGCACAATTTCACATCATTCTGGGTTCATTTGTGTGAAAACAAGGTCCAATCAGGCTGAAACGTTACAAGAAGGTAGAATCTATTGAGTTGTAAGTGATCTGAACGTTTCATGATGATCGCACATTCCTATAGGGGGTCAAACCATGTCCCAAAGGTCACCGGGCCTGGTGTCACTTTAAAGAAGTAGTCCAGTTACACCTTTGTGGGCTTATAACTTGGCTTCTGAGTATCCTAGAGAGGTCAGGTTTGTTTTAGAGTACTCCAATTAACAGCCCCCATTACCACAAAAAGGAATGGAGTCATTAGCGCTTATGGTTTTTAAATGGCACCCATAATTATGTTGCACAAAGCACAATTTCACATCATTCTGGGTACATTTGTGTGAAAACAAGGTCCAGTCAGGCTGAAACGTTACAAGAAGGTAGAATCTATTGAGTTGTAAGTGATCTGAACGTTTCATGATGATCGCACATTCCTATAGGGGGTCAAACCATGTCCCAAAGGTCACCGGGCCTGGGGTCACTTTAAAGAAGTAGTCCAGTTACACCTTTGTGGGCTTATAACTTGGCTTCTGAATGTCCTAGAGAGATCAGGTTTGTTTTAATGTACTCCAATCAACAGCCCCTACAACCACAAAAAGGAATGGAGTCATTAGCACTTATGGTTTGTAAATGGCACCCAGAATTATGTTGCACGAAGCACAATTTCACATCATTCTGGGTCCATTTGTGTGAAAACAAGGACCAATCAGGCTGAAACGTTACAAGAAGGTAGAATCTATTGAGTTGTAAGTGATCTGAACGTTTCATGATGATCGCACATTCCTATAGGGGGTCAAACCATGTCCAAAAGGTCACTGGGCCTGGTGTCACTTTAAAGAAGTAGTCCAATTACACATTTGTGGGCTTATAACTTGGCTTCTGAATATCCTAGAGAGGTCAGGTTTGTTTTAGAGTACTCCAATTAACAGCCCCTACAACCACAAAAAGGAATGGAGTCATTAGCACTTATGGTTTTTAAATGGCACCCAGAATTATGTTGCATGAATCACAATTTCACATCATTCTGGGTTCATTTGTGTGAAAACAAGGTCCAATCAGGCTGAAACGTTACAAGAAGGTAGAATCTATTGAGTTGTAAGTGATCTGAACGTTTCATGATGATCGCACATTCCTATAGGGGGTCAAACCATGTCCCAAAGGTCACCGGGCCTGGTGTCACTTTAAAGAAGTAGTCCAGTTACACCTTTGTGGGCTTATAACTTGGCTTGTGAATGTCCTAGAGAGATCAGGTTTGTTTTAATGTACTCCAATCAACAGCCCCTACAACCACAAAAAGGAATGGAGTCATTAGCACTTATGGTTTGTAAATGGCACCCAGAATTATGTTGCACGAAGCACAATTTCACATCATTCTGGGTTCATTTGTGTGAAAACAAGGTCCAATCAGGCTGAAACGTTACAAGAAGGTAGAATCTATTGAGTTGTAAGTGATCTGAACGTTTCATGATGATCACACATTCCTATAGGGGGTCAAACCATGTCCCAAAGGTCACCGGGCCTGGTGTCACTTTAAAGAAGTAGTCCAGTTACACCTTTGTGGGCTTATAACTTGGCTTCTGAATATCCTAGAGAGGTCAGGTTTGTTTTAGAGTACTCCAATTAACAACCCCTACAACCACAAAAAGGAATGGAGTCATTAGCGCTTATGGTTTTTGAATGGCACCCAAAATTATGTTGCACAAAGCACAATTTCACATCATTCTGGGTTCATTTGTGTGAAAACAAGGTCCAATCAGGCTGAAACGTTACAAGACGGTAGAATCTATTGAGTTGTAAGTGATCTGAACGTTTCATGATGATCGCACATTCCTATAGGGGGTCAAACCATGTCCCAAAGGTCACCGGGCCTGGTGTCACTTTAAAGAAGTAGTCCAGTTACACCTTTGTGGGCTTATAACTTGGCTTCTGAATGTCCTAGAGAGATCAGGTTTGTTTTAGTGTTCTCCAATTAACAGCCCCCATTACCCCAAAAAGGAATGGAGTCATTAGCACTTATGGTTTGTAAATGGCACCCAGAATTATGTTGCACGAAGCACAATTTCACATCATTCTGGGTCCATTTGTGTGAAAACAAGGACCAATCAGGCTGAAACGTTACAAGAAGGTAGAATCTATTGAGTTGTAAGTGATCTGAACGTTTCATGATGATCGCACATTCCTATAGGGGGTCAAACCATGTCCCAAATGTCACTGGGCCTGGTGTCACTTTAAAGTAGTAGTCCAGTTACACATTTGTGGGCTTATAACTTGGCTTCTGAATATCCTAGAGAGGTCAGGTTTGTTTTAGAGTACTCCAATTAACAGCCCCCATTACCCCAAAAAGGAATGGAGTCATTAGCACTTATGGTTTTTAAATGGCACCCAGAATTATGTTGCACGAAGCATAATTTCACATCATTCTGGGTTCATTTGTGTGAAAACAAGGTCCAATCAGGCAGAAACGTTACAGGAAGGTAGAATCTATTGAGTTGTAATTGATCTGAACGTTTCATGATGATAACACTTTCCTAAGGGGGTCAAACCATGTCCCAAAGGTCACCGGATCTGGTGTCACTTTAAAGAAGTAGTCCAGTTACACCTTTGTGGGCTTATAACTTGTCTTCTGAATGTCCTAGAGAGATCAGGTTTGTTTTAATGTACTCCAATCAACAGCCCCTACAACCACAAAAAGGAATGGAGTCATTAGCACTTATGGTTTGTAAATGGCACCCAGAATTATGTTGCACGAAGCACAATTTCACATCATTCTGGGTTCATTTGTGTGAAAACAAGGTCCAATCAGGCTGAAACGTTACAAGAAGGTAGAATCTATTGAGTTGTAAGTGATCTGAACGTTTCATGATGATCACACATTCCTATAGGGGGTCAAACCATGTCCCAAAGGTCACCGGGCCTTGTGTCACTTTAAAGAAGTAGTCCAGTTACACCTTTGTGGGCTTATAACTTGGCTTCTGAATATCCTAGAGAGGTCAGGTTTGTTTTAGAGTACTCCAATTAACAACCCCTACAACCACAAAAAGGAATGGAGTCATTAGCGCTTATGGTTTTTAAATGGCACCCAAAATTATGTTGCACAAAGCACAATTTCACATCATTCTGGGTTCATTTGTGTGAAAACAAGGTCCAATCAGGCTGAAACGTTACAAGACGGTATAATCTATTGAGTTGTAAGTGATCTGAACGTTTCATGATGATCGCACATTCCTATAGGGGGTCAAACCATGTCCCAAAGGTCACCGGGCCTGGTGTCACTTTAAAGAAGTAGTCCAGTTACACCTTTGTGGGCTTATAACTTGGCTTCTGAATGTCCTAGAGAGATCAGGTTTGTTTTAGTGTACTCCAATTAACAGCCCCCATTACCCCAAAAAGGAATGGAGTCATTAGCACTTATGGTTTGTAAATGGCACCCAGAAATATGTTGCACGAAGCACAATTTCACATCATTCTGGGTCCATTTGTGTGAAAACAAGGACCAATCAGGCTGAAACGTTACAAGAAGGTAGAATCTATTGAGTTGTAAGTGATCTGAACGTTTCATGATGATCGCACAATCCTATAGGGGGTCAAACCATGTCCCAAATGTCACTGGGCCTGGTGTCACTTTAAAGAAGTAGTCCAGTTACACCTTTGTGGGCTTATAACTTGACTTCTGAATATCCTAGAGAGGTCAGGTTTGTTTTAGAGTACTCCAATTAACAGCCCCCATTACCACAAAAAGGAATGGAGTCATTAGCGCTTATGGTTTTTAAATGGCACCCAGAATTATGTTGCACAAAGCACAATTTCACATCATTCTGGGTTCATTTGTGTGAAAACAAGGTCCAATCAGGCTGAAACGTTACAAGAAGGTAGAATCTATTGAGTTGTAAGTGATCTGAACGTTTCATGATGATCGCACATTCCTATAGGGGGTCAAACCATGTCCCAAAGGTCACCGGGCCTGGTGTCACTTTAAAGAAGTAGTCCAGTTACACCTTTGTGGGCTTATAACTTGGCTTCTGAATGTCCTAGAGAGATCAGGTTTGTTTTAATGTACTCCAATCAACAGCCCCTACAACCACAAAAAGGAATGGAGTCATTAGCACTTATGGTTTGTAAATGGCACCCAGAATTATGTTGCACGAAGCACAATTTCACATCATTCTGGGTTCATTTGTGTGAAAACAAGGTCCAATCAGGCTGAAACGTTACAAGAAGGTAGAATCTATTGAGTTGTAAGTGATCTGAACGTTTCATGATGATCACACATTCCTATAGGGGGTCAAACCATGTCCCAAAGGTCACCGGGCCTGGTGTCACTTTAAAGAAGTAGTCCAGTTACACCTTTGTGGGCTTATAACTTGGCTTCTGAATATCCTAGAGAGGTCAGGTTTGTTTTAGAGTACTCCAATTAACAACCCCTACAACCACAAAAAGGAATGGAGTCATTAGCGCTTATGGTTTTTAAATGGCACCCAAAATTATGTTGCACAAAGCACAATTTCACATCATTCTGGGTTCATTTGTGTGAAAACAAGGTCCAATCAGGCTGAAACGTTACAAGACGGTAGAATCTATTGAGTTGTAAGTGATCTGAACGTTTCATGATGATCGCACATTCCTATAGGGGGTCAAACCATGTCCCAAAGGTCACCGGGCCTGGTGTCACTTTAAAGAAGTAGTCCAGTTACACCTTTGTGGGCTTATAACTTGGCTTCTGAATGTCCTAGAGAGATCAGGTTTGTTTTAGTGTACTCCAATTAACAGCCCCCATTACCCCAAAAAGGAATGGAGTCATTAGCACTTATGGTTTGTAAATGGCACCCAGAATTATGTTGCACGAAGCACAATTTCACATCATTCTGGGTCCATTTGTGTGAAAACAAGGACCAATCAGGCAGAAACGTTACAAGAAGGTAGAATCTATTGAGTTGTAAGTGATCTGAACGTTTCATGATGATCGCACATTCCTATAGGGGGTCAAACCATGTCCCAAATGTCACTGGGCCTGGTGTCACTTTAAAGTAGTAGTCCAGTTACACATTTGTGGGCTTATAACTTGGCTTCTGAATATCCTAGAGAGGTCAGGTTTGTTTTAGAGTACTCCAATTAACAGCCCCCATTACCCCAAAAAGGAATGGAGTCATTAGCACTTATGGTTTTTAAATGGCACCCAGAATTATGTTGCACGAAGCATAATTTCACATCATTCTGGGTTCATTTGTGTGAAAACAAGGTCCAATCAGGCAGAAACGTTACAGGAAGGTAGAATCTATTGAGTTGTAATTGATCTGAACGTTTCATGATGATAACACTTTCCTAAGGGGGTCAAACCATGTCCCAAAGGTCACCGGATCTGGTGTCACTTTAAAGAAGTAGTCCAGTTACACCTTTGTGGGCTTATAACTTGGCTTCTGAATGTCCTAGAGAGATCAGGTTTGTTTGAATGTACTCCAATCAACAGCCCCTACAACCACAAAAAGGAATGGAGTCATTAGCACTTATGGTTTGTAAATGGCACCCAGAATTATGTTGCACGAAGCACAATTTCACATCATTCTGGGTTCATTTGTGTGAAAACAAGGTCCAATCAGGCTGAAACGTTACAAGAAGGTAGAATCTATTGACTTGTAAGTGATCTGAACGTTTCATGATGATCACACATTCCTATAGGGGGTCAAACCATGTCCCGAAGGTCACCGGGCCCTGTGTCACTTTAAAGAAGTAGTCCAGTTACACCTTTGTGGGCTTATAACTTGGCTTCTGAATATCCTAGAGAGGTCAGGTTTGTTTTAGAGTACTCCAATTAACAACCCCTACAACCACAAAAAGGAATGGAGTCATTAGCGCTTATGGTTTTTAAATGGCACCCAAAATTATGTTGCACAAAGCACAATTTCACATCATTCTGGGTTCATTTGTGTGAAAACAAGGTCCAATCAGGCTGAAACATTACAAGACGGTAGAATCTATTGAGTTGTAAGTGATCTGAACGTTTCATGATGATCGCACATTCCTATAGGGGGTCAAACCATGTCCCAAAGGTCACCGGGCCTGGTGTCACTTTAAAGAAGTAGTCCAGTTACACCTTTGTGGGCTTATAACTTGGCTTCTGAATGTCCTAGAGAGATCAGGTTTGTTTTAGTGTACTCCAATTAACAGCCCCCATTACCCCAAAAAGGAATGGAGTCATTAGCACTTATGGTTTGTAAATGGCACCCAGAATTATGTTGCACGAAGCACAATTTCACATCATTCTGGGTCCATTTGTGTTAAAACAAGGACCAATCAGGCTGAAACGTTACAAGAAGGTAGAATCTATTGAGTTGTAAGTGATCTGAACGTTTCATGATGATCGCACATTCCTATAGGGGGTCAAACCATGTCCCAAATGTCACTGGGCCTGGTGTCACTTTAAAGTAGTAGTCCAGTTACACATTTGTGGGCTTATAACTTGGCTTCTGAATATCCTAGAGAGGTCAGGTTTGTTTTAGAGTACTCCAATTAACAGCCCCCATTACCCCAAAAAGGAATGGAGTCATTAGCACTTATGGTTTTTAAATGGCACCCAGAATTATGTTGCACGAAGCATAATTTCACATCATTCTGGGTTCATTTGTGTGAAAACAAGGTCCAATCAGGCAGAAACGTTACAGGAAGGTAGAATCTATTGAGTTGTAATTGATCTGAACGTTTCATGATGATAACACTTTCCTAAGGGGGTCAAACCATGTCCCAAAGGTCACCGGATCTGGTGTTAATTTAAAGAAGTAGTCCAGTTACACATTTGTGGGCTTATAACTTGGCTTCTGAATTTCCTAGAGAGATCAGGTTTGTTTTAGTGTACTCCAATCAACAGCCCCTACAACCACAAAAAGGAATGGAGTCATTAGCACTTATGGTTTTTTAATGGCACCCAGAATTATGTTGCACGAAGCACAATTTCACATCATTCTGGGTTCATTTGTGTGAAAACAAGGTCCAATCAGGCTGAAACGTTACAAGAAGGTAGAATCTATTGAGTTGTAAGTGATCTGAACGTTTCATGATGATCGCACATTCCTATAGGGGGTTAAACCATGTCCCATAGGTCACCGGGCCTGGTGTCACTTTAAAGAAGTAGTCCAGTTACACCTTTGTGGGCATATAACTTGGCTTCTGAATGTCCTAAAGAGATCAGGTTTGTTTTAATGTACTCCAGTCAACAGCCCCTACAACCGCAAAAAGGAATGGAGTCATTAGCACTTATGGTTTGTAAATGGCACCCAGAATTATGTTGCACGAAGCACAATTTCACATCATTCTGGGTCCATTTGTGTGAAAACAAGGTCCAATCAGGCTGAAACGTTACAAGAAGGTCGAATCTATTGAGATGTAAGTGATCTGAACGTTTCATGATGATCGCACATTCCTATAGGGGGTTAAACCATGTCCCATAGGTCACCGGGCCTGGTGTCACTTTAAAGAAGTAGTCCAGTTACACATTTGTGGGCTTATAACTTGGCTTCTGAATGTTCTAGAGAGATCAGGTTTGTTTTAGTGTACTCCAATCAACTGCCCCTACAACCACAAAAAGGAATGGAGTCATTAGCACTTATGGTTTGTAAATGTCACCCAGAATTATGTTGCACGAAGCACAATTTCACATAATTCTGGGTCCATTTGTGTGAAAACAGGGTCCAATCAGGCTGAAACGTTACAAGAAGGTAGACTCTATTGAGTTGTAAGTCATCTGAATGTTTCATGATGATCGCACATTCCTATAGGGGGTGAAACCATGTCCCAAAGGTCACCGAGCCTGGTGTCACTTTAAAGAAGTAGTCCAGTTACACATTTGTGGGCTTATAACTTGGCTTCTGAATATCCTAGAGAGGTCAGGTTTGTTTTAGAGTACTCCAATTAACAGCCCCCATTACCACAAAAAGGAATGGAGTCATTAGCGCTTATGGTTTTTAAATGGCACCCAGAATTATGTTCCACAAAGCACAATTTCACATCATACTGGGTTCATTTGTGTGAAAACAAGGTCCAATCAGGCTGAAACGTTACAAGAAGGTAGAATCTATTGAGTTGTAAGTGATCTGAACGTTTCATGATGATAGCACTTTCCTATAGGGGGTCAAACCATGTCCCAAAGGTCACCGGGCCTGGTGTCACTTTAAAGAAGTAGTCCAGTTACACCTTTGTGGGCTTATAACTTGGCTTCTGAATGTCCTAGAGAGATCAGGTTTGTTTTAATGTACTCCAATCAACAGCCCCTACAACCACAAAAAGGAATGGAGTCATTAGCGCTTATGGTTTGTAAATGGCACCCAGAATTATGTTGCAAGAAGCACAATTTCACATCATTCTGGGTCCATTTGTGTGAAAACAAGGACCAATCAGGCTGAAACGTTACAAGAAGGTAGAATCTATTGAGTTGTAAGTGATCTGAACGTTTCATGATGATCGCACATTCCTATAGGGGGTCAAACCATGTCCCAAAGGTCACTGGGCCTGGTGTCACTTTAAAGAAGTAGTCCAGTTACACATTTGTGGGCTTATAACTTGGCTTCTGAATATCCTAGAGAGGTCAGGTTTGTTTTAGAGTACTCCAATTAACAGCCCCCATTACCCCAAAAAGGAATGGAGTCATTAGCACTTATGGTTTTTAAATGGCACCCAGAATTATGTTGCACGAAGCATAATTTCACATCATTCTGGGTTCATTTGTGTGAAAACAACGTCCAATCAGGCAGAAACGTTACAGGAAGGTAGAATCTATGGAGTTTTAATTGATCTGAACGTTTCATGATGATAACACTTTCCTAAGGGGGTCAAACCATGTCCCAAAGGTCACCGGATCTGGTGTCAATTTAAAGAAGTAGTCCAGTTACACATTTGTGGGCTTATAACTTGGCTTCTGAATTTCCTAGTGAGATCAGGTTTGTTTTAGTGTACTCCAATCAACAGCCCCTACAACCAGAAAAAGGAATGGAGTCATTAGCACTTATGGTTTTTAAATGGCACCCAGAATTATGTTGCACGAAGCACAATTTCACATCATTCTGGGTTCATTTGTGTGAAAACAAGGTCCAATCAGGCTGAAACGTTACAAGAAGGTAGAATCTATTGAGTTGTAAGTGATCTGAATGTTTCATGATGATCGCACATTCCTATAGGGGGTTAAACCATGTCCCATAGTTCACCGGGCCTGGTGTCACTTTAAAGAAGTAGTCCAGTTACACCTTTGTGGGCATATAACTTGGCTTCTGAATGTCCTAGAGAGATCAGGTTTGTTTTAATGTACTCCAATCAACAGCCTTTACAACCGCAAAAAGGAATGGAGTCATTAGCACTTATGGTTTGTAAATGGCACCCAGAATTATGTTGCACGAAGCACAATTTCACATCATTCTGGGTCCATTTGTGTGAAAACAAGGTCCAATCAGGCTGAAACGTTACAAGAAGGTCGAATCTATTGAGATGTAAGTTATCTGAACGTTTCATGATGATCGCACATTCCTATAGGGGGTCAAACCATGTCCCAAAGGTCACCGGGCCTGGTGTCACTTTAAAGAAGTAGTCCAGTTACACATTTGTGGGCTTATAACTTGGCTTCTGAATGTCCTAGAGAGATCAGGTTTGTTTTAGAGTACTCCAATCAACTGCCCCTACAACCACAAAAAGGAATGGAGTCATTAGCACTTATGGTTTGTAAATGGCACCCAGAATTATGTTGCACG
This sequence comes from Nothobranchius furzeri, assembly GCF_043380555.1. Taxonomy (NCBI): domain Eukaryota; kingdom Metazoa; phylum Chordata; class Actinopteri; order Cyprinodontiformes; family Nothobranchiidae; genus Nothobranchius; species Nothobranchius furzeri. Next base: position 16,221,079 of record NC_091750.1, read on the forward strand.
AAGCACAATTTCACATAATTCTGGGTCCATTTGTGTGAAAACAGGGTCCAATCAGGCTGAAACGTTACAAGAAGGTAGAATCTATTGAGTTGTAAGTGATCTGAATGTTTCATGATGATCGCACATTCCTATAGGGGGTGAAACCATGTCCCAAATGTCACCGAGCCTGGTGTCACTTTAAAGAAGTAGTCCAGTTACACATTTGTGGGCTTATAACTTGGCTTCTGAATGTCCTAGAGAGATCAGGTTTGTTTTAGTGTACTCCAATCAACAGTCCCTACAACCACAAAAAGGAATGGAGTCATTAGCACTTATGGTTTTTAAATGGCACCCAGAATTATGTTGCACGAAGCACAATTTCACATCATTCTAGGTTCATTTGTGTGAAAACAAGGTCCAATCAGGCAGAAACAATACAGGAAGGTAGAATCTATTGAGTTGTAATTGATCTGAACGTTTCATGATGATCACACATTCCTATAGGGGGTCAAACCATGTCCCAAAGGTCACCGGGCCTGGTGTCACTTTAAAGAAGTAGTCCAGTTACACCTTTGTGGGCTTATAACTTGGCTTCTGAATGTCCTAGAGAGATCAGGTTTGTTTTATTGTACTCCAATCAACAGCCCCTACAACCACAAAAAGGAAAAGAGTCATTAGCACTTATGGTTTGTAAATGGCACCCAGAATTATGTTGCACGAAGCACAATTTCACATCATTCTGGGTCCATTTGTGTGAAAACAAGGACCAATCAGGCTGAAACGTTACAAGAAGGTAGAATCTATTGAGTTGTAAGTGATCTGAACATTTCATGATGATCGCACATTCCTATAGGGGGTCAAACCATGTCCCAAAGGTCACCGGGCCTGGTGTCACTTTAAAGAAGTAGTCCAGTTACAAATTTGTGGGCTTATAACTTGGCTTCTGAATATCCTAGAGAGGTCAGGTATTTTTTAGAGTACTCCAACTAACAGCCCCCATTACCCCAAAAAGGAATGGAGTCATTAGCAATTATGGTTTTTAAATGGCACCCAGAATTATGTTGCACGAAGCATAATTTCACATCATTCTGGGTTCATTTGTGTGAAAACAAGGTCCAATCAGGCAGAAACGTTACAGGAAGGTAGAATCTATTAAGTTGTAATTGATCTGAACGTTTCATGATGATAGCACTTTCCTAAGGGGGTCAAACCATGTCCCAAAGGTCACCGGATCTGGTGTCAATTTAAAGAAGTAGTCCAGTTACACATTTGTGGGCTTATAACTTGGCTTCTGAATTTCCTAGAGAGATCAGGTTTGTTTTAGTGTACTCCAATAAACAGCCCCTACAACCACAAAAAGGAATGGAGTCATTAGCACTTATGGTTTTTAAATGGCACCCAGAATTATGTTGCACGAAGCACAATTTCACATCATTCTGGGTCCATTTGTGTGAAAACAAGGTCCAATCAGGCTGAAACGTTACAGGAAGGTAGAATCTATTGAGTTGTAAGTTGTCTGAGCGTTTCATGATGATACTACTTTCCTAAGGGGGTCAAACCATGTCCCAAAGGTCACCGGATCTGGTGTCAATTTAAAGAAGTAGTCCAGTTACACATTTGTTGGCTTATAACTTGGTTTCTGAATGTCCTAGAGAGATCAGGTTTGTTTTAGTGTACTCCAATCAACAGCCCCTACAACCACAAAAAGGAATGGAGTCATTAGCACTTATGGTTTTTAAATGGCACCCAGAATTATGTTGCACGAAGCACAATTTCACATCATTCTGGGTTCATTTGTGTGAAAACAAGGTCCAATCAGGCTGAAACGTTACAAGAAGGTAGAATCTATTGAGTTGTAAGTGATCTGAACGTTTCATGATGATCACACATTCCTATAGGGGGTCAAACCATGTCCCAAAGGTCACCAGGCCTGGTGTCAGTTTAAAGAAGTAGTCCAGTTACACATTTGTGGGCTTATAACTTGGCTTCTGAATGTCCTAGAGAGATCAGGTTTGTTTTAGTGTACTCCAATCAACAGCCCCTACAACCACAAAAAGGAATGGAGTCATTAGCACTTATGGTTTTTAAATGGCACCCAGAATTATGTTGCACGAAGCACAATTTCACATCATTCTGGGTTCATTTGAGTGAACACAAGGTCAAATCAGGCTGAAACGTTACAAGACGGTAGAATCTATTGAGTTGTAAGTGATCTGAATGTTTCATGATGATCGCACATTCCTATAAGGGGTCAAACCATGTCCCAAAGGTCACCGGATCTGGTGTCAATTTAAAGAAGTAGTCCAGTTACACATTTGTGGGCTTATAACTTGGCTTCTGAATGTCCTAGAGAGATCAGGTTTGTTTTAGTGTACTCCAATCAACAGCCCCTACAACCACAAAAAGGAATGGAGTCATTAGCACTTATGGTTTTTAAATGGCACCCAGAATTATGTTGCACGAAGCACAATTTCACATCATTCTGGGTTCATTTGTGTGAAAACAAGGTCCAATCAGGCAGAAACGTTACAGGAAGGTAGAATCTATTGAGTTGTAAGTGAACTGAACGTTTCATGATGATAGCACTTTCCTAAGGGGGTCAAACCATGTCCCAAAGGTCACCGGATCTGGTGTCAATTTAAAGAAGTAGTCCAGTTACACATTTGTGGGCTTATAACTTGGCTTCTGAATGTCCTAGAGAGATCAGGTTTGTTTTAGTGTACTCCAATCAACAGCCCCTACAACCACAAAAAGGAATGGAGTCATTAGCACTTATGGTTTGTAAATGGCACCCAGAATTATGTTGCACGAAGCACAATTTCACATCATTCTGGGTTCATTTGTGTGAAAACAAGGTCCAATAAGGCAGAAACGTTACAGGAAGGTAGAATCTATTGAGTTGTAAGTTATCTGAACGTTTCATGATGATAGCACTTTCCTAAGCGGGTCAAACCATGTCCCAAAGGTCACCGGATCTGGTGTCAATTTAAAGAAGTAGTCCAGTTACACCTTTGTGGGCTTATAACTTGGCTTCTGAATATCCTAGAGATTTCAGGTTTGTTTTACAGTACTCCAATTAACAGCCCCCATTACCACAAAAAGGAATGTAGTCATTAGCACTTATGGTTTTTAAATGGCACCCAGAATTATGTTGCACGAAGCACTATTTCACATCATTCTGGGTTCATTTGTGTGAAAACAAGGTCCAATCAGGCTGAAACGTTACAAGAAGGTAGAATCTATTGAGTTGTAAGTGATCTGAACGTTTCATGATGATCGCACATTCCTATAGGGGGTCAAACCATGTCCCAAAGGTCACCGGGCCAGGTGTCACTTTAAAGAAGTAGTCCAGTTACACATTTGTGGGCTTAAAACTTGGCTTCTAAATGTCCTAGAGAGATCAGGTTTGTTTTAGTGTACTCCAATCAACAGCCCCTACAACCACAAAAAGGAATGGAGTCATTAGCACTCATGGTTTTTAAATGGCACCCAGAATTATGTTGCACGAAGCACATTTTCACATCATTCTGGGTCCATTTGTGTGAAACAAGGACCAATCAGGCTGAAACGTTACAAGAAGGTAGCATCTATTGAGTTGTAAGTGATCTGAACGTTTCATGATGATCGCACATTCCTATAGGGGGTCAAACCATGTCCCAAAGGTCACTGGGCCTGGTGTCACTTTAAAGAAGTAGTCCAGTTACACATTTGTGGGCTTATAACTTGGCTTCTGAATATCCTAGAGAGGTCAGGTTTGTTTTAGAGTACTCCAATTAACAGCCCCCATTACCCCAAAAAGGAATGGAGTCATTAGCACTTATGGTTTTTAAATGGCACCCAGAATTATGTTGCACGAAGCATAATTTCACATCATTCTGGGTTCATTTGTGTGAAAACAAGGTCCAATCAGGCTGAAACGTTACAGGAAGGTAGAACCTATTGAGTTGTAATTGATCTGAACGTTTCATGATGATAACACTTTCCTAAGGGGGTCAAACCATGTCCCAAAGGTCACCGGATCTGGTGTCAATTTAAAGAAGTAGTCCAGTTACACATTTGTGGGCTTATAACTTGGCTTCTGAATTTCCTAGAGAAATCAGGTTTGTTTTAGTGTACTCCAATCAACAGCCCCTACAACCACAAAAAGGAATGGAGTCATTAGCACTTATGGTTTTTAAATGGCACCCAGAATTATGTTGCACGAAGCACAATTTCAAATCATTCTTGGTTCATTTGTGTGAAAACAAGGTCCAATCAGGCTGAAACGTTACAAGAAGGTAGAATCTATTGAGTTGTAAGTGATCTGAATGTTTCATGATGATCGCACATTCCTATAGGGGGTTAAACCATGTCCCATAGGTCACCGGGCCTGGTGTCACTTTAAAGAAGTAGTCCAGTTACACCTTTGTGGGCATATAACTTGGCTTCTGAATGTCCTAGAGAGATCAGGTTTGTTTTAATGTACTCCAATCAACAGCCCCTACAACCGCAAAAATGAATGGAGTCATTAGCATTTATGGTTTGTAAATGGCACCCAGAATTATGTTGCACGAAGCACAATTTCACATCATTCTGGGTCCATTTGTGTGAAAACAAGGTCCAATCAGGCTGAAACGTTACAAGAAGGTAGAATCTATTGAGTTGTAAGTGATCTGAATGTTTCATGATGATCGCACATTCCTATAGGGGGTGAAACCATGTCCCAAATGTCACCGAGCCTGGTGTCACTTTAAAGAAGTAGTCCAGTTACACATTTGTGGGCTTATAACTTGGCTTCTGAATGTCCTAGAGAGATCAGGTTTGTTTTAGTGTACTCCAATCAACAGCCCCTACAACCACAAAAAGGAATGGAGTCTTTAGCACTTATGGTTTTTAAATGGCACCCAGAATTATGTTGCACGAAGCACAATTTCACATCATTCTAGGTTCATTTGTGTGAAAACAAGGTCCAATCAGGCAGAAACGTTACAGGAAGGTAGAATCTATTGAGTTGTAAGTGATCTGAACGTTTCATGATGATCACACATTCCTATAGGGGGTCAAACCATGTCCCAAAGGTCACCGGGCCTGGTGTCACTTTAAAGAAGTAGTCCAGTTACACCTTTGTGGGCTTTTAACTTGGCTTCTGAATATCCTAGAGAGGTCAGGTTTGTTTTAGAGTACTCCAATTAACAGCCCCCATTACCACAAAAAGGAATGGAGTCATTAGCGCTTATGGTTTTTAAATGGCACCCAGAATTATGTTGCACAAAGCACAATTTCACATCATTCTGGGTTCATTTGTGTGAAAACAAGGTCCAATCAGGCTGAAACGTTACAAGAAGGTAGAATCTATTGAGTTGTAAGTGATCTGAACGTTTCATGATGATCGCACATTCCTATAGGGGGTCAAACCATGTCCCAAAGGTCACCGGGCCTGGTGTCACTTTAAAGAAGTAGTCCAGTTACACCTTTGTGGGCTTATAACTTGGCTTCTGAATGTCCTAGAGAGATCAGGTTTGTTTTATTGTACTCCAATCAACAGCCCCTACAACCACAAAAAGGAATGGAGTCATTAGCACTTATGGTTTGTAAATGGCACCCAGAATTATGTTGCACGAAGCACAATTTCACATCATTCTGGGTTCATTTGTGTGAAAACAAGGTCCAATCAGGCTGAAAAGTTACAGGAAGGTAGAATCGATTGAGTTGTAAGTGATCTGAACGTTTCATGGTGATAGCACTTTCCTAAGGGGGTCAAACCATGTCCCAAAGGTCACCGGATCTGGTGTCAATTTAAAGAAGTGGTCCAGTTACACATTTGTGGGCTTATAACTTGGCTTCTGAATGTCCTAGAGAAATCAGGTGTGTTTTAGTGTACTCCAATCAACAGCCCCTACAACCACAAAAAGGAATGGAGTCATTAGCACTTATGGTTTGTAAATGGCACCCAGAATTATGTTGCACGAAGCACAATTTCACATCATTCTGGGTTCATTTGTGTGAAAACAAGGTCCAATCAGGCTGAAACGTTACAAGAAGGTAGAATCTATTGAGTTGTAAGTGATCTGAACGTTTCATGATGATCACACATTCCTATAGGGGGTCAAACCATGTCCCAAAGGTCACCGGGCCTGGTGTCACTTTAAAGAAGTAGTCCAGTTACACCTTTGTGGGCTTATAACTTGGCTTCTGAATATCCTAGAGAGGTCAGGTTTGTTTTAGAGTACTCCAATTAACAACCCCTACAACCACAAAAAGGAATGGAGTCATTAGCGCTTATGGTTTTTAAATGGCACCCAAAATTATGTTGCACAAAGCACAATTTCACATCATTCTGGGTTCATTTGTGTGAAAACAAGGTCCAATCAGGCTGAAACGTTACAAGACGGTAGAATCTATTGAGTTGTAAGTGATCTGAACGTTTCATGATGATCACACATTCCTATAGGGGGTCAAACCATGTCCCAAAGGTCACCGGGCCTGGTGTCACTTTAAAGTAGTCCAGTTACACCTTTGTGGGCTTATAACTTGGCTTCTGAATATCCTAGAGAGGTCAGGTTTGTTTTAGAGTACTCCAATTAACAACCCCTACAACCACAAAAAGGAATGGAGTCATTAGCGCTTATGGTTTTTAAATGGCACCCAAAATTATGTTGCACAAAGCACAATTTCACATCATTCTGGGTTCATTTGTGTGAAAACAAGGTCCAATCAGGCTGAAACGTTACAAGACGGTAGAATCTATTGAGTTGTAAGTGATCTGAACGTTTCATGATGATCGCACATTCCTATAGGGGGTCAAACCATGTCCCAAAGGTCACCGGGCCTGGTGTCACTTTAAAGAAGTAGTCCAGTTACACCTTTGTGGGCTTATAACTTGGCTTCTGAATATCCTAGAGAGGTCAGGTTTGTTTTAGAGTACTCCAATTAACAACCCCTACAACCACAAAAAGGAATGGAGTCATTAGCGCTTATGGTTTTTAAATGGCACCCAAAATTATGTTGCACAAAGCACAATTTCACATCATTCTGGGTTCATTTGTGTGAAAACAAGGTCCAATCAGGCTGAAACGTTACAAGACGGTAGAATCTATTGAGTTGTAAGTGATCTGAACGTTTCATGATGATCGCACATTCCTATAGGGGGTCAAACCATGTCCCAAAGGTCACCGGGCCTGGTGTCACTTTAAAGAAGTAGTCCAGTTACACCTTTGTGGGCTTATAACTTGGCTTCTGAATGTCCTAGAGAGATCAGGTTTGTTTTAGTGTACTCCAATTAACAGCCCCCATTACCCCAAAAAGGAATGGAGTCATTAGCACTTATGGTTTGTAAATGGCACCCAGAATTATGTTGCACGAAGCACAATTTCACATCATTCTGGGTCCATTTGTGTGAAAACAAGGACCAATCAGGCTGAAACGTTACAAGAAGGTAGAATCTATTGAGTTGTAAGTGATCTGAACGTTTCATGATGATCGCACATTCCTATAGGGGGTCAAACCATGTCCCAAATGTCACTGGGCCTGGTGTCACTTTAAAGTAGTAGTCCAGTTACACATTTGTGGGCTTATAACTTGGCTTCTGAATATCCTAGAGAGGTCAGGTTTGTTTTAGAGTACTCCAATTAACAGCCCCCATTACCCCAAAAAGGAATGGAGTCATTAGCACTTATGGTTTTTAAATGGCACCCAGAATTATGTTGCACGAAGCATAATTTCACATCATTCTGGGTTCATTTGTGTGAAAACAAGGTCCAATAAGGCAGAAACGTTACAAGACGGTAGAATCTATTGAGTTGTAATTGATCTGAACGTTTCATGATGATCGCACATTCCTATAGGGGGTCAAACCATGTCCCAAAGGTCACCGGGCCTGGTGTCACTTTAAAGAAGTAGTCCAGTTACACCTTTGTGGGCTTATAACTTGGCTTCTGAATGTCCTAGAGAGATCAGGTTTGTTTTAGTGTACTCCAATTAACAGCCCCCATTACCCCAAAAAGGAATGGAGTCATTAGCACTTATGGTTTGTAAATGGCACCCAGAATTATGTTGCACGAAGCACAATTTCACATCATTCTAGGTCCATTTGTGTAAAAACAAGGACCAATCAGGCTGAAACGTTACAAGAAGGTAGAATCTATTGAGTTGTAAGTGATCTGAACGTTTCATGATGATCGCACATTCCTATAGGGGGTCAAACCATGTCCCAAATGTCACTGGGCCTGGTGTCACTTTAAAGTAGTAGTCCATTTACACATTTGTGGGCTTATAACTTGGCTTCTGAATATCCTAGAGAGGTCAGGTTTGTTGTAGAGTACTCCAATTAACAGCCCCCATTACCCCAAAAAGGAATGGAGTCATTAGCACTTATGGTTTTTAAATGGCACCCAGAATTATGTTGCACGAAGCATAATTTCACATGATTCTGGGTTCATTTGTGTGAAAACAAGGTCCAATCAGGCAGAAACGTTAGAGGAAGGTAGAATCTATTGAGTTGTAATTGATCTGAACGTTTCATGATGATAACACTTTCCTAAGGGGGTCAAACCATGTCCCAAAGGTCACCGGATCTGGTGTTAATTTAAAGAAGTAGTCCAATTACACATTTGTGGGCTTATAACTTGGCTTCTGAATTTCCTAGAGAGATCAGGTTTGTTTTAGTGTACTCCAATCAACAGCCCCTACAACCACAAAAAGGAATGGAGTCATTAGCACTTATGGTTTTTAAATGGCACCCAGAATTATGTTGCACGAAGCACAATTTCACATCATTCTGGGTTCATTTGTGTGAAAACAAGGTCCAATCAGGCTGAAACGTTACAAGAAGGTAGAATCTATTGAGTTGTAAGTGATCTGAACGTTTCATGATGATCGCACATTCCTATAGGGGGTTAAACCATGTCCCATAGGTCACCGGGCCTGGTGTCACTTTAAAGAAGTAGTCCAGTTACACCTTTGTGGGCATATAACTTGGCTTCTGAATGTCCTAAAGAGATCAGGTTTGTTTTAATGTACTCCAGTCAACAGCCCCTACAACCGCAAAAAGGAATGGAGTCATTAGCACTTATGGTTTGTAAATGGCACCCAGAATTATGTTGCACGAAGCACAATTTCACATCATTCTGGGTCCATTTGTGTGAAAACAAGGTCCAATCAGGCTGAAACGTTACAAGAAGGTCGAATCTATTGAGATGTAAGTGATCTGAACGTTTCATGATGATTGCACATTCCTATAGGGGGTCAACCCATGTCCCAAAGGTCACCGGGCCTGGTGTCACTTTAAAGAAGTAGTCCAGTTACACATTTGTGGGCTTATAACTTGGCTTCTGAATGTCCTAGAGAGATCAGGTTTGTTTTAGTGTACTCCAATCAACTGCCCCTACAACCACAAAAAGGAATGGAGTCATTAGCACTTATGGTTTGTAAATGGCACCCAGAATTATGTTGCACGAAGCACAATTTCACATAATTCTGGGTCCATTTGTGTGAAAACAGGGTCCAATCAGGCTGAAACGTTACAAGAAGGTAGACTCTATTGAGTTGTAAGTGATCTGAATGTTTCATGATGATCGCACATTCCTATAGGGGGTGAAACCATGTCCCAAAGGTCACCGAGCCTGGTGTCACTTTAAAGAAGTAGTCCAGTTACACATTTGTGGGCTTATAACTTGGCTTCTGAATATCCTAGAGAGGTCAGGTTTGTTTTAGAGTACTCCAATTAACAGCCCCCCTTACCACAAAAAGGAATGGAGTCATTAGCGCTTATGGTTTTTAAATGGCACCCAGAATTATGTTCCACAAAGCACAATTTCACATCATACTGGGTTCATTTGTGTGAAAACAAGGTCCAATCAGGCTGAAACGTTACAAGAAGGTAGAATCTATTGAGTTGTAAGTGATCTGAACGTTTCATGATGATCGCACATTCCTATAGGGGGTCAAACCATGTCCCAAGGGTCACCGGATCTGGTGTCAATTTAAAGAAGTAGTCCAATTACACATTTGTGGGCTTATAACTTGGCTTCTGAATGTCCTAGAGAGATCAGGTTTGTTTTAGTGTACTCCAATCAACAGCCCCTACAACCACAAAAAGGAATGGAGTCATTAGCACTTATGGTTTTTAAATGGCACCCAGAATTATGTTGCACGAAGCACAATTTCACATCATTCTGGGTTCATTTGTGTGAAAACAAGGTCCAATAAGGCAGAAACGTTACAGGAAGGTAGAATCTATTGAGTTGTAAGTTATCTGAACGTTTCATGATGATAGCACTTTCCTAAGCGGGTCAAACCATGTCCCAAAGGTCACCGGATCTGGTGTCAATTTAAAGAAGTAGTCCAGTTACACCTTTGTGGGCTTATAACTTGGCTTCTGAATATCCTAGAGATTTCAGGTTTGTTTTACAGTACTCCAATTAACAGCCCCCATTACCACAAAAAGGAATGTAGTCATTAGCACTTATGGTTTTTAAATGGCACCCAGAATTATGTTGCACGAAGCACTATTTCACATCATTCTGGGTTCATTTGTGTGAAAACAAGGTCCAATCAGGCTGAAACGTTACAAGAAGGTAGAATCTATTGAGTTGTAAGTGATCTGAACGTTTCATGATGATCGCACATTCCTATAGGGGGTCAAACCATGTCCCAAAGGTCACCGGGCCAGGTGTCACTTTAAAGAAGTAGTCCAGTTACACATTTGTGGGCTTATAACTTGGCTTCTAAATGTCCTAGAGAGATCAGGTTTGTTTTAGTGTACTCCAATCAACAGCCCCTACAACCACAAAAAGGAATGGAGTCATTAGCACTCATGGTTTTTAAATGGCACCCAGAATTATGTTGCACGAAGCACAATTTCACATCATTCTGGGTCCATTTGTGTGAAAACAAGGACCAATCAGGCTGAAACGTTACAAGAAGGTAGAATCTATTGAGTTGTAAGTGATCTGAACGTTTCATGATGATCGCACATTCCTATAGGGGGTCAAACCATGTCCCAAAGGTCACTGGGCCTGGTGTCACTTTAAAGAAGTAGTCCAGTTACACATTTGTGGGCTTATAACTTGGCTTCTGAATATCCTAGAGAGGTCAGGTTTGTTTTAGAGTACTCCAATTAACAGCCCCCATTACCCCAAAAAGGAATGGAGTCATTAGCACTTATGGTTTTTAAATGGCACCCAGAATTATGTTGCACGAAGCATAATTTCACATCATTCTGGGTTCATTTGTGTGAAAACAAGGTCCAATCAGGCAGAAACGTTACAGGAAGGTAGAACCTATTGAGTTGTAATTGATCTGAACGTTTCATGATGATAACACTTTCCTAAGGGTGTCAAACCATGTCCCAAAGGTCACCGGATCTGGTGTCAATTTAAAGAAGTAGTCCAGTTACACATTTGTGGGCTTATAACTTGGCTTCTGAATTTCCTAGAGAAATCAGGTTTGTTTTAGTGTACTCCAATCAACAGCCCCTACAACCACAAAAAGGAATGGAGTCATTAGCACTTATGGTTTTTAAATGGCACCCAGAATTATGTTGCACGAAGCACAATTTCAAATCATTCTTGGTTCGTTTGTGTGAAAACAAGGTCCAATCAGGCTGAAACGTTACAAGAAGGTAGAATCTATTGAGTTGTAAGTGATCTGAATGTTTCATGATGATCGCACATTCCTATAGGGGGTTAAACCATGTCCCATAGGTCACCGGGCCTGGTGTCACTTTAAAGAAGTAGTCCAGTTACACCTTTGTGGGCATATAACTTGGCTTCTGAATGTCCTAGAGAGATCAGGTTTGTTTTAATGTACTCCAATCAACAGCCCCTACAACCGCAAAAATGAATGGAGTCATTAGCATTTATGGTTTGTAAATGGCACCCAGAATTATGTTGCACGAAGCACAATTTCATATCATTCTGGGTCCATTTGTGTGAAAACAAGGTTCAATCAGGCTGAAACGTTACAAGAAGGTAGAATCTATTGAGTTGTAAGTGATCTGAATGTTTCATGATGATCGCACATTCCTATAGGGGGTGAATCCATGTCCCAAATGTCACCGAGCCTGGTGTCACTTTAAAGAAGTAGTCCAGTTACACATTTGTGGGCTTATAACTTGGCTTCTGAATGTCCTAGAGAGATCAGGTTTGTTTTAGTGTACTCCAATCAACAGCCCCTACAACCACAAAAAGGAATGGAGTCTTTAGCACTTATGGTTTTTAAATGGCACCCAGAATTATGTTGCACGAAGCACAATTTCACATCATTCTAGGTTCATTTGTGTGAAAACAAGGTCCAATCAGGCAGAAACGTTACAGGAAGGTAGAATCTATTGAGTTGTAAGTGATCTGAACATTTCATGATGATCACACATTCCTATAGGGGGTCAAACCATGTCCCAAAGGTCACCGGGCCTGGTGTCACTTTAAAGAAGTAGTCCCGTTACACCTTTGTGGGCTTTTAACTTGGCTTCTGAATATTCTAGAGAGGTCAGGTTTGTTTTAGAGTACTCCAATTAACAGCCCCCATTACCACAAAAAGGAATGGAGTCATTAGCGCTTATGGTTTTTAAATGGCACCCAGAATTATGTTGCACAAAGCACAATTTCACATCATTCTGGGTTCATTTGTGTGAAAACAAGGTCCAATCAGGCTGAAACGTTACAAGAAGGTAGAATCTATTGAGTTGTAAGTGATCTGAACGTTTCATGATGATCACACATTCCTATAGGGGGTCAAACCATGTCCCAAAGGTCACCGGGCCTGGTGTCACTTTAAAGAAGTAGTCCAGTTACACCTTTGTGGGCTTATAACTTGGCTTCTGAATGTCCTAGAGAGATCAGGTTTGTTTTATTGTACTCCAATCAACAACCCCTACAACCACAAAAAGGAATGGAGTCATTAGCACTTATGGTTTGTAAATGGCACCCAGAATTATGTTGCACGAAGCACAATTTCACATCATTCTGGGTCCATTTGTGTGAAAACAAGGACCAATCAGGCTGAAACGTTACAAGAAGGTAGAATCTATTGAGTTGTAAGTGATCTGAACATTTCATGATGATAGCACATTCCTATAGGGGGTCAAACCATGTCCCAAAGGTCACCGGGCCTGGTGTCACTTTAAAGAAGTAGTCCAGTTACACATTTGTGGGCTTATAACTTGGCTTCTGAATATCCTAGAGAGGTCAGGTTTTTTTAGAGTACTCCAATTAACAGCAGCCATTACCCCAAAAAGGAATGGAGTCATTAGCAATTATGGTTTTTAAATGGCACCCAGAATTATGTTGCACGAAGCATAATTTCACATCATTCTGGGTTCATTTGTGTGAAAACAAGGTCCAATCAGGCAGAAACGTTACAGGAAGGTAGAATCTATTAAGTTGTAATTGATCTGAACGTTTCATGATGATAGCACTTTCCTAAGGGGGTCAAACCATGTCCCAAAGGTCACCGGATCTGGTGTCAATTTAAAGAATTAGTCCAGTTACACATTTGTGGGCTTATAACTTGGCTTCTGAATTTCCTAGAGAGATCAGGTTTGTTTTAGTGTACTCCAATAAACAGCCCCTACAACCACAAAAAGGAATGGAGTCATTAGCACTTATGGTTTTTAAATGGCACCCAGAATTATGTTGCACGAAGCACAATTTCACATCATTCTGGGTTCATTTGTGTGAAAACAAGGTCCAATCAGGCTGAAACGTTACAAGAAGGTAGAATCTATTGAGTTGTAAGTGATCTGAATGTTTCATGATGATCGCACATTCCTATAGGGGGTTAAACCATGTCCCATAGGTCACCGGGCCTGGTGTCACTTTAAAGAAGTAGTCCAGTTACACCTTTGTGGGCATATAACTTGGCTTCTGAATGTCCTAGAGAGATCAGGTTTGTTTTAATGTACTCCAATAAACAGCCCCTACAACCGCAAAAAGGAATGGAGTCATTAGCACTTATGGTTTGTAAATGGCACCCAGAATTATGTTGCACGAAGCACAATTTCACATCATTCTGGGTCCATTTGTGTGAAAACAAGGTCCAATCAGGCTGAAACGTTACAGGAAGGTAGAATCTATTGAGTTGTAAGTTATCTGAGCGTTTCATGATGATAATACTTTCCTAAGGGGGTCAAACCATGTCCCAAAGGTCACCGGATCTGGTGTCAATTTAAAGAAGTAGTCCAGTTACACATTTGTGGGCTTATAACTTGGCGTCTGAATATCCTAGAGAGTTCAGGTTTGTTTTAGAGTACTCCAATTAACAGCCCCCATTACCACAAAAAGGAATGGAGTCATTAGCACTTATGGTTTTTAAATGGCACCCAGAATTATGTTGCACGAAGCACAATTTCACATCATTCTGGGTTCATTTGTGTGAAAACAAGGTCCAATCAGGCTGAAACGTTACAAGAAGGTAGAATCTATTGAGTTGTAAGTGATCTGAACGTTTCATGATGATCACACATTCCTATAGGGGGTCAAACCATGTCCCAAAGGTCACCAGGCCTGGTGTCAGTTTAAAGAAGTAGTCCAGTTACACATTTGTGGGCTTATAACTTGGCTTCTGAATGTCCTAGAGAGATCAGGTTTGTTTTAGTGTACTCCAATCAACAGCCCCTACAACCACAAAAAGGAATGGAGTCATTAGCACTTATGGTTTTTAAATGGCACCCATAATTATGTTGCACGAAGCACAATTTCACATCATTCTGGGTTCATTTGTGTGAAAACAAGGTCCAATCAGGCAGAAACGTTACAGGAAGGTAGAATCTATTGAGTTGTAAGTGATCTGAACATTTCATGATGATAGCACTTTCCTAAGGGGGTCAAACCATGTCCCAAAGGTCACCGGATCTGGTGTCAATTTAAAGAAGTAGTCCAGTTACACATTTGTGGGCTTATAACTTGGCTTCTGAATGTCCTAGAGAGATCAGGTTTGTTTTAGTGTACTCCAATCAACAGCCCCTACAACCACAAAAAGGAATGGAGTCATTAGCACTTATGGTTTTTAAATGGCACCCAGAATTATGTTGCACAAAGCACAATTTAACATCATTCTGGGTTCATTTGTGTGAAAACAAGGTCCAATCAGGCAGAAACGTTACAAGAAGGTAGAATCTATTGAGTTGTAAGTTATCTGAACGTTTCATGATGATAGCACTTTCCTAAGCGGGTCAAACCATGTCCCAAAGGTCACCGGATCTGGTGTCAATTTAAAGAAGTAGTCCAGTTACACCTTTGTGGGCTTATAACTTGGCTTCTGAATATCCTAGAGATTTCAGGTTTGTTTTACAGTACTCCAATTAACAGCCCCCATTACCACAAAAAGGAATGTAGTCATTAGCACTTATGGTTTTTAAATGGAACCCAGAATTATGTTGCACGAAGCACTATTTCACATCATTCTGGGTTCATTTGTGTGAAAACAAGGTCCAATCAGGCTGAAACGTTACAAGAAGGTAGAATCTATTGAGTTGTAAGTGATCTGAACGTTTCATGATGATCGCACATTCCTATAGGGGGTCAAACCATGTCCCAAAGGTCACCGGGCCAGGTGTCACTTTAAAGAAGTAGTCCAGTTACACATTTGTGGGCTTATAACTTGGCTTCTAAATGTCCTAGAGAGATCAGGTTTGTTTTAGTGTACTCCAATCAACAGCCCCTACAACCACAAAAAGGAATGGAGTCATTAGCACTCATGGTTTTTAAATGGCACCCAGAATTATGTTGCACGAAGCACAATTTCACATCATTCTGGGTTCATTTGTGTGAAAACAAGGTCAAATCAGGCTGAAACGTTACAAGAAGGTAGAATCTATTGAGTTGTAAGTGATCTGAACGTTTCATCATGATAGCACTTACCTAAGGGGGTCAAACAATGTCCCAAAGGTCACCGGATCTGGTGTCAATTTAAAGAAGTAGTCCAGTTACACATTTGTGGGCTTATAACTTGGCTTCTGAATATCCTAGAGAGGTCAGGTTTGTTTTAGAGTACTCCAATTAACAGCCCCCATTACCCCAAAAAGGAATGGAGTCATTAGCACTTATGGTTTTTAAATGGAACCCAGAATTATGTTGCACGAAGCATAATTTCACATCATTCTGGGTTCATTTGTGTGAAAACAAGGTCCAATCAGGCAGAAACGTTACAGGAAGGTAGAATCTATTGAGTTGTAAATATCTGAACGTTTCATGATGATAACACTTTCCTAAGGGGGTCAAACCATGTCCCAAAGGTCACCGGATCTGGTGTCAATTTAAAGAAGTAGTCCAGTTACACATTTGTGGGCTTATAACTTGGCTTCTGAATTTCCTAGAGAGATCAGGTTTGTTTTAGTGTACTCCAATCAACAGCCCCTACAACCACAAAAAGGAATGGAGTCATTAGCACTTATGGTTTTTAAATGGCACCCAGAATTATGTTGCACGAAGCACAATTTCACATCATTCTGGGTTCATTTGTGTGAAAACAAGGTCCAATCAGGCTGAAACGTTACAAGAAGGTAGAATCTATTTAGTTGTAAGTGATCTGAATGTTTCATGATGATCGCACATTCCTATAGGGGGTTAAACCATGTCCCATAGGTCACCGGGCCTGGTGTCACTTTAAAGAAGTAGTCCAGTTACACCTTTGTGGGCATATAACTTGGCTTCTGAATGTCCTAGAGAGATCAGGTTTGTTTTAATGTACTCCAATCAACAGCCCCTACAACCGCAAAAAGGAATGGAGTCATTAGCACTTATGGTTTGTAAATGGCACCCAGAATTATGTTGCACGAAGCACAATTTCACATCATTCTGGGTCCATTTGTGTGAAAACAAGGTCCAATCAGGCTGAAACGTTACAAGAAGGTCGAATCTATTGAGATGTAAGTGATCTGAACGTTTCATGATGATCGCACATTCCTATAGGGGGTCAAACCATGTCCCAAAGGTCACCGGGCCTGGTGTCACTTTAAAGAAGTAGTCCAGTTACACATTTGTGGGCTTATAACTTGGCTTCTGAATGTCCTAGAGAGATCAGGTTTGTTTTAGTGTACTCCAATCAACTGCCCCTACAACCACAAAAAGGAATGGAGTCATTAGCACTTATGGTTTGTAAATGGCACCCAGATTTATGTTGCACGAAGCACAATTTCACATAATTCTCGGTCCATTTGTGTGAAAACAGGGTCCAATCAGGCTGAAACGTTACAAGAAGGTAGAATCTATTGAGTTGTAAGTGATCTGAATGTTTCATGATGATCGCACATTCCTATAGGGGGTCAAACCATGTCCCAAAGGTGACCGGGCCTGGTGTCACTTTAAAGAAGTAGTCCAGTTACACATTTGTGGGCTTATAACTTGGCTTCTGAATGTCCTAGAGAGATCAGGTTTGTTTTAGTGTACTCCAATCAACAGCCCCTACAACCACAAAAAGGAATGGAGTCATTAGCACTTATGGTTTTTAAATGGCACCCAGAATTATGTTGCACGAAGCACAATTTCACATCATTCTGGGTTCATTTGTGTGAAAACAAGGTCCAATCAAGCTGAAACGTTACAGGAAGGTAGAATATATTGAGTTGTAAGTGATCTGAACGTTTCATGATGATCACACATTCCTATGGGGGGTCAAACCATGTCCCAAAGGTCACCGAGCCTGGTGTCACTTTAAAGAAGTAGTCCAGTTACACATTTGTGGGCTTATAACTTGGCTTCTGAATGTCCTAGAGAGATCAGGTTTGTTTTAGTGTACTCCAATCAACAGCCCCTACAACCACAAAAAGGAATGGAGTCATTAGCACTTATGGTTTTTAAATGGCACCCAGAATTATGTTGCACGAAGCACAATTTCACATCATTCTGGGTTCATTTGTGTGAAAACAAGGTCCAATCAGGCAGAAACGTTACAGGAAGGTAGAATCTATTGAGTTGTAAGTGATTTGAATGTTTCATGATGATCACACATTCCTATAGGGGGTCAAACCATGTCCCAAAGGTCACCGGGCCTGGTGTCACTTTAAAGAAGTAGTCCAGTTACACCTTTGTGGGCTTATAACTTGGCTTCTGAATGTCCTAGAGAGATCAGGTTTGTTTTAATGTACTCCAATCAACAGCCCCTACAACCGCAAAAAGGAATGGAGTCATTAGCACTTATGGTTTGTAAATGGCACCCAGAATTATGTTGCACGAAGCACAATTTCACATCATTCTGGGTCCATTTGTGTGAAAACAAGGTCCAATCAGGCTGAAACGTTACAAGAAGGTCGAATCTATTGAGATGTAAGTGATCTGAACGTTTCATGATGATCGCACATTCCTATAGGGGGTCAAACCATGTCCCAAAGGTCACCGGGCCTGGTGTCACTTTAAAGAAGTAGTCCAGTTACACATTTGTGGGCTTATAACTTGGCTTCTGAATGTCCTAGAGAGATCAGGTTTGTTTTAGTGTACTCCAATCAACTGCCCCTACAACCACAAAAAGGAATGGAGTCATTAGCACTTATGGTTTGTAAATGGCACCCAGATTTATGTTGCACGAAGCACAATTTCACATAATTCTCGGTCCATTTGTGTGAAAACAGGGTCCAATCAGGCTGAAACGTTACAAGAAGGTAGAATCTATTGAGTTGTAAGTGATCTGAACGTTTCATGATGATCACACATTCCTATGGGGGGTCAAACCATGTCCCAAAGGTCACCGAGCCTGGTGTCACTTTAAAGAAGTAGTCCAGTTACACATTTGTGGGCATATAACTTGGCTTCTGAATGTCCTAGAGAGATCAGGTTTGTTTTAGTGTACTCCAATCAACAGCCCCTACAACCACAAAAAGGAATGGAGTCATTAGCACTTATGGTTTTTAAATGGCACCCAGAATTATGTTGCACGAAGCACAATTTCACATCATTCTGGGTTCATTTGTGTGAAAACAAGGTCCAATCAGGCAGAAACGTTACAGGAAGGTAGAATCTATTGAGTTGTAAGTGATCTGAACGTTTCATGATGATCACACATTCCTATAGGGGGTCAAACCATGTCCCAAAGGTCACCGGGCCTGGTGTCACTTTAAAGAAGTAGTCCAGTTACACCTTTGTGGGCTTATAACTTGGCTTCTGAATATCCTAGAGAGGTCAGGTTTGTTTTAGAGTACTCCAATTAACAGCCCCCATTACCACAAAAAGGAATGGAGTCTTTAGCGCTTATGGTTTTTAAATGGCACCCAGAATTATGTTGCACAAAGCACAATTTCACATCATTCTGGGTTCATTTGTGTGAAAACAAGGTCCAATCAGGCTGAAACGTTACAAGAAGGTAGAATCTATTGAGTTGTAAGTGATCTGAACGTTTCATGATGATTGCACATTCCTATAGGGGGTTAAACCATGTCCCATAGGTCACCGGGCCTGGTGACACTTTAAAGAAGTAGTCCAGTTACACCTTTGTGGGCATATAACTTGGCTTCTGAATGTCCTAGAGAGATCAGGTTTGTTTTAATGTACTCCAATCAACAGCACCTAAGACCGCAAAAAGGAATGGAGTCATTAGCACTTATGGTTTGTAAATGGCACCCAGAATTATGTTGCACGAAGCACTATTTCACATCATTCTGGGTCCATTTGTGTGAAAACAAGGTCCAATCAGGCTGAAACCTTACAAGAAGGTCGAATCTATTGAGATGTAAGTGATCTGAACGTTTCATGATGATCGCACATTCCTATAGGGGGTCAAACCATGTCCCAAAGGTCACCGGGCCTGGTGTCACTTTAAAGAAGTAGTCCAGTTACACATTTGTGGGCTTATAACTTGGCTTCTGAATGTCCTAGAGAGATCAGGTTTGTTTTAGTGTACTCCAATCAACTGCCCCTACAACCACAAAAAGGAATGGAGTCATTAGCACTTATGGTTTGTAAATGGCACCCAGAATTATGTTGCACGAAGCACAATTTCACATCATTCTGGGTCCATTTGTGTGAAAACAGGGTCCAATCAGGCTGAAACGTTACAAGAAGGTAGAATCTATTGAGTTGTAAGTGATCTGAATGTTTCATGATGATCGCACATTCCTATAGGGGGTCAAACCATGTCCCAAAGGTGACCGGGCCTGGTGTCACTTTAAAGAAGTAGTCCAGTTACACATTTGTGGGCTTATAACTTGGCTTCTGAATGTCCTAGAGAGATCAGGTTTGTTTTAGTGTACTCCAATCAACAGCCCCTACAACCACAAAAAGGAATGGAGTCATTAGCACTTATGGTTTTTAAATGGCACCCAGAATTATGTTGCACGAAGCACAATTTCACATCATTCTGGGTTCATTTGTGTGAAAACAAGGTCCAATCAGGCTGAAACGTTACAAGAAGGTAGAATCTATTGAGTTGTAAGTGATCTGAACGTTTCATGATGATAGCACTTTCCTAAGCGGGTCAAACCATGTCCCAAAGGTCACCGGATCTGGTGTCAATTTAAAGAAGTAGTCCAGTTACACCTTTGTGGGCTTATAACTTGGCTTCTGAATATCCTAGAGAGTTCAGGTTTGTTTTACAGTACTCCAATTAACAGCCCCCATTACCACAGAAAGGAATGTAGTCATTAGCACTTATGGTTTTTAAATGGCACCCAGAATTATGTTGCACGAAGCACTATTTCACATCATTCTGGGTTCATTTGTGTGAAAACAAGGTCCAATCAGGCTGAAACGTTACAAGAAGGTAGAATCTATTGAGTTGTAAGTGATCTGAACGTTTCATGATGATCGCACATTCCTATAGGGGGTCAAACCATGTCCCAAAGGTCACCGGGCCAGGTGTCACTTTAAAGAAGTAGTCCAGTTACACATTTGTGGGCTTATAACTTGGCTTCTGAATATCCAGAAAGTTCAGGTTTGTTTTAGAGTACTCCAATTAACAGCCCCCATTACCAAAAAAAGGAATGGAGTCATTAGCACTTATGGTTTGTAAATGGCACCCAGAATTATGTTGCACGAAGCACAATTTCACATCATTCTGGGTTCATTTGAGTGAAAACAAGGTCAAATCAGGCTGAAACGTTACAAGAAGGTAGAATCTATTGAGTTGTAAGTGATCTGAATGTTTCATGATGATCGCACATTCCTATAAGGGTTCAAACGATGTCCCAAAGGTCACCGGATCTGGTGTCAATTTAAAGAAGTAGTCCAGTTACACATTTGTGGGCTTATAACTTGGCTTCTGAATGTCCTAGAGAGATCAGGTTTGTTTTAGTGTACTCCAATCAACAGCCCCTACAACCACAAAAAGGAATGGAGTCATTAGCACTTATGGTTTTTAAATGGCACCCAGAATTATGTTGCACGAAGCACAATTTCACATCATTCTGGGTTCATTTGTGTGAAAACAAGGTCCAATCAGGCAGAAACGTTACAGGAAGGTAGAATTTATTGAGTTGTAATTCATCTGAACGTTTCATGATGATAGCACTTTCCTAAGTGGGTCAAACCATGTCCCAAAGGTCACCGGATCTGGTGTCAATTTAAAGAAGTAGTCCAGTTACACCTTTGTGGGCTTATAACTTGGCTTCTGAATATCCTAGAGAGTTCAGGTTTGTTTTACAGTACTCCAATTAACAGCCCCCATTACCACAAAAAGGAATGTAGTCATTAGCACTTATGGTTTGTAAATGGCACCCAGAATTATGTTGCACGAAGCACAATTTCACATCATTCTGGGTTCATTTGTGTGAAAACAAGATCCAATCAGGCAGAAACGTTACAGGAAGGTAGAATATATTGAGTTGTAAGTGATCTGAACGTTTCATGATGATCACACATTCCTATAGGGGGTCAAACCATGTCCCTAAGGTCACCGGGCCTGGTGTCACTTTAAAGAAGTAGTCCAGTTACACCTTTGTGGGCTTATAACTTGGCTTCTGAATGTCCTGGAGAGTTCAGGTTTGCTTTAGAGTACTCCAATTAACATCCCCCATTACCACAAAAAGGAATGGAGTCATTAGCACTTATGGTTTGTAAATGGCACCCAGAATTATGTTGCACGAAGCACAATTTCACATCATTCTGGGTCCATTTGTGTGAAAACAAGGACCAATCAGGCTGAAACGTTACAAGAAGGTAGAATCTATTGAGTTGTAAGTGATCTGAACGTTTCATGATGATCGCACATTCCTATAGGGGGTCAAACCATGTCCCAAAGGTCACCGGGCCTGGTGTCACTTTAAAGAAGTAGTCCAGTTACACATTTGTGGGCTTATAACTTGGCTTCTGAATATCCTAGAGAGGTCAGGTTTGTTTTAGAGTACTCCAATTAACAGCCCCCATTACCCCAAAAAGGAATGGAGTCATTAGCACTTATGGTTTTTAAATGGCACCCAGAATTATGTTGCACGAAGCATAATTTCACATCATTCTGGGTTCATTTGTGAGAAAACAAGGTCCAATCAGGCAGAAACGTTACAGGAAGGTAGAATCTATTAAGTTGTAATTGATCTGAACGTTTCATGATGATAGCACTTTCCTAAGGGGGTCAAACCATGTCCCAAAGGTCACCGGATCTGGTGTCAATTTAAAGAAGTAGTCCAGTTACACATTTGTGGGCTTATAACTTGGCTTCTGAATTTCCTAGAGAGATCAGGTTTGTTTTAGTGTACTCCAATAAACAGCCCCTACAACCACAAAAAGGAATGGTGTCATTAGCACTTATGGTTTTTAAATGGCACCCAGAATTATGTTGCACGAAGCACAATTTCACATAATTCTGGGTTCATTTGTGTGAAAACAAGGTCCAATCAGGCTGAAACGTTACAAGAAGGTAGAATCTATTGAGTTGTAAGTGATCTGAATGTTTCATGATGATCGCACATTCCTATAGGGGGTTAAACCATGTCCCATAGGTCACCGGGCCTGGTGTCACTTTAAAGAAGTAGTCCAGTTACACCTTTGTGGGCATATAACTTGGCTTCTGAATGTCCTAGAGAGATCAGGTTTGTTTTAATGTACTCCAATCAACAGCCCCTTCAACCGCAAAAAGGAATGGAGTCATTAGCACTTATGGTTTGTAAATGGCACCCAGAATTATGTTGCACGAAGCACAATTTCACATCATTCTGGGTCCATTTGTGTGAAAACAAGGTCCAATCAGGCTGAAACGTTACAAGAAGGTCGAATCTATTGAGATGTAAGTAATCTGAACGTTTCATGATGATCGCACATTCCTATAGGGGGTCAAACCATGTCCCAAAGGTCACCGGGCCCGGTGTCACTTTAAAGAAGTAGTCCAGTTACACATTTGTGGGCTTATAACTTGGCTTCTGAATGTCCTAGAGAGATCAGGTTTGTTTTAGTGTACTCCAATCAACAGCCCCTACAACCACAAAAAGGAATAGAGTCATTAGCACTTATGGTTTGTAAATGGCACCCAGAATGATGTTGCACGAAGCACAATTTCACATAATTCTGGGTCCATTTGTGTGAAAACAGGGTCCAATCAGGCTGAAACGTTACAAGAAGGTAGAATCTATTGAGTTGTAAGTGACCTGAATGTTTCATGATGATTGCACATTCCTATAGGGGGTCAAACCATGTCCCAAAGGTCACCGGGCCTGGTGTCACTTTGAAGAAGTAGTCCAGTTACACCTTTGTGGGCTTATAACTTGGCTTCTGAATATCCTGGAGAGGTCAGGTTTGCTTTAGAGTACTCCAATTAACAGCCCGCATTACCACAAAAAGGAATGGAGTCATTAGCACTTATGGTTTTTAAATGGCACCCAGAATTATGTTGCACGAAGCACAATTTCACACCATTCTGGGTTCATTTGTGTGACAACAAGGTCCAATCAGGCTGAAATGTTACAGGTAGGTAGAATCTATTGAGTTGTAAGTGATCTGAACGTTTCATGATGATTGCACATTCCTATAGGGGGTCAAACCATGTCCCAAAGGTGACCGGGCCTGGTGTCAATTTAAAGAAGTAGTCCAGTTACACATTTGTGGGCTTATAACTTGGCTTCTGAATGTCCTAGAGAGATCAGGTTTGTTTTAGTGTACTCCAATCAACAGCCCCTACAACCCCAAAAAGGAATGGAGTCATTAGCACTTATGGTTTTTAAATGGCACCCAGAATTATGTTGCACGAAGCACAATTTCACATTATTCTGGGTTCATTTGTGTGAAAACAAGGTCCAATCAGGCTGAAACGTTACAGGAAGGTAGAATCTATTGAGTTGTAAGTGATCTGAACGTTTCATGATGATCACACATTCCTATAGGGGGTCAAACCATGTCCCAAAGGTCACCGGGCCTGGTGTCACTTTAAAGAAGTAGTCCAGTTACACATTTGTGGGCTTATAACTTGGCTTCTGAATGTCCTAGAGATATCAGGTTTGTTTTAGTGTACTCCAATCAACAGCCCCTACAACCCCAAAAAGGAATGGAGTCATTAGCACTTATGGTTTTTAAATGGCACCCAGAATTATGTTGCACGAAGCACAATTTCACATCATTCTGGGTTCATTTGTGTGAAAACAAGGTCCAATCAGGCTGAAACGTTACAGGAAGGTAGAATCTATTGAGTTGTAAGTGATCTGAACGTTTCATGATGATCACACATTCCTATAGGGGGTCAAACCATGTCCCAAAGGTCACCGGGCCTGGTGTCACTTTAAAGAAGTAGTCCAGTTACACATTTGTGGGCTTATAACTTGGCTTCTGAATGTCCTAGAGAGATCAGGTTTGTTTAAGTGTACTCCAATCAACAGCCCCTACAACCACAAAAAGGAATGGAGTCATTAGCACTTATGGTTTTAAAATGGCACCCAGAATTATGTTGCACGAAGCACAATTTCACATCATTCTGGGTTCATTTGTGTGAAAACAAGGTCCAATCAGACTGAAACGTTACAGTAAGGTAGAATCTATTGAGTTGTAAGTGATCTGAACGTTTCATGATGATAGCACTTTCCTAAGGGGGTCAAACCATGTCCCAAAGGTCACCGGATCTGGTGTCAATTTAAAGAAGTAGTCCAGTTACACATTTGTGGGCTTATAACTTGGCTTCTGAATGTCCTAGAGAGATCAGGTTTGTTTTAGTGTACTCAAATCAACAGCCCCTACAACCACAAAAAGGAATGGAGTCATTAGCACTTATGGTTTTTAAATGGCACCCAGAATTATGTTGCACGAAGCACAATTTCACATCATTCTGGGTTCATTTGTGTGAAAACAAGGTCCAATCAGGCAGAAACGTTACAGGAAGGTAGAATCTATTGAGTTGTAAGTGATCTGAACGTTTCATGATGATAGCACTTTCCTAAGGGGGTCAAACCATGTCCCAAAGGTCACCGGATCTGGTGTCAATTTAAAGAAGTAGTCCAGTTACACATTTGTGGGCTTATAACTTGGCTTCTGAATATCCTAGAGAGTTCAGGTTTGTTTAAGAGTACTCCAATTAACAGCCCCCATTACCACAAAAAGGAATGGAGTCATTAGCACTTATGGTTTTTAAATGGCACCCAGAATTATGTTGCACGAAGCACAATTTCACATCATTCTGGGTTCATTTGTGTGAAAACAAGGTCCAATCAGGCTGAAACGTTACAAGAAGGTAGAATCTATTGAGTTGTAAGTGATCTGAACGTTTCATGATGATCACACATTCCTATAGGGGGTCAAACCATGTCCCAAAGGTCACCAGGCCTGGTGTCAGTTTAAAGAAGTAGTCCAGTTACACATTTGTGGACTTATAACTTGGCTTCTGAATGTCCTAGAGAGATCAGGTTTGTTTTAGTGTACTCCAATCAACAGCCCCTACAACCACAAAAAGGAATGGAGTCATTAGCACTTATGGTTTTTAAATGGCACCCAGAACTATGTTGCACGAAGCACAATTTCACATCATTCTGGGTTCATTTGAGTGAAAACAAGGTCAAATCAGGCTGAAAAGTTACAAGAAGGTAGAATCTATTGAGTTTTAAGTGATCTGAATGTTTCATGATGATCGCACATTCCTATAAGGGGTCAAACCATGTCCCAAAGGTCACCGGATCTGGTGTCAATTTAAAGAAGTAGTCCAGTTACACATTTGTGGGCTTATAACTTGGCTTCTGAATGTCCTAGAGAGATCAGGTTTGTTTTAGTGTACTCCAATCAACAGCCCCTACAACCACAAAAAGGAATGGAGTCATTAGCACTTATGGTTTTTAAATGGCACCCAGAATTATGTTGCACGAAGCACAATTTCACATCATTCTGGGTTCATTTGTGTGAAAACAAGGTCCAATCAGGCAGAAACGTTACAGGAAGGTAGAATATATTGAGTTGTAAGTGATCTGAACGTTTCATGATGATAGCACTTTCCTAAGGGGGTCAAACCATGTCCCAAAGGTCACCGGATCTGGTGTCAATTTAAAGAAGTAGTCCAGTTACACATTTGTGGGCTTATAACTTGGCTTCTGAATATCCTAGAGAGTTCAGGTTTGTTTAAGAGTACTCCAATTAACAGCCCCCATTACCACAAAAAGGAATGGAGTCATTAGCACTTATGGTTTTTAAATGGCACCCAGAATTATGTTGCACGAAGCACAATTTCACATCATTCTGGGTTCATTTGTGTGAAAACAAGGTCCAAACAGGCTGAAACGTTACAAGAAGGTAGAATCTATTGAGATGTAAGTGATCTGAACGTTTCATGATGATCACACATTCCTATAGGGGGTCAAACCATGTCCCAAAGGTCACCAGGCCTGGTGTCAGTTTAAAGAAGTAGTCCAGTTACACATTTGTGGACTTATAACTTGGCTTCTGAATGTCCTAGAGAGATCAGGTTTGTTTTAGTGTACTCCAATCAACAGCCCCTACAACCACAAAAAGGAATGGAGTCATTAGCACTTATGGTTTTTAAATGGCACCCAGAACTATGTTGCACGAAGCACAATTTCACATCATTCTGGGTTCATTTGAGTGAAAACAAGGTCAAATCAGGCTGAAAAGTTACAAGAAGGTAGAATCTATTGAGTTGTAAGTGATCTGAATGTTTCATGATGATCACACATTCCTATAAGGGGTCAAACCATGTCCCAAAGGTCACCGGATCTGGTGTCAATTTAAAGAAGTAGTCCAGTTACACATTTGTGGGCTTATAACTTGGCTTCTGAATGTCCTAGAGAGATCAGGTTTGTTTTAGTGTACTCCAATCAACAGCCCCTACAACCACAAAAAGGAATGGAGTCATTAGCACTTATGGTTTTTAAATGGCACCCAGAATTATGTTGCACGAAGTACAATTTCACATCATTCTGGGTTCATTTGTGTGAAAACAAGGTCCAATCAGGCAGAAACGTTACAGGAAGGTAGAATCTATTGAGTTGTAAGTGATCTGAACGTTTCATGATGATAGCACTTTCCTAAGGGGGTCAAACCATGTCCCAAAGGTCACCGGATCTGGTGTCAATTTAAAGAAGTAGTCCAGTTACACATTTGTGGGCTTATAACTTGGCTTCTGAATGTCCTAGAGAGATCTGGTTTGTTTTAGTCTACTCCAATCAACAGCCCCTACAACCACAAAAAGGAATGGAGTCATTAGCACTTATGGTTTTTAAATGGCACCCAGAATTATGTTGCACGAAGCACAATTTCACATCATTCTGGGTTCATTTGTGTGAAAACAAGGTCCAATCAGGCAGAAACGTTACAGGAAGGTAGAATCTATTGAGTTGTAAGTTATCTGAACGTTTCATGATGATAGCACTTTCCTAAGCGGGTCAAACCATGTCCCAAAGGTCACCGGATCTGGTGTCAATTTAAAGAAGTAGTCCAGTTACACCTTTGTGGGCTTATAACTTGGCTTCTGAATATCCTAGAGAGTTCAGGTTTGTTTTACAGTACTCCAATTAACAGCCCCCATTACCACAAAAAGGAATGTAGTCATTAGCACTTATGGTTTTCAAATGGCACCCAGAATTATGTTGCACGAAGCACTATTTCACATCATTCTGGGTTCATTTGTGTGAAAACAAGGTCCAATCAGGCTGAAACGTTACAAGAAGGTAGAATCTATTGAGTTGTAAGTGATCTGAACGTTTCATGATGATCGCACATTCCTATAGGGGGTCAAACCATGTCCCAAAGGTCACCGGGCCAGGTGTCACTTTAAAGAAGTAGTCCAGTTACACATTTGTGGGCTTATAACTTGGCTTCTAAATGTCCTAGAGAGATCAGGTTTGTTTTAGTGTACTCCAATCAACAGCCCCTACAACCACAAAAAGGAATGGAGTCATTAGCACTCATGGTTTTTAAATGGCACCCAGAATTATGTTGCACGAAGCACAATTTCACATCATTCTGGGTTCATTTGTGTGAAAACAAGGTCAAATCAGGCTGAAACGTTACAAGAAGGTAGAATCTATTGAGTTGTAAGTGATCTGAACGTTTCATGATGATAGCACTTACCTAAGTGGGTCAAACAATGTCCCAAAGGTCACCGGATCTGGTGTCAATTTAAAGACGTAGTCCAGTTACACATTTGTGGGCTTATAACTTGGCTTCTGAATATCCTAGAGAGTTCAGGTTTGTTTTAGAGTACTCCAATGAACAGCCCCCATTACCACAAAAAGGAATGGAGTCATTAGCACTTATGGTTTTTAAATGGCACCCAGAATTATGTTGCACGAAGCACAATTTCACATCATTCTGGGTCCATTTGTGTGAAAACAAGGACCAATCAGGCTGAAACGTTACAAGAAGGTAGAATCTATTGAGTTGTAAGTGATCTGAACGTTTCATGATGATCGCACATTCCTATAGGGGGTCAAACCATGTCGCAAAGGTCACCGGGCCTGGTGTCACTTTAAAGAAGTAGTCCAGTTACACATTTGTGGGCTTATAACTTGGCTTCTGAATATCCTAGAGAGGTCAGGTTTGTTTTAGAGTACTCCAATTAACAGCCCCCATTACCCCAAAAAGGAATGGAGTCATTAGCACTTATGGTTTTTAAATGGCACCCAGAATTATGTTGCACGAAGCATAATTTCACATCATGCTGGGTTCATTTGTGAGAAAACAAGGTCCAATCAGGCAGAAACGTTACAGGAAGGTAGAATCTATTAAGTTGTAATTGATCTGAACGTTTCATGATGATAGCACTTTCCTAAGGGGGTCAAACCATGTCCCAAAGGTCACCGGATCTGGTGTCAATTTAAAGAAGTAGTCCAGTTACACATTTGTGGGCTTATAACTTGGCTTCTGAGTTACCTAGAGAGATCAGGTTTGTTTTAGTGTACTCCAATAAACAGCCCCTACAACCACAAAAAGGAAAGGAGTCATTAGCACTTATGGTTTTTAAATGGCACCCAGAATTATGTTGCACGAAGCACAATTTCACATCATTCTGGGTTCATTTGTGTGAAAACAAGGTCCAATCAGGCTGAAACGTTACAAGAAGGTAGAATCTATTGAGTTGTAAGTGATCTGAATGTTTCATGATGATCGCACATTCCTATAGGGGGTTAAACCATGTCCCATAGGTCACCGGGCCTGGTGTCACTTTAAAGAAGTAGTCCAGTTACACCTTTGTGGGCATATAACTTGGCTTCTGAATGTCCTAGAGAGATCAGGTTTGTTTTAATGTACTCCAATCAACAGCCCCTACAACCGCTAAAAGGGATGGAGTCATTAGCACTTATGGTTTGTAAATGGCACCCAGAATTATGTTGCACGAAGCTCAATTTCACATCATTCTGGGTCCATTTGTGTGAAAACAAGGTCCAATCAGGCTGAAACGTTACAAGAAGGTCGAATCTATTGAGATGTAAGTAATCTGAACGTTTCATGATGATCGCACATTCCTATAGGGGGTCAAACCATGTCCCAAAGGTCACCGGGCCCGGTGTCACTTTAAAGAAGTATTCCAGTTACACATTTGTGGGCTTATAACTTGGCTTCTGAATGTCCTAGAGAGATCAGGTTTGTTTTAGTGTACTCCAATCAACAGCCCCTACAACCACAAAAAGGAATGGAGTCATTAGCACTTATGGTTTGTAAATGGCACCCAGAATTATGTTGCACGAAGCACAATTTCACATAATTCTGGGTTCATTTGTGTGAAAACAGGGTCCAATCTGGCTGAAACGTTACAAGAAGGTAGAATCTATTGAGTTGTAAGTGATCTGAATGTTTCATGATGATTGCACATTCCTATAGGGGGTCAAACCATGTCCCAAAGGTCACCGGGCCTGGTGTCACTTTAAAGAAGTAGTCCAGTTACACCTTTGTGGGCTTATAACTTGGCTTCTGAATATCCTGGAGAGGTCAGGTTTGCTTTAGAGTACTCCAATTAACAGCCCCCATTACCACAAAAAGGAATGGAGTCATTAGCACTTATGGTTTTTAAATGGCACCCAGAATTATGTTGCACGAAGCACAATTTCACATCATTCTGGGTTCATTTGTGTGAAAACAAGGTCCAATCAGGCAGAAACGTTACAGGAAGGTAGAATCTATTGAGTTGTAAGTGATCTGAACGTTTCATGATGATAGCACTTTCCAAAGGGGGTCAAACCATGTCCCAAAGGTCACCGGATCTGGTGTCAATTTAAAGAAGTAGTCCAGTTACACATTTGTGGGCTTATAACTTGGCTTCTGAATATCCTAGAGAGTTCAGGTTTGTTTTAGAGTACTCCAATTAACAGCCCCCATTACCACAAAAAGGAATGGAGTCATTAGCACTTATGGTTTTTAAATGGCACCCAGAATTATGTTGCACGAAGCACAATTTCACATCATTCTGGGTTCATTTGTGTGAAAACAAGGTCCAATCAGGCTGAAACGTTACAAGAAGGTAGAATCTATTGAGTTGTAAGTGATCTGAACGTTTCATGATGATCACACATTCCTATAGGGGGTCAAACCATGTCCCAAAGGTCACCAGGCCTGGTGTCAGTTTAAAGAAGTAGTCCAGTTACACATTTGTGGACTTATAACTTGGCTTCTGAATGTCCTAGAGAGCTCAGGTTTGTTTTAGTGTACTCCAATCAACAGCCCCTACAACCACAAAAAGGAATGGAGTCATTAGCACTTATGGTTTTTAAATGGCACCCAGAATTATGTTGCACGAAGCACAATTTCACATCATTCTGGGTTCATTTGAGTGAAAACAAGGTCAAATCAGGCTGAAACGTTACAAGAAGGTAGAATCTATTGAGTTGTAAGTGATCTGAATGTTTCATGATGATCGCACATTCCTATAAGGGGTCAAACCATGTCCCAAAGGTCACCGGATCTGGTGTCAATTTAAAGAAGTAGTCCAGTTACACATTTGTGGGCTTATAACTTGGCTTCTGAATGTCCTAGAGAGATCAGGTTTGTTTTAGTGTACTCCAATCAACAGCCCCTACAACCACAAAAAGGAATGGAGTCATTAGCACTTATAGTTTTTAAATGGCACCCAGAATTATGTTGCACGAAGCACAATTTCACATCATTCTGGGTTCATTTGTGTGAAAACAAGGTCCAATCAGGCAGAAACGTTACAGGAAGGTAGAATCTATTGAGTTGTAAGTGATCTGAACGTTTCATGATGATAGCACTTTCCTAAGGGGGTCAAACCATGTCCCAAAGGTCACCAGATCTGGTGTCAATTTAAAGAAGTAGTCCAGTTACACATTTGTGGGCTTATAACTTGGCTTCTGAATGTCCTAGAGAGATCAGGTTTGTTTTAGTGTACTCCAATCAACAGCCCCTACAACCACAAAAAGGAATGGAGTCATTAGCACTTATGGTTTTTAAATGGCACCCAGAATTATGTTGCACGAAGCACGATTTCACATCATTCTGGGTTCATTTGTGTGAAAACAAGGTCCAATCAGGCAGAAATGTTACAGGAAGGTAGAATCTATTGAGTTGTAAGTTATCTGAACGTTTCATGATGATAGCACTTTCCTAAGCGGGTCAAACCATGTCCCAAAGGTCACCGGATCTGGTGTCAATTTAAAGAAGTAGTCCAGTTACACCGTTGTGGGCTTATAACTTGGCTTCTGAATATCCTAGAGAGTTCAGGTTTGTTTTACAGTACTCCAATTAACAGCCCCCATTACCACAAAAAGGAATGTAGTCATTAGCACTTATGGTTTTTAAATGGCACCCAGAATTATGTTGCACGAAGCACTATTTCACATCATTCTGGGTTCATTTGTGTGAAAACAAGGTCCAATCAGGCTGAAACGTTACAAGAAGGTAGAATCTATTGAGTTGTAAGTGATCTGAACGTTTCATGATGATCGCACATTCCTATAGGGGGTCAAACCATGTCCCAAAGGTCACCGGGCCAGGTGTCACTTTAAAGAAGTAGTCCAGTTACACATTTGTGGGCTTATAACTTGGCTTCTAAATGTCCTAGAGAGATCAGGTTTGTTTTAGTGTACTCCAATTAACAGCCCCTACAACCACAAAAAGGAATGGAGTCATTAGCACTCATGGTTTTTAAATGGCACCCAGAATTATGTTGCACGAAGCACAATTTCACATCATTCTGGGTTCATTTGTGTGAAAACAAGGTCAAATCAGGCTGAAACGTTACAAGAAGGTAGAATCTATTGAGTTGTAAGTGATCGGAACGTTTCATGATGATAGCACTTACCTAAGGGGGTCAAACAATGTCCCAAAGGTCACCGGATCTGGTGTCAATTTAAAGACGTAGTCCAGTTACACATTTGTGGGCTTATAACTTGGCTTCTGAATATCCTAGAGAGTTCAGGTTTGTTTTAGAGTACTCCAATTAACAGCCCATATACCACAAAAAGGAATGGAGTCATTAGCACTTATGGTTTTTAAATGGCACCCAGAATTATGTTGCACGAAGCACAATTTCACATCATTCTGGGTCCATTTGTGTGAAAACAAGGACCAATCAGGCTGAAACGTTACAAGAAGGTAGAATCTATTGAGTTGTAAGTGATCTGAACGTTTCATGATGATCGCACATTCCTATAGGGGGTCAAACCATGTCCCAAAGGTCACCGGGCCTGGTGTCACTTTAAAGAAGTAGTCCAGTTACACATTTGTGGGCTTATAACTTGGCTTCTGAATATCCTAGAGAGGTCAGGTTTGTTTTAGAGTACTCCAATTAACAGCCCACATTACCCCAAAAAGGAATGGAGTCATTAGCACTTATGGTTTTTAAATGGCACCCACAATTATGATGCACGAAGCATAATTTCACATCATTCTGGGTTCATTTGTGAGAAAACAAGGTCCAATCAGGCAGAAACGTTACAGGAAGGTAGAATCTATTAAGTTGTAATTGATCTGAACGTTTCATGATGATAGCACTTTCCTAAGGGGGTCAAACCATGTCCCAAAGGTCACCGGATCTGGTGTCAATTTAAAGAAGTAGTCCAGTTACACATTTGTGGGCTTATAACTTGGCTTCTGAATTTCCTAGAGAGATCAGGTTTGTTTTAGTGTACTCCAATAAACAGCCCCTACAACCACAAAAAGGAATGGAGTCATTAGCACTTATGGTTTTTAAATGGCACCCAGAATTATGTTGCACGAAGCACAATTTCACATCATTCTGGGTTCATTTGTGTGAAAACAAGGTCCAATCAGGCTGAAACGTTACAAGAAGGTAGAATCTATTGAGTTGTAAGTGATCTGAATGTTTCATGATGATCGCACATTCCTATAGGGGGTTAAACCATGTCCCATAGGTCACCGGGCCTGGTGTCACTTTAAAGAAGTAGTCCAGTTACACCTTTGTGGGCATATAACTTGGCTTCTGAATGTCCTAGAGAGATCAGGTTTGTTTGAATGTACTCCAATCAACAGCCCCTACAACCGCAAAAAGGAATGGAGTCATTAGCACTTATGGTTTGTAAATGGCACCCAGAATTATGTTGCACGAAGCACAATTTCACATCATTCTGGGTCCATTTGTGTGAAAACAAGGTCCAATCAGGCTGAAACGTTACAAGAAGGTGGAATCTATTGAGATGTAAGTAATCTGAACGTTTCATGATGATCGCACATTCCTATAGGGGGTCAAACCATGTCCCAAAGGTCACCGGGCCCGGTGTCACTTTAAAGAAGCAGTCCAGTTACACATTTGTGGGCTTATAACTTGGCTTCTGAATGTCCTAGAGAGATCAGGTTTGTTTTAGTGTACTCCAATCAACAGCCCCTACAACCACAAAAAGGAATGGAGTCATTAGCACTTATGGTTTGTAAATGGCACCCAGAATTATGTTGCACGAAGCACAATTTCACATAATTCTGGGTCCATTTGTGTGAAAACAGGGTCCAATCAGGCTGAAACGTTACAAGAAGGTAGAATCTATTGAGTTGTAAGTGATCTGAATGTTTCATGATGATTGCACATTCCTATAGGGGGTCAAACCATGTCCCAAAGGTCACCGGGCCTGGTGTCACTTTAAAGAAGTAGTCCAGTTACACCTTTGTGGGCTTATAACTTGGCTTCTGAATATCCTGGGGAGGTCAGGTTTGCTTTAGAGTACTCCAATTAACAGCCCCCATTACCACAAAAAGGAATGGAGTCATTAGCACTTATGGTTTTTAAATGGCACCCAGAATTATGTTGCACGAAGCACAATTTCACACCATTCTGGGTTCATTTGTGTGACAACAAGGTCCAATCAGGCTGAAACGTTACAGGTAGGTAAAATCTATTGAGTTGTAAGTGATCTGAACGTTTCATGATGATCGCACATTCCTATAGGGGGTCAAACCATGTCCCAAAGGTCACCGGGCCTGGTGTCACTTTAAAGAAGTAGTCCAGTTACACATTTGAGGGCTTATAACTTGGCTTCTGACTGTCCTAGAGAGATCAGGTTTGTTTTAGTGTACTCCAATCAACAGCCCCTACAACCACAAAAAGGAATGGAGTCATTAGCACTTATGGTTTTAAAATGGCACCCAGAATTATGTTGCACGAAGCACAATTTCACATCATTCTGGGTTCATTTGTGTGAAAACAAGGTCCAATCAGACTGAAACGTTACAGGAAGGTAGAATCTATTGAGTTGTAAGTGATCTGAACGTTTCATGATGATAGCACTTTCCTAAGGGGGTCAAACCTTGTCCCAAAGGTCACCGGATCTGGTGTCAATTTAAAGAAGTAGTCCAGTTACACATTTGTGGGCTTATAACTTGGCTTCTGAATGTCCTAGAGAGATCAGGTTTGTTTTAGTGTACTCCAATCAACAGCCCCTACAACCACAAAAAGGAATGGAGTCATTAGCACTTATGGTTTTTAAATGGCACCCAGAATTATGTTGCACGAAGCACAATTTCACATCATTCTGGGTTCATTTGTGTGAAAACAAGGTCCAATCAGGCAGAAACGTTACAGGAAGGTAGAATCTATTGAGTTGTAAGTGATCTGAACGTTTCATGATGATAGCACTTTCCTAAGGGGGTCAAACCATGTCCCAAAGGTCACCGGATCTGGTGTCAATTTAAAGAAGTAGTCCAGTTACACATTTGTGGGCTTATAACTTGGCTTCTGAATATCCTAGAGAGTTCAGGTTTGTTTTAGAGTACTCCAATTAACAGCCCCCATTACCACAAAAAGGAATGGAGTCATTAGCACTTATGGTTTTTAAATGGCACCCAGAATTATGTTGCACGAAGCACAATTTCACATCATTCTGGGTTCATTTGTGTGAAAACAAGGTCCAATCAGGCTGAAACGTTACAAGAAGGTAGAATCTATTGAGTTGTAAGTGATCTGAACGTTTCATGATGATCACACATTCCTATAGGGGGTCAAACCATGTCCCAAAGGTCACCAGGCCTGGTGTCAGTTTAAAGAAGTAGTCCAGTTACACATTTGTGGACTTATAACTTGGCTTCTGAATGTCCTAGAGAGATCAGGTTTGTTTTAGTGTACTCCAATCAACAGACCCTACAACTACAAAAAGGAATGGAGTCATTAGCACTTATGGTTTTTAAATGGCACCCAGAATTATGTTGCACGAAGCACAATTTCACATCATTCTGGGTTCATTTGAGTGAAAACAAGGTCAAATCAGGCTGAAACGTTACAAGAAGGTAGAATCTATTGAGTTGTAAGTGATCTGAATGTTTCATGATGATCGCACATTCCTATAAGGGGTCAAACCATGTCCCAAAGGTCACCGGATCTGGTGTCAATTTAAAGAAGTAGTCCAGTTACACATTTGTGGGCTTATAACTTGGCTTCTGAATGTCCTAGAGAGATCACGTTTGTTTTAGTGTACTCCAATCAACAGCCCCTACAACCACAAAAAGGAATGGAGTCATTAGCACTTATGGTTTTTAAATGGCACCCAGAATTATGTTGCACGAAGCACAATTTCACATCATTCTGGGTTCATTTGTGTGAAAACAAGGTCCAATCAGGCAGAAATGTTACAAGAAGGTAGAATCTATTGAGTTGTAAGTGATCTGAACGTTTCATGATGATAGCACTTTCCTAAGGGGGTCAAACCATGTCCCAAAGGTCACCGGATCTGGTGTCAATTTAAAGAAGTAGTCCAGTTACACATTTGTGGGCTTATAACTTGGCTTCTGAATGTCCTAGAGAGATCAGGTTTGTTTTAGTGTACTCCAATCAACAGCCCC
Organism: Nothobranchius furzeri; assembly: GCF_043380555.1. Lineage (NCBI taxonomy): Eukaryota > Metazoa > Chordata > Actinopteri > Cyprinodontiformes > Nothobranchiidae > Nothobranchius > Nothobranchius furzeri. The sequence goes on from NC_091750.1 coordinate 16,257,612, forward strand.
TACAACCACAAAAAGGAATGCAGTCATTAGCACTTATGGTTTTTAAATTGCACCCAGAATTATGTTGCACGAAGCACAATTTCACATCATTCTGGGTTCATTTGTGTGAAAACAAGGTCCAATCAGGCAGAAACGTTACAGGAAGGTAGAATCTATTGAGTTGTAAGTTATCTGAACGTTTCATGATGATAGCACTTTCCTAAGCGGGTCAAACCATGTCCCAAAGGTCACCGGATCTGGTGTCAATTTAAAGAAGTAGTCCAGTTACACCTTTGTGGGCTTATAACTTGGCTTCTGAATATCCTAGAGAGTTCAGGTTTGTTTTACAGTACTCCAATTAACAGCCCCCATTACCACAAAAAGGAATGTAGTCATTAGCACTTATGGTTTTTAAATGGCACCCAGAATTATGTTGCACGAAGCACTATTTCACATCATTCTGGGTTCATTTGTGTGAAAACAAGGTCAAATCAGGCTGAAACGTTACAAGAAGGTAGAATCTATTGAGTTGTAAGTGATATGAATGTTTCATGATGATCGCACATTCCTATAAGGGGTCAAACCATGTCCCAAAGGTCACCGGATCTGGTGTCAATTTAAAGAAGTAGTCCAGTTACACATTTGTGGGCTTATAACTTGGCTTCTGAATGTCCTAGAGAGATCAGGTTTGTTTTAGTGTACTCCAATCAACAGCCCCTACAACCACAAAAAGGAATGGAGTCATTAGCACTTATGGTTTTTAAATGGCACCCAGAATTATGTTGCACGAAGCACAATTTCACATCATTCTGGGTTCATTTGTGTGAAAACAAGGTCCAATCAGGCAGAAACGTTACAGGAAGGTAGAATCTATTGAGTTGTAAGTGATCTGAACGTTTCATGATGATAGCACTTTCCTAAGGGGGTCAAACCATGTCCCAAAGGTCACCGGATCTGGTGTCAATTTAAAGAAGTAGTCCAGTTACACATTTGTGGGCTCATAACTTGGCTTCTGAATGTCCTAGAGAGATCAGGTTTGTTTTAGTGTACTCCAATCAACAGCCCCTACAACCACAAAAAGGAATGGAGTCATTAGCACTTATGGTTTTTAAATGGCACCGAGAATTATGTTGCACGAAGCACAATTTCACATCATTCTGGGTTCATTTGTGTGAAAACAAGGTCCAATCAGGCAGAAACGTTACAGGAAGGTAGAATCTATTGAGTTGTAAGTTATCTGAACGTTTCATGATGATAGCACTTTCCTAAGCGGGTCAAACCATGTCCCAAAGGTCACCGGATCTGGTGTCAATTTAAAGAAGTAGTCCAGTTACACCTTTGTGGGCTTATAACTTGGCTTCTGAATATCCTAGAGAGTTCAGGTTTGTTTTACAGTACTCCAATTAACAGCCCCCATTACCAAAATAAGGAATGTAGTCATTAGCACTTATGGTTTTTAAATGGCACCCAGAATTATGTTGCACGAAGCACTATTTCACATCATTCTGGGTTCATTTGTGTGAAAACAAGGTCCAATCAGGCTGAAACGTTACAAGAAGGTAGAATCTATTGAGTTATAAGTGATCTGAACGTTTCATGATGATCGCACATTCCTATAGGGGGTCAAACCATGTCCCAAAGGTCACCGGGCCAGGTGTCACTTTAAAGAAGTAGTCCAGTTACACATTTGTGGGCTTATAACTTGGCTTCTAAATGTCCTAGAGAGATCAGGTTTGTTTTAGTGTACTCCAATCAACAGCCCCTACAACCACAAAAAGGAATGGAGTCATTAGCACTCATGGTTTTTAAATGGCACCCAGAATTATGTTGCACGAAGCACAATTTCACATCATTCTGGGTTCATTTGTGTGAAAACAAGGTCAAATCAGGCTGAAACGTTACAAGAAGGTAGAATCTATTGAGTTTTAAGTGATCTGAACGTTTCATGATGATAGCACTTACCTAAGGGGGTCAAACAATGTCCCAAAGGTCACCGGATCTGGTGTCAATTTAAAGACGTAGTCCAGTTACACATTTGTGGGCTTATAACTTGGCTTCTGAATATCCTAGAGAGTTCAGGTTTGTTTTAGAGTACTCCAATTAACAGCCCCCATTACCACAAAAAGGAATGGAGTCATTAGCACTTATGGTTTTTAAATGGCACCCAGAATTATGTTGCACGAAGCACAATTTCACATCATTCTGGGTTCATTTGTGTGAAAACAAGGTCCAATCAGGCTGAAACGTTACAAGAAGGTAGAATCTATTGAGTTGTAAGTGATCTGAACGTTTCATGATGATCGCACATTCTTATAGGGGGTAAAACCATGTCCCAAAGGTCACCAGGCTTTGTGTCACTTTAAAGAAGTAGTCCAGTTACACATTTGTGGGCTTATAACTTGGCTTCTGAATGTCCTAGAGAGATCAGGTTTGTTTTAGTGTACTCCAATCAACAGCCCCTACAACCACAAAAAGGAATGGAGTCATTAGCACTTATGGTTTTTAAATGGCACCCAGAATTATGTTGCACGAAGCAAAATTTCACATCATTCTGGGTTCATTTGAGTGAAAACAAGGTCAAATCAGGCTGAAACGTTACAAGAAGGTAGAATCTATTGAGTTGTAAGTGATCTGAATGTTTCATGATGATCGCACATTCCTATAAGGGGTCAAACCATGTCCCAAAGGTCACCGGATCTGGTGTCAATTTAAAGAAGTAGTCCAGTTACACATTTGTGGGCTTATAACTTGGCTTCTGAATGTCCTAGAGAGATCAGGTTTGTTTTAGTGTACTCCAATCAACAGCCCCTACAACCACAAAAAGGAATGGAGTCAGTAGCACTTATGGTTTTTAAATGGCACCCAGAATTATGTTGCACGAAGCACAATTTCACATCATTCTGGGTTCATTTGTGTGAAAACAAGGTCCAATCAGGCAGAAACGTTACAGGAAGGTAGAATCTATTGAGTTGTAAGTGATCTGAACGTTTCATGATGATCGCACATTCCTATAGGGGGTCAAACCATGTCCCAAAGGTCACCGGATCTGGTGTCAATTTAAAGAAGTAGTCCAGTTACACATTTGTGGGCTTATAACTTGGCTTCTGAATGTCCTAGAGAGATCAGGTTTGTTTTAGTGTACTCCAGTCAACAGCCCCTACAACCAAAAAAAGGACTGGAGGCATTAGCACTTATGGTTTGTAAATGGCACCCAGAATTATGTTGCACGAAGCACAATTTCACATCATTCTGGGTTCATTTGTGTGAAAACAAGGTCCAATCAGGCAGAAACGTTATAGGAAGGTAGAATCTATTGAGTTGTAAGTTATCTGAACGTTTCATGATGATAGCACTTTCCTAAGCGGGTCAAAACATGTCCCAAAGGTCACAGGATCTGGTGTCAATTTAAAGAAGTAGTCCAGTTACACCTTTGTGGGCTTATAACTTGGCTTCTGAATATCCTAGAGAGTTCAGGTTTGTTTTACAGTACTCCAATTAACAGCCCCCATTACCACAAAAAGGAATGTAGTCATTAGCACTTATGGTTTTTAAATGGCACCCAGAATTATGTTGCACGAAGCACTATTTCACATCATTCTGGGTTCATTTGTGTGAAAACAAGGTCCAATCAGGCTGAAACGTTACAAGAAGGTAGAATCTATTGAGTTGTAAGTGATCTGAACGTTTCATGATGATCGCACATTCCTATAGGGGGTCAAACCATGTCCCATAGGTCACCGGGCCAGGTGTCACTTTAAAGAAGTAGTCCAGTTACACATTTGTGGGCTTATAACTTGGCTTCTAAATGTCCTAGAGAGATCAGGTTTGTTTTAGTGTACTCCAATCAACAGCCCCTACAACCACAAAAAGGAATGGAGTCATTAGCACTCATGGTTTTTAAATGGCACCCAGAATTATGTTGCACGAAGCACAATTTCACATCATTCTGGGTCCATTTGTGTGAAAACAAGGTCCAATCGGGCTGAAACGTTACAAGAAGGTAGAATCTATTGAGTTGTAAGTGATCTGAACGTTTCATGATGATCGCACATTCTTATAGGGGGTAAAACCATGTCCCAAAGGTCACCAGGCCTGGTGTCAGTTTAAAGAAGTAGTCCAGTTACACATTTGTGGGCTTATAACTTGGCTTCTGAATGTCCTAGAGAGATCAGGTTTGTTTTAGTGTACTCCAATCAACAGCCCCTACAACCACAAAAAGGAATGGAGTCATTAGCACTTATGGTTTTTAAATGGCACCCAGAATTATGTTGCACGAAGCAAAATTTCACATCATTCTGGGTTCATTTGAGTGAAAACAAGGTCAAATCAGGCTGAAACGTTACAAGAAGGTAGAATCTATTGAGTTGTAAGTGATCTGAATGTTTCATGATGATCGCACATTCCTATAAGGGGTCAAACCATGTCCCAAAGGTCACCGGATCTGGTGTCAATTTAAAGAAGTAGTCCAGTTACACATTTGTGGGCTTATAACTTGGCTTCTGAATGTCCTAGAGAGATCAGGTTTGTTTTAGTGTACTCCAATCAACAGCCCCTACAACCACAAAAAGGAATGGAGTCATTAGCACTTATGGTTTTTAAATGGCACCCAGAATTATGTTGCACGAAGCACAATTTCACATCATTCTGGGTTCATTTGTGTGAAAACAAGGTCCAATCAGGCAGAAACGTTACAGGAAGGTAGAATCTATTGAGTTGTAAGTGATCTGAACGTTTCATGATGATCGCACATTCCTATAGGGGGTCAAACCATGTCCCAAAGGTCACCGGATCTGGTGTCAATTTAAAGAAGTAGTCCAGTTACACATTTGTGGGCTTATAACTTGGCTTCTGAATGTCCTAGAGAGATCAGGTTTGTTTTAGTGTACTCCAATCAACAGCCCCTACAACCAAAAAAAGGACTGGAGGCATTAGCACTTATGGTTTGTAAATGGCACCCAGAATTATGTTGCACGAAGCACAATTTCACATCATTCTGGGTTCATTTGTGTGAAAACAAGGTCCAATCAGGCTGAAACATTACAAGAAGGTAGAATCTGTTGAGTTGTAAGTGATCTGAACGTTTCATGATGATCGCACATTCCTATAGGGGGTCAAACCATGTCCCAAAGATCACCGGGCCTGGTGTCAATTTAAAGAAGTAGTCCAGTTACACCTTTGTGGGCTTAAAACTTGGCTTCTGAATGTCCTAGAGAGATCAGGTTTGTTTTAGTGTACTCCAATCAACAGCCCCTACAATTATGGTTTGTAAATGGCACCCAGAATTATGTTGCATGAAGCACAATTTCACATCATTCTGGGTCCATTTGTGTGAAAACAAGGTCCAATCAGGCTGAAACGTTACAAGAAGGTAGAATCTATTGAGTTGTAAGTGATCTGAATGTTTCATGATGATCGCACATTCCTATAAGGGGTCAAACCATGTCCCAAAGGTCACCGGATCTGGTGTCAATTTAAAGAAGTAGTCCAGTTACACATTTGTGGGCTTATAACTTGGCTTCTGAATGTCCTAGAGAGATCAGGTTTGTTTTAGTGTACTCCAATCAACAGCCCCTACAACCACAAAAAGGAATGGAGTCATTAGCACTTATGGTTTTTAAATGGCACCCAGAATTATGTTGCACGAAGCACAATTTCACATCATTCTGGGTTCATTTGTGTGAAAACAAGGTCCAATCAGGCAGAAACGTTACAGGAAGGTAGAATCTATTGAGTTGTAAGTGATCTGAACGTTTCATGATGATCGCACATTCCTATAGGGGGTCAAACCATGTCCCAAAGGTCACCGGATCTGGTGTCAATTTAAAGAAGTAGTCCAGTTACACATTTGTGGGCTTATAACTTGGCTTCTGAATGTCCTAGAGAGATCAGGTTTGTTTTAGTGTACTCCAATCAACAGCCCCTACAACCAAAAAAAGGACTGGAGGCATTAGCACTTATGGTTTGTAAATGGCACCCAGAATTATGTTGCACGAAGCACAATTTCACATCATTCTGGGTTCATTTGTGTGAAAACAAGGTCCAATCAGGCTGAAACATTACAAGAAGGTAGAATCTGTTGAGTTGTAAGTGATCTGAACGTTTCATGATGATCGCACATTCCTATAGGGGGTCAAACCATGTCCCAAAGATCACCGGGCCTGGTGTCAATTTAAAGAAGTAGTCCAGTTACACCTTTGTGGGCTTAAAACTTGGCTTCTGAATGTCCTAGAGAGATCAGGTTTGTTTTAGTGTACTCCAATCAACAGCCCCTACAATTATGGTTTGTAAATGGCACCCAGAATTATGTTGCATGAAGCACAATTTCACATCATTCTGGGTCCATTTGTGTGAAAACAAGGTCCAATCAGGCTGAAATGTTACAAGAAGGTAGAATCTATTGAGTTGTAAGTGATCTGAACGTTTCATGATGATTGCACATTCCTGTAGGGGGTAAAACCATGTCCCAAAGGTCACAGGGCCAGGTGTCACGTTAAAGAAGTAGTCCAGTTACACATTTGTGGGCTTATAACTTGGCTTCTGAATGTCCTAGAGAGATCAGGTTTGTTTTAGTGTACTCCAATCAACAGCCCCTACAACCACAAAAAGGAATGGAGTCATTAGCACTTATGGTTTGTAAATGGCACCCAGAATTATGCTGCACGAAGCACAATTTCACATCATTCTGGGTCCATTTGTGTGAAAACAAGGTCCAATCAGGCTGAAACATTACAGGAAGGTAGAATCTATTGAGTTGTAAGTGATCTGAACGTTTCATGATGATCGCACATTCCTATAGGGGGTCAAACCATGTCCCAAAGGTCACCGGGCCTGGTGTCACTTTAAAGAAGTAGTCCAGTTACACCTTTGTGGGCTTAAAACTTGGCTTCTGAATGTCCTAGAGAGATCAGGTTTGTTTTAGTGTACTCCAATCAACAGCCCCTACAATTATGGTTTGTAAATGGCACCCAGAATTATGTTGCATGAAGCACAATTTCACATCATTCTGGGTCCATTTGTGTGAAAACAAGGTCCAATCAGGCTGAAACGTTACAAGAAGGTAGAATCTATTGAGTTGTAAGTGATCTGAATGTTTCATGATGATCGCACATTCCTGTAGGGGGTAAAACCATGTCCCAAAGGTCACAGGGCCGGGTGTCACGTTAAAGAAGTAGTCCAGTTACACATTTGTGGGCTTATAACTTGGCTTCTGAATGTCCTAGAGAGATCAGGTTTGTTTTAGTGTACTCCAATCAACAGCCCCTACAACCACAAAAAGGAATGGAGTCATTAGCACTCATGGTTTTTAAATGGCACCCAGAATTATGTTGCACGAAGCACAATTTCACATCATTCTGGGTCCATTTGTGTGAAAACAAGGTCCAATCGGGCTGAAACGTTACAAGAAGGTAGAATCTATTGAGTTGTAAGTGATCTGAACGTTTCATGATGATCGCACATTCTTATAGGGGGTAAAACCATGTCCCAAAGGTCACCAGGCCTGGTGTCAGTTTAAAGAAGTAGTCCAGTTACACATTTGTGGGCTTATAACTTGGCTTCTGAATGTCCTAGAGAGATCAGGTTTGTTTTAGTGTACTCCAATCAACAGCCCCTACAACCACAAAAAGGAATGGAGTCATTAGCACTTATGGTTTTTAAATGGCACCCAGAATTATGTTGCACGAAGCAAAATTTCACATCATTCTGGGTTCATTTGAGTGAAAACAAGGTCAAATCAGGCTGAAACGTTACAAGAAGGTAGAATCTATTGAGTTGTAAGTGATCTGAATGTTTCATGATGATCGCACATTCCTATAAGGGGTCAAACCATGTCCCAAAGGTCACCGGATCTGGTGTCAATTTAAAGAAGTAGTCCAGTTACACATTTGTGGGCATATAACTTGGCTTCTGAATGTCCTAGAGAGATCAGGTTTGTTTTAGTGTACTCCAATCAACAGCCCCTACAACCACAAAAAGGAATGGAGTCATTAGCACTTATGGTTTTTAAATGGCACCCAGAATTATGTTGCACGAAGCACAATTTCACATCATTCTGGGTTCATTTGTGTGAAAACAAGGTCCAATAAGGCAGAAACGTTACAGGAAGGTAGAATCTATTGAGTTGTAAGTGATCTGAACGTTTCATGATGATCGCACATTCCTATAGGGGGTCAAACCATGTCCCAAAGGTCACCGGATCTGGTGTCAATTTAAAGAAGTAGTCCAGTTACACATTTGTGGGCTTATAACTTGGCTTCTGAATGTCCTAGAGAGATCAGGTTTGTTTTAGTGTACTCCAATCAACAGCCCCTACAACCAAAAAAAGGACTGGAGGCATTAGCACTTATGGTTTGTAAATGGCACCCAGAATTATGTTGCACGAAGCACAATTTCACATCATTCTGGGTTCATTTGTGTGAAAACAAGGTCCAATCAGGCTGAAACATTACAAGAAGGTAGAATCTGTTGAGTTGTAAGTGATCTGAACGTTTCATGATGATCGCACATTCCTATAGGGGGTCAAACCATGTCCCAAAGGTCACCGGGCCTGGTGTCACTTTAAAGAAGTAGTCCAGTTACACCTTTGTGGGCTTAAAACTTGGCTTCTGAATGTCCTAGAGAGATCAGGTTTGTTTTAGTGTACTCCAATCAACAGCCCCTACAATTATGGTTTGTAAATGGCACCCAGAATTATGTTGCATGAAGCACAATTTCACATCATTCTGGGTCCATTTGTGTGAAAACAAGGTCCAATCAGGCTGAAACGTTACAAGAAGGTAGAATCTATTGAGTTGTAAGTGATCTGAACGTTTCATGATGATCACACATTCCTGTAGGGGGTAAAACCATGTCCCAAAGGTCACAGGGCCGGGTGTCACGTTAAAGAAGTAGTCCAGTTACACATTTGTGGGCTTATAACTTGGCTTCTGAATGTCCTAGAGAGATCAGGTTTGTTTTAGTGTACTCCAATCAACAGCCCCTACAACCACAAAAAGGAATGGAGTCATTAGCACTTATGGTTTGTAAATGGCACCCAGAATTATGCTGCACGAAGCACAATTTCACATCATTCTGGGTCCATTTGTGTGAAAACAAGGTCCAATCAGGCTGAAACATTACAGGAAGGTAGAATCTATTGAGTTGTAAGTGATCTGAACGTTTCTTGATGATCGCACATTCCTATAGGGGGTCAAACCATGTCCCAAAGGTCACCGGGCCTGGTGTCACTTTAAAGAAGTAGTCCAGTTACACCTTTGTGGGCTTAAAACTTGGCTTCTGAATGTCCTAGAGAGATCAGGTTTGTTTTAGTGTACTCCAATCAACAGCCCCTACAATTATGGTTTGTAAATGGCACCCAGAATTATGCTGCACGAAGCACAATTTCACATCATTCTGGGTCCATTTGTGTGAAAACAAGGTCCAATCAGGCTGAAACGTTACAAGAAGGTAGAATCTATTGAGTTGTAAGTGATCTGAATGTTTCATGATGATCGCACATTCCTGTAGGGGGTAAAACCATGTCCCAAAGGTCACCGGATCTGGTGTCAATTTAAAGAAGTAGTCCAGTTACACATTTGTGGGCTTATAACTTGGCTTCTGAATGTCCTAGAGAGATCAGGTTTGTTTTAGTGTACTCAAATCAACAGCCCCTACAACCACAAAAAGGAATGGAGTCATTAGCACTTATGGTTTTTAAATGGCACCCAGAATTATGTTGCACGAAGCACAATTTCACATCATTCTGGGTTCATTTGTGTGAAAACAAGGTCCAATCAGGCAGAAACGTTACAGGAAGGTAGAATCTATTGAGTTGTAAGTGATCTGAACGTTTCATGATGATAGCACTTTCCTAAGGGGGTCAAACCATGTCCCAAAGGTCACCGGATCTGGTGTCAATTTAAAGAAGTAGTCCAGTTACACATTTGTGGGCTTATAACTTGGCTTCTGAATGTCCTAGAGAGATCAGGTTTGTTTTAGTGTACTCCAATCAACAGCCCCTACAACCACAAAAAGGAATGGAGTCATTAGCACTTATGGTTTTTAAATGGCACCCAGAATTATGTTGCACGAAGCACAATTTCACATCATTCTGGGTTCATTTGTGTGAAAACAAGGTCCAATCAGGCAGAAACGTTACAGGAAGGTAGAATCTATTGAGTTGTAAGTTATCTGAACGTTTCATGATGATAGCACTTTCCTAAGCGGGTCAAACCATGTCCCAAAGGTCACCGGATCTGGTGTCAATTTAAAGAAGTAGTCCAGTTACACCTTTGTGGGCTTATAACTTGGCTTCTGAATATCCTAGAGAGTTCAGGTTTGTTTTACAGTACTCCAATTAACAGCCCCCATTACCACAAAAAGGAATGTAGTCATTAGCACTTATGGTTTTTAAATGGCACCCAGAATTATGTTGCACGAAGCACTATTTCACATCATTCTGGGTTCATTTGTGTGAAAACAAGGTCCAATCAGGCTGAAACGTTACAAGAAGGTAGAATATATTGAGTTGTAAGTGATCTGAACGTTTCATGATGATCGCACATTCCTATAGGGGGTCAAACCATGTCCCAAAGGTCACCGGGCCAGGTGTCACTTTAAAGAAGTAGTCCAGTTACACATTTGTGGGCTTATAACTTGGCTTCTAAATGTCCTAGAGAGATCAGGTTTGTTTTAGTGTACTCCAATCAACAGCCCCTACAACCACAAAAAGGAATGGAGTCATTAACACTCATGGTTTTTAAATGGCACCCAGAATTATGTTGCACGAAGCACAATTTCACATCATTCTGGGTTCATTTGTGTGAAAACAAGGTCAAATCAGGCTGAAACGTTACAAGACGGTAGAATCTATTGAGTTGTAAGTGATATGAATGTTTCATGATGATCGCACATTCCTATAAGGGGTCAAACCATGTCCCAAAGGTCACCGGATCTGGTGTCAATTTAAAGAAGTAGTCCAGTTACACATTTGTGGGCTTATAACTTGGCTTCTGAATGTCCTAGAGAGATCAGGTTTGTTTTAGTGTACTCCAATCAACAGCCCCTACAACCACAAAAAGGAATGGAGTCATTAGCACTTATGGTTTTTAAATGGCACCGAGAATTATGTTGCACGAAGCACAATTTCACATCATTCTGGGTTCATTTGTGTGAAAACAAGGTCCAATCAGGCAGAAACGTTACAGGAAGGTAGAATCTATTGAGTTGTAAGTTATCTGAACGTTTCATGATGATAGCCCTTTCCTAAGCGGGTCAAACCATGTCCCAAAGGTCACCGGATCTGGTGTCAATTTAAAGAAGTAGTCCAGTTACACCTTTGTGGGCTTATAACTTGGCTTCTGAATATCCTAGAGAGTTCAGGTTTGTTTTACAGTACTCCAATTAACAGCCCCCATTACCACAAAAAGGAATGTAGTCATTAGCACTTATGGTTTTTAAATGGCACCCAGAATTATGTTGCACGAAGCACTATTTCACATCATTCTGGGTTCATTTGTGTGAAAACAAGGTCCAATCAGGCTGAAACGTTACAAGAAGGTAGAATCTATTGAGTTGTAAGTGATCTGAACGTTTCATGATGATCGCACATTCCTATAGGCGGTCAAACCATGTCCCAAAGGTCACCGGGCCAGGTGTCACTTTAAAGAAGTAGTCCAGTTACACATTTGTGGGCTTATAACTTGGCTTCTAAATGTCCTAGAGAGATCAGGTTTGTTTTAGTGTACTCCAATCAACAGCCCCTACAACCACAAAAAGGAATGGAGTCATTAGCACTCATGGTTTTTAAATGGCACCCAGAATTATGTTGCACGAAGCACAATTTCACATCATTCTGGGTTCATTTGTGTGAAAACAAGGTCAAATCAGGCTGAAACGTTACAAGAAGGTAGAATCTATTGAGTTGTAAGTGATCTGAACGTTTCATGATGATCACACATTCCTATAGGGGGTCAAACCATGTCCCAAAGGTCACCAGGCCTGGTGTCAGTTTAAAGAAGTAGTCCAGTTACACATTTGTGGGCTTATAACTTGGCTTCTGAATGTCCTAGAGAGATCAGGTTTGTTTTAGTGTACTCCAATCAACAGCCCCTACAACCACAAAAAGGAATGGAGTCATTAGCACTTATGGTTTTTAAATGGCACCCAGAATTATGTTGCACGAAGCAAAATTTCACATCATTCTGGGTTCATTTGAGTGAAAACAAGGTCAAATCAGGCTGAAACGTTACAAGAAGGTAGAATCTATTGAGTTGTAAGTGATCTGAATGTTTCATGATGATCGCATATTCCTATAAGGGGTCAAACCATGTCCCAAAGGTCACCGGATCTGGTGTCAATTTAAAGAAGTAGTCCAGTTACACATTTGTGGGCTTATAACTTGGCTTCTGAATGTCCTAGAGAGATCAGGTTTGTTTTAGTGTACTCCAATCAACAGCCCCTACAACCACAAAAAGGAATAGAGTCATTAGCACTTATGGTTTTTAAATGGCACCCAGAATTATGTTGCACGAAGCACAATTTCACATCATTCTGGGTTCATTTGTGTGAAAACAAGGTCCAATCAGGCTGAAACATTACAAGAAGGTAGAATCTGTTGAGTTGTAAGTGATCTGAACGTTTCATGATGATCGCACATTCCTATAGGGGGTCAAACCATGTCCCAAAGGTCACCGGGCCTGGTGTCACTTTAAAGAAGTAGTCCAGTTACACCTTTGTGGGCTTAAAACTTGGCTTCTGAATGTCCTAGAGAGATCAGGTTTGTTTTAGTGTACTCCAATCAACAGCCCCTACAATTATGGTTTGTAAATGGCACCCAGAATTATGTTGCATGAAGCACAATTTCACATCATTCTGGGTCCATTTGTGTGAAAACAAGGTCCAATCAGGCTGAAACTTTACAAGAAGGTAGAATCTATTGAGTTGTAAGTGATCTGAACGTTTCATGATGATCGCACATTCCTGTAGGGGGTAAAACCATGTCCCAAAGGTCACAGGGCCGGGTGTCACGTTAAAGAAGTAGTCCAGTTACACATTTGTGGGCTTATAACTTGGCTTCTGAATGTCCTAGAGAGATCAGGTTTGTTTTAGTGTTCTCCAATCAACAGCCCCTACAACCACAAAAAGGAATGGAGTCATTAGCACTTATGGTTTGTAAATGGCACCCAGAATTATGCTGCACGAAGCACAATTTCACATCATTCTGGGTCCATTTGTGTGAAAACAAGGTCCAATCAGGCTGAAACATTACAGGAAGGTAGAATCTATTGAGTTGTAAGTGATCTGAACGTTTCATGATGATCGCACATTCCTATAGGGGGTCAAACCATGTCCCAAAGGTCACCGGGCCTGGTGTCACTTTAAAGAAGTAGTCCAGTTACACCTTTGTGGGCTTAAAACTTGGCTTCTGAATGTCCTAGAGAGATCAGGTTTGTTTTAGTGTACTCCAATCAACAGCCCCTACAATTATGGTTTGTAAATGGCACCCAGAATTATGTTGCATGAAGCACAATTTCACATCATTCTGGGTCCATTTGTGTGAAAACAAGGTCCAATCAGGCTGAAACGTTACAAGAAGGTAGAATCTATTGAGTTTGTAAGTGATCTGAATGTTTCATGATGATCGCACATTCCTGTAGGGGGTAAAACCATGTCCCAAAGGTCACAGGGCCGGGTGTCACGTTAAAGAAGTAGTCCAGTTACACATTTGTGGGCTTATAACTTGGCTTCTGAATGTCCTAGAGAGATCAGGTTTGTTTTAGTGTTCTCCAATCAACAGCCCCTACAACCACAAAAAGGAATGGAGTCATTAGCACTTATGGTTTGTAAATGGCACCCAGAATTATGCTGCACGAAGCACAATTTCACATCATTCTGGGTCCATTTGTGTGAAAACAAGGTCCAATCAGGCTGAAACATTACAGGAAGGTAGAATCTATTGAGTTGTAAGTGATCTGAACGTTTCATGATGATCGCACATTCCTATAGGGGGTCAAACCATGTCCCAAAGGTCACCGGGCCTGGTGTCACTTTAAAGAAGTAGTCCAGTTACACCTTTGTGGGCTTAAAACTTGGCTTCTGAATGTCCTAGAGAGATCAGGTTTGTTTTAGTGTACTCCAATCAACAGCCCCTACAATTATGGTTTGTAAATGGCACCCAGAATTATGTTGCATGAAGCACAATTTCACATCATTCTGGGTCCATTTGTGTGAAAACAAGGTCCAATCAGGCTGAAACGTTACAAGAAGGTAGAATCTATTGAGTTTGTAAGTGATTTGAATGTTTCATGATGATCGCACATTCCTGTAGGGGGTAAAACCATGTCCCAAAGGTCACAGGGCCGGGTGTCACGTTAAAGAAGTAGTCCAGTTACACATTTGTGGGCTTATAACTTGGCTTCTGAATGTCCTAGATAGATCAGGTTTGTTTTAGTGTACTCCAATCAACAGCCCCTACAACCACAAAAAGGAATGGAGTCATTAGCACTTATGGTTTTTAAATGGCACCCAGAATTATCTTGCACGAAGCACAATTTCACATCATTCTGGGTTCATTTGTGTGAAAACAAGGTCCAATCAGGCAGAAACGTTACAGGAAGGTAGAATCTATTGAGTTGTAAGTTATCTGAACGTTTCATGATGATAGCACTTTCCTAAGCGGGTCAAACCATGTCCCAAAGGTCACCGGATCTGGTGTCAATTTAAAGAAGTAGTCCAGTTACACCTTTGTGGGCTTATAACTTGGCTTCTGAATATCCTAGAGAGTTCAGGTTTGTTTTACAGTACTCCAATTAACAGCCCCCATTACCACAAAAAGGAATGTAGTCATTAGCACTTATGGTTTTTAAATGGCACCCAGAATTATGTTGCACGAAGCACTATTTCACATCATTCTGGGTTCATTTGTGTGAAAACAAGGTCCAATGAGGCTGAAACGTTACAAGAAGGTAGAATCTATTGAGTTGTAAGTGATCTGAACGTTTCATGATGATCGCACATTCCTATTGGGGGTCAAACCATGTCCCAAAGGTCAGCGGGCCTGGTGTCACTTTAAAGAAGTAGTCCAGTTACACATTTGTGGGCTTATAACTTGGCTTCTAAATGTCCTAGAGAGATCAGGTTTGTTTTAGTGTACTCCAATCAACAGCCCCTACAACCACAAAAAGGAATGGAGTCATTAGCACTCATGGTTTTTAAATGGCACCCAGAATTATGTTGCACGAAGCACAATTTCACATCATTCTGGGTTCATTTGTGTGAAAACAAGGTCAAATCAGGCTGAAACGTTACAAGAAGGTAGAATCTATTGAGTTGTAAGTGATCTGAACGTTTCATGATGATAGCACTTACCTAAGGGGGTCAAGCAATGTCCCAAAGGTCACCGGATCTGGTGTCACTTTAAATAAGTAGACCAGTTACACATTTGTGGGCTTATAACTTGGCTTCTGAATATCCTAGAGAGTTCAGGTTTGTTTTAGAGTACTCCAATTAACAGCCCCCATTACCACAAAAAGGAATGGAGTCATTAGCACTTATAGTTTGTAAATGGCACCCAGAATTATGTTGCACGAAGCACAATTTCACATCATTCTGGGTTCATTTGTGTGAAAACAAGGTCCAATCAGGCTGAAACGTTACAAGAAGGTAGAATCTATTGAGTTGTTAGTGATCTGAACGTTTTATGATGATCACACATTCCTATAGGGGGTCAAACCATGTCCCAAAGGTCACCAGGCCTGGTGTCAGTTTAAAGAAGTAGTCCAGTTACACATTTGTGGGCTTATAACTTGGCTTCTGAATGTCCTAGAGAGATCAGGTTTGTTTTAGTGTACTCCAATCAACAGCCCCTACAACCACAAAAAGGAATGGAGTCATTAGCACTTATGGTTTTTAAATGGCACCCAGAATTATGTTGCACGAAGCACAATTTCACATCATTCTGGGTTCATTTGAGTGAAAACAAGGTCAAATCAGGCTGAAACGTTACAAGAAGGTAGAATCTATTGAGTTGTAAGTGATCTGAATGTTTCATGATGATCACACATTCCTATAAGGGGTCAAACCATGTCCCAAAGGTCACCGGATCTGGTGTCAATTTAAAGAAGTAGTCCAGTTACACATTTGTGGGCTTATAACTTGGCTTCTGAATGTCCTAGAGAGATCAGGTTTGTTTTAGTGTACTCCAATCAACAGCCCCTACAACCACAAAAAGGAATGGAGTCATTAGCACTTATGGTTTTTAAATGGCACCCAGAATTATGTTGCACGAAGCACAATTTCACATCATTCTGGGTTCATTTATGTGAAAACAAGGTCCAATCAGGCAGAAACGTTACAGGAAGGTAGAATCTATTGAGTTGTAAGTGATCCGAACGTTTTATGATGATCTCACATTCCTATAGGGGGTCAAACAATGTCCCAAAGGTCACCGGATCTGGTGTCAATTTAAAGAAGTAGTCCAGTTACACCTTTGTGGGCTTATAACTTGGCTTCTGAATATCCTAGAGAGGTCAGGTTTGTTTAAGAGTACTCCAATTAACATCCCCCATTACCACAAAAAGGAATGGAGTCATTAGCGCTTATGGTTTTTAAATGGCACCCAGAATTATGTTGCACAAAGCACAATTTCACATCATTCTGGGTTCATTTGTGTGAAAACAAGGTCCAATCAGGCTGAAACGTTACAAGAAGGTAGAATCTATTGAGTTGTAAGTGATCTGAACGTTTCATGATGATCGCACATTCCTATAGGGGGTCAAACCATGTCCCAAAGGTCACCGGGCCTGGTGTCACTTTAAAGAAGTAGTCCAGTTACACCTTTGTGGGCTCATAACTTGGCTTCTGAATATCCTAGAGAGATCAGGTTTGTTTTAATGTACTCCAATCAACAGCCCCTACAACCACAAAAAGGAATGGAGTCATTAGCACTTATGGTTTGTAAATGGCACCCAGAATTATGTTGCACGAAGCACAATTTCACATCATTCTGGGTCCATTTGTGTGAAAACAAGGACCAATCAGGCTGAAACGTTACAAGAAGGTAGAATCTATTGAGTTGTAAGTGATCTGAACGTTTCATGATGATCGCACATTCCTATAGGGGGTCAAACCATGTCCCAAAGGTCACTGGGCCTGGTGTCAATTTAAAGAAGTAGTCCAGTTACACATTTGTGGGCTTATAACTTGGCTTCTGAATATCCTAGAGAGGTCAGGTTTGTTTTAGAGTACTCCAATTAACAGCCCCCATTACCCCAAAAAGGAATGGAGTCATTAGCACTTATGGTTTTTAAATGGAACCCAGAATTATGTTGCACGAAGCATAATTTCACATCATTCTGGGTTCATTTGTGTGAAAACAAGGTCCAATCAGGCAGAAACGTTACAGGAAGGTAGAATCTATTGAGTTGTAAATATCTGAACGTTTCATGATGATAACACTTTCCTAAGGGGGTCAAACCATGTCCCAAAGGTCACCGGATCTGGTGTCAATTTAAAGAAGTAGTCCAGTTACACATTTGTGGGCTTATAACTTGGCTTCTGAATTTCCTAGAGAGATCAGGTTTGTTTTAGTGTACTCCAATCAACAGCCCCTACAACCACAAAAAGGAATGGAGTCATTAGCACTTATGGTTTTTAAATGGCACCCAGAATTGTTGCACGAAGCACAATTTCACATCATTCTGGGTTCATTTGTGTGAAAACAAGGTCCAATCAGGCTGAAACGTTACAAGAAGGTAGAATCTATTGAGTTGTAAGTGATCTGAATGTTTCATGATGATCGCACATACCTATAGGGGGTTAAACCATGTCCCATAGGTCACCGGGCCTGGTGTCACTTTAAAGAAGTAGTCCAGTTACACCTTTGTGGGCATATAACTTGGCTTCTGAATGTCCTAGAGAGATCAGGTTTGTTTTAATGTACTCCAATCAACAGCCCCTACAACCGCAAAAAGGAATGGAGTCATTAGCACTTATGGTTTGTAAATGGCACCCAGAATTATGTTGCACGAAGCACAATTTCACATCATTCTGGGTCCATTTGTGTGAAAACAAGGTCCAATCAGGCTGAAACGTTACAAGAAGGTCGAATCTATTGAGATGTAAGTGATCTGAACGTTTCATGATGATCGCACATTCCTATAGGGGGTCAAACCATGTCCCAAAGGTCACCGGGCCTGGTGTCACTTTAAAGAAGTAGTCCAGTTACACATTTGTGGGCTTATAACTTGGCTTCTGAATGTCCTAGAGAGATCAGGTTTGTTTTAGTGTACTCCAATCAACTGCCCCTACAACCACAAAAAGGAATGGAGTCATTAGCACTTATGGTTTGTAAATGGCACCCAGATTTATGTTGCACGAAGCACAATTTCACATAATTCTCGGTCCATTTGTGTGAAAACAGGGTCCAATCAGGCTGAAACGTTACAAGAAGGTAGAATCTATTGAGTTGTAAGTGATCTGAATGTTTCATGATGATCGCACATTCCTATAGGGGGTCAAACCATGTCCCAAAGGTGACCGGGCCTGGTGTCACTTTAAAGAAGTAGTCCAGTTACACATTTGTGGGCTTATAACTTGGCTTCTGAATGTCCTAGAGAGATCAGGTTTGTTTTAGTGTACTCCAATCAACAGCCCCTACAACCACAAAAAGGAATGGAGTCATTAGCACTTATGGTTTTTAAATGGCACCCAGAATTATGTTGCACGAAGCACAATTTCACATCATTCTGGGTTCATTTGTGTGAAAACAAGGTCCAATCAAGCTGAAACGTTACAGGAAGGTAGAATATATTGAGTTGTAAGTGATCTGAACGTTTCATGATGATCACACATTCCTATGGGGGGTCAAACCATGTCCCAAAGGTCACCGAGCCTGGTGTCACTTTAAAGAAGTAGTCCAGTTACACATTTGTGGGCTTATAACTTGGCTTCTGAATGTCCTAGAGAGATCAGGTTTGTTTTAGTGTACTCCAATAAACAGCCCCTACAACCACAAAAAGGAATGGAGTCATTAGCACTTATGGTTTTTAAATGGCACCCAGAATTATGTTGCACGAAGCACAATTTCACATCATTCTGGGTTCATTTGTGTGAAAACAAGGTCCAATCAGGCAGAAACGTTACAGGAAGGTAGAATCTATTGAGTTGTAAGTGATCTGAATGTTTCATGATGATCACACATTCCTATAGGGGGTCAAACCATGTCCCAAAGGTCACCGGGCCTGGTGTCACTTTAAAGAAGTAGTCCAGTTACACCTTTGTGGGCTTATAACTTGGCTTCTGAATGTCCTAGAGAGATCAGGTTTGTTTTAATGTACTCCAATCAACAGCCCCTACAACCG
This sequence comes from Nothobranchius furzeri, assembly GCF_043380555.1. Lineage (NCBI taxonomy): Eukaryota > Metazoa > Chordata > Actinopteri > Cyprinodontiformes > Nothobranchiidae > Nothobranchius > Nothobranchius furzeri. Next base: position 16,276,928 of record NC_091750.1, read on the forward strand.
CAAAAAGGAATGGAGTCATTAGCACTTATGGTTTGTAAATGGCACCCAGAATTATGTTGCACGAAGCACAATTTCACATCATTCTGGGTCCATTTGTGTGAAAACAAGGTCCAATCAGGCTGAAACGTTACAAGAAGGTCGAATCTATTGAGATGTAAGTGATCTGAACGTTTCATGATGATCGCACATTCCTATAGGGGGTCAAACCATGTCCCAAAGGTCACCGGGCCTGGTGTCACTTTAAAGAAGTAGTCCAGTTACACATTTGTGGGCATATAACTTGGCTTCTGAATGTCCTAGAGAGATCAGGTTTGTTTTAGTGTACTCCAATCAACAGCCCCTACAACCACAAAAAGGAATGGAGTCATTAGCACTTATGGTTTTTAAATGGCACCCAGAATTATGTTGCACGAAGCACAATTTCACATCATTCTGGGTTCATTTGTGTGAAAACAAGGTCCAATCAGGCAGAAACGTTACAGGAAGGTAGAATCTATTGAGTTGTAAGTGATCTGAACGTTTCATGATGATCACACATTCCTATAGGGGGTCAAACCATGTCCCAAAGGTCACCGGGCCTGGTGTCACTTTAAAGAAGTAGTCCAGTTACACCTTTGTGGGCTTATAACTTGGCTTCTGAATATCCTAGAGAGGTCAGGTTTGTTTTAGAGTACTCCAATTAACAGCCCCCATTACCACAAAAAGGAATGGAGTCTTTAGCGCTTATGGTTTTTAAATGGCACCCAGAATTATGTTGCACAAAGCACAATTTCACATCATTCTGGGTTCATTTGTGTGAAAACAAGGTCCAATCAGGCTGAAACGTTACAAGAAGGTAGAATCTATTGAGTTGTAAGTGATCTGAACGTTTCATGATGATTGCACATTCCTATAGGGGGTCAAACCATGTCCCAAAGGTCACCGGGCCTGGTGTCACTTTAAAGAAGTAGTCCAGTTACACCTTTCTGGGCTTATAACTTGGCTTCTGAATGTCCTAGAGAGATCAGGTTTGTTTTAATGTACTCCAATCAACAGCCCCTACAACCACAAAAAGGAATGGCGTCATTAGCATTTATGGTTTGTAAATGGCACCCAGAATTATGTTGCACGAAGCACAATTTCACATCATTCTGGGTCCATTTGTGTGAAAACAAGGACCAATCAGGCTGAAACGTTACAAGAAGGTAGAATCTATTGAGTTGTAAGTGATCTGAACGTTTCATGATGATCGCACATTCCTATAGGGGGTCAAACCATGTCCCAAAGGTCACCGGGCCTGGTGTCACTTTAAAGAAGTAGTCCAGTTACACCTTTGTGGGCTTATAACTTGGCTTCTGAATATCCTAGAGAGGTCAGGTTTGTTTTAGAGTACTCCAATTAACAGCCCCCATTACCCCAAAAAGGAATGGAGTCATTAGCACTTATGGTTTTTAAATGGCACCAAGAATTATGTTGCACGAAGCACAATTTCACATCATTCTGGGTTCATTTGTGTGAAAACAAGGTCCAATCAGGCTGAAACGTTACAAGAAGGTAGAATCTATTGAGCTGTAAGTGATCTGAATGTTTCATGATGATCGCACATTCCTATAGGGGGTTAAACCATGTCCCATAGGTCACCGGGCCTGGTGACACTTTAAAGAAGTAGTCCAGTTACACCTTTGTGGGCATATAACTTGGCTTCTGAATGTCCTAGAGAGATCAGGTTTGTTTTAATGTACTCCAATCAACAGCACCTAAGACCGCAAAAAGGAATGGAGTCATTAGCACTTATGGTTTGTAAATGGCACCCAGAATTATGTTGCACGAAGCACTATTTCACATCATTCTGGGTCCATTTGTGTGAAAACAAGGTCCAATCAGGCTGAAACCTTACAAGAAGGTCGAATCTATTGAGATGTAAGTGATCTGAACGTTTCATGATGATCGCACATTCCTATAGGGGGTCAAACCATGTCCCAAAGGTCACCGGGCCTGGTGTCACTTTAAAGAAGTAGTCCAGTTACACATTTGTGGGCTTATAACTTGGCTTCTGAATGTCCTAGAGAGATCAGGTTTGTTTTAGTGTACTCCAATCAACTGCCCCTACAACCACAAAAAGGAATGGAGTCATTAGCACTTATGGTTTGTAAATGGCACCCAGAATTATGTTGCACGAAGCACAATTTCACATCATTCTGGGTCCATTTGTGTGAAAACAGGGTCCAATCAGGCTGAAACGTTACAAGAAGGTAGAATCTATTGAGTTGTAAGTGATCTGAATGTTTCATGATGATCGCACATTCCTATAGGGGGTCAAACCATGTCCCAAAGGTGACCGGGCCTGGTGTCACTTTAAAGAAGTAGTCCAGTTACACATTTGTGGGCTTATAACTTGGCTTCTGAATGTCCTAGAGAGATCAGGTTTGTTTTAGTGTACTCCAATCAACAGCCCCTACAACCACAAAAAGGAATGGAGTCATTAGCACTTATGGTTTTTAAATGGCACCCAGAATTATGTTGCACGAAGCACAATTTCACATCATTCTGGGTTCATTTGTGTGAAAACAAGGTCCAATCAGGCTGAAACGTTACAAGAAGGTAGAATCTATTGAGTTGTAAGTGATCTGAACGTTTCATGATGATAGCACTTTCCTAAGCGGGTCAAACCATGTCCCAAAGGTCACCGGATCTGGTGTCAATTTAAAGAAGTAGTCCAGTTACACCTTTGTGGGCTTATAACTTGGCTTCTGAATATCCTAGAGAGTTCAGGTTTGTTTTACAGTACTCCAATTAACAGCCCCCATTACCACAGAAAGGAATGTAGTCATTAGCACTTATGGTTTTTAAATGGCACCCAGAATTATGTTGCACGAAGCACTATTTCACATCATTCTGGGTTCATTTGTGTGAAAACAAGGTCCAATCAGGCTGAAACGTTACAAGAAGGTAGAATCTATTGAGTTGTAAGTGATCTGAACGTTTCATGATGATCGCACATTCCTATAGGGGGTCAAACCATGTCCCAAAGGTCACCGGGCCAGGTGTCACTTTAAAGAAGTAGTCCAGTTACACATTTGTGGGCTTATAACTTGGCTTCTGAATATCCAGAAAGTTCAGGTTTGTTTTAGAGTACTCCAATTAACAGCCCCCATTACCAAAAAAAGGAATGGAGTCATTAGCACTTATGGTTTGTAAATGGCACCCAGAATTATGTTGCACGAAGCACAATTTCACATCATTCTGGGTTCATTTGTGTGAAAACAAGGTCCAATCAGGCTGAAACGTTACAAGAAGGTAGAATCTATTGAGTTGTAAGTGATCTGAACGTTTTATGATGATCATACATTCCTATAGGGGGTCAAACCATGTCCCAAAGGTCACCAGGCCTGGTGTCAGTTTAAAGAAGTAGTCCAGTTACACATTTGTGGGCTTATAACTTGGCTTCTGAATGTCCTAGAGAGATCAGGTTTGTTTTAGTGTACTCCAATCAACAGCCCCTACAACCACAAAAAGGAATGGAGTCATTAGCACTTATGGTTTTTAAATGGCACCCAGAATTATGTTGCACGAAGCACAATTTCACATCATTCTGGGTTCATTTGAGTGAAAACAAGGTCAAATCAGGCTGAAACGTTACAAGAAGGTAGAATCTATTGAGTTGTAAGTGATCTGAATGTTTCATGATGATCGCACATTCCTATAAGGGTTCAAACGATGTCCCAAAGGTCACCGGATCTGGTGTCAATTTAAAGAAGTAGTCCAGTTACACATTTGTGGGCTTATAACTTGGCTTCTGAATGTCCTAGAGAGATCAGGTTTGTTTTAGTGTACTCCAATCAACAGCCCCTACAACCACAAAAAGGAATGGAGTCATTAGCACTTATGGTTTTAAAATGGCACACAGAATTATGTTGCACGAAGCACAATTTCACATCATTCTGGGTTCATTTGTGTGAAAACAAGGTCCAATCAGGCAGAAACGTTACAGGAAGGTAGAATCTATTGAGTTGTAAGTGATCTGAACGTTTCATGATGATAGCACTTTCCTAAGGGGGTCAAACCATGTCCCAAAGGTCACCGGATCTGGTGTCAATTTAAAGAAGTAGTCCAGTTACACATTTGTGGGCTTATAACTTGGCTTCTGAATGTCCTAGAGAGATCAGGTTTGTTTTAGTGTACTCCAATCAACAGCCCCTACAACCACAAAAAGGAATGGAGTCATTAGCACTTATGGTTTTTAAATGGCACCCAGAATTATGTTGCACGAAGCACAATTTCACATCATTCTGGGTTCATTTGTGTGAAAACAAGGTCCAATCAGGCAGAAACGTTACAGGAAGGTAGAATTTATTGAGTTGTAATTCATCTGAACGTTTCATGATGATAGCACTTTCCTAAGTGGGTCAAACCATGTCCCAAAGGTCACCGGATCTGGTGTCAATTTAAAGAAGTAGTCCAGTTACACCTTTGTGGGCTTATAACTTGGCTTCTGAATATCCTAGAGAGTTCAGGTTTGTTTTACAGTACTCCAGTTAACAGCCCCCATTACCACAAAAAGGAATGTAGTCATTAGCACTTATGGTTTGTAAATGGCACCCAGAATTATGTTGCACGAAGCACAATTTCACATCATTCTGGGTTCATTTGTGTGAAAACAAGATCCAATCAGGCAGAAACGTTACAGGAAGGTAGAATATATTGAGTTGTAAGTGATCTGAACGTTTCATGATGATCACACATTCCTATAGGGGGTCAAACCATGTCCCTAAGGTCACCGGGCCTGATGTCACTTTAAAGAAGTAGTCCAGTTACACCTTTGTGGGCTTATAACTTGGCTTCTGAATATCCTGGAGAGTTCAGGTTTGCTTTAGAGTACTCCAATTAACATCCCCCATTACCACAAAAAGGAATGGAGTCATTAGCACTTATGGTTTGTAAATGGCACCCAGAATTATGTTGCACGAAGCACAATTTCACATCATTCTGGGTCCATTTGTGTGAAAACAAGGACCAATCAGGCTGAAACGTTACAAGAAGGTAGAATCTATTGAGTTGTAAGTGATCTGAACGTTTCATGATGATCGCACATTCCTATAGGGGGTCAAACCATGTCCCAAAGGTCACCGGGCCTGGTGTCACTTTAAAGAAGTAGTCCAGTTACACATTTGTGGGCTTATAACTTGGCTTCTGAATATCCTAGAGAGGTCAGGTTTGTTTTAGAGTACTCCAATTAACAGCCCCCATTACCCCAAAAAGGAATGGAGTCATTAGCACTTATGGTTTTTAAATGGCACCCAGAATTATGTTGCACGAAGCATAATTTCACATCATTCTGGGTTCATTTGTGAGAAAACAAGGTCCAATCAGGCAGAAACGTTACAGGAAGGTAGAATCTATTAAGTTGTAATTGATCTGAACGTTTCATGATGATAGCACTTTCCTAAGGGGGTCAAACCATGTCCCAAAGGTCACCGGATCTGGTGTCAATTTAAAGAAGTAGTCCAGTTACACATTTGTGGGCTTATAACTTGGCTTCTGATTTTCCTAGAGAGATCAGGTTTGTTTTAGTGTACTCCAATAAACAGCCCCTACAACCACAAAAAGGAATGGTGTCATTAGCACTTATGGTTTTTAAATGGCACCCAGAATTATGTTGCACGAAGCACAATTTCACATCATTCTGGGTTCATTTGTGTGAAAACAAGGTCCAATCAGGCTGAAACGTTACAAGAAGGTAGAATCTATTGAGTTGTAAGTGATCTGAATGTTTCATGATGATCGCACATTCCTATAGGGGGTTAAACCATGTCCCATAGGTCACCGGGCCTGGTGTCACTTTAAAGAAGTAGTCCAGTTACACCTTTGTGGGCATATAACTTGGCTTCTGAATGTCCTAGAGAGATCAGGTTTGTTTTAATGTACTCCAATCAACAGCCCCTACAACCGCAAAAAGGAATGGAGTCATTAGCACTTATGGTTTGTAAATGGCACCCAGAATTATGTTGCACGAAGCACAATTTCACATCATTCTGGGTCCATTTGTGTGAAAACAAGTTCCAATCAGGCTGAAACGTTACAAGAAGGTCGAATCTATTGAGATGTAAGTAATCTGAACGTTTCATGATGATCGCACATTCCTATAGGGGGTCAAACCATGTCCCAAAGGTCACCGGGCCCGGTGTCACTTTAAAGAAGTAGTCCAGTTACACATTTGTGGGCTTATAACTTGGCTTCTGAATGTCCTAGAGAGATCAGGTTTGTTTTAGTGTACTCCAATCAACAGCCCCTACAACCACAAAAAGGAATAGAGTCATTAGCACTTATGGTTTGTAAATGGCACCCAGAATGATGTTGCACGAAGCACAATTTCACATAATTCTGGGTCCATTTGTGTGAAAACAGGGTCCAATCAGGCTGAAACGTTACAAGAAGGTAGAATCTATTGAGTTGTAAGTGACCTGAATGTTTCATGATGATTGCACATTCCTATAGGGGGTCAAACCATGTCCCAAAGGTCACCGGGCCTGGTGTCACTTTGAAGAAGTAGTCCAGTTACACCTTTGTGGGCTTATAACTTGGCTTCTGAATATCCTGGAGAGGTCAGGTTTGCTTTAGAGTACTCCAATTAACAGCCCCCATTACCACAAAAAGGAATGGAGTCATTAGCACTTATGGTTTTTAAATGGCACCCAGAATTATGTTGCACGAAGCACAATTTCACACCATTCTGGGTTCATTTGTGTGACAACAAGGTCCAATCAGGCTGAAATGTTACAGGTAGGTAGAATCTATTGAGTTGTAAGTGATCTGAACATTTCATGATGATCGCACATTCCTATAGGGGGTCAAACCATGTCCCAAAGGTGACCGGGCCTGGTGTCAATTTAAAGAAGTAGTCCAGTTACACATTTGTGGGCTTATAACTTGGCTTCTGAATGTTCTAGAGAGATCAGGTTTGTTTTAGTGTACTCCAATCAACAGCCCCTACAACCCCAAAAAGGAATGGAGTCATTAGCACTTATGGTTTTTAAATGGCACCCAGAATTATGTTGCACGAAGCACAATTTCACATTATTCTGGGTTCATTTGTGTGAAAACAAGGTCCAATCAGGCTGAAACATTACAGGAAGGTAGAATCTATTGAGTTGTAAGTGATCTGAACGTTTCATGATGATCACACATTCCTATAGGGGGTCAAACCATGTCCCAAAGGTCACCGGGCCTGGTGTCACTTTAAAGAAGTAGTCCAGTTACACATTTGTGGGCTTATAACTTGGCTTCTGAATGTCCTAGAGATATCAGGTTTGTTTTAGTGTAGTCCAATCAACAGCCCCTACAACCCCAAAAAGGAATGGAGTCATTAGCACTTATGGTTTTTAAATGGCACCCAGAATTATGTTGCACGAAGCACAATTTCACATCATTCTGGGTTCATTTGTGTGAAAACAAGGTCCAATCAGGCTGAAACGTTACAGGAAGGTAGAATCTATTGAGTTGTAAGTGATCTGAACGTTTCATGATGATCACACATTCCTATAGGGGGTCAAACCAAGTCCCAAAGGTCACCGGGCCTGGTGTCACTTTAAAGAAGTAGTCCAGTTACACATTTGTGGGCTTATAACTTGGCTTCTGAATGTCCTAGAGAGATCAGGTTTGTTTAAGTGTACTCCAATCAACAGCCCCTACAACCACAAAAAGGAATGGAGTCATTAGCACTTATGGTTTTAAAATGGCACCCAGAATTATGTTGCACGAAGCACAATTTCACATCATTCTGGGTTCATTTGTGTGAAAACAAGGTCCAATCAGACTGAAACGTTACAGGAAGGTAGAATCTATTGAGTTGTAAGTGATCTGAACGTTTCATGATGATAGCACTTTCCTAAGGGGGTCAAACCATGTCCCAAAGGTCACCGGATCTGGTGTCAATTTAAAGAAGTAGTCCAGTTACACATTTGTGGGCTTATAACTTGGCTTCTGAATGTCCTAGAGAGATCAGGTTTGTTTTAGTGTACTCCAATCAACAGCCCCTACAACCACAAAAAGGAATGGAGTCATTAGCACTTATGGTTTTTAAATGGCACCCAGAATTATGTTGCACGAAGCACAATTTCACATCATTCTGGGTTCATTTGTGTGAAAACAAGGTCCAATCAGGCAGAAACGTTACAGGAAGGTAGAATCTATTGAGTTGTAAGTGATCTGAACGTTTCATGATGATAGCACTTTCCTAAGGGGGTCAAACCATGTCCCAAAGGTCACCGGATCTGGTGTCAATTTAAAGAAGTAGTCCAGTTACACATTTGTGGGCTTATAACTTGGCTTCTGAATATCCTAGAGAGTTCAGGTTTGTTTAAGAGTACTCCAATTAACAGCCCCCATTACCACAAAAAGGAATGGAGTCATTAGCACTTATGGTTTTTAAATGGCACCCAGAATTATGTTGCACGAAGCACAATTTCACATCATTCTGGGTTCATTTGTGTGAAAACAAGGTCCAATCAGGCTGAAACGTTACAAGAAGGTAGAATCTATTGAGTTGTAAGTGATCTGAACGTTTCATGATGATCACACATTCCTATAGGGGGTCAAACCATGTCCCAAAGGTCACCAGGCCTGGTGTCAGTTTAAAGAAGTAGTCCAGTTACACATTTGTGGACTTATAACTTGGCTTCTGAATGTCCTAGAGAGATCAGGTTTGTTTTAGTGTACTCCAATCAACAGCCCCTACAACCACAAAAAGGAATGGAGTCATTAGCACTTATGGTTTTTAAATGGCACCCAGAACTATGTTGCACGAAGCACAATTTCACATCATTCTGGGTTCATTTGAGTGAAAACAAGGTCAAATCAGGCTGAAAAGTTACAAGAAGGTAGAATCTATTGAGTTGTAAGTGATCTGAATGTTTCATGATGATCGCACATTCCTATAAGGGGTCAAACCATGTCCCAAAGGTCACCGGATCTGGTGTCAATTTAAAGAAGTAGTCCAGTTACACATTTGTGGGCTTATAACTTGGCTTCTGAATGTCCTAGAGAGATCAGGTTTGTTTTAGTGTACTCCAATCAACAGCCCCTACAACCACAAAAAGGAATGGAGTCATTAGCACTTATGGTTTTTAAATGGCACCCAGAATTATGTTGCACGAAGCACAATTTCACATCATTCTGGGTTCATTTGTGTGAAAACAAGGTCCAATCAGGCAGAAACGTTACAGGAAGGTAGAATCTATTGAGTTGTAAGTGATCTGAACGTTTCATGATGATAGCACTTTCCTAAGGGGGTCAAACCACGTCCCAAAGGTCACCGGATCTGGTGTCAATTTAAAGAAGTAGTCCAGTTACACATTTGTGGGCTTATAACTTGGCTTCTGAATATCCTAGAGAGTTCAGGTTTGTTTAAGAGTACTCCAATTAACAGCCCCCATTACCACAAAAAGGAATGGAGTCATTAGCACTTATGGTTTTTAAATGGCACCCAGAATTATGTTGCACGAAGCACAATTTCACATCATTCTGGGTTCATTTGTGTGAAAACAAGGTCCAATCAGGCTGAAACGTTACAAGAAGGTAGAATCTATTGAGTTGTAAGTGATCTGAACGTTTCATGATGATCACACATTCCTATAGGGGGTCAAACCATGTCCCAAAGGTCACCAGGCCTGGTGTCAGTTTAAAGAAGTAGTCCAGTTACACATTTGTGGACTTATAACTTGGCTTCTGAATGTCCTAGAGAGATCAGGTTTGTTTTAGTGTACTCCAATCAACAGCCCCTACAACCACAAAAAGGAATGGAGTCATTAGCACTTATGGTTTTTAAATGGCACCCAGAACTATGTTGCACGAAGCACAATTTCACATCATTCTGGGTTCATTTGAGTGAAAACAAGGTCAAATCAGGCTGAAAAGTTACAAGAAGGTAGAATCTATTGAGTTGTAAGTGATCTGAATGTTTCATGATGATTCCACATTCCTATAAGGGGTCAAACCATGTCCCAAAGGTCACCGGATCTGGTGTCAATTTAAAGAAGTAGTCCAGTTACACATTTGTGGGCTTATAACTTGGCTTCTGAATGTCCTAGAGAGATCAGGTTTGTTTTAGTGTACTCCAATCAACAGCCCCTACAACCACAAAAAGGAATGGAGTCATTAGCACTTATGGTTTTTAAATGGCACCCAGAATTATGTTGCACGAAGCACAATTTCACATCATTCTGGGTTCATTTGTGTGAAAACAAGGTCCAATCAGGCAGAAACGTTACAGGAAGGTAGAATCTATTGAGTTGTAAGTGATCTGAACGTTTCATGATGATAGCACTTTCCTAAGGGGGTCAAACCATGTCCCAAAGGTCACCGGATCTGGTGTCAATTTAAAGAAGTAGTCCAGTTACACATTTGTGGGCTTATAACTTTGCTTCTGAATGTCCTAGAGAGATCTGGTTTGTTTTAGTCTACTCCAATCAACAGCCCCTACAACCACAAAAAGGAATGGAGTCATTAGCACTTATGGTTTTTAAATGGCACCCAGAATTATGTTGCACGAAGCACAATTTCACATCATTCTGGGTTCATTTGTGTGAAAACAAGGTCCAATCAGGCAGAAACGTTACAGGAAGGTAGAATCTATTGAGTTGTAAGTTATCTGAACGTTTCATGATGATAGCACTTTCCTAAGCGGGTCAAACCATGTCCCAAAGGTCACCGGATCTGGTGTCAATTTAAAGAAGTAGTCCAGTTACACCTTTGTGGGCTTATAACTTGGCTTCTGAATATCCTAGAGAGTTCAGGTTTGTTTTACAGTACTCCAATTAACAGCCCCCATTACCTCAAAAAGGAATGTAGTCATTAGCACTTATGGTTTTCAAATGGCACCCAGAATTATGTTGCACGAAGCACTATTTCACATCATTCTGGGTTCATTTGTGTGAAAACAAGGTCCAATCAGGCTGAAACGTTACAAGAAGGTAGAATCTATTGAGTTGTAAGTGATCTGAACGTTTCATGATGATCGCACATTCCTATAGGGGGTCAAACCATGTCCCAAAGGTCACCGGGCCAGGTGTCACTTTAAAGAAGTAGTCCAGTTACACATTTGTGGGCTTATAACTTGGCTTCTAAATGTCCTAGAGAGATCAGGTTTGTTTTAGTGTACTCCAATCAACAGCCCCTACAACCACAAAAAGGAATGGAGTCATTAGCACTCATGGTTTTTAAATGGCACCCAGAATTATGTTGCACGAAGCACAATTTCACATCATTCTGGGTTCATTTGTGTGAAAACAAGGTCAAATCAGGCTGAAACGTTACAAGAAGGTAGAATCTATTGAGTTGTAAGTGATCTGAACGTTTCATGATGATAGCACTTACCTAAGTGGGTCAAACAATGTCCCAAAGGTCACCGGATCTGGTGTCAATTTAAAGACGTAGTCCAGTTACACATTTGTGGGCTTATAACTTGGCTTCTGAATATCCTAGAGAGTTCAGGTTTGTTTTAGAGTACTCCAATTAACAGCCCCCATTACCACAAAAAGGAATGGAGTCATTAGCACTTATGGTTTTTAAATGGCACCCAGAATTATGTTGCACGAAGCACAATTTCACATCATTCTGGGTCCATTTGTGTGAAAACAAGGACCAATCAGGCTGAAACGTTACAAGAAGGTAGAATCTATTGAGTTGTAAGTGATCTGAACGTTTCATGATGATCGCACATTCCTATAGGGGGTCAAACCATGTCGCAAAGGTCACCGGGCCTGGTGTCACTTTAAAGAAGTAGTCCAGTTACACATTTGTGGGCTTATAACTTGGCTTCTGAATATCCTAGAGAGGTCAGTTTTGTTTTAGAGTACTCCAATTAACAGCCCCCATTACCCCAAAAAGGAATGGAGTCATTAGCACTTATGGTTTTTAAATGGCACCCAGAATTATGTTGCACGAAGCATAATTTCACATCATTCTGGGTTCATTTGTGAGAAAACAAGGTCCAATCAGGCAGAAACGTTACAGGAAGGTAGAATCTATTAAGTTGTAATTGATCTGAACGTTTCATGATGATAGCACTTTCCTAAGGGGGTCAAACCATGTCCCAAAGGTCACCGGATCTGGTGTCAATTTAAAGAAGTAGTCCAGTTACACATTTGTGGGCTTATAACTTGGCTTCTGAGTTACCTAGAGAGATCAGGTTTGTTTTAGTGTACTCCAATAAACAGCCCCTACAACCACAAAAAGGAAAGGAGTCATTAGCACTTATGGTTTTTAAATGGCACCCAGAATTATGTTGCACGAAGCACAATTTCACATCATTCTGGGTTCATTTGTGTGAAAACAAGGTCCAATCAGGCTGAAACGTTACAAGAAGGTAGAATCTATTGAGTTGTAAGTGATCTGAATGTTTCATGATGATCGCACATTCCTATAGGGGGTTAAACCATGTCCCATAGGTCACCGGGCCTGGTGTCACTTTAAAGAAGTAGTCCAGTTACACCTTTGTGGGCATATAACTTGGCTTCTGAATGTCCTAGAGAGATCAGGTTTGTTTTAATGTACTCCAATCAACAGCCCCTACAACCGCTAAAAGGAATGGAGTCATTAGCACTTATGGTTTGTAAATGGCACCCAGAATTATGTTACACGAAGCTCAATTTCACATCATTCTGGGTCCATTTGTGTGAAAACAAGGTCCAATCAGGCTGAAACGTTACAAGAAGGTCGAATCTATTGAGATGTAAGTAATCTGAACGTTTCATGATGATCGCACATTCCTATAGGGGGTCAAACCATGTCCCAAAGGTCACCGGGCCCGGTGTCACTTTAAAGAAGTATTCCAGTTACACATTTGTGGGCTTATAACTTGGCTTCTGAATGTCCTAGAGAGATCAGGTTTGTTTTAGTGTACTCAAATCAACAGCCCCTACAACCACAAAAAGGAATGGAGTCATTAGCACTTATGGTTTGTAAATGGCACCCAGAATTATGTTGCACGAAGCACAATTTCACATAATTCTGGGTCCATTTGTGTGAAAACAGGGTCCAATCTGGCTGAATCGTTACAAGAAGGTAGAATCTATTGAGTTGTAAGTGATCTGAATGTTTCATGATGATTGCACATTCCTATAGGGGGTCAAACCATGTCCCAAAGGTCACCGGGCCTGGTGTCACTTTAAAGAAGTAGTCCAGTTACACCTTTGTGGGCTTATAACTTGGCTTCTGAATATCCTGGAGAGGTCAGGTTTGCTTTAGAGTACTCCAATTAACAGCCCCCATTACCACAAAAAGGAATGGAGTCATTAGCACTTATGGTTTTTAAATGGCACCCAGAATTATGTTGCACGAAGCACAATTTCACATCATTCTGGGTTCATTTGTGTGAAAACAAGGTCCAATCAGGCAGAAACGTTACAGGAAGGTAGAATCTATTGAGTTGTAAGTGATCTGAACGTTTCATGATGATAGCACTTTCCAAAGGGGGTCAAACCATGTCCCAAAGGTCACCGGATCTGGTGTCAATTTAAAGAAGTAGTCCAGTTACACATTTGTGGGCTTATAACTTGGCTTCTGAATATCCTAGAGAGTTCAGGTTTGTTTTAGAGTACTCCAATTAACAGCCCCCATTACCACAAAAAGGAATGGAGTCATTAGCACTTATGGTTTTTAAATGGCACCCAGAATTATGTTGCACGAAGCACAATTTCAAATCATTCTGGGTTCATTTGTGTGAAAACAAGGTCCAATCAGGCTGAAACGTTACAAGAAGGTAGAATCTATTGAGTTGTAAGTGATCTGAACGTTTCATGATGATCACACATTCCTATAGGGGGTCAAACCATGTCCCAAAGTTCACCAGGCCTGGTGTCAGTTTAAAGAAGTAGTCCAGTTACACATTTGTGGACTTATAACTTGGCTTCTGAATGTCCTAGAGAGCTCAGGTTTGTTTTAGTGTACTCCAATCAACAGCCCCTACAACCACAAAAAGGAATGGAGTCATTAGCACTTATGGTTTTTAAATGGCACCCAGAATTATGTTGCACGAAGCACAATTTCACATCATTCTGGGTTCATTTGAGTGAAAACAAGGTCAAATCAGGCTGAAACGTTACAAGAAGGTAGAATCTATTGAGTTGTAAGTGATCTGAATGTTTCATGATGATCGCACATTCCTATAAGGGGTCAAACCATGTCCCAAAGGTCACCGGATCTGGTGTCAATTTAAAGAAGTAGTCCAGTTACACATTTGTGGGCTTATAACTTGGCTTCTGAATGTCCTAGAGAGATCAGGTTTGTTTTAGTGTACTCCAATCAACAGCCCCTACAACCACAAAAAGGAATGGAGTCATTAGCACTTATAGTTTTTAAATGGCACCCAGAATTATGTTGCACGAAGCACAATTTCACATCATTCTGGGTTCATTTGTGTGAAAACAAGGTCCAATCAGGCAGAAACGTTACAGGAAGGTAGAATCTATTGAGTTGTAAGTGATATGAACGTTTCATGATGATAGCACTTTCCTAAGGGGGTCAAACCATGTCCCAAAGGTCACCAGATCTGGTGTCAATTTAAAGAAGTAGTCCAGTTACACATTTGTGGGCTTATAACTTGGCTTCTGAATGTCCTAGAGAGATCAGGTTTGTTTTAGTGTACTCCAATCAACAGCCCCTACAACCACAAAAAGGAATGGAGTCATTAGCACTTATGGTTTTAAAATGGCACCCAGAATTATGTTGCACGAAGCACAATTTCACATCATTCTGGGTTCATTTGTGTGAAAACAAGGTCCAATCAGGCAGAAATGTTACAGGAAGGTAGAATCTATTGAGTTGTAAGTTATCTGAACGTTTCATGATGATAGCACTTTCCTAAGCGGGTCAAACCATGTCCCAAAGGTCACCGGATCTGGTGTCAATTTAAAGAAGTAGTCCAGTTACACCTTTGTGGGCTTATAACTTGGCTTCTGAATATCCTGGGGAGGTCAGGTTTGCTTTAGAGTACTCCAATTAACAGCCCCCATTACCACAAAAAGGAATGGAGTCATTAGCACTTATGGTTTTTAAATGGCACCCAGAATTATGTTGCACGAAGCACAATTTCACACCATTCTGGGTTCATTTGTGTGACAACAAGGTCCAATCAGGCTGAAACGTTACAGGTAGGTAAAATCTATTGAGTTGTAAGTGATCTGAACGTTTCATGATGATCGCACATTCCTATAGGGGGTCAAACCATGTCCCAAAGGTCACCGGGCCTGGTGTCACTTTAAAGAAGTAGTCCAGTTACACATTTGTGGGCTTATAACTTGGCTTCTGACTGTCCTAGAGAGATCAGGTTTGTTTTAGTGTACTCCAATCAACAGCCCCTACAACCACAAAAAGGAATGGAGTCATTAGCACTTATGGTTTTAAAATGGCACCCAGAATTATGTTGCACGAAGCACAATTTCACATCATTCTGGGTTCATTTGTGTGAAAACAAGGTCCAATCAGACTGAAACGTTACAGGAAGGTAGAATCTATTGAGTTGTAAGTGATCTGAACGTTTCATGATGATAGCACTTTCCTAAGGGGGTCAAACCTTGTCCCAAAGGTCACCGGATCTGGTGTCAATTTAAAGAAGTAGTCCAGTTACACATTTGTGGGCTTATAACTTGGCTTCTGAATGTCCTAGAGAGATCAGGTTTGTTTTAGTGTACTCCAATCAACAGCCCCTACAACCACAAAAAGGAATGGAGTCATTAGCACTTATGGTTTTTAAATGGCACCCAGAATTATGTTGCACGAAGCACAATTTCACATCATTCTGGGTTCATTTGTGTGAAAACAAGGTCCAATCAGGCAGAAACGTTACAGGAAGGTAGAATCTATTGAGTTGTAAGTGATCTGAACGTTTCATGATGATAGCACTTTCCTAAGGGGGTCAAGCCATGTCCCAAAGGTCACCGGATCTGGTGTCAATTTAAAGAAGTAGTCCAGTTACACATTTGTGGGCTTATAACTTGGCTTCTGAATATCCTAGAGAGTTCAGGTTTGTTTTAGAGTACTCCAATTAACAGCCCCCATTACCACAAAAAGGAATGGAGTCATTAGCACTTATGGTTTTTAAATGGCACCCAGAATTATGTTGCACGAAGCACAATTTCACATCATTCTGGGTTCGTTTGTGTGAAAACAAGGTCCAATCAGGCTGAAACGTTACAAGAAGGTAGAATCTATTGAGTTGTAAGTGATCTGAACGTTTCATGATGATCACACATTCCTATAGGGGGTCAAACCATGTCCCAAAGGTCACCAGGCCTGGTGTCAGTTTAAAGAAGTAGTCCAGTTACACATTTGTGGACTTATAACTTGGCTTCTGAATGTCCTAGAGAGATCAGGTTTGTTTTAGTGTACTCCAATCAACAGACCCTACAACTACAAAAAGGAATGGAGTCATTAGCACTTATGGTTTTTAAATGGCACCCAGAATTATGTTGCACGAAGCACAATTTCACATCATTCTGGGTTCATTTGAGTGAAAACAAGGTCAAATCAGGCTGAAACGTTACAAGAAGGTAGAATCTATTGAGTTGTAAGTGATCTGAATGTTTCATGATGATCGCACATTCCTATAAGGGGTCAAACCATGTCCCAAAGGTCACCGGATCTGGTGTCAATTTAAAGAAGTAGTCCAGTTACACATTTGTGGGCTTATAACTTGGCTTCTGAATGTCCTAGAGAGATCAGGTTTGTTTTAGTGTACTCCAATCAACAGCCCCTACAACCACAAAAAGGAATGGAGTCATTAGCACTTATGGTTTTTAAATGGCACCCAGAATTATGTTGCACGAAGCACAATTTCACATCATTCTGGGTTCATTTGTGTGAAAACAAGGTCCAATCAGGCAGAAATGTTACAGGAAGGTAGAATCTATTGAGTTGTAAGTGATCTGAACGTTTCATGATGATAGCACTTTCCTAAGGGGGTCAAACCATGTCCCAAAGGTCACCGGATCTGGTGTCAATTTAAAGAAGTAGTCCAGTTACACATTTGTGGGCTTATAACTTGGCTTCTGAATGTCCTAGAGAGATCAGGTTTGTTTTAGTGTACTCCAATCAACAGCCCCTACAACCACAAAAAGGAATGGAGTCATTAGCACTTATGGTTTTTAAATGGCACCCAGAATTATGTTGCACGAAGCACAATTTCACATCATTCTGGGTTCATTTGTGTGAAAACAAGGTCCAATCAGGCAGAAACGTTACAGGAAGGTAGAATCTATTGAGTTGTAAGTTATCTGAACGTTTCATGATGATAGCACTTTCCTAAGCGGGTCAAACCATGTCCCAAAGGTCACCGGATCTGGTGTCAATTTAAAGAAGTAGTCCAGTTACACCTTTGTGGGCTTATAACTTGGCTTCTGAATATCCTAGAGAGTTCAGGTTTGTTTTACAGTACTCCAATTAACAGCCCCCATTACCACAAAAAGGAATGTAGTCATTAGCACTTATGGTTTTTAAATGGCACCCAGAATTATGTTGCACGAAGCACTATTTCATATCATTCTGGGTTCATTTGTGTGAAAACAAGGGCAAATCAGGCTGAAACGTTACAAGAAGGTAGAATCTATTGAGTTGTAAGTGATATGAATGTTTCATGATGATCGCACATTCCTATAAGGGGTCAAACCATGTCCCAAAGGTCACCGGATCTGGTGTCAATTTAAAGAAGTAGTCCAGTTACACATTTGTGGGCTTATAACTTGGCTTCTGAATGTCCTAGAGAGATCAGGTTTGTTTTAGTGTACTCCAATCAACAGCCCCTACAACCACAAAAAGGAATGGAGTCATTAGCACTTATGGTTTTTAAATGGCACCCAGAATTATGTTGCACGAAGCACAATTTCACATCATTCTGGGTTCATTTGTGTGAAATTAAGGTCCAATCAGGCAGAAACGTTACAGGAAGGTAGAATCTATTGAGTTGTAAGTGATCTGAACGTTTCATGATGATAGCACTTTCCTAAGGGGGTCAAACCATGTCCCAAAGGTCACCGGATCTGGTGTCAATTTAAAGAAGTAGTCCAGTTACACATTTGTGGGCTCATAACTTGGCTTCTGAATGTCCTAGAGAGATCAGGTTTGTTTTAGTGTACTCCAATCAACAGCCCCTACAACCACAAAAAGGAATGGAGTCATTAGCACTTATGGTTTTTAAATGGCACCGAGAATTATGTTGCACGAAGCACAATTTCACATCATTCTGGGTTCATTTGTGTGAAAACAAGGTCCAATCAGGCAGAAACGTTACAGGAAGGTATAATCTATTGAGTTGTAAGTTATCTGAACGTTTCATGATGATAGCACTTTCCTAAGCGGGTCAAACCATGTCCCAAAGGTCACCGGATCTGGTGTCAATTTAAAGAAGTAGTCCAGTTACACCTTTGTGGGCTTATAACTTGGCTTCTGAATATCCTAGAGAGTTCAGGTTTGTTTTACAGTACTCCAATTAACAGCCCCCATTACCAAAAAAAGGAATGTAGTCATTAGCACTTATGGTTTTTAAATGGCACCCAGAATTATGTTGCACGAAGCACTATTTCACATCATTCTGGGTTCATTTGTGTGAAAACAAGGTCCAATCAGGCTGAAACGTTACAAGAAGGTAGAATCTATTGAGTTATAAGTGATCTGAACGTTTCATGATGATCGCACATTCCTATAGCGGGTCAAACCATGTCCCAAAGGTCACCGGGCCAGGTGTCACTTTAAAGAAGTAGTCCAGTTACACATTTGTGGGCTTATAACTTGGCTTCTAAATGTCCTAGAGAGATCAGGTTTGTTTTAGTGTACTCCAATCAACAGCCCCTACAACCACAAAAAGGAATGGAGTCATTAGCACTCATGGTTTTTAAATGGCACCCAGAATTATGTTGCACGAAGCACAATTTCACATCATTCTGGGTTCATTTGTGTGAAAACAAGGTCAAATCAGGCTGAAACGTTACAAGAAGGTAGAATCTATTGAGTTTTAAGTGATCTGAACGTTTCATGATGATAGCACTTACCTAAGGGGGTCAAACAATGTCCCAAAGGTCACCGGATCTGGTGTCAATTTAAAGACGTAGTCCAGTTACACATTTGTGGGCTTATAACTTGGCTTCTGAATATCCTAGAGAGTTCAGGTTTGTTTTAGAGTACTCCAATTAACAGCCCCCATTACCACAAAAAGGAATGGAGTCATTAGCACTTATGGTTTTTAAATGGCACCCAGAATTATGTTGCACGAAGCACAATTTCACATCATTCTGGGTTCATTTGTGTGAAAACAAGGTCCAATCAGGCTGAAACGTTACAAGAAGGTAGAATCTATTGAGTTGTAAGTGATCTGAACGTTTCATGATGATCACACATTCCTATAGGGGGTCAAACCATGTCCCAAAGGTCACCAGGCCTGGTGTCAGTTTAAAGAAGTAGTCCAGTTACACATTTGTGGGCTTATAACTTGGCTTCTGAATGTCCTAGAGAGATCAGGTTTGTTTTAGTGTACTCCAATCAACAGCCCCTACAACCACAAAAAGGAATGGAGTCATTAGCACTTATGGTTTTTAAATGGCACCCAGAATTATGTTGCACGAAGCAAAATTTCACATCATTCTGGGTTCATTTGAGTGAAAACAAGGTCAAATCAGGCTGAAACGTTACAAGAAGGTAGAATCTATTGAGTTGTAAGTGATCTGAATGTTTCATGATGATCGCACATTCCTATAAGGGGTCAAACCATGTCCCAAAGGTCACCGGATCTGGTGTCAATTTAAAGAAGTAGTCCAGTTACACATTTGTGGGCTTATAACTTGGCTTCTGAATGTCCTAGAGAGATCAGGTTTGTTTTAGTGTACTCCAATCAACAGCCCCTACAACCACAAAAAGGAATGGAGTCATTAGCACTTATGGTTTTTAAATGGCACCCAGAATTATGTTGCACGAAGCACAATTTCACATCATTCTGGGTTCATTTGTGTGAAAACAAGGTCCAATCAGGCAGAAACGTTACAGGAAGGTAGAATCTATTGAGTTGTAAGTGATCTGAACGTTTCATGATGATCGCACATTCCTATAGGGGGTCAAACCATGTCCCAAAGGTCACCGGATCTGGTGTCAATTTAAAGAAGTAGTCCAGTTACACATTTGTGGGCTTATAACTTGGCTTCTGAATGTCCAAGAGAGATCAGGTTTGTTTTAGTGTACTCCAATCAACAGCCCCTACAACCAAAAAAAGGACTGGAGGCATTAGCACTTATGGTTTGTAAATGGCACCCAGAATTATGTTGCACGAAGCACAATTTCACATCATTCTGGGTTCATTTGTGTGAAAACAAGGTCCAATCAGGCAGAAACGTTATAGGAAGGTAGAATCTATTGAGTTGTAAGTTATCTGAACGTTTCATGATGATAGCACTTTCCTAAGCGGGTCAAACCATGTCCCAAAGGTCACAGGATCTGGTGTCAATTTAAAGAAGTAGTCCAGTTACACCTTTGTGGGCTTATAACTTGGCTTCTGAATATCCTAGAGAGTTCAGGTTTGTTTTACAGTACTCCAATTAACAGCCCCCATTACCACAAAAAGGAATGTAGTCATTAGCACTTATGGTTTTTAAATGGCACCCAGAATTATGTTGCACGAAGCACTATTTCACATCATTCTGGGTTCATTTGTGTGAAAACAAGGTCCAATCAGGCTGAAACGTTACAAGAAGGTAGAATCTATTGAGTTGTAAGTGATCTGAACGTTTCATGATGATCGCACATTCCTATAGGGGGTCAAACCATGTCCCAAAGGTCACCGGGCCAGGTGTCACTTTAAAGAAGTAGTCCAGTTACACATTTGTGGGCTTATAACTTGGCTTCTAAATGTCCTAGAGAGATCAGGTTTGTTTTAGTGTACTCCAATCAACAGCCCCTACAACCACAAAAAGGAATGGAGTCATTAGCACTCATGGTTTTTAAATGGCACCCAGAATTATGTTGCACGAAGCACAATTTCACATCATTCTGGGTCCATTTGTGTGAAAACAAGGTCCAATCGGGCTGAAACGTTACAAGAAGGTAGAATCTATTGAGTTGTAAGTGATCTGAACGTTTCATGATGATCGCACATTCTTATAGGGGGTAAAACCATGTCCCAAAGTTCACCAGGCCTGGTGTCAGTTTAAAGAAGTAGTCCAGTTACACATTTGTGGGCTTATAACTTGGCTTCTGAATGTCCTAGAGAGATCAGGTTTGTTTTAGTGTACTCCAATCAACAGCCCCTACAACCACAAAAAGGAATGGAGTCATTAGCACTTATGGTTTTTAAATGGCACCCAGAATTATGTTGCACGAAGCAAAATTTCACATCATTCTGGGTTCATTTGAGTGAAAACAAGGTCAAATCAGGCTGAAACGTTACAAGAAGGTAGAATCTATTGAGTTGTAAGTGATCTGAATGTTTCATGATGATCGCACATTCCTATAAGGGGTCAAACCATGTCCCAAAGGTCACCGGATCTGGTGTCAATTTAAAGAAGTAGTCCAGTTACACATTTGTGGGCTTATAACTTGGCTTCTGAATGTCCTAGAGAGATCAGGTTTGTTTTAGTGTACTCCAATCAACAGCCCCTACAACCACAAAAAGGAATGGAGTCATTAGCACTTATGGTTTTTAAATGGCACCCAGAATTATGTTGCACGAAGCACAATTTCACATCATTCTGGGTTCATTTGTGTGAAAACAAGGTCCAATCAGGCAGAAACGTTACAGGAAGGTAGAATCTATTGAGTTGTAAGTGATCTGAACGTTTCATGATGATCGCACATTCCTATAGGGGGTCAAACCATGTCCCAAAGGTCACCGGATCTGGTGTCAATTTAAAGAAGTAGTCCAGTTACACATTTGTGGGCTTATAACTTGGCTTCTGAATGTCCTAGAGAGATCAGGTTTGTTTTAGTGTACTCCAATCAACAGCCCCTACAACCAAAAAAAGGACTGGAGGCATTAGCACTTATGGTTTGTAAATGGCACCCAGAATTATGTTGCACGAAGCACAATTTCACATCATTCTGGGTTCATTTGTGTGAAAACAAGGTCCAATCAGGCTGAAACATTACAAGAAGGTAGAATCTGTTGAGTTGTAAGTGATCTGAACGTTTCATGATGATCGCACATTCCTATAGGGGGTCAAACCATGTCCCAAAGGTCACCGGGCCTGGTGTCAATTTAAAGAAGTAGTCCAGTTACACCTTTGTGGGCTTAAAACTTGGCTTCTGAATGTCCTAGAGAGATCAGGTTTGTTTTAGTGTACTCCAATCAACAGCCCCTACAATTATGGTTTGTAAATGGCACCCAGAATTATGTTGCATGAAGCACAATTTCACATCATTCTGGGTCCATTTGTGTGAAAACAAGGTCCAATCAGGCTGAAACGTTACAAGAAGGTAGAATCTATTGAGTTGTAAGTGATCTGAACGTTTCATGATGATCGCACATTCCTGTAGGGGGTAAAACCATGTCCCAAAGGTCACAGGGCCGGGTGTCACGTTAAAGAAGTAGTCCAGTTACACATTTGTGGGCTTATAACTTGGCTTCTGAATGTCCTAGAGAGATCAGGCTTGTTTTAGTGTACTCCAATCAACAGCCCCTACAACCACAAAAAGGAATGGAGTCATTAGCACTTATGGTTTGTAAATGGCACCCAGAATTATGCTGCACGAAGCACAATTTCACATCATTCTGGGTCCCTTTGTGTGAAAACAAGGTCCAATCAGGCTGAAACATTACAGGAAGGTAGAATCTATTGAGTTGTAAGTGATCTGAACGTTTCATGATGATCGCACATTCCTATAGGGGGTCAAACCATGTCCCAAAGGTCACCGGGCCTGGTGTCACTTTAAAGAAGTAGTCCAGTTACACCTTTGTGGGCTTAAAACTTGGCTTCTGAATGTCCTAGAGAGATCAGGTTTGTTTTAGTGTACTCCAATCAACAGCCCCTACAATTATGGTTTGTAAATGGCACCCAGAATTATGTTGCATGAAGCACAATTTCACATCATTCTGGGTCCATTTGTGTGAAAACAAGGTCCAATCAGGCTGAAACGTTACAAGAAGGTAGAATCTATTGAGTTGTAAGTGATCTGAATGTTTCATGATGATCGCACATTCCTGTAGGGGGTAAAACCATGTCCCAAAGGTCACAGGGCCGGGTGTCACGTTAAAGAAGTAGTCCAGTTACACATTTGTGGGCTTATAACTTGGCTTCTGAATGTCCTAGAGAGATCAGGTTTGTTTTAGTGTACTCCAATCAACAGCCCCTACAACCACAAAAAGGAATGGAGTCATTAGCACTCATGGTTTTTAAATGGCACCCAGAATTATGTTGCACGAAGCACAATTTCACATCATTCTGGGTCCATTTGTGTGAAAACAAGGTCCAATCGGGCTGAAACGTTACAAGAAGGTAGAATCTATTGAGTTGTAAGTGATCTGAACGTTTCATGATGATCGCACATTCTTATAGGGGGTAAAACCATGTCCCAAAGGTCACCAGGCCTGGTGTCAGTTTAAAGAAGTAGTCCAGTTACACATTTGTGGGCTTATAACTTGGCTTCTGAATGTCCTAGAGAGATCAGGTTTGTTTTAGTGTACTCCAATCAACAGCCCCTACAACCACAAAAAGGAATGGAGTCATTAGCACTTATGGTTTTTAAATGGCACCCAGAATTATGTTGCACGAAGCAAAATTTCACATCATTCTGGGTTCATTTGAGTGAAAACAAGGTCAAATCAGGCTGAAACGTTACAAGAAGGTAGAATCTATTGAGTTGTAAGTGATCTGAATGTTTCATGATGATCGCACATTCCTATAAGGGGTCAAACCATGTCCCAAAGGTCACCGGATCTGGTGTCAATTTAAAGAAGTAGTCCAGTTACACATTTGTGGGCTTATAACTTGGCTTCTGAATGTCCTAGAGAGATCAGGTTTGTTTTAGTGTACTCCAATCAACAGCCCCTACAACCACAAAAAGGAATGGAGTCATTAGCACTTATGGTTTTTAAATGGCACCCAGAATTATGTTGCACGAAGCACAATTTCACATCATTCTGGGTTCATTTGTGTGAAAACAAGGTCCAATCAGGCAGAAACGTTACAGGAAGGTAGAATCTATTGAGTTGTAAGTGATCTGAACGTTTCATGATGATCGCACATTCCTATAGGGGGTCAAACCATGTCCCAAAGGTCACCGGATCTGGTGTCAATTTAAAGAAGTAGTCCAGTTACACATTTGTGGGCTTATAACTTGGCTTCTGAATGTCCTAGAGAGATCAGGTTTGTTTTAGTGTACTCCAATCAACAGCCCCTACAACCAAAAAAAGGACTGGAGGCATTAGCACTTATGGTTTGTAAATGGCACCCAGAATTATGTTGCACGAAGCACAATTTCACATCATTCTGGGTTCATTTGTGTGAAAACAAGGTCCAATCAGGCTGAAACATTACAAGAAGGTAGAATCTGTTGAGTTGTAAGTGATCTGAACGTTTCATGATGATCGCACATTCCTATAGGGGGTCAAACCATGTCCCAAAGGTCACCGGGCCTGGTGTCACTTTAAAGAAGTAGTCCAGTTACACCTTTGTGGGCTTAAAACTTGGCTTCTGAATGTCCTAGAGAGATCAGGTTTGTTTTAGTGTACTCCAATCAACAGCCCCTACAATTATGGTTTGTAAATGGCACCCAGAATTATGTTGCATGAAGCACAATTTCACATCATTCTGGGTCCATTTGTGTGAAAACAAGGTCCAATCAGGCTGAAGCGTTACAAGAAGGTAGAATCTATTGAGTTGTAAGTGATCTGAACGTTTCATGATGATCGCACATTCCTGTAGGGGGTAAAACCATGTCCCAAAGGTCACAGGGCCGGGTGTCACGTTAAAGAAGTAGTCCAGTTACACATTTGTGGGCTTATAACTTGGCTTCTGAATGTCCTAGAGAGATCAGGTTTGTTTTAGTGTACTCCAATCAACAGCCCCTACAACCACAAAAAGGAATGGAGTCATTAGCACTTATGGTTTGTAAATGGCACCCAGAATTATGCTGCACGAAGCACAATTTCACATCATTCTGGGTCCATTTGTGTGAAAACAAGGTCCAATCAGGCTGAAACATTACAGGAAGGTAGAATCTATTGAGTTGTAAGTGATCTGAACGTTTCATGATGATCGCACATTCCTATAGGGGGTCAAACCATGTCCCAAAGGTCACCGGGCCTGGTGTCACTTTAAAGAAGTAGTCCAGTTACACCTTTGTGGGCTTAAAACTTGGCTTCTGAATGTCCTAGAGAGATCAGGTTTGTTTTAGTGTACTCCAATCAACAGCCCCTACAATTATGGTTTGTAAATGGCACCCAGAATTATGCTGCACGAAGCACAATTTCACATCATTCTGGGTCCATTTGTGTGAAAACAAGGTCCAATCAGGCTGAAACGTTACAAGAAGGTAGAATCTATTGAGTTGTAAGTGATCTGAATGTTTCATGATGATCGCACATTCCTGTAGGGGGTAAAACCATGTCCCAAAGGTCACCGGATCTGGTGTCAATTTAAAGAAGTAGTCCAGTTACACATTTGTGGGCTTATAACTTGGCTTCTGAATGTCCTAGAGAGATCAGGTTTGTTTTAGTGTACTCAAATCAACAGCCCCTACAACCACAAAAAGGAATGGAGTCATTAGCACTTATGGTTTTTAAATGGCACCCAGAATTATGTTGCACGAAGCACAATTTCACATCATTCTGGGTTCATTTGTGTGAAAACAAGGTCCAATCAGGCAGAAACGTTACAGGAAGGTAGAATCTATTGAGTTGTAAGTGATCTGAACGTTTCATGATGATAGCACTTTCCTAAGGGGGTCAAACCATGTCCCAAAGGTCACCGGATCTGGTGTCAATTTAAAGAAGTAGTCCAGTTACACATTTGTGGGCTTATAACTTGGCTTCTGAATGTCCTAGAGAGATCAGGTTTGTTTTAGTGTACTCCAATCAACAGCCCCTACAACCACAAAAAGGAATGGAGTCATTAGCACTTATGGTTTTTAAATGGCACCCAGAATTATGTTGCACGAAGCACAATTTCACATCATTCTGGGTTCATTTGTGTGAAAACAAGGTCCAATCATGCAGAAACGTTACAGGAAGGTAGAATCTATTGAGTTGTAAGTTATCTGAACGTTTCATGATGATAGCACTTTCCTAAGCGGGTCAAACCATGTCCCAAAGGTCACCGGATCTGGTGTCAATTTAAAGAAGTAGTCCAGTTACACCTTTGTGGGCTTATAACTTGGCTTCTGAATATCCTAGAGAGTTCAGGTTTGTTTTACAGTACTCCAATTAACAGCCCCCATTACCACAAAAAGGAATGTTGTCATTAGCACTTATGGTTTTTAAATGGCACCCAGAATTATGTTGCACGAAGCACTATTTCACATCATTCTGGGTTCATTTGTGTGAAAACAAGGTCCAATCAGGCTGAAACGTTACAAGAAGGTAGAATATATTGAGTTGTAAGTGATCTGAACGTTTCATGATGATCGCACATTCCTATAGGGGGTCAAACCATGTCCCAAAGGTCACCGGGCCAGGTGTCACTTTAAAGAAGTAGTCCAGTTACACATTTGTGGGCTTATAACTTGGCTTCTAAATGTCCTAGAGAGATCAGGTTTGTTTTAGTGTACTCCAATCAACAGCCCCTACAACCACAAAAAGGAATGGAGTCATTAACACTCATGGTATTTAAATGGCACCCAGAATTATGTTGCACGAAGCACAATTTCACATCATTCTGGGTTCATTTGTGTGAAAACAAGGTCAAATCAGGCTGAAACGTTACAAGAAGGTAGAATCTATTGAGTTGTAAGTGTTATGAATGTTTCATGATGATCGCACATTCCTATAAGGGGTCAAACCATGTCCCAAAGGTCACCGGATCTGGTGTCAATTTAAAGAAGTAGTCCAGTTACACATTTGTGGGCTTATAACTTGGCTTCTGAATGTCCTAGAGAGATCAGGTTTGTTTTAGTGTACTCCAATCAACAGCCCCTACAACCACAAAAAGGAATGGAGTCATTAGCACTTATGGTTTTTAAATGGCACCGAGAATTATGTTGCACGAAGCACAATTTCACATCATTCTGGGTTCATTTGTGTGAAAACAAGGTCCAATCAGGCAGAAACGTTACAGGAAGGTAGAATCTATTGAGTTGTAAGTTATCTGAACGTTTCATGATGATAGCCCTTTCCTAAGCGGGTCAAACCATGTCCCAAAGGTCACCGGATCTGGTGTCAATTTAAAGAAGTAGTCCAGTTACACCTTTGTGGGCTTATAACTTGGCTTCTGAATATCCTAGAGAGTTCAGGTTTGTTTTACAGTACTCCAATTAACAGCCCCCATTACCACAAAAAGGAATGTAGTCATTAGCACTTATGGTTTTTAAATGGCACCCAGAATTATGTTGCACGAAGCACTATTTCACATCATTCTGGGTTCATTTGTGTGAAAACAAGGTCCAATCAGGCTGAAACGTTACAAGAAGGTAGAATCTATTGAGTTGTAAGTGATCTGAACGTTTCATGATGATCGCACATTCCTATAGGCGGTCAAACCATGTCCCAAAGGTCACCGGGCCAGGTGTCACTTTAAAGAAGTAGTCCAGTTACACATTTGTGGGCTTATAACTTGGCTTCTAAATGTCCTAGAGAGATCAGGTTTGTTTTAGTGTACTCCAATCAACAGCCCCTACAACCACAAAAAGGAATGGAGTCATTAGCACTCATGGTTTTTAAATGGCACCCAGAATTATGTTGCACGAAGCACAATTTCACATCATTCTGGGTTCATTTGTGTGAAAACAAGGTCAAATCAGGCTGAAACGTTACAAGAAGGTAGAATCTATTGAGTTGTAAGTGATCTGAACGTTTCATGATGATCACACATTCCTATAGGGGGTCAAACCATGTCCCAAAGGTCACCAGGCCTGGTGTCAGTTTAAAGAAGTAGTCCAGTTACACATTTGTGGGCTTATAACTTGGCTTCTGAATGTCCTAGAGAGATCAGGTTTGTTTTAGTGTACTCCAATCAACAGCCCCTACAACCACAAAAAGGAATGGAGTCATTAGCACTTATGGTTTTTAAATGGCACCCAGAATTATGTTGCACGAAGCAAAATTTCACATCATTCTGGGTTCATTTGAGTGAAAACAAGGTCAAATCAGGCTGAAACGTTACATGAAGGTAGAATCTATTGAGTTGTAAGTGATCTGAATGTTTCATGATGATCGCATATTCCTATAAGGGGTCAAACCATGTCCCAAAGGTCACCGGATCTGGTGTCAATTTAAAGAAGTAGTCCAGTTACACATTTGTGGGCTTATAACTTGGCTTCTGAATGTCCTAGAGAGATCAGGTTTGTTTTAGTGTACTCCAATCAACAGCCCCTACAACCACAAAAAGGAATAGAGTCATTAGCACTTATGGTTTTTAAATGGCACCCAGAATTATGTTGCACGAAGCACAATTTCACATCATTCTGGGTTCATTTGTGTGAAAACAAGGTCCAATCAGGCTGAAACATTACAAGAAGGTAGAATCTGTTGAGTTGTAAGTGATCTGAACGTTTCATGATGATCGCACATTCCTATAGGGGGTCAAACCATGTCCCAAAGGTCACCGGGCCTGGTGTCACTTTAAAGAAGTAGTCCAGTTACACCTTTGTGGGCTTAAAACTTGGCTTCTGAATGTCCTAGAGAGATCAGGTTTGTTTTAGTGTACTCCAATCAACAGCCCCTACAATTATGGTTTGTAAATGGCACCCAGAATTATGTTGCATGAAGCACAATTTCACATCATTCTGGGTCCATTTGTGTGAAAACAAGGTCCAATCAGGCTGAAACTTTACAAGAAGGTAGAATCTATTGAGTTGTAAGTGATCTGAACGTTTCATGATGATCGCACATTCCTGTAGGGGGTAAAACCATGTCCCAAAGGTCACAGGGCCGGGTGTCACGTTAAAGAAGTAGTCCAGTTACACATTTGTGGGCTTATAACTTGGCTTCTGAATGTCCTAGAGAGATCAGGTTTGTTTTAGTGTTCTCCAATCAACAGCCCCTACAACCACAAAAAGGAATGGAGTCATTAGCACTTATGGTTTGTAAATGGCACCCAGAATTATGCTGCACGAAGCACAATTTCACATCATTCTGGGTCCATTTGTGTGAAAACAAGGTCCAATCAGGCTGAAACATTACAGGAAGGTAGAATCTATTGAGTTGTAAGTGATCTGAACGTTTCATGATGATCGCACATTCCTATAGGGGGTCAAACCATGTCCCAAAGGTCACCGGGCCTGGTGTCACTTTAAAGAAGTAGTCCAGTTACACCTTTGTGGGCTTAAAACTTGGCTTCTGAATGTCCTAGAGAGATCAGGTTTGTTTTAGTGTACTCCAATCAACAGCCCCTACAATTATGGTTTGTAAATGGCACCCAGAATTATGTTGCATGAAGCACAATTTCACATCATTCTGGGTCCATTTGTGTGAAAACAAGGTCCAATCAGGCTGAAACGTTACAAGAAGGTAGAATCTATTGAGTTTGTAAGTGATCTGAATGTTTCATGATGATCGCACATTCCTGTAGGGGGTAAAACCATGTCCCAAAGGTCACAGGGCCGGGTGTCACGTTAAAGAAGTAGTCCAGTTACACATTTGTGGGCTTATAACTTGGCTTCTGAATGTCCTAGAGAGATCAGGTTTGTTTTAGTGTTCTCCAATCAACAGCCCCTACAACCACAAAAAGGAATGGAGTCATTAGCACTTATGGTTTGTAAATGGCACCCAGAATTATGCTGCACGAAGCACAATTTCACATCATTCTGGGTCCATTTGTGTGAAAACAAGGTCCAATCAGGCTGAAACATTACAGGAAGGTAGAATCTATTGAGTTGTAAGTGATCTGAACGTTTCATGATGATCGCACATTCCTATAGGGGGTCAAACCATGTCCCAAAGGTCACCGGGCCTGGTGTCACTTTAAAGAAGTAGTCCAGTTACACCTTTGTGGGCTTAAAACTTGGCTTCTGAATGTCCTAGAGAGATCAGGTTTGTTTTAGTGTACTCCAATCAACAGCCCCTACAATTATGGTTTGTAAATGGCACCCAGAATTATGTTGCATGAAGCACAATTTCACATCATTCTGGGTCCATTTGTGTGAAAACAAGGTCCAATCAGGCTGAAACGTTACAAGAAGGTAGAATCTATTGAGTTTGTAAGTGATCTGAATGTTTCATGATGATCGCACATTCCTGTAGGGGGTAAAACCATGTCCCAAAGGTCACAGGGCCGGGTGTCACGTTAAAGAAGTAGTCCAGTTACACATTTGTGGGCTTATAACTTGGCTTCTGAATGTCCTAGATAGATCAGGTTTGTTTTAGTGTACTCCAATCAACAGCCCCTACAACCACAAAAAGGAATGGAGTCATTAGCACTTATGGTTTTTAAATGGCACCCAGAATTATCTTGCACGAAGCACAATTTCACATCATTCTGGGTTCATTTGTGTGAAAACAAGGTCCAATCAGGCAGAAACGTTACAGGAAGGTAGAATCTATTGAGTTGTAAGTTATCTGAACGTTTCATGATGATAGCACTTTCCTAAGCGGGTCAAACCATGTCCCAAAGGTCACCGGATCTGGTGTCAATTTAAAGAAGTAGTCCAGTTACACCTTTGTGGGCTTATAACTTGGCTTCTGAATATCCTAGAGAGTTCAGGTTTGTTTTACAGTACTCCAATTAACAGCCCCCATTACCACAAAAAGGAATGTAGTCATTAGCACTTATGGTTTTTAAATGGCACCCAGAATTATGTTGCACGAAGCACTATTTCACATCATTCTGGGTTCATTTGTGTGAAAACAAGGTCCAATGAGGCTGAAACGTTACAAGAAGGTAGAATCTATTGAGTTGTAAGTGATCTGAACGTTTCATGATGATCGCACATTCCTATTGGGGGTCAAACCATGTCCCAAAGGTCAGCGGGCCTGGTGTCACTTTAAAGAAGTAGTCCAGTTACACATTTGTGGGCTTATAACTTGGCTTCTAAATGTCCTAGAGAGATCAGGTTTGTTTTAGTGTACTCCAATCAACAGCCCCTACAACCACAAAAAGGAATGGAGTCATTAGCACTCATGGTTTTTAAATGGCACCCAGAATTATGTTGCACGAAGCACAATTTCACATCAATCTGGGTTCATTTGTGTGAAAACAAGGTCAAATCAGGCTGAAACGTTACAAGAAGGTAGAATCTATTGAGTTGTAAGTGATCTGAACGTTTCATGATGATAGCACTTACCTAAGGGGGTCAAGCAATGTCCCAAAGGTCACCGGATCTGGTGTCACTTTAAATAAGTAGACCAGTTACACATTTGTGGGCTTATAACTTGGCTTCTGAATATCCTAGAGAGTTCAGGTTTGTTTTAGAGTACTCCAATTAACAGCCCCCATTACCACAAAAAGGAATGGAGTCATTAGCACTTATAGTTTGTAAATGGCACCCAGAATTATGTTGCACGAAGCACAATTTCACATCATTCTGGGTTCATTTGTGTGAAAACAAGGTCCAATCAGGCTGAAACGTTACAAGAAGGTAGAATCTATTGAGTTGTTAGTGATCTGAACGTTTTATGATGATCACACATTCCTATAGGGGGTCAAACCATGTCCCAAAGGTCACCAGGCCTGGTGTCAGTTTAAAGAAGTAGTCCAGTTACACATTTGTGGGCTTATAACTTGGCTTCTGAATGTCCTAGAGAGATCAGGTTTGTTTTAGTGTACTCCAATCAACAGCCCCTACAACCACAAAAAGGAATGGAGTCATTAGCACTTATGGTTTTTAAATGGCACCCAGAATTATGTTGCACGAAGCACAATTTCACATCATTCTGGGTTCATTTGAGTGAAAACAAGGTCAAATCAGGCTGAAACGTTACAAGAAGGTAGAATCTATTGAGTTGTAAGTGATCTGAATGTTTCATGATGATCACACATTCCTATAAGGGGTCAAACCATGTCCCAAAGGTCACCGGATCTGGTGTCAATTTAAAGAAGTAGTCCAGTTACACATTTGTGGGCTTATAACTTGGCTTCTGAATGTCCTAGAGAGATCAGGTTTGTTTTAGTGTACTCCAATCAACAGCCCCTACAACCACAAAAAGGAATGGAGTCATTAGCACTTATGGTTTTTAAATGGCACCCAGAATTATGTTGCACGAAGCACAATTTCACATCATTCTGGGTTCATTTATGTGAAAACAAGGTCCAATCAGGCAGAAACGTTACAGGAAGGTAGAATCTATTGAGTTGTAAGTGATCCGAACGTTTTATGATGATCTCACATTCCTATAGGGGGTCAAACAATGTCCCAAAGGTCACCGGATCTGGTGTCAATTTAAAGAAGTAGTCCAGTTACACCTTTGTGGGCTTATAACTTGGCTTCTGAATATCCTAGAGAGGTCAGGTTTGTTTAAGAGTACTCCAATTAACATCCCCCATTACCACAAAAAGGAATGGAGTCATTAGCGCTTATGGTTTTTAAATGGCACCCAGAATTATGTTGCACAAAGCACAATTTCACATCATTCTGGGTTCATTTGTGTGAAAACAAGGTCCAATCAGGCTGAAACGTTACAAGAAGGTAGAATCTATTGAGTTGTAAGTGATCTGAACGTTTCATGATGATCGCACATTCCTATAGGGGGTCAAACCATGTCCCAAAGGTCACCGGGCCTGGTGTCACTTTAAAGAAGTAGTCCAGTTACACCTTTGTGGGCTCATAACTTGGCTTCTGAATATCCTAGAGAGATCAGGTTTGTTTTAATGTACTCCAATCAACAGCCCCTACAACCACAAAAAGGAATGGAGTCATTAGCACTTATGGTTTGTAAATGGCACCCAGAATTATGTTGCACGAAGCACAATTTCACATCATTCTGGGTCCATTTGTGTGAAAACAAGGACCAATCAGGCTGAAACGTTACAAGAAGGTAGAATCTATTGAGTTGTAAGTGATCTGAACGTTTCATGATGATCGCACATTCCTATAGGGGGTCAAACCATGTCCCAAAGGTCACTGGGCCTGGTGTCAATTTAAAGAAGTAGTCCAGTTACACATTTGTGGGCTTATAACTTGGCTTCTGAATATCCTAGAGAGGTCAGGTTTGTTTTAGAGTACTCCAATTAACAGCCCCCATTACCCCAAAAAGGAATGGAGTCATTAGCACTTATGGTTTTTAAATGGAACCCAGAATTATGTTGCACGAAGCATAATTTCACATCATTCTGGGTTCATTTGTGTGAAAACAAGGTCCAATCAAGCAGAAACGTTACAGGAAGGTAGAATCTATTGAGTTGTAAATATCTGAACGTTTCATGATGATAACACTTTCCTAAGGGGGTCAAACCATGTCCCAAAGGTCACCGGATCTGGTGTCAATTTAAAGAAGAAGTCCAGTTACACATTTGTGGGCTTATAACTTGGCCTCTGAATTTCCTAGAGAGATCAGGTTTGTTTTAGTGTACTCCAATCAACAGCCCCTACAACCACAAAAAGGAATGGAGTCATTAGCACTTATGGTTTTTAAATGGCACCCAGAATTATGTTGCACGAAGCACAATTTCACATCATTCTGGGTTCATTTGTGTGAAAACAAGGTCCAATCAGGCTGAAACGTTACAAGAAGGTAGAATCTATTGAGTTGTAAGTGATCTGAATGTTTCATGATGATCGCACATACCTATAGGGGGTTAAACCATGTCCCATAGGTCACCGGGCCTGGTGTCACTTTAAAGA
The DNA here is from genome assembly GCF_043380555.1 of Nothobranchius furzeri. Taxonomy (NCBI): domain Eukaryota; kingdom Metazoa; phylum Chordata; class Actinopteri; order Cyprinodontiformes; family Nothobranchiidae; genus Nothobranchius; species Nothobranchius furzeri. Next base: position 16,310,804 of record NC_091750.1, read on the forward strand.
AGTAGTCCAGTTACACCTTTGTGGGCATATAACTTGGCTTCTGAATGTCCTAGAGAGATCAGGTTTGTTTTAATGTACTCCAATCAACAGCCCCTACAACCGCAAAAAGGAATGGAGTCATTAGCACTTATGGTTTGTAAATGGCACCCAGAATTATGTTGCACGAAGCACAATTTCACATCATTCTGGGTCCATTTGTGTGAAAACAAGGTCCAATCAGGCTGAAACGTTACAAGAAGGTCGAATCTATTGAGATGTAAGTGATCTGAACGTTTCATGATGATCGCACATTCCTATAGGGGGTCAAACCATGTCCCAAAGGTCACCGGGCCTGGTGTCACTTTAAAGAAGTAGTCCAGTTACACATTTGTGGGCTTATAACTTGGCTTCTGAATGTCCTAGAGAGATCAGGTTTGTTTTAGTGTACTCCAATCAACTGCCCCTACAACCACAAAAAGGAATGGAGTCATTAGCACTTATGGTTTGTAAATGGCACCCAGATTTATGTTGCACGAAGCACAATTTCACATAATTCTCGGTCCATTTGTGTGAAAACAGGGTCCAATCAGGCTGAAACGTTACAAGAAGGTAGAATCTATTGAGTTGTAAGTGATCTGAATGTTTCATGATGATCGCACATTCCTATAGGGGGTCAAACCATGTCCCAAAGGTGACCGGGCCTGGTGTCACTTTAAAGAAGTAGTCCAGTTACACATTTGTGGGCTTATAACTTGGCTTCTGAATGTCCTAGAGAGATCAGGTTTGTTTTAGTGTACTCCAATCAACAGCCCCTACAACCACAAAAAGGAATGGAGTCATTAGCACTTATGGTTTTTAAATGGCACCCAGAATTATGTTGCACGAAGCACAATTTCACATCATTCTGGGTTCATTTGTGTGAAAACAAGGTCCAATCAAGCTGAAACGTTACAGGAAGGTAGAATATATTGAGTTGTAAGTGATCTGAACGTTTCATGATGATCACACATTCCTATGGGGGGTCAAACCATGTCCCAAAGGTCACCGAGCCTGGTGTCACTTTAAAGAAGTAGTCCAGTTACACATTTGTGGGCTTATAACTTGGCTTCTGAATGTCCTAGAGAGATCAGGTTTGTTTTAGTGTACTCCAATAAACAGCCCCTACAACCACAAAAAGGAATGGAGTCATTAGCACTTATGGTTTTTAAATGGCACCCAGAATTATGTTGCACGAAGCACAATTTCACATCATTCTGGGTTCATTTGTGTGAAAACAAGGTCCAATCAGGCAGAAACGTTACAGGAAGGTAGAATCTATTGAGTTGTAAGTGATCTGAATGTTTCATGATGATCACACATTCCTATAGGGGGTCAAACCATGTCCCAAAGGTCACCGGGCCTGGTGTCACTTTAAAGAAGTAGTCCAGTTACACCTTTGTGGGCTTATAACTTGGCTTCTGAATGTCCTAGAGAGATCAGGTTTGTTTTAATGTACTCCAATCAACAGCCCCTACAACCGCAAAAAGGAATGGAGTCATTAGCACTTATGGTTTGTAAATGGCACCCAGAATTATGTTGCACGAAGCACAATTTCACATCATTCTGGGTCCATTTGTGTGAAAACAAGGTCCAATCAGGCTGAAACGTTACAAGAAGGTCGAATCTATTGAGATGTAAGTGATCTGAACGTTTCATGATGATCGCACATTCCTATAGGGGGTCAAACCATGTCCCAAAGGTCACCGGGCCTGGTGTCACTTTAAAGAAGTAGTCCAGTTACACATTTGTGGGCATATAACTTGGCTTCTGAATGTCCTAGAGAGATCAGGTTTGTTTTAGTGTACTCCAATCAACAGCCCCTACAACCACAAAAAGGAATGGAGTCATTAGCACTTATGGTTTTTAAATGGCACCCAGAATTATGTTGCACGAAGCACAATTTCACATCATTCTGGGTTCATTTGTGTGAAAACAAGGTCCAATCAGGCAGAAACGTTACAGGAAGGTAGAATCTATTGAGTTGTAAGTGATCTGAACGTTTCATGATGATCACACATTCCTATAGGGGGTCAAACCATGTCCCAAAGGTCACCGGGCCTGGTGTCACTTTAAAGAAGTAGTCCAGTTACACCTTTGTGGGCTTATAACTTGGCTTCTGAATATCCTAGAGAGGTCAGGTTTGTTTTAGAGTACTCCAATTAACAGCCCCCATTACCACAAAAAGGAATGGAGTCTTTAGCGCTTATGGTTTTTAAATGGCACCCAGAATTATGTTGCACAAAGCACAATTTCACATCATTCTGGGTTCATTTGTGTGAAAACAAGGTCCAATCAGGCTGAAACGTTACAAGAAGGTAGAATCTATTGAGTTGTAAGTGATCTGAACGTTTCATGATGATTGCACATTCCTATAGGGGGTCAAACCATGTCCCAAAGGTCACCGGGCCTGGTGTCACTTTAAAGAAGTAGTCCAGTTACACCTTTCTGGGCTTATAACTTGGCTTCTGAATGTCCTAGAGAGATCAGGTTTGTTTTAATGTACTCCAATCAACAGCCCCTACAACCACAAAAAGGAATGGCGTCATTAGCATTTATGGTTTGTAAATGGCACCCAGAATTATGTTGCACGAAGCACAATTTCACATCATTCTGGGTCCATTTGTGTGAAAACAAGGACCAATCAGGCTGAAACGTTACAAGAAGGTAGAATCTATTGAGTTGTAAGTGATCTGAACGTTTCATGATGATCGCACATTCCTATAGGGGGTCAAACCATGTCCCAAAGGTCATCGGGCCTGGTGTCACTTTAAAGAAGTAGTCCAGTTACACCTTTGTGGGCTTATAACTTGGCTTCTGAATATCCTAGAGAGGTCAGGTTTGTTTTAGAGTACTCCAATTAACAGCCCCCATTACCCCAAAAAGGAATGGAGTCATTAGCACTTATGGTTTTTAAATGGCACCAAGAATTATGTTGCACGAAGCACAATTTCACATCATTCTGGGTTCATTTGTGTGAAAACAAGGTCCAATCAGGCTGAAACGTTACAAGAAGGTAGAATCTATTGAGTTGTAAGTGATCTGAATGTTTCATGATGATCGCACATTCCTATAGGGGGTTAAACCATGTCCCATAGGTCACCGGGCCTGGTGACACTTTAAAGAAGTAGTCCAGTTACACCTTTGTGGGCATATAACTTGGCTTCTGAATGTCCTAGAGAGATCAGGTTTGTTTTAATGTACTCCAATCAACAGCACCTAAGACCGCAAAAAGGAATGGAGTCATTAGCACTTATGGTTTGTAAATGGCACCCAGAATTATGTTGCACGAAGCACTATTTCACATCATTCTGGGTCCATTTGTGTGAAAACAAGGTCCAATCAGGCTGAAAACTTACAAGAAGGTCGAATCTATTGAGATGTAAGTGATCTGAACGTTTCATGATGATCGCACATTCCTATAGGGGGTCAAACCATGTCCCAAAGGTCACCGGGCCTGGTGTCACTTTAAAGAAGTAGTCCAGTTACACATTTGTGGGCTTATAACTTGGCTTCTGAATGTCCTAGAGAGATCAGGTTTGTTTTAGTGTACTCCAATCAACTGCCCCTACAACCACAAAAAGGAATGGAGTCATTAGCACTTATGGTTTGTAAATGGCACCCAGAATTATGTTGCACGAAGCACAATTTCACATCATTCTGGGTCCATTTGTGTGAAAACAGGGTCCAATCAGGCTGAAACGTTACAAGAAGGTAGAATCTATTGAGTTGTAAGTGATCTGAATGTTTCATGATGATCGCACATTCCTATAGGGGGTCAAACCATGTCCCAAAGGTGACCGGGCCTGGTGTCACTTTAAAGAAGTAGTCCAGTTACACATTTGTGGGCTTATAACTTGGCTTCTGAATGTCCTAGAGAGATCAGGTTTGTTTTAGTGTACTCCAATCAACAGCCCCTACAACCACAAAAAGGAATGGAGTCATTAGCACTTATGGTTTTTAAATGGCACCCAGAATTATGTTGCACGAAGCACAATTTCACATCATTCTGGGTTCATTTGTGTGAAAACAAGGTCCAATCAGGCTGAAACGTTACAAGAAGGTAGAATCTATTGAGTTGTAAGTGATCTGAACGTTTCATGATGATAGCACTTTCCTAAGCGGGTCAAACCATGTCCCAAAGGTCACCGGATCTGGTGTCAATTTAAAGAAGTAGTCCAGTTACACCTTTGTGGGCTTATAACTTGGCTTCTGAATATCCTAGAGAGTTCAGGTTTGTTTTACAGTACTCCAATTAACAGCCCCCATTACCACAGAAAGGAATGTAGTCATTAGCACTTATGGTTTTTAAATGGCACCCAGAATTATGTTGCACGAAGCACTATTTCACATCATTCTGGGTTCATTTGTGTGAAAACAAGGTCCAATCAGGCTGAAACGTTACAAGAAGGTAGAATCTATTGAGTTGTAAGTGATCTGAACGTTTCATGATGATCGCACATTCCTATAGGGGGTCAAACCATGTCCCAAAGGTCACCGGGCCAGGTGTCACTTTAAAGAAGTAGTCCAGTTACACATTTGTGGGCTTATAACTTGGCTTCTGAATATCCAGAAAGTTCAGGTTTGTTTTAGAGTACTCCAATTAACAGCCCCCATTACCAAAAAAAGGAATGGAGTCATTAGCACTTATGGTTTGTAAATGGCACCCAGAATTATGTTGCACGAAGCACAATTTCACATCATTCTGGGTTCATTTGTGTGAAAACAAGGTCCAATCAGGCTGAAACGTTACAAGAAGGTAGAATCTATTGAGTTGTAAGTGATCTGAACGTTTTATGATGATCATACATTCCTATAGGGGGTCAAACCATGTCCCAAAGGTCACCAGGCCTGGTGTCAGTTTAAAGAAGTAGTCCAGTTACACATTTGTGGGCTTATAACTTGGCTTCTGAATGTCCTAGAGAGATCAGGTTTGTTTTAGTGTACTCCAATCAACAGCCCCTACAACCACAAAAAGGAATGGAGTCATTAGCACTTATGGTTTTTAAATGGCACCCAGAATTATGTTGCACGAAGCACAATTTCACATCATTCTGGGTTCATTTGAGTGAAAACAAGGTCAAATCAGGCTGAAACGTTACAAGAAGGTAGAATCTATTGAGTTGTAAGTGATCTGAATGTTTCATGATGATCGCACATTCCTATAAGGGTTCAAACGATGTCCCAAAGGTCACCGGATCTGGTGTCAATTTAAAGAAGTAGTCCAGTTACACATTTGTGGGCTTATAACTTGGCTTCTGAATGTCCTAGAGAGATCAGGTTTGTTTTAGTGTACTCCAATCAACAGCCCCTACAACCACAAAAAGGAATGGAGTCATTAGCACTTATGGTTTTAAAATGGCACACAGAATTATGTTGCACGAAGCACAATTTCACATCATTCTGGGTTCATTTGTGTGAAAACAAGGTCCAATCAGGCAGAAACGTTACAGGAAGGTAGAATCTATTGAGTTGTAAGTGATCTGAACGTTTCATGATGATAGCACTTTCCTAAGGGGGTCAAACCATGTCCCAAAGGTCACCGGATCTGGTGTCAATTTAAAGAAGTAGTCCAGTTACACATTTGTGGGCTTATAACTTGGCTTCTGAATGTCCTAGAGAGATCAGGTTTGTTTTAGTGTACTCCAATCAACAGCCCCTACAACCACAAAAAGGAATGGAGTCATTAGCACTTATGGTTTTTAAATGGCACCCAGAATTATGTTGCACGAAGCACAATTTCACATCATTCTGGGTTCATTTGTGTGAAAACAAGGTCCAATCAGGCAGAAACGTTACAGGAAGGTAGAATTTATTGAGTTGTAATTCATCTGAACGTTTCATGATGATAGCACTTTCCTAAGTGGGTCAAACCATGTCCCAAAGGTCACCGGATCTGGTGTCAATTTAAAGAAGTAGTCCAGTTACACCTTTGTGGGCTTATAACTTGGCTTCTGAATATCCTAGAGAGTTCAGGTTTGTTTTACAGTACTCCAGTTAACAGCCCCCATTACCACAAAAAGGAATGTAGTCATTAGCACTTATGGTTTGTAAATGGCACCCAGAATTATGTTGCACGAAGCACAATTTCACATCATTCTGGGTTCATTTGTGTGAAAACAAGATCCAATCAGGCAGAAACGTTACAGGAAGGTAGAATATATTGAGTTGTAAGTGATCTGAACGTTTCATGATGATCACACATTCCTATAGGGGGTCAAACCATGTCCCTAAGGTCACCGGGCCTGGTGTCACTTTAAAGAAGTAGTCCAGTTACACCTTTGTGGGCTTATAACTTGGCTTCTGAATATCCTGGAGAGTTCAGGTTTGCTTTAGAGTACTCCAATTAACATCCCCCATTACCACAAAAAGGAATGGAGTCATTAGCACTTATGGTTTGTAAATGGCACCCAGAATTATGTTGCACGAAGCACAATTTCACATCATTCTGGGTCCATTTGTGTGAAAACAAGGACCAATCAGGCTGAAACGTTACAAGAAGGTAGAATCTATTGAGTTGTAAGTGATCTGAACGTTTCATGATGATCGCACATTCCTATAGGGGGTCAAACCATGTCCCAAAGGTCACCGGGCCTGGTGTCACTTTAAAGAAGTAGTCCAGTTACACATTTGTGGGCTTATAACTTGGCTTCTGAATATCCTAGAGAGGTCAGGTTTGTTTTAGAGTACTCCAATTAACAGCCCCCATTACCCCAAAAAGGAATGGAGTCATTAGCACTTATGGTTTTTAAATGGCACCCAGAATTATGTTGCACGAAGCATAATTTCACATCATTCTGGGTTCATTTGTGAGAAAACAAGGTCCAATCAGGCAGAAACGTTACAGGAAGGTAGAATCTATTAAGTTGTAATTGATCTGAACGTTTCATGATGATAGCACTTTCCTAAGGGGGTCAAACCATGTCCCAAAGGTCACCGGATCTGGTGTCAATTTAAAGAAGTAGTCCAGTTACACATTTGTGGGCTTATAACTTGGCTTCTGATTTTCCTAGAGAGATCAGGTTTGTTTTAGTGTACTCCAATAAACAGCCCCTACAACCACAAAAAGGAATGGTGTCATTAGCACTTATGGTTTTTAAATGGCACCCAGAATTATGTTGCACGAAGCACAATTTCACATCATTCTGGGTTCATTTGTGTGAAAACAAGGTCCAATCAGGCTGAAACGTTACAAGAAGGTAGAATCTATTGAGTTGTAAGTGATCTGAATGTTTCATGATGATCGCACATTCCTATAGGGGGTTAAACCATGTCCCATAGGTCACCGGGCCTGGTGTTACTTTAAAGAAGTAGTCCAGTTACACCTTTGTGGGCATATAACTTGGCTTCTGAATGTCCTAGAGAGATCAGGTTTGTTTTAATGTACTCCAATCAACAGCCCCTACAACCGCAAAAAGGAATGGAGTCATTAGCACTTATGGTTTATAAATGGCACCCAGAATTATGTTGCACGAAGCACAATTTCACATCATTCTGGGTCCATTTGTGTGAAAACAAGGTCCAATCAGGCTGAAACGTTACAAGAAGGTCGAATCTATTGAGATGTAAGTAATCTGAACGTTTCATGATGATCGCACATTCCTATAGGGGGTCAAACCATGTCCCAAAGGTCACCGGGCCCGGTGTCACTTTAAAGAAGTAGTCCAGTTACACATTTGTGGGCTTATAACTTGGCTTCTGAATGTCCTAGAGAGATCAGGTTTGTTTTAGTGTACTCCAATCAACAGCCCCTACAACCACAAAAAGGAATAGAGTCATTAGCACTTATGGTTTGTAAATGGCACCCAGAATGATGTTGCACGAAGCACAATTTCACATAATTCTGGGTCCATTTGTGTGAAAACAGGGTCCAATCAGGCTGAAACGTTACAAGAAGGTAGAATCTATTGAGTTGTAAGTGACCTGAATGTTTCATGATGATTGCACATTCCTATAGGGGGTCAAACCATGTCCCAAAGGTCACCGGGCCTGGTGTCACTTTGAAGAAGTAGTCCAGTTACACCTTTGTGGGCTTATAACTTGGCTTCTGAATATCCTGGAGAGGTCAGGTTTGCTTTAGAGTACTCCAATTAACAGCCCCCATTACCACAAAAAGGAATGGAGTCATTAGCACTTATGGTTTTTAAATGGCACCCAGAATTATGTTGCACGAAGCACAATTTCACACCATTCTGGGTTCATTTGTGTGACAACAAGGTCCAATCAGGCTGAAATGTTACAGGTAGGTAGAATCTATTGAGTTGTAAGTGATCTGAACATTTCATGATGATCGCACATTCCTATAGGGGGTCAAACCATGTCCCAAAGGTGACCGGGCCTGGTGTCAATTTAAAGAAGTAGTCCAGTTACACATTTGTGGGCTTATAACTTGGCTTCTGAATGTTCTAGAGAGATCAGGTTTGTTTTAGTGTACTCCAATCAACAGCCCCTACAACCCCAAAAAGGAATGGAGTCATTAGCACTTATGGTTTTTAAATGGCACCCAGAATTATGTTGCACGAAGCACAATTTCACATTATTCTGGGTTCATTTGTGTGAAAACAAGGTCCAATAAGGCTGAAACGTTACAGGAAGGTAGAATCTATTGAGTTGTAAGTGATCTGAACGTTTCATGATGATCACACATTCCTATAGGGGGTCAAACCATGTCCCAAAGGTCACCGGGCCTGGTGTCACTTTAAAGAAGTAGTCCAGTTACACATTTGTGGGCTTATAACTTGGCTTCTGAATGTCCTAGAGATATCAGGTTTGTTTTAGTGTACTCCAATCAACAGCCCCTACAACCCCAAAAAGGAATGGAGTCATTAGCACTTATGGTTTTTAAATGGCACCCAGAATTATGTTGCACGAAGCACAATTTCACATCATTCTGGGTTCATTTGTGTGAAAACAAGGTCCAATCAGGCTGAAACGTTACAGGAAGGTAGAATCTATTGAGTTGTAAGTGATCTGAACGTTTCATGATGATCACACATTCCTATAGGGGGTCAAACCAAGTCCCAAAGGTCACCGGGCCTGGTGTCACTTTAAAGAAGTAGTCCAGTTACACATTTGTGGGCTTATAACTTGGCTTCTGAATGTCCTAGAGAGATCAGGTTTGTTTAAGTGTACTCCAATCAACAGCCCCTACAACCACAAAAAGGAATGGAGTCATTAGCACTTATGGTTTTAAAATGGCACCCAGAATTATGTTGCACGAAGCACAATTTCACATCATTCTGGGTTCATTTGTGTGAAAACAAGGTCCAATCAGACTGAAACGTTACAGGAAGGTAGAATCTATTGAGTTGTAAGTGATCTGAACGTTTCATGATGATAGCACTTTCCTAAGGGGGTCAAACCATGTCCCAAAGGTCACCGGATCTGGTGTCAATTTAAAGAAGTAGTCCAGTTACACATTTGTGGGCTTATAACTTGGCTTCTGAATGTCCTAGAGAGATCAGGTTTGTTTTAGTGTACTCCAATCAACAGCCCCTACAACCACAAAAAGGAATGGAGTCATTAGCACTTATGGTTTTTAAATGGCACCCAGAATTATGTTGCACGAAGCACAATTTCACATCATTCTGGGTTCATTTGTGTGAAAACAAGGTCCAATCAGGCAGAAACGTTACAGGAAGGTAGAATCTATTGAGTTGTAAGTGATCTGAACGTTTCATGATGATAGCACTTTCCTAAGGGGGTCAAACCATGTCCCAAAGGTCACCGGATCTGGTGTCAATTTAAAGAAGTAGTCCAGTTACACATTTGTGGGCTTATAACTTGGCTTCTGAATATCCTAGAGAGTTCAGGTTTGTTTAAGAGTACTCCAATTAACAGCCCCCATTACCACAAAAAGGAATGGAGTCATTAGCACTTATGGTTTTTAAATGGCACCCAGAATTATGTTGCACGAAGCACAATTTCACATCATTCTGGGTTCATTTGTGTGAAAACAAGGTCCAATCAGGCTGAAACGTTACAAGAAGGTAGAATCTATTGAGTTGTAAGTGATCTGAACGTTTCATGATGATCACACATTCCTATAGGGGGTCAAACCATGTCCCAAAGGTCACCAGGCCTGGTGTCAGTTTAAAGAAGTAGTCCAGTTACACATTTGTGGACTTATAACTTGGCTTCTGAATGTCCTAGAGAGATCAGGTTTGTTTTAGTGTACTCCAATCAACAGCCCCTACAACCACAAAAAGGAATGGAGTCATTAGCACTTATGGTTTTTAAATGGCACCCAGAACTATGTTGCACGAAGCACAATTTCACATCATTCTGGGTTCATTTGAGTGAAAACAAGGTCAAATCAGGCTGAAAAGTTACAAGAAGGTAGAATCTATTGAGTTGTAAGTGATCTGAATGTTTCATGATGATCGCACATTCCTATAAGGGGTCAAACCATGTCCCAAAGGTCACCGGATCTGGTGTCAATTTAAAGAAGTAGTCCAGTTACACATTTGTGGGCTTATAACTTGGCTTCTGAATGTCCTAGAGAGATCAGGTTTGTTTTAGTGTACTCCAATCAACAGCCCCTACAACCACAAAAAGGAATGGAGTCATTAGCACTTATGGTTTTTAAATGGCACCCAGAATTATGTTGCACGAAGCACAATTTCACATCATTCTGGGTTCATTTGTGTGAAAACAAGGTCCAATCAGGCAGAAACGTTACAGGAAGGTAGAATCTATTGAGTTGTAAGTGATCTGAACGTTTCATGATGATAGCACTTTCCTAAGGGGGTCAAACCACGTCCCAAAGGTCACCGGATCTGGTGTCAATTTAAAGAAGTAGTCCAGTTACACATTTGTGGGCTTATAACTTGGCTTCTGAATATCCTAGAGAGTTCAGGTTTGTTTAAGAGTACTCCAATTAACAGCCCCCATTACCACAAAAAGGAATGGAGTCATTAGCACTTATGGTTTTTAAATGGCACCCAGAATTATGTTGCACGAAGCACAATTTCACATCATTCTGGGTTCATTTGTGTGAAAACAAGGTCCAATCAGGCTGAAACGTTACAAGAAGGTAGAATCTATTGAGTTGTAAGTGATCTGAACGTTTCATGATGATCACACATTCCTATAGGGGGTCAAACCATGTCCCAAAGGTCACCAGGCCTGGTGTCAGTTTAAAGAAGTAGTCCAGTTACACATTTGTGGACTTATAACTTGGCTTCTGAATGTCCTAGAGAGATCAGGTTTGTTTTAGTGTACTCCAATCAACAGCCCCTACAACCACAAAAAGGAATGGAGTCATTAGCACTTATGGTTTTTAAATGGCACCCAGAACTATGTTGCACGAAGCACAATTTCACATCATTCTGGGTTCATTTGAGTGAAAACAAGGTCAAATCAGGCTGAAAAGTTACAAGAAGGTAGAATCTATTGAGTTGTAAGTGATCTGAATGTTTCATGATGATTCCACATTCCTATAAGGGGTCAAACCATGTCCCAAAGGTCACCGGATCTGGTGTCAATTTAAAGAAGTAGTCCAGTTACACATTTGTGGGCTTATAACTTGGCTTCTGAATGTCCTAGAGAGATCAGGTTTGTTTTAGTGTACTCCAATCAACAGCCCCTACAACCACAAAAAGGAATGGAGTCATTAGCACTTATGGTTTTTAAATGGCACCCAGAATTATGTTGCACGAAGCACAATTTCACATCATTCTGGGTTCATTTGTGTGAAAACAAGGTCCAATCAGGCAGAAACGTTACAGGAAGGTAGAATCTATTGAGTTGTAAGTGATCTGAACGTTTCATGATGATAGCACTTTCCTAAGGGGGTCAAACCATGTCCCAAAGGTCACCGGATCTGGTGTCAATTTAAAGAAGTAGTCCAGTTACACATTTGTGGGCTTATAACTTTGCTTCTGAATGTCCTAGAGAGATCTGGTTTGTTTTAGTCTACTCCAATCAACAGCCCCTACAACCACAAAAAGGAATGGAGTCATTAGCACTTATGGTTTTTAAATGGCACCCAGAATTATGTTGCACGAAGCACAATTTCACATCATTCTGGGTTCATTTGTGTGAAAACAAGGTCCAATCAGGCAGAAACGTTACAGGAAGGTAGAATCTATTGAGTTGTAAGTTATCTGAACGTTTCATGATGATAGCACTTTCCTAAGCGGGTCAAACCATGTCCCAAAGGTCACCGGATCTGGTGTCAATTTAAAGAAGTAGTCCAGTTACACCTTTGTGGGCTTATAACTTGGCTTCTGAATATCCTAGAGAGTTCAGGTTTGTTTTACAGTACTCCAATTAACAGCCCCCATTACCACAAAAAGGAATGTAGTCATTAGCACTTATGGTTTTCAAATGGCACCCAGAATTATGTTGCACGAAGCACTATTTCACATCATTCTGGGTTCATTTGTGTGAAAACAAGGTCCAATCAGGCTGAAACGTTACAAGAAGGTAGAATCTATTGAGTTGTAAGTGATCTGAACGTTTCATGATGATCGCACATTCCTATAGGGGGTCAAACCATGTCCCAAAGGTCACCGGGCCAGGTGTCACTTTAAAGAAGTAGTCCAGTTACACATTTGTGGGCTTATAACTTGGCTTCTAAATGTCCTAGAGAGATCAGGTTTGTTTTAGTGTACTCCAATCAACAGCCCCTACAACCACAAAAAGGAATGGAGTCATTAGCACTCATGGTTTTTAAATGGCACCCAGAATTATGTTGCACGAAGCACAATTTCACATCATTCTGGGTTCATTTGTGTGAAAACAAGGTCAAATCAGGCTGAAACGTTACAAGAAGGTAGAATCTATTGAGTTGTAAGTGATCTGAACGTTTCATGATGATAGCACTTACCTAAGTGGGTCAAACAATGTCCCAAAGGTCACCGGATCTGGTGTCAATTTAAAGACGTAGTCCAGTTACACATTTGTGGGCTTATAACTTGGCTTCTGAATATCCTAGAGAGTTCAGGTTTGTTTTAGAGTACTCCAATTAACAGCCCCCATTACCACAAAAAGGAATGGAGTCATTAGCACTTATGGTTTTTAAATGGCACCCAGAATTATGTTGCACGAAGCACAATTTCACATCATTCTGGGTCCATTTGTGTGAAAACAAGGACCAATCAGGCTGAAACGTTACAAGAAGGTAGAATCTATTGAGTTGTAAGTGATCTGAACGTTTCATGATGATCGCACATTCCTATAGGGGGTCAAACCATGTCGCAAAGGTCACCGGGCCTGGTGTCACTTTAAAGAAGTAGTCCAGTTACACATTTGTGGGCTTATAACTTGGCTTCTGAATATCCTAGAGAGGTCAGGTTTGTTTTAGAGTACTCCAATTAACAGCCCCCATTACCCCAAAAAGGAATGGAGTCATTAGCACTTATGGTTTTTAAATGGCACCCAGAATTATGTTGCACGAAGCATAATTTCACATCATTCTGGGTTCATTTGTGAGAAAACAAGGTCCAATCAGGCAGAAACGTTACAGGAAGGTAGAATCTATTAAGTTGTAATTGATCTGAACGTTTCATGATGATAGCACTTTCCTAAGGGGGTCAAACCATGTCCCAAAGGTCACCGGATCTGGTGTCAATTTAAAGAAGTAGTCCAGTTACACATTTGTGGGCTTATAACTTGGCTTCTGAGTTACCTAGAGAGATCAGGTTTGTTTTAGTGTACTCCAATAAACAGCCCCTACAACCACAAAAAGGAAAGGAGTCATTAGCACTTATGGTTTTTAAATGGCACCCAGAATTATGTTGCACGAAGCACAATTTCACATCATTCTGGGTTCATTTGTGTGAAAACAAGGTCCAATCAGGCTGAAACGTTACAAGAAGGTAGAATCTATTGAGTTGTAAGTGATCTGAATGTTTCATGATGATCGCACATTCCTATAGGGGGTTAAACCATGTCCCATAGGTCACCGGGCCTGGTGTCACTTTAAAGAAGTAGTCCAGTTACACCTTTGTGGGCATATAACTTGGCTTCTGAATGTCCTAGAGAGATCAGGTTTGTTTTAATGTACTCCAATCAACAGCCCCTACAACCGCTAAAAGGAATGGAGTCATTAGCACTTATGGTTTGTAAATGGCACCCAGAATTATGTTACACGAAGCTCAATTTCACATCATTCTGGGTCCATTTGTGTGAAAACAAGGTCCAATCAGGCTGAAACGTTACAAGAAGGTCGAATCTATTGAGATGTAAGTAATCTGAACGTTTCATGATGATCGCACATTCCTATAGGGGGTCAAACCATGTCCCAAAGGTCACCGGGCCCGGTGTCACTTTAAAGAAGTATTCCAGTTACACATTTGTGGGCTTATAACTTGGCTTCTGAATGTCCTAGAGAGATCAGGTTTGTTTTAGTGTACTCAAATCAACAGCCCCTACAACCACAAAAAGGAATGGAGTCATTAGCACTTATGGTTTGTAAATGGCACCCAGAATTATGTTGCACGAAGCACAATTTCACATAATTCTGGGTCCATTTGTGTGAAAACAGGGTCCAATCTGGCTGAAACGTTACAAGAAGGTAGAATCTATTGAGTTGTAAGTGATCTGAATGTTTCATGATGATTGCACATTCCTATAGGGGGTCAAACCATGTCCCAAAGGTCACCGGGCCTGGTGTCACTTTAAAGAAGTAGTCCAGTTACACCTTTGTGGGCTTATAACTTGGCTTCTGAATATCCTGGAGAGGTCAGGTTTGCTTTAGAGTACTCCAATTAACAGCCCCCATTACCACAAAAAGGAATGGAGTCATTAGCACTTATGGTTTTTAAATGGCACCCAGAATTATGTTGCACGAAGCACAATTTCACATCATTCTGGGTTCATTTGTGTGAAAACAAGGTCCAATCAGGCAGAAACGTTACAGGAAGGTAGAATCTATTGAGTTGTAAGTGATCTGAACGTTTCATGATGATAGCACTTTCCAAAGGGGGTCAAACCATGTCCCAAAGGTCACCGGATCTGGTGTCAATTTAAAGAAGTAGTCCAGTTACACATTTGTGGGCTTATAACTTGGCTTCTGAATATCCTAGAGAGTTCAGGTTTGTTTTAGAGTACTCCAATTAACAGCCCCCATTACCACAAAAAGGAATGGAGTCATTAGCACTTATGGTTTTTAAATGGCACCCAGAATTATGTTGCACGAAGCACAATTTCAAATCATTCTGGGTTCATTTGTGTGAAAACAAGGTCCAATCAGGCTGAAACGTTACAAGAAGGTAGAATCTATTGAGTTGTAAGTGATCTGAACGTTTCATGATGATCACACATTCCTATAGGGGGTCAAACCATGTCCCAAAGTTCACCAGGCCTGGTGTCAGTTTAAAGAAGTAGTCCAGTTACACATTTGTGGACTTATAACTTGGCTTCTGAATGTCCTAGAGAGCTCAGGTTTGTTTTAGTGTACTCCAATCAACAGCCCCTACAACCACAAAAAGGAATGGAGTCATTAGCACTTATGGTTTTTAAATGGCACCCAGAATTATGTTGCACGAAGCACAATTTCACATCATTCTGGGTTCATTTGAGTGAAAACAAGGTCAAATCAGGCTGAAACGTTACAAGAAGGTAGAATCTATTGAGTTGTAAGTGATCTGAATGTTTCATGATGATCGCACATTCCTATAAGGGGTCAAACCATGTCCCAAAGGTCACCGGATCTGGTGTCAATTTAAAGAAGTAGTCCAGTTACACATTTGTGGGCTTATAACTTGGCTTCTGAATGTCCTAGAGAGATCAGGTTTGTTTTAGTGTACTCCAATCAACAGCCCCTACAACCACAAAAAGGAATGGAGTCATTAGCACTTATAGTTTTTAAATGGCACCCAGAATTATGTTGCACGAAGCACAATTTCACATCATTCTGGGTTCATTTGTGTGAAAACAAGGTCCAATCAGGCAGAAACGTTACAGGAAGGTAGAATCTATTGAGTTGTAAGTGATCTGAACGTTTCATGATGATAGCACTTTCCTAAGGGGGTCAAACCATGTCCCAAAGGTCACCAGATCTGGTGTCAATTTAAAGAAGTAGTCCAGTTACACATTTGTGGGCTTATAACTTGGCTTCTGAATGTCCTAGAGAGATCAGGTTTGTTTTAGTGTACTCCAATCAACAGCCCCTACAACCACAAAAAGGAATGGAGTCATTAGCACTTATGGTTTTAAAATGGCACCCAGAATTATGTTGCACGAAGCACAATTTCACATCATTCTGGGTTCATTTGTGTGAAAACAAGGTCCAATCAGGCAGAAATGTTACAGGAAGGTAGAATCTATTGAGTTGTAAGTTATCTGAACGTTTCATGATGATAGCACTTTCCTAAGCGGGTCAAACCATGTCCCAAAGGTCACCGGATCTGGTGTCAATTTAAAGAAGTAGTCCAGTTACACCTTTGTGGGCTTATAACTTGGCTTCTGAATATCCTGGGGAGGTCAGGTTTGCTTTAGAGTACTCCAATTAACAGCCCCCATTACCACAAAAAGGAATGGAGTCATTAGCACTTATGGTTTTTAAATGGCACCCAGAATTATGTTGCACGAAGCACAATTTCACACCATTCTGGGTTCATTTGTGTGACAACAAGGTCCAATCAGGCTGAAACGTTACAGGTAGGTAAAATCTATTGAGTTGTAAGTGATCTGAACGTTTCATGATGATCGCACATTCCTATAGGGGGTCAAACCATGTCCCAAAGGTCACCGGGCCTGGTGTCACTTTAAAGAAGTAGTCCAGTTACACATTTGTGGGCTTATAACTTGGCTTCTGACTGTCCTAGAGAGATCAGGTTTGTTTTAGTGTACTCCAATCAACAGCCCCTACAACCACAAAAAGGAATGGAGTCATTAGCACTTATGGTTTTAAAATGGCACCCAGAATTATGTTGCACGAAGCACAATTTCACATCATTCTGGGTTCATTTGTGTGAAAACAAGGTCCAATCAGACTGAAACGTTACAGGAATGTAGAATCTATTGAGTTGTAAGTGATCTGAACGTTTCATGATGATAGCACTTTCCTAAGGGGGTCAAACCTTGTCCCAAAGGTCACCGGATCTGGTGTCAATTTAAAGAAGTAGTCCAGTTACACATTTGTGGGCTTATAACTTGGCTTCTGAATGTCCTAGAGAGATCAGGTTTGTTTTAGTGTACTCCAATCAACAGCCCCTACAACCACAAAAAGGAATGGAGTCATTAGCACTTATGGTTTTTAAATGGCACCCAGAATTATGTTGCACGAAGCACAATTTCACATCATTCTGGGTTCATTTGTGTGAAAACAAGGTCCAATCAGGCAGAAACGTTACAGGAAGGTAGAATCTATTGAGTTGTAAGTGATCTGAACGTTTCATGATGATAGCACTTTCCTAAGGGGGTCAAGCCATGTCCCAAAGGTCACCGGATCTGGTGTCAATTTAAAGAAGTAGTCCAGTTACACATTTGTGGGCTTATAACTTGGCTTCTGAATATCCTAGAGAGTTCAGGTTTGTTTTAGAGTACTCCAATTAACAGCCCCCATTACCACAAAAAGGAATGGAGTCATTAGCACTTATGGTTTTTAAATGGCACCCAGAATTATGTTGCACGAAGCACAATTTCACATCATTCTGGGTTCGTTTGTGTGAAAACAAGGTCCAATCAGGCTGAAACGTTACAAGAAGGTAGAATCTATTGAGTTGTAAGTGATCTGAACGTTTCATGATGATCACACATTCCTATAGGGGGTCAAACCATGTCCCAAAGGTCACCAGGCCTGGTGTCAGTTTAAAGAAGTAGTCCAGTTACACATTTGTGGACTTATAACTTGGCTTCTGAATGTCCTAGAGAGATCAGGTTTGTTTTAGTGTACTCCAATCAACAGACCCTACAACTACAAAAAGGAATGGAGTCATTAGCACTTATGGTTTTTAAATGGCACCCAGAATTATGTTGCACGAAGCACAATTTCACATCATTCTGGGTTCATTTGAGTGAAAACAAGGTCAAATCAGGCTGAAACGTTACAAGAAGGTAGAATCTATTGAGTTGTAAGTGATCTGAATGTTTCATGATGATCGCACATTCCTATAAGGGGTCAAACCATGTCCCAAAGGTCACCGGATCTGGTGTCAATTTAAAGAAGTAGTCCAGTTACACATTTGTGGGCTTATAACTTGGCTTCTGAATGTCCTAGAGAGATCAGGTTTGTTTTAGTGTACTCCAATCAACAGCCCCTACAACCACAAAAAGGAATGGAGTCATTAGCACTTATGGTTTTTAAATGGCACCCAGAATTATGTTGCACGAAGCACAATTTCACATCATTCTGGGTTCATTTGTGTGAAAACAAGGTCCAATCAGGCAGAAATGTTACAGGAAGGTAGAATCTATTGAGTTGTAAGTGATCTGAACGTTTCATGATGATAGCACTTTCCTAAGGGGGTCAAACCATGTCCCAAAGGTCACCGGATCTGGTGTCAATTTAAAGAAGTAGTCCAGTTACACATTTGTGGGCTTATAACTTGGCTTCTGAATGTCCTAGAGAGATCAGGTTTGTTTTAGTGTACTCCAATCAACAGCCCCTACAACCACAAAAAGGAATGGAGTCATTAGCACTTATGGTTTTTAAATGGCACCCAGAATTATGTTGCACGAAGCACAATTTCACATCATTCTGGGTTCATTTGTGTGAAAACAAGGTCCAATCAGGCAGAAACGTTACAGGAAGGTAGAATCTATTGAGTTGTAAGTTATCTGAACGTTTCATGATGATAGCACTTTCCTAAGCGGGTCAAACCATGTCCCAAAGGTCACCGGATCTGGTGTCAATTTAAAGAAGTAGTCCAGTTACACCTTTGTGGGCTTATAACTTGGCTTCTGAATATCCTAGAGAGTTCAGGTTTGTTTTACAGTACTCCAATTAACAGCCCCCATTACCACAAAAAGGAATGTAGTCATTAGCACTTATGGTTTTTAAATGGCACCCAGAATTATGTTGCACGAAGCACTATTTCATATCATTCTGGGTTCATTTGTGTGAAAACAAGGTCAAATCAGGCTGAAACGTTACAAGAAGGTAGAATCTATTGAGTTGTAAGTGATATGAATGTTTCATGATGATCGCACATTCCTATAAGGGGTCAAACCATGTCCCAAAGGTCACCGGATCTGGTGTCAATTTAAAGAAGTAGTCCAGTTACACATTTGTGGGCTTATAACTTGGCTTCTGAATGTCCTAGAGAGATCAGGTTTGTTTTAGTGTACTCCAATCAACAGCCCCTACAACCACAAAAAGGAATGGAGTCATTAGCACTTATGGTTTTTAAATGGCACCCAGAATTATGTTGCACGAAGCACAATTTCACATCATTCTGGGTTCATTTGTGTGAAATTAAGGTCCAATCAGGCAGAAACGTTACAGGAAGGTAGAATCTATTGAGTTGTAAGTGATCTGAACGTTTCATGATGATAGCACTTTCCTAAGGGGGTCAAACCATGTCCCAAAGGTCACCGGATCTGGTGTCAATTTAAAGAAGTAGTCCAGTTACACATTTGTGGGCTCATAACTTGGCTTCTGAATGTCCTAGAGAGATCAGGTTTGTTTTAGTGTACTCCAATCAACAGCCCCTACAACCACAAAAAGGAATGGAGTCATTAGCACTTATGGTTTTTAAATGGCACCGAGAATTATGTTGCACGAAGCACAATTTCACATCATTCTGGGTTCATTTGTGTGAAAACAAGGTCCAATCAGGCAGAAACGTTACAGGAAGGTATAATCTATTGAGTTGTAAGTTATCTGAACGTTTCATGATGATAGCACTTTCCTAAGCGGGTCAAACCATGTCCCAAAGGTCACCGGATCTGGTGTCAATTTAAAGAAGTAGTCCAGTTACACCTTTGTGGGCTTATAACTTGGCTTCTGAATATCCTAGAGAGTTCAGGTTTGTTTTACAGTACTCCAATTAACAGCCCCCATTACCAAAAAAAGGAATGTAGTCATTAGCACTTATGGTTTTTAAATGGCACCCAGAATTATGTTGCACGAAGCACTATTTCACATCATTCTGGGTTCATTTGTGTGAAAACAAGGTCCAATCAGGCTGAAACGTTACAAGAAGGTAGAATCTATTGAGTTATAAGTGATCTGAACGTTTCATGATGATCGCACATTCCTATAGCGGGTCAAACCATGTCCCAAAGGTCACCGGGCCAGGTGTCACTTTAAAGAAGTAGTCCAGTTACACATTTGTGGGCTTATAACTTGGCTTCTAAATGTCCTAGAGAGATCAGGTTTGTTTTAGTGTACTCCAATCAACAGCCCCTACAACCACAAAAAGGAATGGAGTCATTAGCACTCATGGTTTTTAAATGGCACCCAGAATTATGTTGCACGAAGCACAATTTCACATCATTCTGGGTTCATTTGTGTGAAAACAAGGTCAAATCAGGCTGAAACGTTACAAGAAGGTAGAATCTATTGAGTTTTAAGTGATCTGAACGTTTCATGATGATAGCACTTACCTAAGGGGGTCAAACAATGTCCCAAAGGTCACCGGATCTGGTGTCAATTTAAAGACGTAGTCCAGTTACACATTTGTGGGCTTATAACTTGGCTTCTGAATATCCTAGAGAGTTCAGGTTTGTTTTAGAGTACTCCAATTAACAGCCCCCATTACCACAAAAAGGAATGGAGTCATTAGCACTTATGGTTTTTAAATGGCACCCAGAATTATGTTGCACGAAGCACAATTTCACATCATTCTGGGTTCATTTGTGTGAAAACAAGGTCCAATCAGGCTGAAACGTTACAAGAAGGTAGAATCTATTGAGTTGTAAGTGATCTGAACGTTTCATGATGATCACACATTCCTATAGGGGGTCAAACCATGTCCCAAAGGTCACCAGGCCTGGTGTCAGTTTAAAGAAGTAGTCCAGTTACACATTTGTGGGCTTATAACTTGGCTTCTGAATGTCCTAGAGAGATCAGGTTTGTTTTAGTGTACTCCAATCAACAGCCCCTACAACCACAAAAGGAATGGAGTCATTAGCACTTATGGTTTTTAAATGGCACCCAGAATTATGTTGCACGAAGCAAAATTTCACATCATTCTGGGTTCATTTGAGTGAAAACAAGGTCAAATCAGGCTGAAACGTTACAAGAAGGTAGAATCTATTGAGTTGTAAGTGATCTGAATGTTTCATGATGATCGCACATTCCTATAAGGGGTCAAACCATGTCCCAAAGGTCACCGGATCTGGTGTCAATTTAAAGAAGTAGTCCAGTTACACATTTGTGGGCTTATAACTTGGCTTCTGAATGTCCTAGAGAGATCAGGTTTGTTTTAGTGTACTCCAATCAACAGCCCCTACAACCACAAAAAGGAATGGAGTCATTAGCACTTATGGTTTTTAAATGGCACCCAGAATTATGTTGCACGAAGCACAATTTCACATCATTCTGGGTTCATTTGTGTGAAAACAAGGTCCAATCAGGCAGAAACGTTACAGGAAGGTAGAATCTATTGAGTTGTAAGTGATCTGAACGTTTCATGATGATCGCACATTCCTATAGGGGGTCAAACCATGTCCCAAAGGTCACCGGATCTGGTGTCAATTTAAAGAAGTAGTCCAGTTACACATTTGTGGGCTTATAACTTGGCTTCTGAATGTCCAAGAGAGATCAGGTTTGTTTTAGTGTACTCCAATCAACAGCCCCTACAACCAAAAAAAGGACTGGAGGCATTAGCACTTATGGTTTGTAAATGGCACCCAGAATTATGTTGCACGAAGCACAATTTCACATCATTCTGGGTTCATTTGTGTGAAAACAAGGTCCAATCAGGCAGAAACGTTATAGGAAGGTAGAATCTATTGAGTTGTAAGTTATCTGAACGTTTCATGATGATAGCACTTTCCTAAGCGGGTCAAACCATGTCCCAAAGGTCACAGGATCTGGTGTCAATTTAAAGAAGTAGTCCAGTTACACCTTTGTGGGCTTATAACTTGGCTTCTGAATATCCTAGAGAGTTCAGGTTTGTTTTACAGTACTCCAATTAACAGCCCCCATTACCACAAAAAGGAATGTAGTCATTAGCACTTATGGTTTTTAAATGGCACCCAGAATTATGTTGCACGAAGCACTATTTCACATCATTCTGGGTTCATTTGTGTGAAAACAAGGTCCAATCAGGCTGAAACGTTACAAGAAGGTAGAATCTATTGAGTTGTAAGTGATATGAACGTTTCATGATGATCGCACATTCCTATAGGGGGTCAAACCATGTCCCAAAGGTCACCGGGCCAGGTGTCACTTTAAAGAAGTAGTCCAGTTACACATTTGTGGGCTTATAACTTGGCTTCTAAATGTCCTAGAGAGATCAGGTTTGTTTTAGTGTACTCCAATCAACAGCCCCTACAACCACAAAAAGGAATGGAGTCATTAGCACTCATGGTTTTTAAATGGCACCCAGAATTATGTTGCACGAAGCACAATTTCACATCATTCTGGGTCCATTTGTGTGAAAACAAGGTCCAATCGGGCTGAAACGTTACAAGAAGGTAGAATCTATTGAGTTGTAAGTGATCTGAACGTTTCATGATGATCGCACATTCTTATAGGGGGTAAAACCATGTCCCAAAGGTCACCAGGCCTGGTGTCAGTTTAAAGAAGTAGTCCAGTTACACATTTGTGGGCTTATAACTTGGCTTCTGAATGTCCTAGAGAGATCAGGTTTGTTTTAGTGTACTCCAATCAACAGCCCCTACAACCACAAAAAGGAATGGAGTCATTAGCACTTATGGTTTTTAAATGGCACCCAGAATTATGTTGCACGAAGCAAAATTTCACATCATTCTGGGTTCATTTGAGTGAAAACAAGGTCAAATCAGGCTGAAACGTTACAAGAAGGTAGAATCTATTGAGTTGTAAGTGATCTGAATGTTTCATGATGATCGCACATTCCTATAAGGGGTCAAACCATGTCCCAAAGGTCACCGGATCTGGTGTCAATTTAAAGAAGTAGTCCAGTTACACATTTGTGGGCTTATAACTTGGCTTCTGAATGTCCTAGAGAGATCAGGTTTGTTTTAGTGTACTCCAATCAACAGCCCCTACAACCACAAAAAGGAATGGAGTCATTAGCACTTATGGTTTTTAAATGGCACCCAGAATTATGTTGCACGAAGCACAATTTCACATCATTCTGGGTTCATTTGTGTGAAAACAAGGTCCAATCAGGCAGAAACGTTACAGGAAGGTAGAATCTATTGAGTTGTAAGTGATCTGAACGTTTCATGATGATCGCACATTCCTATAGGGGGTCAAACCATGTCCCAAAGGTCACCGGATCTGGTGTCAATTTAAAGAAGTAGTCCAGTTACACATTTGTGGGCTTATAACTTGGCTTCTGAATGTCCTAGAGAGATCAGGTTTGTTTTAGTGTACTCCAATCAACAGCCCCTACAACCAAAAAAAGGACTGGAGGCATTAGCACTTATGGTTTGTAAATGGCACCCAGAATTATGTTGCACGAAGCACAATTTCACATCATTCTGGGTTCATTTGTGTGAAAACAAGGTCCAATCAGGCTGAAACATTACAAGAAGGTAGAATCTGTTGAGTTGTAAGTGATCTGAACGTTTCATGATGATCGCACATTCCTATAGGGGGTCAAACCATGTCCCAAAGGTCACCGGGCCTGGTGTCAATTTAAAGAAGTAGTCCAGTTACACCTTTGTGGGCTTAAAACTTGGCTTCTGAATGTCCTAGAGAGATCAGGTTTGTTTTAGTGTACTCCAATCAACAGCCCCTACAATTATGGTTTGTAAATGGCACCCAGAATTATGTTGCATGAAGCACAATTTCACATCATTCTGGGTCCATTTGTGTGAAAACAAGGTCCAATCAGGCTGAAACGTTACAAGAAGGTAGAATCTATTGAGTTGTAAGTGATCTGAACGTTTCATGATGATCGCACATTCCTGTAGGGGGTAAAACCATGTCCCAAAGGTCACAGGGCCGGGTGTCACGTTAAAGAAGTAGTCCAGTTACACATTTGTGGGCTTATAACTTGGCTTCTGAATGTCCTAGAGAGATCAGGCTTGTTTTAGTGTACTCCAATCAACAGCCCCTACAACCACAAAAAGGAATGGAGTCATTAGCACTTATGGTTTGTAAATGGCACCCAGAATTATGCTGCACGAAGCACAATTTCACATCATTCTGGGTCCCTTTGTGTGAAAACAAGGTCCAATCAGGCTGAAACATTACAGGAAGGTAGAATCTATTGAGTTGTAAGTGATCTGAACGTTTCATGATGATCGCACATTCCTATAGGGGGTCAAACCATGTCCCAAAGGTCACCGGGCCTGGTGTCACTTTAAAGAAGTAGTCCAGTTACACCTTTGTGGGCTTAAAACTTGGCTTCTGAATGTCCTAGAGAGATCAGGTTTGTTTTAGTGTACTCCAATCAACAGCCCCTACAATTATGGTTTGTAAATGGCACCCAGAATTATGTTGCATGAAGCACAATTTCACATCATTCTGGGTCCATTTGTGTGAAAACAAGGTCCAATCAGGCTGAAACGTTACAAGAAGGTAGAATCTATTGAGTTGTAAGTGATCTGAATGTTTCATGATGATCGCACATTCCTGTAGGGGGTAAAACCATGTCCCAAAGGTCACAGGGCCGGGTGTCACGTTAAAGAAGTAGTCCAGTTACACATTTGTGGGCTTATAACTTGGCTTCTGAATGTCCTAGAGAGATCAGGTTTGTTTTAGTGTACTCCAATCAACAGCCCCTACAACCACAAAAAGGAATGGAGTCATTAGCACTCATGGTTTTTAAATGGCACCCAGAATTATGTTGCACGAAGCACAATTTCACATCATTCTGGGTCCATTTGTGTGAAAACAAGGTCCAATCGGGCTGAAACGTTACAAGAAGGTAGAATCTATTGAGTTGTAAGTGATCTGAACGTTTCATGATGATCGCACATTCTTATAGGGGGTAAAACCATGTCCCAAAGGTCACCAGGCCTGGTGTCAGTTTAAAGAAGTAGTCCAGTTACACATTTGTGGGCTTATAACTTGGCTTCTGAATGTCCTAGAGAGATCAGGTTTGTTTTAGTGTACTCCAATCAACAGCCCCTACAACCACAAAAAGGAATGGAGTCATTAGCACTTATGGTTTTTAAATGGCACCCAGAATTATGTTGCACGAAGCAAAATTTCACATCATTCTGGGTTCATTTGAGTGAAAACAAGGTCAAATCAGGCTGAAACGTTACAAGAAGGTAGAATCTATTGAGTTGTAAGTGATCTGAATGTTTCATGATGATCGCACATTCCTATAAGGGGTCAAACCATGTCCCAAAGGTCACCGGATCTGGTGTCAATTTAAAGAAGTAGTCCAGTTACACATTTGTGGGCTTATAACTTGGCTTCTGAATGTCCTAGAGAGATCAGGTTTGTTTTAGTGTACTCCAATCAACAGCCCCTACAACCACAAAAAGGAATGGAGTCATTAGCACTTATGGTTTTTAAATGGCACCCAGAATTATGTTGCACGAAGCACAATTTCACATCATTCTGGGTTCATTTGTGTGAAAACAAGGTCCAATCAGGCAGAAACGTTACAGGAAGGTAGAATCTATTGAGTTGTAAGTGATCTGAACGTTTCATGATGATCGCACATTCCTATAGGGGGTCAAACCATGTCCCAAAGGTCACCGGATCTGGTGTCAATTTAAAGAAGTAGTCCAGTTACACATTTGTGGGCTTATAACTTGGCTTCTGAATGTCCTAGAGAGATCAGGTTTGTTTTAGTGTACTCCAATCAACAGCCCCTACAACCAAAAAAAGGACTGGAGGCATTAGCACTTATGGTTTGTAAATGGCACCCAGAATTATGTTGCACGAAGCACAATTTCACATCATTCTGGGTTCATTTGTGTGAAAACAAGGTCCAATCAGGCTGAAACATTACAAGAAGGTAGAATCTGTTGAGTTGTAAGTGATCTGAACGTTTCATGATGATCGCACATTCCTATAGGGGGTCAAACCATGTCCCAAAGGTCACCGGGCCTGGTGTCACTTTAAAGAAGTAGTCCAGTTACACCTTTGTGGGCTTAAAACTTGGCTTCTGAATGTCCTAGAGAGATCAGGTTTGTTTTAGTGTACTCCAATCAACAGCCCCTACAATTATGGTTTGTAAATGGCACCCAGAATTATGTTGCATGAAGCACAATTTCACATCATTCTGGGTCCATTTGTGTGAAAACAAGGTCCAATCAGGCTGAAGCGTTACAAGAAGGTAGAATCTATTGAGTTGTAAGTGATCTGAACGTTTCATGATGATCGCACATTCCTGTAGGGGGTAAAACCATGTCCCAAAGGTCACAGGGCCGGGTGTCACGTTAAAGAAGTAGTCCAGTTACACATTTGTGGGCTTATAACTTGGCTTCTGAATGTCCTAGAGAGATCAGGTTTGTTTTAGTGTACTCCAATCAACAGCCCCTACAACCACAAAAAGGAATGGAGTCATTAGCACTTATGGTTTGTAAATGGCACCCAGAATTATGCTGCACGAAGCACAATTTCACATCATTCTGGGTCCATTTGTGTGAAAACAAGGTCCAATCAGGCTGAAACATTACAGGAAGGTAGAATCTATTGAGTTGTAAGTGATCTGAACGTTTCATGATGATCGCACATTCCTATAGGGGGTCAAACCATGTCCCAAAGGTCACCGGGCCTGGTGTCACTTTAAAGAAGTAGTCCAGTTACACCTTTGTGGGCTTAAAACTTGGCTTCTGAATGTCCTAGAGAGATCAGGTTTGTTTTAGTGTACTCCAATCAACAGCCCCTACAATTATGGTTTGTAAATGGCACCCAGAATTATGCTGCACGAAGCACAATTTCACATCATTCTGGGTCCATTTGTGTGAAAACAAGGTCCAATCAGGCTGAAACGTTACAAGAAGGTAGAATCTATTGAGTTGTAAGTGATCTGAATGTTTCATGATGATCGCACATTCCTGTAGGGGGTAAAACCATGTCCCAAAGGTCACCGGATCTGGTGTCAATTTAAAGAAGTAGTCCAGTTACACATTTGTGGGCTTATAACTTGGCTTCTGAATGTCCTAGAGAGATCAGGTTTGTTTTAGTGTACTCAAATCAACAGCCCCTACAACCACAAAAAGGAATGGAGTCATTAGCACTTATGGTTTTTAAATGGCACCCAGAATTATGTTGCACGAAGCACAATTTCACATCATTCTGGGTTCATTTGTGTGAAAACAAGGTCCAATCAGGCAGAAACGTTACAGGAAGGTAGAATCTATTGAGTTGTAAGTGATCTGAACGTTTCATGATGATAGCACTTTCCTAAGGGGGTCAAACCATGTCCCAAAGGTCACCGGATCTGGTGTCAATTTAAAGAAGTAGTCCAGTTACACATTTGTGGGCTTATAACTTGGCTTCTGAATGTCCTAGAGAGATCAGGTTTGTTTTAGTGTACTCCAATCAACAGCCCCTACAACCACAAAAAGGAATGGAGTCATTAGCACTTATGGTTTTTAAATGGCACCCAGAATTATGTTGCACGAAGCACAATTTCACATCATTCTGGGTTCATTTGTGTGAAAACAAGGTCCAATCATGCAGAAACGTTACAGGAAGGTAGAATCTATTGAGTTGTAAGTTATCTGAACGTTTCATGATGATAGCACTTTCCTAAGCGGGTCAAACCATGTCCCAAAGGTCACCGGATCTGGTGTCAATTTAAAGAAGTAGTCCAGTTACACCTTTGTGGGCTTATAACTTGGCTTCTGAATATCCTAGAGAGTTCAGGTTTGTTTTACAGTACTCCAATTAACAGCCCCCATTACCACAAAAAGGAATGTAGTCATTAGCACTTATGGTTTTTAAATGGCACCCAGAATTATGTTGCACGAAGCACTATTTCACATCATTCTGGGTTCATTTGTGTGAAAACAAGGTCCAATCAGGCTGAAACGTTACAAGAAGGTAGAATATATTGAGTTGTAAGTGATCTGAACGTTTCATGATGATCGCACATTCCTATAGGGGGTCAAACCATGTCCCAAAGGTCACCGGGCCAGGTGTCACTTTAAAGAAGTAGTCCAGTTACACATTTGTGGGCTTATAACTTGGCTTCTAAATGTCCTAGAGAGATCAGGTTTGTTTTAGTGTACTCCAATCAACAGCCCCTACAACCACAAAAAGGAATGGAGTCATTAACACTCATGGTATTTAAATGGCACCCAGAATTATGTTGCACGAAGCACAATTTCACATCATTCTGGGTTCATTTGTGTGAAAACAAGGTCAAATCAGGCTGAAACGTTACAAGAAGGTAGAATCTATTGAGTTGTAAGTGTTATGAATGTTTCATGATGATCGCACATTCCTATAAGGGGTCAAACCATGTCCCAAAGGTCACCGGATCTGGTGTCAATTTAAAGAAGTAGTCCAGTTACACATTTGTGGGCTTATAACTTGGCTTCTGAATGTCCTAGAGAGATCAGGTTTGTTTTAGTGTACTCCAATCAACAGCCCCTACAACCACAAAAAGGAATGGAGTCATTAGCACTTATGGTTTTTAAATGGCACCGAGAATTATGTTGCACGAAGCACAATTTCACATCATTCTGGGTTCATTTGTGTGAAAACAAGGTCCAATCAGGCAGAAACGTTACAGGAAGGTAGAATCTATTGAGTTGTAAGTTATCTGAACGTTTCATGATGATAGCCCTTTCCTAAGCGGGTCAAACCATGTCCCAAAGGTCACCGGATCTGGTGTCAATTTAAAGAAGTAGTCCAGTTACACCTTTGTGGGCTTATAACTTGGCTTCTGAATATCCTAGAGAGTTCAGGTTTGTTTTACAGTACTCCAATTAACAGCCCCCATTACCACAAAAAGGAATGTAGTCATTAGCACTTATGGTTTTTAAATGGCACCCAGAATTATGTTGCACGAAGCACTATTTCACATCATTCTGGGTTCATTTGTGTGAAAACAAGGTCCAATCAGGCTGAAACGTTACAAGAAGGTAGAATCTATTGAGTTGTAAGTGATCTGAACGTTTCATGATGATCGCACATTCCTATAGGGGGTCAAACCATGTCCCAAAGGTCACCGGGCCAGGTGTCACTTTAAAGAAGTAGTCCAGTTACACATTTGTGGGCTTATAACTTGGCTTCTAAATGTCCTAGAGAGATCAGGTTTGTTTTAGTGTACTCCAATCAACAGCCCCTACAACCACAAAAAGGAATGGAGTCATTAGCACTCATGGTTTTTAAATGGCACCCAGAATTATGTTGCACGAAGCACAATTTCACATCATTCTGGGTTCATTTGTGTGAAAACAAGGTCAAATCAGGCTGAAACGTTACAAGAAGGTAGAATCTATTGAGTTGTAAGTGATCTGAACGTTTCATGATGATAGCACTTACCTAAGGGGGTCAAACAATGTCCCAAAGGTCACCGGATCTGGTGTCAATTTAAAGACGTAGTCCAGTTACACATTTGTGGGCTTATAACTTGGCTTCTGAATATCCTAGAGAGTTCAGGTTTGTTTTAGAGTACTCCAATTAACAGCCCCCATTACCACAAAAAGGAATGGAGTCATTAGCACTTATGGTTTTTAAATGGCACCCAGAATTATGTTGCACGAAGCACAATTTCACATCATTCTGGGTTCATTTGTGTGAAAACAAGGTCCAATCAGGCTGAAACATTACAAGAAGGTAGAATCTATTGAGTTGTAAGTGATCTGAACGTTTCATGATGATCACACATTCCTATAGGGGTCAAACCATGTCCCAAAGGTCACCAGGCCTGGTGTCAGTTTAAAGAAGTAGTCCAGTTACACATTTGTGGGCTTATAACTTGGCTTCTGAATGTCCTAGAGAGATCAGGTTTGTTTTAGTGTACTCCAATCAAAAGCCCCTACAACCACAAAAAGGAATGGAGTCATTAGCACTTATGGTTTTTAAATGGCACCCAGAATTATGTTGCACGAAGCAAAATTTCACATCATTCTGGGTTCATTTGAGTGAAAACAAGGTCAAATCAGGCTGAAACGTTTACAAGAAGGTAGAATCTATTGAGTTGTAAGTGATCTGAATGTTTCATGATGATCGCATATTCCTATAAGGGGTCAAACCATGTCCCAAAGGTCACCGGATCTGGTGTCAATTTAAAGAAGTAGTCCAGTTACACATTTGTGGGCTTATAACTTGGCTTCTGAATGTCCTAGAGAGATCAGGTTTGTTTTAGTGTACTCCAATCAACAGCCCCTACAACCACAAAAAGGAATGGAGTCATTAGCACTCATGGTTTTTAAATGGCACCCAGAATTATGTTGCACGAAGCACAATTTCACATCATTCTGGGTCCATTTGTGTGAAAACAAGGTCCAATCGGGCTGAAACGTTACAAGAAGGTAGAATCTATTGAGTTGTAAGTGATCTGAACGTTTCATGATGATCGCACATTCTTATAGGGGGTAAAACCATGTCCCAAAGGTCACCAGGCCTGGTGTCAGTTTAAAGAAGTAGTCCAGTTACACATTTGTGGGCTTATAACTTGGCTTCTGAATGTCCTAGAGAGATCAGGTTTGTTTTAGTGTACTCCAATCAACAGCCCCTACAACCACAAAAAGGAATGGAGTCATTAGCACTTATGGTTTTTAAATGGCACCCAGAATTATGTTGCACGAAGCAAAATTTCACATCATTCTGGGTTCATTTGAGTGAAAACAAGGTCAAATCAGGCTGAAACGTTACAAGAAGGTAGAATCTATTGAGTTGTAAGTGATCTGAATGTTTCATGATGATCGCACATTCCTATAAGGGGTCAAACCATGTCCCAAAGGTCACCGGATCTGGTGTCAATTTAAAGAAGTAGTCCAGTTACACATTTGTGGGCTTATAACTTGGCTTCTGAATGTCCTAGAGAGATCAGGTTTGTTTTAGTGTACTCCAATCAACAGCCCCTACAACCACAAAAAGGAATGGAGTCATTAGCACTTATGGTTTTTAAATGGCACCCAGAATTATGTTGCACGAAGCACAATTTCACATCATTCTGGGTTCATTTGTGTGAAAACAAGGTCCAATCAGGCAGAAACGTTACAGGAAGGTAGAATCTATTGAGTTGTAAGTGATCTGAACGTTTCATGATGATCGCACATTCCTATAGGGGGTCAAACCATGTCCCAAAGGTCACCGGATCTGGTGTCAATTTAAAGAAGTAGTCCAGTTACACATTTGTGGGCTTATAACTTGGCTTCTGAATGTCCTAGAGAGATCAGGTTTGTTTTAGTGTACTCCAATCAACAGCCCCTACAACCAAAAAAAGGACTGGAGGCATTAGCACTTATGGTTTGTAAATGGCACCCAGAATTATGTTGCACGAAGCACAATTTCACATCATTCTGGGTTCATTTGTGTGAAAACAAGGTCCAATCAGGCTGAAACATTACAAGAAGGTAGAATCTGTTGAGTTGTAAGTGATCTGAACGTTTCATGATGATCGCACATTCCTATAGGGGGTCAAACCATGTCCCAAAGGTCACCGGGCCTGGTGTCACTTTAAAGAAGTAGTCCAGTTACACCTTTGTGGGCTTAAAACTTGGCTTCTGAATGTCCTAGAGAGATCAGGTTTGTTTTAGTGTACTCCAATCAACAGCCCCTACAATTATGGTTTGTAAATGGCACCCAGAATTATGTTGCATGAAGCACAATTTCACATCATTCTGGGTCCATTTGTGTGAAAACAAGGTCCAATCAGGCTGAAGCGTTACAAGAAGGTAGAATCTATTGAGTTGTAAGTGATCTGAACGTTTCATGATGATCGCACATTCCTGTAGGGGGTAAAACCATGTCCCAAAGGTCACAGGGCCGGGTGTCACGTTAAAGAAGTAGTCCAGTTACACATTTGTGGGCTTATAACTTGGCTTCTGAATGTCCTAGAGAGATCAGGTTTGTTTTAGTGTACTCCAATCAACAGCCCCTACAACCACAAAAAGGAATGGAGTCATTAGCACTTATGGTTTGTAAATGGCACCCAGAATTATGCTGCACGAAGCACAATTTCACATCATTCTGGGTCCATTTGTGTGAAAACAAGGTCCAATCAGGCTGAAACATTACAGGAAGGTAGAATCTATTGAGTTGTAAGTGATCTGAACGTTTCATGATGATCGCACATTCCTATAGGGGGTCAAACCATGTCCCAAAGGTCACCGGGCCTGGTGTCACTTTAAAGAAGTAGTCCAGTTACACCTTTGTGGGCTTAAAACTTGGCTTCTGAATGTCCTAGAGAGATCAGGTTTGTTTTAGTGTACTCCAATCAACAGCCCCTACAATTATGGTTTGTAAATGGCACCCAGAATTATGCTGCACGAAGCACAATTTCACATCATTCTGGGTCCATTTGTGTGAAAACAAGGTCCAATCAGGCTGAAACGTTACAAGAAGGTAGAATCTATTGAGTTGTAAGTGATCTGAATGTTTCATGATGATCGCACATTCCTGTAGGGGGTAAAACCATGTCCCAAAGGTCACCGGATCTGGTGTCAATTTAAAGAAGTAGTCCAGTTACACATTTGTGGGCTTATAACTTGGCTTCTGAATGTCCTAGAGAGATCAGGTTTGTTTTAGTGTACTCAAATCAACAGCCCCTACAACCACAAAAAGGAATGGAGTCATTAGCACTTATGGTTTTTAAATGGCACCCAGAATTATGTTGCACGAAGCACAATTTCACATCATTCTGGGTTCATTTGTGTGAAAACAAGGTCCAATCAGGCAGAAACGTTACAGGAAGGTAGAATCTATTGAGTTGTAAGTGATCTGAACGTTTCATGATGATAGCACTTTCCTAAGGGGGTCAAACCATGTCCCAAAGGTCACCGGATCTGGTGTCAATTTAAAGAAGTAGTCCAGTTACACATTTGTGGGCTTATAACTTGGCTTCTGAATGTCCTAGAGAGATCAGGTTTGTTTTAGTGTACTCCAATCAACAGCCCCTACAACCACAAAAAGGAATGGAGTCATTAGCACTTATGGTTTTTAAATGGCACCCAGAATTATGTTGCACGAAGCACAATTTCACATCATTCTGGGTTCATTTGTGTGAAAACAAGGTCCAATCATGCAGAAACGTTACAGGAAGGTAGAATCTATTGAGTTGTAAGTTATCTGAACGTTTCATGATGATAGCACTTTCCTAAGCGGGTCAAACCATGTCCCAAAGGTCACCGGATCTGGTGTCAATTTAAAGAAGTAGTCCAGTTACACCTTTGTGGGCTTATAACTTGGCTTCTGAATATCCTAGAGAGTTCAGGTTTGTTTTACAGTACTCCAATTAACAGCCCCCATTACCACAAAAAGGAATGTAGTCATTAGCACTTATGGTTTTTAAATGGCACCCAGAATTATGTTGCACGAAGCACTATTTCACATCATTCTGGGTTCATTTGTGTGAAAACAAGGTCAAATCAGGCTGAAACGTTACAAGAAGGTAGAATATATTGAGTTGTAAGTGATCTGAACGTTTCATGATGATCGCACATTCCTATAGGGGGTCAAACCATGTCCCAAAGGTCACCGGGCCAGGTGTCACTTTAAAGAAGTAGTCCAGTTACACATTTGTGGGCTTATAACTTGGCTTCTAAATGTCCTAGAGAGATCAGGTTTGTTTTAGTGTACTCCAATCAACAGCCCCTACAACCACAAAAAGGAATGGAGTCATTAACACTCATGGTATTTAAATGGCACCCAGAATTATGTTGCACGAAGCACAATTTCACATCATTCTGGGTTCATTTGTGTGAAAACAAGGTCAAATCAGGCTGAAACGTT
This sequence comes from Nothobranchius furzeri, assembly GCF_043380555.1. Classification (NCBI taxonomy): domain Eukaryota; kingdom Metazoa; phylum Chordata; class Actinopteri; order Cyprinodontiformes; family Nothobranchiidae; genus Nothobranchius; species Nothobranchius furzeri. Next base: position 16,344,690 of record NC_091750.1, read on the forward strand.
ACAAGAAGGTAGAATCTATTGAGTTGTAAGTGATATGAATGTTTCATGATGATCGCACATTCCTATAAGGGGTCAAACCATGTCCCAAAGGTCACCGGATCTGGTGTCAATTTAAAGAAGTAGTCCAGTTACACATTTGTGGGCTTATAACTTGGCTTCTGAATGTCCTAGAGAGATCAGGTTTGTTTTAGTGTACTCCAATCAACAGCCCCTACAACCACAAAAAGGAATGGAGTCATTAGCACTTATGGTTTTTAAATGGCACCCAGAATTATGTTGCACGAAGCACTATTTCACATCATTCTGGGTTCATTTGTGTGAAAACAAGGTCCAATCAGGCTGAAACGTTACAAGAAGGTAGAATCTATTGAGTTGTAAGTGATCTGAACGTTTCATGATGATCGCACATTCCTATAGGGGGTCAAACCATGTCCCAAAGGTCACCGGGCCAGGTGTCACTTTAAAGAAGTAGTCCAGTTACACATTTGTGGGCTTATAACTTGGCTTCTAAATGTCCTAGAGAGATCAGGTTTGTTTTAGTGTACTCCAATCAACAGCCCCTACAACCACAAAAAGGAATGGAGTCATTAGCACTCATGGTTTTTAAATGGCACCCAGAATTATGTTGCACGAAGCACAATTTCACATCATTCTGGGTTCATTTGTGTGAAAACAAGGTCAAATCAGGCTGAAACGTTACAAGAAGGTAGAATCTATTGAGTTGTAAGTGATCTGAACGTTTCATGATGATAGCACTTACCTAAGGGGGTCAAACAATGTCCCAAAGGTCACCGGATCTGGTGTCAATTTAAAGACGTAGTCCAGTTACACATTTGTGGGCTTATAACTTGGCTTCTGAATATCCTAGAGAGTTCAGGTTTGTTTTAGAGTACTCCAATTAACAGCCCCCATTACCACAAAAAGGAATGGAGTCATTAGCACTTATGGTTTTTAAATGGCACCCAGAATTATGTTGCACGAAGCACAATTTCACATCATTCTGGGTTCATTTGTGTGAAAACAAGGTCCAATCAGGCTGAAACGTTACAAGAAGGTAGAATCTATTGAGTTGTAAGTGATCTGAACGTTTCATGATGATCACACATTCCTATAGGGGTCAAACCATGTCCCAAAGGTCACCAGGCCTGGTGTCAGTTTAAAGAAGTAGTCCAGTTACACATTTGTGGGCTTATAACTTGGCTTCTGAATGTCCTAGAGAGATCAGGTTTGTTTTAGTGTACTCCAATCAACAGCCCCTACAACCACAAAAAGGAATGGAGTCATTAGCACTTATGGTTTTTAAATGGCACCCAGAATTATGTTGCACGAAGCAAAATTTCACATCATTCTGGGTTCATTTGAGTGAAAACAAGGTCAAATCAGGCTGAAACGTTTACAAGAAGGTAGAATCTATTGAGTTGTAAGTGATCTGAATGTTTCATGATGATCGCATATTCCTATAAGGGGTCAAACCATGTCCCAAAGGTCACCGGATCTGGTGTCAATTTAAAGAAGTAGTCCAGTTACACATTTGTGGGCTTATAACTTGGCTTCTGAATGTCCTAGAGAGATCAGGTTTGTATTAGTGTACTCAAATCAACAGCCCCTACAACCACAAAAAGGAATAGAGTCATTAGCACTTATGGTTTTTAAATGGCACCCAGAATTATGTTGCACGAAGCACAATTTCACATCATTCTGGGTTCATTTGTGTGAAAACAAGGTCCAATCAGGCTGAAACATTACAAGAAGGTAGAATCTGTTGAGTTGTAAGTGATCTGAACGTTTCATGATGATCGCACATTCCTATAGGGGGTCAAACCATGTCCCAAAGGTCACCGGGCCTGGTGTCACTTTAAAGAAGTAGTCCAGTTACACCTTTGTGGGCTTAAAACTTGGCTTCTGAATGTCCTAGAGAGATCAGGTTTGTTTTAGTGTACTCCAATCAACAGCCCCTACAATTATGGTTTGTAAATGGCACCCAGAATTATGTTGCATGAAGCACAATTTCACATCATTCTGGGTCCATTTGTGTGAAAACAAGGCCCAATCAGGCTGAAACTTTACAAGAAGGTAGAATCTATTGAGTTGTAAGTGATCTGAACGTTTCATGATGATCGCACATTCCTGTAGGGGGTAAAACCATGTCCCAAAGGTCACAGGGCCGGGTGTCACGTTAAAGAAGTAGTCCAGTTACACATTTGTGGGCTTATAACTTGGCTTCTGAATGTCCTAGAGAGATCAGGTTTGTTTTAGTGTTCTCCAATCAACAGCCCCTACAACCACAAAAAGGAATGGAGTCATTAGCACTTATGGTTTGTAAATGGCACCCAGAATTATGCTGCACGAAGCACAATTTCACATCATTCTGGGTCCATTTGTGTGAAAACAAGGTCCAATCAGGCTGAAACATTACAGGAAGGTAGAATCTATTGAGTTGTAAGTGATCTGAACGTTTCATGATGATCGCACATTCCTATAGGGGGTCAACCCATGTCCCAAAGGTCACCGGGCCTGGTGTCACTTTAAAGAAGTAGTCCAGTTACACCTTTGTGGGCTTAAAACTTGGCTTCTGAATGTCCTAGAGAGATCAGGTTTGTTTTAGTGTACTCCAATCAACAGCCCCTACAATTATGGTTTGTAAATGGCACCCAGAATTATGTTGCATGAAGCACAATTTCACATCATTCTGGGTCCATTTGTGTGAAAACAAGGTCCAATCAGGCTGAAACGTTACAAGAAGGTAGAATCTATTGAGTTTGTAAGTGATCTGAATGTTTCATGATGATCGCACATTCCTGTAGGGGGTAAAACCATGTCCCAAAGGTCACAGGGCCGGGTGTCACGTTAAAGAAGTAGTCCAGTTACACATTTGTGGGCTTATAACTTGGCTTCTGAATGTCCTAGAGAGATCAGGTTTGTTTTAGTGTACTCCAATCAACAGCCCCTACAACCACAAAAAGGAATGGAGTCATTAGCACTCATGGTTTTTAAATGGCACCCAGAATTATGTTGCACGAAGCACAATTTCACATCATTCTGGGTTCATTTGTGTGAAAACAAGGTCAAATCAGGCTGAAACGTTACAAGAAGGTAGAATCTATTGAGTTGTAATTGATCTGAACGTTTCATGATGATAGCACTTACCTTAGGGGGTCAAGCAATGTCCCAAAGGTCACCGGATCTGGTGTCACTTTAAATAAGTAGACCAGTTACACATTTGTGGGCTTATAACTTGGCTTCTGAATATCCTAGAGAGTTCAGGTTTGTTTTAGAGTACTCCAATTAACAGCCCCCATTACCACAAAAAGGAATGGAGTCATTAGCACTTATAGTTTGTAAATGGCACCCAGAATTATGTTGCACGAAGCACAATTTCACATCATTCTGGGTTCATTTGTGTGAAAACAAGGTCCAATCAGGCTGAAACGTTACAAGAAGGTAGAATCTATTGAGTTGTTAGTGATCTGAACGTTTTATGATGATCACACATTCCTATAGGGGGTCAAACCATGTCCCAAAGGTCACCAGGCCTGGTGTCAGTTTAAAGAAGTAGTCCAGTTACACATTTGTGGGCTTATAACTTGGCTTCTGAATGTCCTAGAGAGATCAGGTTTGTTTTAGTGTACTCCAATCAACAGCCCCTACAACCACAAAAAGGAATGGAGTCATTAGCACTTATGGTTTTTAAATGGCACCCAGAATTATGTTGCACGAAGCACAATTTCACATCATTCTGGGTTCATTTGAGTGAAAACAAGGTCAAATCAGGCTGAAACGTTACAAGAAGGTAGAATCTATTGAGTTGTAAGTGATCTGAATGTTTCATGATGATCACACATTCCTATAAGGGGTCAAACCATGTCCCAAAGGTCACCGGATCTGGTGTCAATTTAAAGAAGTAGTCCAGTTACACATTTGTGGGCTTATAACTTGGCTTCTGAATGTCCTAGAGAGATCAGGTTTGTTTTAGTGTACTCCAATCAACAGCCCCTACAACCACAAAAAGGAATGGAGTCATTAGCACTTATGGTTTTTAAATGGCACCCAGAATTATGTTGCACGAAGCACAATTTCACATCATTCTGGGTTCATTTGTGTGAAAACAAGGTCCAATCAGGCAGAAACGTTACAGGAAGGTAGAATTTATTGAGTTGTAAGTTATCTGAACGTTTCATGATGATAGCACTTTCCTAAGCGGGTCAAACCAATCCCAAAGGTCACCGGATCTGGTGTCAATTTAAAGAAGTAGTCCAGTTACACCTTTCTGGGCTTATAACTTGGCATCTGAATATCCTAGAGAGTTCAGGTTTGTTTTACAGTACTCCAATTAACAGCCCCCATTACCACAAAAAGGAATGTAGTCATTAGCACTTATGGTTTTTAAATGGCACCCAGAATTATGTTGCACGAAGCACAATTTCACATCATTCTGGGTTCATTTGTGTGAAAACAAGGTCAAATCAGGCTGAAACGTTACAAGAAGGTAGAATCTATTGAGTTGTAAGTGATCTGAACGTTTCATGATGATCACACATTCCTATAGGGGGTCAAACCATGTCCCAAAGGTCACCAGGCCTGGTGTCACTTTAAAGAAGTTGTCCAGTTACACATTTGTGGGCTTATAACTTGGCTTCTGAATGTCCTAGAGAGATCAGGTTTGTTTTAGTGTACTCCAATCAACAGCCCCTACAACCACAAAAAGGAATGGAGTCATTAGCACTTATGGTTTTTAAATGGCACCCAGAATTAAGTTGCACGAAGCACAATTTCACATCATTCTGGGTTCATTTGTGTGAAAACAAGGTCCAATCAGGCAGAAACGTTACAGGAAGGTAGAATCTATTGAGTTGTAAGTTATCTGAACGTTTCATGATGATAGCACTTTCCTAAGCGGGTCAAACCATGTCCCAAAGGTCACCGGATCTGGTGTCAATTTAAAGAAGTAGTCCAGTTACACCTTTGTGGGCTTATAACTTGGCTTCTGAATATCCTAGAGAGATCAGGTTTGTTTTAGTGTTCTCCAATCAACAGCCCCTACAACCACAAAAAGGAATGGAGTCATTAGCACTTATGGTTTGTAAATGGCACCCAGAATTATGCTGCACGAAGCACAATTTCACATCATTCTGGGTCCATTTGTGTGAAAACAAGGTCCAATCAGGCTGAAACATTACAGGAAGGTAGAATCTATTGAGTTGTAAGTGATCTGAACGTTTCATGATGATCGCACATTCCTATAGGGGGTCAACCCATGTCCCAAAGGTCACCGGGCCTGGTGTCACTTTAAAGAAGTAGTCCAGTTACACCTTTGTGGGCTTAAAACTTGGCTTCTGAATGTCCTAGAGAGATCAGGTTTGTTTTAGTGTACTCCAATCAACAGCCCCTACAATTATGGTTTGTAAATGGCACCCAGAATTATGTTGCATGAAGCACAATTTCACATCATTCTGGGTCCATTTGTGTGAAAACAAGGTCCAATCAGGCTGAAACGTTACAAGAAGGTAGAATCTATTGAGTTTGTAAGTGATCTGAATGTTTCATGATGATCGCACATTCCTGTAGGGGGTAAAACCATGTCCCAAAGGTCACAGGGCCGGGTGTCACGTTAAAGAAGTAGTCCAGTTACACATTTGTGGGCTTATAACTTGGCTTCTGAATGTCCTAGAGAGATCAGGTTTGTTTTAGTGTACTCCAATCAACAGCCCCTACAACCACAAAAAGGAATGGAGTCATTAGCACTCATGGTTTTTAAATGGCACCCAGAATTATGTTGCACGAAGCACAATTTCACATCATTCTGGGTTCATTTGTGTGAAAACAAGGTCAAATCAGGCTGAAACGTTACAAGAAGGTAGAATCTATTGAGTTGTAATTGATCTGAACGTTTCATGATGATAGCACTTACCTAAGGGGGTCAAGCAATGTCCCAAAGGTCACCGGATCTGGTGTCACTTTAAATAAGTAGACCAGTTACACATTTGTGGGCTTATAACTTGGCTTCTGAATATCCTAGAGAGTTCAGGTTTGTTTTAGAGTACTCCAATTAACAGCCCCCATTACCACAAAAAGGAATGGAGTCATTAGCACTTATAGTTTGTAAATGGCACCCAGAATTATGTTGCACGAAGCACAATTTCACATCATTCTGGGTTCATTTGTGTGAAAACAAGGTCCAATCAGGCTGAAACGTTACAAGAAGGTAGAATCTATTGAGTTGTTAGTGATCTGAACGTTTTATGATGATCACACATTCCTATAGGGGGTCAAACCATGTCCCAAAGGTCACCAGGCCTGGTGTCAGTTTAAAGAAGTAGTCCAGTTACACATTTGTGGGCTTATAACTTGGCTTCTGAATGTCCTAGAGAGATCAGGTTTGTTTTAGTGTACTCCAATCAACAGCCCCTACAACCACAAAAAGGAATGGAGTCATTAGCACTTATGGTTTTTAAATGGCACCCAGAATTATGTTGCACGAAGCACAATTTCACATCATTCTGGGTTCATTTGAGTGAAAACAAGGTCAAATCAGGCTGAAACGTTACAAGAAGGTAGAATCTATTGAGTTGTAAGTGATCTGAATGTTTCATGATGATCACACATTCCTATAAGGGGTCAAACCATGTCCCAAAGGTCACCGGATCTGGTGTCAATTTAAAGAAGTAGTCCAGTTACACATTTGTGGGCTTATAACTTGGCTTCTGAATGTCCTAGAGAGATCAGGTTTGTTTTAGTGTACTCCAATCAACAGCCCCTACAACCACAAAAAGGAATGGAGTCATTAGCACTTATGGTTTTTAAATGGCACCCAGAATTATGTTGCACGAAGCACAATTTCACATCATTCTGGGTTCATTTGTGTGAAAACAAGGTCCAATCAGGCAGAAACGTTACAGGAAGGTAGAATTTATTGAGTTGTAAGTTATCTGAACGTTTCATGATGATAGCACTTTCCTAAGCGGGTCAAACCAATCCCAAAGGTCACCGGATCTGGTGTCAATTTAAAGAAGTAGTCCAGTTACACCTTTCTGGGCTTATAACTTGGCATCTGAATATCCTAGAGAGTTCAGGTTTGTTTTACAGTACTCCAATTAACAGCCCCCATTACCACAAAAAGGAATGTAGTCATTAGCACTTATGGTTTTTAAATGGCACCCAGAATTATGTTGCACGAAGCACAATTTCACATCATTCTGGGTTCATTTGTGTGAAAACAAGGTCAAATCAGGCTGAAACGTTACAAGAAGGTAGAATCTATTGAGTTGTAAGTGATCTGAACGTTTCATGATGATCACACATTCCTATAGGGGGTCAAACCATGTCCCAAAGGTCACCAGGCCTGGTGTCACTTTAAAGAAGTTGTCCAGTTACACATTTGTGGGCTTATAACTTGGCTTCTGAATGTCCTAGAGAGATCAGGTTTGTTTTAGTGTACTCCAATCAACAGCCCCTACAACCACAAAAAGGAATGGAGTCATTAGCACTTATGGTTTTTAAATGGCACCCAGAATTATGTTGCACGAAGCACAATTTCACATCATTCTGGGTTCATTTGTGTGAAAACAAGGTCCAATCAGGCAGAAACGTTACAGGAAGGTAGAATCTATTGAGTTGTAAGTTATCTGAACGTTTCATGATGATAGCACTTTCCTAAGCGGGTCAAACCATGTCCCAAAGGTCACCGGATCTGGTGTCAATTTAAAGAAGTAGTCCAGTTACACCTTTGTGGGCTTATAACTTGGCTTCTGAATATCCTAGAGAGTTCAGGTTTGTTTTACAGTACTCCAATTAACAGCCCCCATTACCACAAAAAGGAATGTAGTCATTAGCACTTATGGTTTTTAAATGGCACCCAGAATTATGTTGCACGAAGCACTATTTCACATCATTCTGGGTTCATTTGTGTGAAAACAAGGTCCAATCAGGCTGAAACGTTACAAGAAGGTAGAATATATTGAGTTGTAAGTGATCTGAACGTTTCATGATGATCGCACATTCCTATAGGGGGTCAAACCATGTCCCAAAGGTCACCGGGCCAGGTGTCACTTTAAAGAAGTAGTCCAGTTACACATTTGTGGGCTTATAACTTGGCTTCTAAATGTCCTAGAGAGATCAGGTTTGTTTTAGTGTACTCCAATCAACAGCCCCTACAACCACAAAAAGGAATGGAGTCATTAACACTCATGGTTTTTAAATGGCACCCAGAATTATGTTGCACGAAGCACAATTTCACATCATTCTGGGTTCATTTGTGTGAAAACAAGGTCAAATCAGGCTGAAACGTTACAAGAAGGTAGAATCTATTGAGTTGTAAGTGATATGAATGTTTCATGATGATCGCACATTCCTATAAGGGGTCAAACCATGTCCCAAAGGTCACCGGATCTGGTGTCAATTTAAAGAAGTAGTCCAGTTACACATTTGTGGGCTTATAACTTGGCTTCTGAATGTCCAAGAGAGATCAGGTTTGTTTTAGTGTACTCCAATCAACAGCCCCTACAACCACAAAAAGGAATGGAGTCATTAGCACTTATGGTTTTTAAATGGCACCGAGAATTATGTTGCACGAAGCACAATTTCACATCATTCTGGGTTCATTTGTGTGAAAACAAGGTCCAATCAGGCAGAAACGTTACAGGAAGGTAGAATCTATTGAGTTGTAAGTTATCTGAACGTTTCATGATGATAGCCCTTTCCTAAGCGGGTCAAACCATGTCCCAAAGGTCACCGGATCTGGTGTCAATTTAAAGAAGTAGTCCAGTTACACCTTTGTGGGCTTATAACTTGGCTTCTGAATATCCTAGAGAGTTCAGGTTTGTTTTACAGTACTCCAATTAACAGCCCCCATTACCACAAAAAGGAATGTAGTCATTAGCACTTATGGTTTTTAAATGGCACCCAGAATTATGTTGCACGAAGCACTATTTCACATCATTCTGGGTTCATTTGTGTGAAAACAAGGTCCAATCAGGCTGAAACGTTACAAGAAGGTAGAATCTATTGAGTTGTAAGTGATCTGAACGTTTCATGATGATCGCACATTCCTATAGGGGGTCAAACCATGTCCCAAAGGTCACCGGGCCAGGTGTCACTTTAAAGAAGTAGTCCAGTTACACATTTTTGGGCTTATAACTTGGCTTCTAAATGTCCTAGAGAGATCAGGTTTGTTTTAGTGTACTCCAATCAACAGCCCCTACAACCACAAAAAGGAATGGAGTCATTAGCACTCATGGTTTTTAAATGGCACCCAGAATTATGTTGCACGAAGCACAATTTCACATCATTCTGGGTTCATTTGTGTGAAAACAAGGTCAAATCAGGCTGAAACGTTACAAGAAGGTAGAATCTATTGAGTTGTAAGTGATCTGAACGTTTCATGATGATAGCACTTACCTAAGGGGGTCAAACAATGTCCCAAAGGTCACCGGATCTGGTGTCAATTTAAAGACGTAGTCCAGTTACACATTTGTGGGCTTATAACTTGGCTTCTGAATATCCTAGAGAGTTCAGGTTTGTTTTAGAGTACTCCAATTAACAGCCCCCATTACCACAAAAAGGAATGGAGTTATTAGCACTTATGGTTTTTAAATGGCACCCAGAATTATGTTGCACGAAGCACAATTTCACATCATTCTGGGTTCATTTGTGTGAAAACAAGGTCCAATCAGGCTGAAACGTTACAAGAAGGTAGAATCTATTGAGTTGTAAGTGATCTGAATGTTTCATGATGATCACACATTCCTATAGGGGTCAAACCATGTCCCAAAGGTCACCAGGCCTGGTGTCAGTTTAAAGAAGTAGTCCAGTTACACATTTGTGGGCTTATAACTTGGCTTCTGAATGTCCTAGAGAGATCAGGTTTGTTTTAGTGTACTCCAATCAACAGCCCCTACAACCACAAAAAGGAATGGAGTCATTAGCACTTATGGTTTTTAAATGGCACCCAGAATTATGTTGCACGAAGCAAAATTTCACATCATTCTGGGTTCATTTGAGTGAAAACAAGGTCAAATCAGGCTGAAACGTTTACAAGAAGGTAGAATCTATTGAGTTGTAAGTGATCTGAATGTTTCATGATGATCGCATATTCCTATAAGGGGTCAAACCATGTCCCAAAGGTCACCGGATCTGGTGTCAATTTAAAGAAGTAGTCCAGTTACACATTTGTGGGCTTATAACTTGGCTTCTGAATGTCCTAGAGAGATCAGGTTTGTATTAGTGTACTCAAATCAACAGCCCCTACAACCACAAAAAGGAATAGAGTCATTAGCACTTATGGTTTTTAAATGGCACCCAGAATTATGTTGCACGAAGCACAATTTCACATCATTCTGGGTTCATTTGTGTGAAAACAAGGTCCAATCAGGCTGAAACATTACAAGAAGGTAGAATCTGTTGAGTTGTAAGTGATCTGAACGTTTCATGATGATCGCACATTCCTATAGGGGGTCAAACCATGTCCCAAAGGTCACCGGGCCTGGTGTCACTTTAAAGAAGTAGTCCAGTTACACCTTTGTGGGCTTAAAACTTGGCTTCTGAATGTCCTAGAGAGATCAGGTTTGTTTTAGTGTACTCCAATCAACAGCCCCTACAATTATGGTTTGTAAATGGCACCCAGAATTATGTTGCATGAAGCACAATTTCACATCATTCTGGGTCCATTTGTGTGAAAACAAGGTCCAATCAGGCTGAAACTTTACAAGAAGGTAGAATCTATTGAGTTGTAAGTGATCTGAACGTTTCAAGATGATCGCACATTCCTGTAGGGGGTAAAACCATGTCCCAAAGGTCACAGGGCCGGGTGTCACGTTAAAGAAGTAGTCCAGTTACACATTTGTGGGCTTATAACTTGGCTTCTGAATGTCCTAGAGAGATCAGGTTTGTTTTAGTGTTCTCCAATCAACAGCCCCTACAACCACAAAAAGGAATGGAGTCATTAGCACTTATGGTTTGTAAATGGCACCCAGAATTATGCTGCACGAAGCACAATTTCACATCATTCTGGGTCCATTTGTGTGAAAACAAGGTCCAATCAGGCTGAAACATTACAGGAAGGTAGAATCTATTGAGTTGTAAGTGATCTGAACGTTTCATGATGATCGCACATTCCTATAGGGGGTCAAACCATGTCCCAAAGGTCACCGGGCCTGGTGTCACTTTAAAGAAGTAGTCCAGTTACACCTTTGTGGGCTTAAAACTTGGCTTCTGAATGTCCTAGAGAGATCAGGTTTGTTTTAGTGTACTCCAATCAACAGCCCCTACAATTATGGTTTGTAAATGGCACCCAGAATTATGTTGCATGAAGCACAATTTCACATCATTCTGGGTCCATTTGTGTGAAAACAAGGTCCAATCAGGCTGAAACGTTACAAGAAGGTAGAATCTATTGAGTTTGTAAGTGATCTGAATGTTTCATGATGATCGCACATTCCTGTAGGGGGTAAAACCATGTCCCAAAGGTCACAGGGCCGGGTGTCACGTTAAAGAAGTAGTCCAGTTACACATTTGTGGGCTTATAACTTGGCTTCTGAATGTCCTAGAGAGATCAGGTTTGTTTTAGTGTACTCCAATCAACAGCCCCTACAACCACAAAAAGGAATGGAGTCATTAGCACTTATGGTTTTTAAATGGCACCCAGAATTATCTTGCACGAAGCACAATTTCACATCATTCTGGGTTCATTTGTGTGAAAACAAGGTCCAATCAGGCAGAAACGTTACAGGAAGGTAGAATCTATTGAGTTGTAAGTTATCTGAACGTTTCATGATGATAGCACTTTCCTAAGCGGGTCAAACCATGTCCCAAAGGTCACCGGATCTGGTGTCAATTTAAAGAAGTAGTCCAGTTACACCTTTGTGGGCTTATAACTTGGCTTCTGAATATCCTAGAGAGTTCAGGTTTGTTTTACAGTACTCCAATTAACAGCCCCCATTACCACAAAAAGGAATGTAGTCATTAGCACTTATGGTTTTTAAATGGCACCCAGAATTATGTTGCACGAAGCACTATTTCACATCATTCTGGGTTCATTTGTGTGAAAACAAGGTCCAATCAGGCTGAAGCGTTACAAGAAGGTAGAATCTATTGAGTTGTAAGTGATCTGAACGTTTCATGATGATCGCACATTCCTATTGGGGGTCAAACCATGTCCCAAAGGTCAGCGGGCCTGGTGTCACTTTAAAGAAGTAGTCCAGTTACACATTTGTGGGCTTATAACTTGGCTTCTAAATGTCCTAGAGAGATCAGGTTTGTTTTAGTGTACTCCAATCAACAGCCCCTACAACCACAAAAAGGAATGGAGTCATTAGCACTCATGGTTTTTAAATGGCACCCAGAATTATGTTGCACGAAGCACAATTTCACATCATTCTGGGTTCATTTGTGTGAAAACAAGGTCAAATCAGGCTGAAACGTTACAAGAAGGTAGAATCTATTGAGTTGTAAGTGATCTGAACGTTTCATGATGATAGCACTTACCTAAGGGGGTCAAGCAATGTCCCAAAGGTCACCGGATCTGGTGTCACTTTAAATAAGTAGACCAGTTACACATTTGTGGGCTTATAACTTGGCTTCTGAATATCCTAGAGAGTTCAGGTTTGTTTTAGAGTACTCCAATTAACAGCCCCCATTACCACAAAAAGGAATGGAGTCATTAGCACTTATAGTTTGTAAATGGCACCCAGAATTATGTTGCACGAAGCACAATTTCACATCATTCTGGGTTCATTTGTGTGAAAACAAGGTCCAATCAGGCTGAAACGTTACAAGAAGGTAGAATCTATTGAGTTGTTAGTGATCTGAACGTTTTATGATGATCACACATTCCTATAGGGGGTCAAACCATGTCCCAAAGGTCACCAGGCCTGGTGTCAGTTTAAAGAAGTAGTCCAGTTACACATTTGTGGGCTTATAACTTGGCTTCTGAATGTCCTAGAGAGATCAGGTTTGTTTTAGTGTACTCCAATCAACAGCCCCTACAACCACAAAAAGGAATGGAGTCATTAGCACTTATGGTTTTTAAATGGCACCCAGAATTATGTTGCACGAAGCACAATTTCACATCATTCTGGGTTCATTTGAGTGAAAACAAGGTCAAATCAGGCTGAAACGTTACAAGAAGGTAGAATCTATTGAGTTGTAAGTGATCTGAATGTTTCATGATGATCACACATTCCTATAAGGGGTCAAACCATGTCCCAAAGGTCACCGGATCTGGTGTCAATTTAAAGAAGTAGTCCAGTTACACATTTGTGGGCTTATAACTTGGCTTCTGAATGTCCTAGAGAGATCAGGTTTGTTTTAGTGTACTCCAATCAACAGCCCCTACAACCACAAAAAGGAATGGAGTCATTAGCACTTATGGTTTTTAAATGGCACCCAGAATTATGTTGCACGAAGCACAATTTCACATCATTCTGGGTTCATTTGTGTGAAAACAAGGTCCAATCAGGCAGAAACGTTACAGGAAGGTAGAATTTATTGAGTTGTAAGTTATCTGAACGTTTCATGATGATAGCACTTTCCTAAGCGGGTCAAACCAATCCCAAAGGTCACCGGATCTGGTGTCAATTTAAAGAAGTAGTCCAGTTACACCTTTCTGGGCTTATAACTTGGCATCTGAATATCCTAGAGAGTTCAGGTTTGTTTTACAGTACTCCAATTAACAGCCCCCATTACCACAAAAAGGAATGTAGTCATTAGCACTTATGGTTTTTAAATGGCACCCAGAATTATGTTGCACGAAGCACAATTTCACATCATTCTGGGTTCATTTGTGTGAAAACAAGGTCAAATCAGGCTGAAACGTTACAAGAAGGTAGAATCTATTGAGTTGTAAGTGATCTGAACGTTTCATGATGATCACACATTCCTATAGGGGGTCAAACCATGTCCCAAAGGTCACCAGGCCTGGTGTCACTTTAAAGAAGTTGTCCAGTTACACATTTGTGGGCTTATAACTTGGCTTCTGAATGTCCTAGAGAGATCAGGTTTGTTTTAGTGTACTCCAATCAACAGCCCCTACAACCACAAAAAGGAATGGAGTCATTAGCACTTATGGTTTTTAAATGGCACCCAGAATTATGTTGCACGAAGCACAATTTCACATCATTCTGGGTTCATTTGTGTGAAAACAAGGTCCAATCAGGCAGAAACGTTACAGGAAGGTAGAATCTATTGAGTTGTAAGTTATCTGAACGTTTCATGATGATAGCACTTTCCTAAGCGGGTCAAACCATGTCCCAAAGGTCACCGGATCTGGTGTCAATTTAAAGAAGTAGTCCAGTTACACCTTTGTGGGCTTATAACTTGGCTTCTGAATATCCTAGAGAGTTCAGGTTTGTTTTACAGTACTCCAATTAACAGCCCCCATTACCACAAAAAGGAATGTAGTCATTAGCACTTATGGTTTTTAAATGGCACCCAGAATTATGTTGCACGAAGCACTATTTCACATCATTCTGGGTTCATTTGTGTGAAAACAAGGTCCAATCAGGCTGAAACGTTACAAGAAGGTAGAATATATTGAGTTGTAAGTGATCTGAACGTTTCATGATGATCGCACATTCCTATAGGGGGTCAAACCATGTCCCAAAGGTCACCGGGCCAGGTGTCACTTTAAAGAAGTAGTCCAGTTACACATTTGTGGGCTTATAACTTGGCTTCTAAATGTCCTAGAGAGATCAGGTTTGTTTTAGTGTACTCCAATCAACAGCCCCTACAACCACAAAAAGGAATGGAGTCATTAACACTCATGGTTTTTAAATGGCACCCAGAATTATGTTGCACGAAGCACAATTTCACATCATTCTGGGTTCATTTGTGTGAAAACAAGGTCAAATCAGGCTGAAACGTTACAAGAAGGTAGAATCTATTGAGTTGTAAGTGATATGAATGTTTCATGATGATCGCACATTCCTATAAGGGGTCAAACCATGTCCCAAAGGTCACGGGATCTGGTGTCAATTTAAAGAAGTAGTCCAGTTACACATTTGTGGGCTTATAACTTGGCTTCTGAATGTCCAAGAGAGATCAGGTTTGTTTTAGTGTACTCCAATCAACAGCCCCTACAACCACAAAAAGGAATGGAGTCATTAGCACTTATGGTTTTTAAATGGCACCGAGAATTATGTTGCACGAAGCACAATTTCACATCATTCTGGGTTCATTTGTGTGAAAACAAGGTCCAATCAGGCAGAAACGTTACAGGAAGGTAGAATCTATTGAGTTGTAAGTTATCTGAACGTTTCATGATGATAGCCCTTTCCTAAGCGGGTCAAACCATGTCCCAAAGGTCACCGGATCTGGTGTCAATTTAAAGAAGTAGTCCAGTTACACCTTTGTGGGCTTATAACTTGGCTTCTGAATATCCTAGAGAGTTCAGGTTTGTTTTACAGTACTCCAATTAACAGCCCCCATTACCACAAAAAGGAATGTAGTCATTAGCACTTATGGTTTTTAAATGGCACCCAGAATTATGTTGCACGAAGCACTATTTCACATCATTCTGGGTTCATTTGTGTGAAAACAAGGTCCAATCAGGCTGAAACGTTACAAGAAGGTAGAATCTATTGAGTTGTAAGTGATCTGAACGTTTCATGATGATCGCACATTCCTATAGGGGGTCAAACCATGTCCCAAAGGTCACCGGGCCAGGTGTCACTTTAAAGAAGTAGTCCAGTTACACATTTGTGGGCTTATAACTTGGCTTCTAAATGTCCTAGAGAGATCAGGTTTGTTTTAGTGTACTCCAATCAACAGCCCCTACAACCACAAAAAGGAATGGAGTCATTAGCACTCATGGTTTTTAAATGGCACCCAGAATTATGTTGCACGAAGCACAATTTCACATCATTCTGGGTTCATTTGTGTGAAAACAAGGTCAAATCAGGCTGAAACGTTACAAGAAGGTAGAATCTATTGAGTTGTAAGTGATCTGAACGTTTCATGATGATAGCACTTACGTAAGGGGGTCAAACAATGTCCCAAAGGTCACCGGATCTGGTGTCAATTTAAAGACGTAGTCCAGTTACACATTTGTGGGCTTATAACTTGGCTTCTGAATATCCTAGAGAGTTCAGGTTTGTTTTAGAGTACTCCAATTAACAGCCCCCATTACCACAAAAAGGAATGGAGTCATTAGCACTTATGGTTTTTAAATGGCACCCAGAATTATGTTGCACGAAGCACAATTTCACATCATTCTGGGTTCATTTGTGTGAAAACAAGGTCCAATCAGGCTGAAACGTTACAAGAAGGTAGAATCTATTGAGTTGTAAGTGATCTGAACGTTTCATGATGATCACACATTCCTATAGGGGTCAAACCATGTCCCAAAGGTCACCAGGCCTGGTGTCAGTTTAAAGAAGTAGTCCAGTTACACATTTGTGGGCTTATAACTTGGCTTCTGAATGTCCTAGAGAGATCAGGTTTGTTTTAGTGTACTCCAATCAACAGCCCCTACAACCACAAAAAGGAATGGAGTCATTAGCACTTATGGTTTTTAAATGGCACCCAGAATTATGTTGCACGAAGCAAAATTTCACATCATTCTGGGTTCATTTGAGTGAAAACAAGGTCAAATCAGGCTGAAACGTTACAAGAAGGTAGAATCTATTGAGTTGTAAGTGATCTGAATGTTTCATGATGATCGCATATTCCTATAAGGGGTCAAACCATGTCCCAAAGGTCACCGGATCTGGTGTCAATTTAAAGAAGTAGTCCAGTTACACATTTGTGGGCTTATAACTTGGCTTCTGAATGTCCTAGAGAGATCAGGTTTGTATTAGTGTACTCAAATCAACAGCCCCTACAACCACAAAAAGGAATAGAGTCATTAGCACTTATGGTTTTTAAATGGCACCCAGAATTATGTTGCACGAAGCACAATTTCACATCATTCTGGGTTCATTTGTGTGAAAACAAGGTCCAATCAGGCTGAAACATTACAAGAAGGTAGAATCTGTTGAGTTGTAAGTGATCTGAACGTTTCATGATGATCGCACATTCCTATAGGGGGTCAAACCATGTCCCAAAGGTCACCGGGCCTGGTGTCACTTTAAAGAAGTAGTCCAGTTACACCTTTGTGGGCTTAAAACTTGGCTTCTGAATGTCCTAGAGAGATCAGGTTTGTTTTAGTGTACTCCAATCAACAGCCCCTACAATTATGGTTTGTAAATGGCACCCAGAATTATGTTGCATGAAGCACAATTTCACATCATTCTGGGTCCATTTGTGTGAAAACAAGGTCCAATCAGGCTGAAACTTTACAAGAAGGTAGAATCTATTGAGTTGTAAGTGATCTGAACGTTTCATGATGATCGCACATTCCTGTAGGGGGTAAAACCATGTCCCAAAGGTCACAGGGCCGGGTGTCACGTTAAAGAAGTAGTCCAGTTACACATTTGTGGGCTTATAACTTGGCTTCTGAATGTCCTAGAGAGATCAGGTTTGTTTTAGTGTTCTCCAATCAACAGCCCCTACAACCACAAAAAGGAATGGAGTCATTAGCACTTATGGTTTGTAAATGGCACCCAGAATTATGCTGCACGAAGCACAATTTCACATCATTCTGGGTCCATTTGTGTGAAAACAAGGTCCAATCAGGCTGAAACATTACAGGAAGGTAGAATCTATTGAGTTGTAAGTGATCTGAACGTTTCATGATGATCGCACATTCCTATAGGGGGTCAAACCATGTCCCAAAGGTCACCGGGCCTGGTGTCACTTTAAAGAAGTAGTCCAGTTACACCTTTGTGGGCTTAAAACTTGGCTTCTGAATGTCCTAGAGAGATCAGGTTTGTTTTAGTGTACTCCAATCAACAGCCCCTACAATTATGGTTTGTAAATGGCACCCAGAATTATGTTGCATGAAGCACAATTTCACATCATTCTGGGTCCATTTGTGTGAAAACAAGGTCCAATCAGGCTGAAACGTTACAAGAAGGTAGAATCTATTGAGTTTGTAAGTGATCTGAATGTTTCATGATGATCGCACATTCCTGTAGGGGGTAAAACCATGTCCCAAAGGTCACAGGGCCGGGTGTCACGTTAAAGAAGTAGTCCAGTTACACATTTGTGGGCTTATAACTTGGCTTCTGAATGTCCTAGAGAGATCAGGTTTGTTTTAGTGTACTCCAATCAACAGCCCCTACAACCACAAAAAGGAATGGAGTCATTAGCACTTATGGTTTTTAAATGGCACCCAGAATTATCTTGCACGAAGCACAATTTCACATCATTCTGGGTTCATTTGTGTGAAAACAAGGTCCAATCAGGCAGAAACGTTACAGGAAGGTAGAATCTATTGAGTTGTAAGTTATCTGAACGTTTCATGATGATAGCACTTTCCTAAGCGGGTCAAACCATGTCCCAAAGGTCACCGGATCTGGTGTCAATTTAAAGAAGTAGTCCAGTTACACCTTTGTGGGCTTATAACTTGGCTTCTGAATATCCTAGAGAGTTCAGGTTTGTTTTACAGTACTCCAATTAACAGCCCCCATTACCACAAAAAGGAATGTAGTCATTAGCACTTATGGTTTTTAAATGGCACCCAGAATTATGTTGCACGAAGCACTATTTCACATCATTCTGGGTTCATTTGTGTGAAAACAAGGTCCAATCAGGCTGAAGCGTTACAAGAAGGTAGAATCTATTGAGTTGTAAGTGATCTGAACGTTTCATGATGATCGCACATTCCTATTGGGGGTCAAACCATGTCCCAAAGGTCAGCGGGCCTGGTGTCACTTTAAAGAAGTAGTCCAGTTACACATTTGTGGGCTTATAACTTGGCTTCTAAATGTCCTAGAGAGATCAGGTTTGTTTTAGTGTACTCCAATCAACAGCCCCTACAACCACAAAAAGGAATGGAGTCATTAGCACTCATGGTTTTTAAATGGCACCCAGAATTATGTTGCACGAAGCACAATTTCACATCATTCTGGGTTCATTTGTGTGAAAACAAGGTCAAATCAGGCTGAAACGTTACAAGAAGGTAGAATCTATTGAGTTGTAAGTGATCTGAACGTTTCATGATGATAGCACTTACCTAAGGGGGTCAAGCAATGTCCCAAAGGTCACCGGATCTGGTGTCACTTTAAATAAGTAGACCAGTTACACATTTGTGGGCTTATAACTTGGCTTCTGAATATCCTAGAGAGTTCAGGTTTGTTTTAGAGTACTCCAATTAACAGCCCCCATTACCACAAAAAGGAATGGAGTCATTAGCACTTATAGTTTGTAAATGGCACCCAGAATTATGTTGCACGAAGCACAATTTCACATCATTCTGGGTTCATTTGTGTGAAAACAAGGTCCAATCAGGCTGAAACGTTACAAGAAGGTAGAATCTATTGAGTTGTTAGTGATCTGAACGTTTTATGATGATCACACATTCCTATAGGGGGTCAAACCATGTCCCAAAGGTCACCAGGCCTGGTGTCAGTTTAAAGAAGTAGTCCAGTTACACATTTGTGGGCTTATAACTTGGCTTCTGAATGTCCTAGAGAGATCAGGTTTGTTTTAGTGTACTCCAATCAACAGCCCCTACAACCACAAAAAGGAATGGAGTCATTAGCACTTATGGTTTTTAAATGGCACCCAGAATTATGTTGCACGAAGCACAATTTCACATCATTCTGGGTTCATTTGAGTGAAAACAAGGTCAAATCAGGCTGAAACGTTACAAGAAGGTAGAATCTATTGAGTTGTAAGTGATCTGAATGTTTCATGATGATCACACATTCCTATAAGGGGTCAAACCATGTCCCAAAGGTCACCGGATCTGGTGTCAATTTAAAGAAGTAGTCCAGTTACACATTTGTGGGCTTATAACTTGGCTTCTGAATGTCCTAGAGAGATCAGGTTTGTTTTAGTGTACTCCAATCAACAGCCCCTACAACCACAAAAAGGAATGGAGTCATTAGCACTTATGGTTTTTAAATGGCACCCAGAATTATGTTGCACGAAGCACAATTTCACATCATTCTGGGTTCATTTGTGTGAAAACAAGGTCCAATCAGGCAGAAACGTTACAGGAAGGTAGAATTTATTGAGTTGTAAGTTATCTGAACGTTTCATGATGATAGCACTTTCCTAAGCGGGTCAAACCAATCCCAAAGGTCACCGGATCTGGTGTCAATTTAAAGAAGTAGTCCAGTTACACCTTTCTGGGCTTATAACTTGGCATCTGAATATCCTAGAGAGTTCAGGTTTGTTTTACAGTACTCCAATTAACAGCCCCCATTACCACAAAAAGGAATGTAGTCATTAGCACTTATGGTTTTTAAATGGCACCCAGAATTATGTTGCACGAAGCACAATTTCACATCATTCTGGGTTCATTTGTGTGAAAACAAGGTCAAATCAGGCTGAAACGTTACAAGAAGGTAGAATCTATTGAGTTGTAAATGATCTGAATGTTTCATGATGATCGCACATTCCTATAAGGGGTCAAACCATGTCCCAAAGGTCACTAGATCTGGTGTCAATTTAAAGAAGTAGTCCAGTTACACATTTGTGGGCTTATAACTTGGCTTCTGAATGTCCTAGAGAGATCAGGTTTGTTTTAGTGTACTCCAATCAACAGCCCCTACAACCACAAAAAGGAATGGAGTCATTAGCACTTATGGTTTTTAAATGGCACCCAGAATTATGTTGCACGAAGCACAGTTTCACATCATTCTGGGTTCATTTGTGTGAAAACAAGGTCCAATCAGGCAGAAACGTTACAGGAAGGTAGAATCTATTGAGTTGTAAGTGATCTGAACGTTTCATGATGATAGCACTTTCCTAAGGGGGTCAAACCATGTCCCAAAGGTCACCGGATCGGGTGTCAATTTAAAGAAGTAGTCCAGTTACACATTTGTGGGCTTATAACTTGGCTTCTGAATGTCCTAGAGAGATCAGGTTTGTTTTAATGTACTCCAATCAACAGCTCCTACAACCGCAAAAAGGAATGGAGTCATTAGCACTTATGTTTTGTAAATGGCACCCAGAATTATGTTGCACGAAGCACAATTTCACATCATTCTGGGTCCATTTGTGTGAAAACAAGGTTCAATCAGGCTGAAACGTTACAAGAAGGTAGAATCTATTGAGATGTAAGTTATCTGAACGTTTCATGATGATCACACATTCCTATAGGGGGTCAAACCATGTCCCAAAGGTCACCGGTCCTGGTGTCACTTTAAAGAAGTAGTCCAGTTACACATTTGTGGGCTTATAACTTGGCTTCTGAATGTCCTAGAGAGATCAGGGTTGTTTTAGTGTACTCCAATCAACAGCCCCTACAACCACAAAAAGGAATGGAGTCATTAGCACTTATGGTTTGTAAATGGCACCCAGAATTATGTTGCACGAAGCACAATTTCACATAATTCTGGGTCCATTTGTGTGAAAACAAGGTCCAATCAGGCTGAAACGTTACAAGAAGGTAGAATCTATTGAGTTGTAAGTGATCTGAATGTTTCATGATGATCGCACATTCCTATAGGGGGTCAAACCATGTCCCAAAGGTCACCGGGCCTGGGGTCACTTTAAAGAAGTAGTCCAGTTACAACTTTGTGGGCTTATAACTTGGCTTCTGAATGTCCTAGAGATCAGGTTTGTTTTAATGTACTCCAATCAACAGCCCCTACAACCACAAAAAGGAATGGAGTCATTAGCACTTATGGTTTGTAAATGGCACCCAGAATTATGTTGCACGAAGCACAATTTCACATCAGTCTGGGTCCATTTGTGTGAATACAAGGACCAATCAGGCTGAAACGTTACAAGAAGGTAGAATCTATTGAGTTGTAAGTGATCTGAACATTTCATGATGATCGCACATTCCTATAGGGGGTCAAACCATGTCCCAAAGGTCACCGGGCCTGGTGTCACTTTAAAGAAGTAGTCCAGTTACACATTTGTGGGCTTATAACTTGGCTTCTGAATATCCTAGAGAGGTCAGGTTTGTTTTAGAGTACTCCAATTAACAGCCCCCATTACCCGAAAAAGGAATGGAGTCATTAGCACTTATGGTTTTTAAATGGCACCCAGAATTATGTTGCACGAAGCATAATTTCACATCATTCTGTGTTCATTTGTGTGAAAACAAGGTCCAATCAGGCAGAAACGTTACAGGAAGGTAGAATCTATTGAGTTGTAATTGATCTGAACGTTTCAGGATGATAACACTTTCCTAAGGGGGTCAAACCATGTCCCAAAGGTCACCGGATCTGGTGTCAATTTAAAGAAGTAGTCCAGTTACACATTTGTGGGCTTATAACTTGGCTTCTGAATTTCCTAGAGAGATCAGGTTTGTTTTAGTGTACTCCAATCAACAGCCCCTACAACCACAAAAAGGAATGGAGTCATTAGCACTTATGGTTTTTAAATGGCACCAAGAATTATGTTGCACGAAGCACAATTTCACATCATTCTGGGTTCATTTGTGTGAAAACAAGGTCCAATCAGGCTGAAACGTTACAAGAAGGTAGAATATATTGAGTTGTAAGTGATCTGAATGTTTCATGATGATCGCACATTCCTATAGGGGGTTAAACCGTGTCCCATAGGTCACCGGGCCTGCTGTCACTTTAAAGAAGTAGTCCAGTTACACCTTTGTGGGCATATAACTTGGCTTCTGAATGTCCTAGAGAGATCAGGTTTGTTTTAGTGTACTCCAATCAACAGCCCCTACAACCGCAAAAAGGAATGGAGTCATTAGCACTTATGGTTTGTAAATGGCACCCAGAATTATGTTGCACGAAGCACAATTTCACATCATTCTGGGTCCATTTGTGTGAAAACAAGGTCCAATCAGGCTGAAACGTTACAAGAAGGTCGAATCTATTGAGATGTAAGTGATCTGAACGTTTCATGATGATCGCACATTCCTATAGGGGGTCAAACCATGTCCCAAAGGTCACCGGGCCTGGTGTCACTTTAAAGAAGTAGTCCAGTTACACATTTGTGGGCTTATAACTTGGCTTCTGAATGTCCTAGAGAGATCAGGTTTGTTTTAGTGTACTCCAATCAACAGACCCTACAACCACAAAAAGGAATGGAGTCATTAGCACTTATGGTTTTTAAATGGCACCCAGAATTATGTTGCACGAAGCACAATTTCACATCATTCTGGGTTCATTTGTGTGAAAACAAGGTCCAATCAGGCAGAAACGTTACAGGAAGGTAGAATCTATTGAGTTGTAAGTGATCTGAACGTTTCATGATGATCACACATTCCTATAGGGGGTCAAACCATGTCCCAAAGGTCACCGGGCCTGGTGTCACTTTAAAGAAGTAGTCCAGTTACACCTTTGTGGGCTTATAACTTGGCTTCTGAATATCCTAGAGAGGTCAGGTTTGTTTTAGAGTACTCCAATTAACAGCCCCCATTACCCCAAAAAGGAATGGAGTCATTAGCACTTATGGTTTTTAAATGGCACCCAGAATTATGTTGCACGAAGCATAATTTCACATCATTCTGTGTTCATTTGTGTGAAAACAAGGTCAGATCAGGCAGAAACGTTACAGGAAGGTAGAATCTATTGAGTTGTAATTGATCTGAACGTTTCATGATGATAGCACTTTCCTAAGGGGGTCAAACCATGTCCCAAAGGTCACCGGATCTGGTGTCAATTTAAAGAAGTAGTCCAGTTACACCTTTGTGGGCTTATAACTTGGCTTCTGAATTTCCTAGAGAGATCAGGTTTGTTTTAGTGTACTCCAATCAACAGCCCCTACAACCACAAAAAGGAATGGAGTC
Organism: Nothobranchius furzeri; assembly: GCF_043380555.1. Taxonomy (NCBI): domain Eukaryota; kingdom Metazoa; phylum Chordata; class Actinopteri; order Cyprinodontiformes; family Nothobranchiidae; genus Nothobranchius; species Nothobranchius furzeri. The sequence continues at coordinate 16,368,439 of NC_091750.1, forward strand.
ATTAGCACTTATGGTTTTTAAATGGCACCCAGAATTATGTTGCACGAAGCACAATTTCACATAATTCTGGGTCCATTTGTGCGAAAACAGGGTCCAATCAGCTTGAAACGTTACAAGAAGGTAGAATCTATTGAGTTGTAAGTGATCTGAATGTTTCATGATGATCGCACATTCCTATAGGGGGTCAAACCATGTCCCAAAGGTCACCGGGCAAGGTGTCACTTTAAAGAAGTAGTCCAGTTACACCTTTGTGGGCTTATAACTTGGCTTCTGAATATCCTAGAGAGGTCAGGTTTGCTTTAGAGTACTCAAATTAACAGCCCCCATTACCACAAAAAGGAATGGATCATTAGCACTTATGGTTTTTAAATGGCACCCAGAATTATGTTGCACGAAGCACAATTTCACACCATTCTGGGTTCATTTGTGTGACAACAAGGTCCAATCAGGCTGAAACGTTACAGGTAGGTAGAATCTATTGAGTTGTAAGTGATCTGAACGTTTCATGATGATCGCACATTCCTATAGGGGGTCAAACCATGTCCCAAAGGTGACCGGGCCTGGTGTCACTTTAAAGAAGTAGTCCAGTTACACATTTGTGGGCTTATAACTTGGCTTCTGAATGTCCTAGAGAGATCAGGTTTGTTTTAGTGTACTCCAGTCAACAGCCCCTACAACCACAAAAAGGAATGGAGTCATTAGCACTTATGGTTTTTAAATGACAACCAGAATTATGTTGCACGAAGCACAATTTCACATCATTCTGGGTTCATTTGTGTGAAAACAAGGTCCAATCAGGCTGAAACGTTACAGGAAGGTAGAATCTATTGAGTTGTAAGTGATCTGAATGTTTCATGATGATCGCACATTCCTATAAGGGGTCAAACCATGTCCCAAAGGTCACCGGATCTGGTGTCAATTTAAAGAGGTAGTCCAGTTACACATTTGTGGGCTTATAACTTGGCTTCTGAATGTCCTAGAGAGATCAGGTTTGTTTTAGTGTACTCCAATCAACAGCCCCTACAACCACAAAAAGGAATGGAGTCATTAGCACTTATGGTTTGTAAATGGCACCCAGAATTATGTTGCACGAAGCACAATTTCACATAATTCTGGGTCCATTTGTGTGAAAACAGGGTCCAATCAGGCTGAAACGTTACAAGAAGGTAGAATCTATTGAGTTGTAAGTGATCTGAATGTTTCATGATGATCGCACATTCCTATAGGGGGTCAAACCATGTCCCAAAGGTGACCGGGCCTGGTGTCACTTTAAAGAAGTAGTCCAGTTACACATTTGTGGGCTTATAACTTGGCTTCTGAATGTCCTAGAGAGATCAGGTTTCTTTTAGTGTACTCCAATCAACAGCCCCTACAACCACAAAAAGGAATGGAGTCATTAGCACTTATGGTTTTTAAATGGCACCCAGAATTATGTTGCACGAAGCACAATTTCACATCATTCTTGGTTCATTTGTGTGAAAACAAGGTCCAATCAGGCTGAAACGTTACAGGAAGGTAGAATCTATTGAGTTGTAAGTGATCTGAACGTTTCATGATGATCACACATTCCTATAGGGGGTAAAACCATGTCCCAAAGGTCACCGAGCCTGGTGTCACTTTAAAGAAGTAGTCCAGTTACACATTTGTGGGCTTATAACTTGGCTTCTGAATGTCCTAGAGAGATCAGGTTTGTTTTAGTGTACTCCAATCAACAGCCCCTACAACCACAAAAAGGAATGGAGTCATTAGCACTTATGGTTTTTAAATGGCACCCAGAATTATGTTGCACGAAGCACAATTTCACATCATTCTGGGTTCATTTGTGTGAAAACAAGGTCCAATCAGGCTGAAACGTTACAAGAAGGTAGAATCTATTGAGTTGTAAGTGATCTGAACGTTTCATGATGATCGCACATTCCTATAGGGGGTCAAACCATGTCCCAAAGGTCACCGGGCCTGGTGTCACTTTAAAGAAGTAGTCCAGTTACACCTTTGTGGGCTTATAACTTGGCTTCTGAATGTCCTAGAGAGATCAGGTTTGTTTTAATGTACTCCAATCAACAGCCCCTACAACCACAAAAAGGAATGGAGTCATTAGCACTTATGGTTTGTAAATGGCACCCAGAATTATGTTGCACGAAGCACAATTTCACATCATTCTGGGTCCATTTGTGTGAAAACAAGGACCAATCAGGCTGAAACGTTACAAGAAGGTAGAATCTATTGAGTTGTAAGTGATCTGAACGTTTCATAATGATCGCACATTCCTATAGGGGGTCAAACTATGTCCCAAAGGTCACCGGGCCTGGTGTCACTTTAAAGAAGTAGTCCAGTTACACATTTGTGGGCTTATAACTTGGCTTCTGAATATCCTAGAGAGGTCAGGTTTGTTTTAGAGTACTCCAATTAACAGCCCCCATTACCCCAAAAAGGAATGGAGTCATTAGCACTTATGGTTTTTAAATGGCACCCAGAATTATGTTGCACGAAGCACAATTTCACATAATTCTGGGTCCATTTGTGCGAAAACAGGGTCCAATCAGCTTGAAACGTTACAAGAAGGTAGAATCTATTGAGTTGTAAGTGATCTGAATGTTTCATGATGATCGCACATTCCTATAGGGGGTCAAACCATGTCCCAAAGGTCACCGGGCCTGGTGTCACTTTAAAGAAGTAGTCCAGTTACACATTTGTGGGCTTATAACTTGGCTTCTGAATATCCTAGAGAGGTCAGGTTTGCTTTAGAGTACTCAAATTAACAGCCCCCATTACCACAAAAAGGAATGGATCATTAGCACTTATGGTTTTTAAATGGCACCCAGAATTATGTTGCACGAAGCACAATTTCACCCCATTCTGGGTTCATTTGTGTGAAAACAAGGTCCAATCAGGCTGAAACGTTACAGGAAGGTAGAATCTATTGAGTTGTAAGTGATCTGAACGTTTCATGATGATCACACATTCCTATAGGGGGTCAAACCATGTCCCAAAGGTCACCGGGCCTGGTGTCACTTTAAAGAAGTAGTCCAGTTACACATTTGTGGGCTTATAACTTGGCTTCTGAATGTCCTAGAGAGATCAGGTTTGTTTTAGTGTACTCCAATCAACAGCCCCTACAACCACAAAAAGGAATGGAGTCATTAGCACTTATGGTTTTAAAATGGCACCCAGAATTATGTTGCACGAAGCACAATTTCACATCATTCTGGGTTAATTTGTGTGAAAACAAGGTTCAATCAGGCTGAAACGTTACAGGAAGGTAGAATCTATTGAGTTGTAAGTGATCTGAACGTTTCATGATGATAGCACTTTCCTAAGGGGGTCAAACCATGTCCCAAAGGTCACCGGATCTGGTGTCAATTTAAAGAAGTAGTCCAGTTACACATTTGTGGGCTTATAACTTGGCTTCTGAATATCCTAGAGAGTTCAGGCTTGTTATAGAGTACTCCAATTAACAGCCCCCATTACCACAAAAAGGAATGGAGTCATTAACACTTATGGTTTTTAAATGGCACCCAGAATTATGTTGCACGAAGCACAATTTCACATCATTCTGGGTTCATTTGTGTGAAAACAAGGTCCAATCAGGCTGAAACGTTACAAGAAGGTAGAATCTATTGAGTTGTAAGTGATCTGCACGTTTCATGATGATCACACATTCCTATAGGGGGTCAAACCATGTCCCAAAGGTCACCAGGCCTGGTGTCAGTTTAAAGAAGTAGTCCAGTTACACATTTGTGGGCTTATAACTTGGCTTCTGAATGTCCTAGAGAGATCAGGTTTCTTTTAGTGTACTCCACTCAACAGCCCCTACAACCACAAAAAGGAATGGAGTCATTAGCACTTATGGTTTTTAAATGGCACCCAGAATTATGTTGCACGAAGCACAATTTCACATTATTCTCGGTTCATTTGAGTGAAAACAAGGTCAAATCAGGCTGAAACGTTACAAGAAGGTAGAATCTATTGAGTTGTAAGTGATCTGAATGTTTCATGATGATCGCACATTCCTATAAGGGGTCAAACCATGACCCAAAGGTCACCGGATCTGGTGTCAATTTAAAGAAGTAGTCCAGTTACACATTTGTGGGCTTATAACTTGGCTTCTGAATGTCCTAGAGAGATCAGGTTTGTTTTAGTGTACTCCAATCAACAGCCCCTACAACCACAAAAAGGAATGGAGTCATTAGCACTTATGGTTTTTAAATGGCACCCAGAATTATGTTGCACGAAGCACAATTTCACATCATTCTGGGTTCATTTGTGTGAAAACAAGGTCCAATCAGGCAGAAACATTACAGGAAGGTAGAATCTATTGAGTTGTAAGTGATCTGAACGTTTCATGATGATAGCACTTTCCTAAGGGGGTCAAACCATGTCCCAAAGGTCACCGGATCTGGTGTCAATTTAAAGAAGTAGTCCAGTTACACATTTGTGGGCTTATAACTTGGCTTCTGAATGTCCTAGAGAGATCAGGTTTGTTTTAGTGTACTCCAATCAACAGCCCCTACAACCGCAAAAAGGAATGGAGTCATTAGCACTTATGGTTTTTAAATGGCACCCAGAATTATGTTGCACGAAGCACAATTTCACATCATTCTGGGTTCATTTGTGTGAAAACAAGGTCCAATCAAGCAGAAATGTTACAGGAAGGTAGAATCTATTGAGTTGTAAGTTATCTGAACGTTTCATGATGATAGCACTTTCCTAAGCGGGTCAAACCATGTCCCAAAGGTCACCGGATCTGGTGTCAATTTAAAGAAGTAGTCCAGTTACACCTTTGTGGGCTTATAACTTGGCTTCTGAATATCCTAGAGAGTTCAGGTTTGTTTTACAGTACTCCAATTAACAGCCCCCATTACCACAAAAAGGAATGTAGTCACTAGCACTTATGGTTTTTAAATGGCACCCAGAATTATGTTTCACGAAGCACTATTTCACATCATTCTGGGTCCATTTGTGTGAAAACAAGGTCCAATCAGGCTGAAACGTTACAAGAAGGTAGAATCTATTGAGTTGTAGGTGATCTGAACGTTTCATGATGATCGCACATTCCTATAGGGGGTCAAACCATGTCCCAAAGGTCACCGGGCCTGGTGTCACTTTAAAGAAGTAGTCCAGTTACACCTTTGTGGGCTTATAACTTGGCTTCTGAATGTCCTAGAGAGATCAGGTTTGTTTTAATGTACTCCAATCAACAGCCCCTACAACCACAAAAAGGAATGGAGTCATTAGCACTTATGGTTTTTAAATGACAACCAGAATTATGTTGCACGAAGCACAATTTCACATCATTCTGGGTTCATTTGTGTGAAAACAAGGTCCAATCAGGCTGAAACGTTACAGGAAGGTAGAATCTATTGAGTTGTAAGTGATCTGAACATTTCATGATGATCACACATTCCTATAGGGGGTCAAACCATGTCCCAAAGGTCACCGGGCCTGGTGTCACTTTAAAGAAGTAGTCCAGTTACACATTTGTGGGCTTATAACTTGGCTTCTGAATGTCCTAGAGAGATCAGGTTTGTTTTAGTGTACTCCAATCAACAGCCCCTACAACCACAAAAAGGAATGGAGTCATTAGCACTTATGGTTTTAAAATGGCACCCAGAATTATGTTGCACGAAGCACAATTTCACATCATTCTGGGTTCATTTGTGTGAAAACAAGGTCCAATCAGGCTGAAACGTTACAGGAAGGTAGAATCTATTGAGTTGTAAGTGATCTGAACGTTTCATGATGATAGCACTTTCCTAAGGGGGTCAAACCATGTCCCAAAGGTCACCGGATCTGGTGTCAATTTAAAGAAGTAGTCCAGTTACACATTTGTGGGCTTATAACTTGGCTTCTGAATATCCTAGAGAGTTCAGGCTTGTTATAGAGTACTCCAATTAACAGCCCCCATTACCACAAAAAGGAATGGAGTCATTAACACTTATGGTTTTTAAATGGCACCCAGAATTATGTTTGCACGAAGCACAATTTCACATCATTCTGGGTTCATTTGTGTGAAAACAAGGTCCAATCAGGCTGAAACGTTATAAGAAGGTAGAATCTATTGAGTTGTAAGTGATCTGCACGTTTCATGATGATCACACATTCCTATAGGGGGTCAAACCATGTCCCAAAGGTCACCAGGCCTGGTGTCAGTTTAAAGAAGTAGTCCAGTTACACATTTGTGGGCTTATAACTTGGCTTCTGAATGTCCTAGAGAGATCAGGTTTATTTTAGTGTACTCCACTCAACAGCCCCTACAACCACAAAAAGGAATGGAGTCATTAGCACTTATGGTTTTTAAATGGCACCCAGAATTATGTTGCACGAAGCACAATTTCACATTATTCTCGGTTCATTTGAGTGAAAACAAGGTCAAATCAGGCTGAAACGTTACAAGAAGGTAGAATCTATTGAGTTGTAAGTGATCTGAATGTTTCATGATGATCGCACATTCCTATAAGGGGTCAAACCATGTCCAAAAGGTCACCGGATCTGGTGTCAATTTAAAGAAGTAGTCCAGTTACACATTTGTGGGCTTATAACTTGGCTTCTGAATGTCCTAGAGAGATCAGGTTTGTTTTAGTGTACTCCAATCAACAGCCCCTACAACCACAAAAAGGAATGGAGTCATTAGCACTTATGGTTTTTAAATGGCACCCAGAATTATGTTGCACGAAGCACAATTTCACATCATTCTGGGTTCATTTGTGTGAAAACAAGGTCCAATCAAGCAGAAACGTTACAGGAAGGTAGAATCTATTGAGTTGTAAGTTATCTGAACGTTTCATGATGATAGCACTTTCCTAAGCGGGTCAAACCATGTCCCAAAGGTCACCGGATCTGGTGTCAATTTAAAGTAGTCCAGTTACACCTTTGTGGGCTTATAACTTGGCTTCTGAATATCCTAGAGAGTTCAGGTTTGTTTTACAGTACTCCAATTAACAGCCCCCATTACCACAAAAAGGAATGTAGTCACTAGCACTTATGGTTTTTAAATGGCACCCAGAATTATGTTTCACGAAGCACTATTTCACATCATTCTGGGTCCATTTGTGTGAAAACAAGGTCCAATCAGGCTGAAACGTTACAAGAAGGTAGAATCTATTGAGTTGTAGGTGATCTGAACGTTTCATGATGATCGCACATTCCTATAGGGGGTCAAACCATGTCCCAAAGGTCACCGGGCCTGGTGTCACTTTAAAGAAGTAGTCCAGTTACACCTTTGTGGGCTTATAACTTGGCTTCTGAATGTCCTAGAGAGATCAGGTTTGTTTTAATGTACTCCAATCAACAGCCCCTACAACCACAAAAAGGAATGGAGTCATTAGCACTTATGGTTTGTAAATGGCACCCAGAATTATGATGCACGAAGCACAATTTCACATCATTCTGGGTCCATTTGTGTGAAAACAAGGACCAATCAGGCTGAAACGTTACAAGAAGGTAGAATCTATTGAGTTGTAAGTGATCTGAACGTTTCATAATGATCGCACATTCCTATAGGGGGTCAAACTATGTCCCAAAGGTCACCGGGCCTGGTGTCACGTTAAAGAAGTAGTCCAGTTACACATTTGTGGGCTTATAACTTGGCTTCTGAATGTCCTAGAGAGATCAGGTTTGTTTTAGTGTACTCCAATCAACAGCCCCTACAACCACAAAAAGGAATGGAGTCATTAGCACTTATGGTTTTTAAATGGCACCCAGAATTATCTTGCACGAAGCACAATTTCACATCATTCTGTGTTCATTTGTGTGAAAACAAGGTCCAATCAGGCAGAAACGTTACAGGAAGGTAGAATCTATTGAGTTGTAATTGATCTGAACGTTTCATGATGATAGCACTTTCTTAAGGGGGTCAAACCATGTCCCAAAGGTCACCGGATCTGGTGTCAATTTAAAGAAGTAGTCCAGTTACACCTTTGTGGGCTTATAACTTGGCTTCTGAATTTCCTAGAGAGATCAGGTTTGTTTTAGTGTACTCCAATCAACAGCCCCTACAACCACAAAAAGGAATGGAGTCATTAGCACTTAGGGTTTTTAAATGGCACCCAGAATTATGTTGCACGAAGCACAATTTCACATAATTCTGGGTCCATTTGTGCGAAAACAGGGTCCAATCAGCTTGAAACGTTACAAGAAGGTAGAATCAATTGAGTTGCAAGTGATCTGAATGTTTCATGATGATCGCACATTCCTATAGGGGGTCAAACCATGTCCCAAAGGTCACCGGGCCTGGTGTCACTTTAAAGAAGTAGTCCAGTTACACCTTTGTGGGCTTATAACTTGGCTTCTGAATATCCTAGAGAGGTCAGGTTTGCTTTAGAGTACTCAAATTAACAGCCCCCATTACCACAAAAAGGAATGGATCATTAGCACTTATGGTTTTTAAATGGCACCCAGAATTATGTTGCACGAAGCACAATTTCACACCATTCTGGGTTCATTTGTGTGACAACAAGGTCCATTCAGGCTGAAACGTTACAGGTAGGTAGAATCTATTGAGTTGTAAGTGATCTGAACGTTTCATGATGATCGCACATTCCTATAGGGGGTCAAACCATGTCCCAAAGGTGACCGGGCCTGGTGTCACTTTAAAGAAGTAGTCCAGTTACACATTTGTGGGCTTATAACTTGGCTTCTGAATGTCCTAGAGAGATCAGGTTTGTTTTAGTGTACTCCAATCAACAGCCCCTACAACCACAAAAAGGAATGGAGTCATTAGCACTTATGGTTTTAAAATGGCACCCAGAATTATGTTGCACGAAGCACAATTTCACATCATTCTGGGTTCATTTGTGTGAAAACAAGGTCCAATCAGGCTGAAACGTTACAGGAAGGTAGAATCTATTGAGTTGTAAGTCATCTGAACGTTTCATGATGATAGCACTTTCCTAAGGGGGTCAAACCATGTCCCAAAGGTCACCGGATCTGGTGTCAATTTAAAGAAGTAGTCCAGTTACACATTTGTGGGCTTATAACTTGGCTTCTGAATATCCTAGAGAGTTCAGGCTTGTTTTAGAGTACTCCAATTAACAGCCCCCATTACCACAAAAAGGAATGGAGTCATTAGCACTTATGGTTTTTAAATGGCACCCAGAATTATGTTGCACGAAGCACAATTTCACATCATTCTGGGTTCATTTGTGTGAAAACAAGGTCCAATCAGGCTGAAACGTTACAAGAAGGTAGAATCTATTGAGTTGTAAGTGATCTGCACGTTTCATGATGATCACACATTCCTATAGGGGGTCAAACCATGTCCCAAATGTCACCAGGCCTGGTGTCAGTTTAAAGAAGTAGTCCAGTTACAGATTTGTGGGCTTATAACTTGGCTTCTGAATGTCCTAGAGAGATCAGGTTTCTTTTAGTGTACTCCACTCAACAGCCCCTACAACCACAAAAAGGAATGGAGTCATTAGCACTTATGGTTTTTAAATGGCACCCAGAATTATGTTGCACGAAGCACAATTTCACATTATTCTGGGTTCATTTGAGTGAAAACAAGGTCAAATCAGGCTGAAACGTTACAAGAAGGTAGAATCTATTGAGCTGTAAGTGATCTGAATGTTTCATGATGATCGCACATTCCTATAAGGGGTCAAACCATGTCCCAAAGGTCACCGGATCTGGTGTCAATTTAAAGAAGTAGTCCAGTTACACATTTGTGGGCTTATAACTTGGCTTCTGAATGTCCTAGAGAGATCAGGTTTGTTTTAGTGTACTCCAATCAACAGCCCCTACAACCACAAAAAGGAATGGAGTCATTAGCACTTATGGTTTTTAAATGGCACCCAGAATTATGTTGCACGAAGCACAATTTCACATCATTCTGGGTTCATTTGTGTGAAAACAAGGTCCAATCAGGCTGAAACGTTACAAGAAGGTAGAATCTATTGAGTTGTAAGTGATCTGCACGTTTCATGATGATCACACATTCCTATAGGGGGTCAAACCATGTCCCAAAGGTCACCAGGCCTGGTGTCAGTTTAAAGAAGTAGTCCAGTTACACATTTGTGGGCTTATAACTTGGCTTCTGAATATCCTAGAGAGTTCAGGCTTGTTTTAGAGTACTCCAATTAACAGCCCCCATTACCACAAAAAGGAATGGAGTCATTAGCACTTATGGTTTTTATATGGCACCCAGAATTATGTTGCACGAAGCACAATTTCACATCATTCTGGGTTCATTAGTGTGAAAACAAGGTCTAATCAGGCTGAAATGTTACAAGAAGGTAGAATCTATTGAGTTGTAAGTGATCTGAACGTTTCATGATGATCGCACATTCCTATAGGGGGTCATACCATGTCCCAAAGGTCACCGGGCCTGGTGTCACTTTAAAGAAGTAGTCCAGTTACACCTTTGTGGGCTTATAACTTGGCCTCTGAATGTCCTAGAGAGGTCAGGTTTGTTTTAGAGTACTCCAATTAACAGCCCCCATTACCCCAAAAAGGAATGGAGTCATTAGCACTTATGGTTTTTAAATGGCACCCAGAATTATAATGCACGAAGCACAATTTCACATCATTCTGGGTTCATTTGTGTGAAAACAAGGTCCAATCAGGCTGAAACGTTACAGGAAGGTAGAATCTATTGAGTTGTAAGTGATCTGAACGTTTCATGATGATAGCCCTTTCCTAAGGGGGTCAAACCGTGTCCCAAAGGTCACCAGATCTGGTGTCAATTTAAAGAAGTAGTCCAGTTACACATTTGTGGGCTTATAACTTGGCTTCTGAATGTCCTAGAGAGATCAGGTTTGTTTTAGTGTACTCCAATCAACAGCCCCTACAACCACAAAAAGGAATGGAGTCATTAGCACTTATGGTTTTTAAATGGCACCCAGAATTATGTTGCACGATGCACAATTTCACATCATTCTGGGTCCATTTGTGTGAAAACAAGGTCCAATAAGGCTGAAACGTTACAAGAAGGTAGAATCTATTGAGTTGTAAGTGATCTGAACGTTTCATTATGATCGCACATTCCTATAGGGGGTAAAACCATGTCCCAAAGGTCACCAGGCCTGGTGTCAATTTAAAGAAGTAGTCCAGTTACACATTTGTGGGCTTATAACTTGGCTTCTGAATGTCCTAGAGAGATCAGGTTTGTTTTAGTGTACTCCAATCAACAGCCCCTACAACCACAAAAAGGAATGGAGTCATTAGCACTTCTGGTTTGTAAATGGCACCCAGAATTATGTTGCACGAAGCACAATTTCACATCATTCTGGGTCCATTTGTGTGAAAACAAGGTCCAATCAGGCTGAAACGTTACAAGAAGGTAGAATCTATTGAGTTGTAAGTGATCTGAACGTTTCATGATCGCACATTCCTATAGGGGGTCAAACCATGTCCCAAAGGTCACCGGGCCTGGTGTCTCTTTAAAGAAGTAGTCCATTTACACCTTTGTGGGCTTATAACTTGGCTTCTGAATATCCTAGAGAGGTCAGGTTTGTTTTAGAGTACTCCAATTAACAGCCCCCATTACCACAAAAAGGAATGGAGTCATTAGCACTTATGGTTTTTATATGGCACCCAGAATTATGTTGCACGAAGCACAATTTCACATCATTCTTGGTTCATTAGTATGAAAACAACGTCTAATCAGGCTGAAATGTTACAAGAAGGTAGAATCTATTGAGTTGTAAGTGATCTGAACGTTTCATGATGATCGCACATTCCTATAGGGGGTCAAACCATGTCCCAAAGGTCAGCGGGCCTGGTGTCACTTTAAATAGTAGTCCAGTTACACCTTTGTGGGCTTATAACTTGGCTTCTGAATATCCTAGAGAGGTCAGGTTTGTTTTAGAGTACTCCAATTAACAGCCCCCATTACCACAAAAAGGAATGGAGTCATTAGCATTTATGGTTTTTAAATGGCACCCAGAATTATGTTGCACGAAGCACAATTTCACATCATTCTGGGTTCATTTGTGTGAAAACAAGGTCCAATCAGGCTGAAACGTTACAAGAAGGTAGATTCTATTGAGTTATAAGTGATCTGAACGTTTCATGATGATCGCACATTCCTATAGGGGGTCAAACCATGTCCCAAAGGTCACCGGGCCTGATGTCACTTTAAAGAAGTAGTCCAGTTACACATTTGTGGGCTTATAACTTGGCTTCTGAATATCCTAGAGAGGTCAGGTTTGTTTTAGAGTACTCCAATTAACAGCCCCCATTACCCCAAAAAGGAATGGAGTCATTAGCACTTATGGTTTTTAAATGGCACCCAGAATTATAATGCACGAAGCACAATTTCACATCATTCTGGGTTCATTTATGTGAAAACAAGGTCCAATCAGGCTGAAACGTTACAGGAAGGTAGAATCTATTGAGTTGTAAGTGATCTGAACGTTTCATGATGATAGCTCTTTCCTAAGGGGGTCAAACCATGTCCCAAAGGTCACCAGATCTGGTGTCAATTTAAAGAAGTAGTCCAGTTACACATTTGTGGGCTTATAACTTGGCTTCTGAATGTCCTAGAGAGATCAGGTTTGTTTTAGTGTACTCCAATCAACAGCCCCTACAACCACAAAAAGGAATGGAGTCATTAGCACTTATGGTTTTTAAATGGCACCCAGAATTATGTTGCACGATGCACAATTTCACATCATTCTGGGTCCATTTGTGTGAAAACAAGGTCCAATAAGGCTGAAACGTTACAAGAAGGTAGAATCTATTGAGTTGTAAGTGATCTGAACGTTTCATTATGATCGCACATTCCTATAGGGGGTAAAACCATGTCCCAAAGGTCACCAGGCCTGGTGTCAATTTAAAGAAGTAGTCCAGTTACACATTTGTGGGCTTATAACTTGGCTTCTGAATGTCCTAGAGAGATCAGGTTTGTTTTAGTGTACTCCAATCAACAGCCCCTACAACCACAAAAAGGAATGGAGTCATTAGCACTTCTGGTTTGTAAATGGCACCCAGAATTATGTTGCACGAAGCACAATTTCAAATCATTCTGGGTCCATTTGTGTGAAAACAAGGTCCAATCAGGCTGAAACGTTACAAGAAGGTAGAATCTATTGAGTTGTAAGTGATCTGAACGTTTCATGATCGCACATTCCTATAGGGGGTCAAACCATGTCCCAAAGGTCACCGGGCCTGGTGTCACTTTAAAGAAGTAGTCCAGTTACACTTTTGTGGGCTTATAACTTGGCTTCTGAATATCCTAGAGAGGTCAGGTTTGTTTTAGAGTACTCCAATTAACAGCCCCCATTACCACAAAAAGGAATGGAGTCATTAGCACTTATGGTTTGTAAATGGCACACAGAATTATGTTGCACGAAGCACAATTTCACATCATTCTGGGTTCATTTGTGTGAAAAGAAGGTCCAATCAGGCTGAAACGTGACAAGAAGGTAGAATCTATTGAGTTGTAAGTAATCTGAACGTTTCATGATGATCGCACATTCCTATAGGGGGTCAAACCATGTCCCAAAGGTCAGCGGGCCTGGTGTCACTTTAAAGAAGTAGTCCAGTTACACCTTTGTGGGCTTATAACTTGGCTTCTGAATATCCTAGAGAGGTCAGGTTTGTTTTAGAGTACTCCAATTAACAGCCCCCATTACCCCAAAAAGGAATGGAGTCATTAGCACTTATGGTTTTTAAATGGCACCCAGAATTATAATGCACGAAGCACAATTTCACATCATTCTGGGTTCATTTGTGTGAAAACAAGGTCCAATAAGGCTGAAACGTTACAAGAAGGTAGAATCTATTGAGTTGTAAGTGATCTGAACGTTTCATTATGATCGCACATTCCTATAGGGGGTAAAACCATGTCCCAAAGGTCACCAGGCCTGGTGTAAATTTAAAGAAGTAGTCCAGTTACACATTTGTGGGCTTATAACTTGGCTTCTGAATGTCCTAGAGAGATCAGGTTTGTTTTAGTGTACTCCAATCAACAGCCCCTACAACCACAAAAAGGAATGGAGTCATTAGCACTTATGGTTTGTAAATGGCACCCAGAATTATGTTGCACGAAGCACAATTTCACATCATTCTGGGTCCATTTGTGTGAAAACAAGGTCTAATCAGGCTGAAACGTTACAAGAAGGTAGAATCTATTGAGTTGTAAGTGATCTCAACGTTTCATGATGATCACACATTCCTATAGGGGGTCAAACCATGTCCCAAAGGTCACCAGGCCTGGTGTCAGTTTAAAGAAGTAGTCCAGTTACACCTTTGTGGGCTTATAACTTGGCCTCTGAATGTCCTAGAGAGATCAGGTTTGTTTTAATGTACTCCAATCAACAGCCCCTACAACCACAAAAAGGAATGGAGTCATTAGCACTTATGGTTTGTAAATGGCACACAGAATTATGTTGCACGAAGCACAATTTCACATCATTCTGGGTTCATTTGTGTGAAAAGAAGGTCCAATCAGGCTGAAACGTGACAAGAAGGTAGAATCTATTGAGTTGTAAGTAATCTGAACGTTTCATGATGATCGCACATTCCTATAGGGGGTCAAACCATGTCCCAAAGGTCAGCGGGCCTGGTGTCACTTTAAAGAAGTAGTCCAGTTACACCTTTGTGGGCTTATAACTTGGCTTCTGAATATCCTAGAGAGGTCAGGTTTGTTTTAGAGTACTCCAATTAACAGCCCCCATTACCACAAAAAGGAATGGAGTCATTAGCATTTATGGTTTTTAAATGGCACCCAGAATTATGTTGCACGAAGCACAATTTCACATCATTCTGGGTTCATTTGTGTGAAAACAAGGTCCAATCAGGCTGAAACGTTACAAGAAGGTAGATTCTATTGAGTTATAAGTGATCTGAACGTTTCATGATGATCGCACATTCCTATAGGGGGTCAAACCATGTCCCAAAGGTCACCGGGCCTGATGTCACTTTAAAGAAGTAGTCTAGTTACACATTTGTGGGCTTATAACTTGGCTTCTGAATATCCTAGAGAGGTCAGGTTTGTTTTAGAGTACTCCAATTAACAGCCCCCATTACCCCAAAAAGGAATGGAGTCATTAGCACTTATGGTTTTTAAATGGCACCCAGAATTATAATGCACGAAGCACAATTTCACATCATTCTGGGTTCATTTGTGTGAAAACAAGGTCCAATCAGGCTGAAACGTTACAGGAAGGTAGAATCTATTGAGTTGTAAGTGATCTGAACGTTTCATGATGATAGCTCTTTCCTAAGGGGGTCAAACCATGTCCCAAAGGTCACCAGATCTGGTGTCAATTTAAAGAAGTAGTCCAGTTACACATTTGTGGGCTTATAACTTGGCTTCTGAATGTCCTAGAGAGATCAGGTTTGTTTTAGTGTACTCCAATCAACAGCCCCTACAACCACAAAAAGGAATGGAGTCATTAGCACTTATGGTTTTTAAATGGCACCCAGAATTATGTTGCACGATGCACAATTTCACATCATTCTGGGTCCATTTGTGTGAAAACAAGGTCCAATAAGGCTGAAACGTTACAAGAAGGTAGAATCTATTGAGTTGTAAGTGATCTGAACGTTTCATTATGATCGCACATTCCTATAGGGGGTAAAACCATGTCCCAAAGGTCACCAGGCCTGGTGTAAATTTAAAGAAGTAGTCCAGTTACACATTTGTGGGCTTATAACTTGGCTTCTGAATGTCCTAGAGAGATCAGGTTTGTTTTAGTGTACTCCAATCAACAGCCCCTACAACCACAAAAAGGAATGGAGTCATTAGCACTTATGGTTTGTAAATGGCACCCAGAATTATGTTGCACGAAGCACAATTTCACATCATTCTGGGTCCATTTGTGTGAAAACAAGGTCTAATCAGGCTGAAACGTTACAAGAAGGTAGAATCTATTGAGTTGTAAGTGATCTCAACGTTTCATGATGATCACACATTCCTATAGGGGGTCAAACCATGTCCCAAAGGTCACCAGGCCTGGTGTCAGTTTAAAGAAGTAGTCCAGTTACACCTTTGTGGGCTTATAACTTGGCCTCTGAATGTCCTAGAGAGATCAGGTTTGTTTTAATGTACTCCAATCAACAGCCCCTACAACCACAAAAAGGAATGGAGTCATTAGCACTTATGGTTTGTAAATGGCACACAGAATTATGTTGCACGAAGCACAATTTCACATCATTCTGGGTTCATTTGTGTGAAAAGAAGGTCCAATCAGGCTGAAACGTGACAAGAAGGTAGAATCTATTGAGTTGTAAGTAATCTGAACGTTTCATGATGATCGCACATTCCTATAGGGGGTCAAACCATGTCCCAAAGGTCAGCGGGCCTGGTGTCACTTTAAAGAAGTAGTCCAGTTACACCTTTGTGGGCTTATAACTTGGCTTCTGAATATCCTAGAGAGGTCAGGTTTGTTTTAGAGTACTCCAATTAACAGCCCCCATTACCACAAAAAGGAATGGAGTCATTAGCATTTATGGTTTTTAAATGGCACCCAGAATTATGTTGCACGAAGCACAATTTCACATCATTCTGGGTTCATTTGTGTGAAAACAAGGTCCAATCAGGCTGAAACGTTACAAGAAGGTAGTTTCTATTGAGTTATAAGTGATCTGAACGTTTCATGATGATCGCACATTCCTATAGGGGGTCAAACCATGTCCCAAAGGTCACCGGGCCTGATGTCACTTTAAAGAAGTAGTCTAGTTACACATTTGTGGGCTTATAACTTGGCTTCTGAATATCCTAGAGAGGTCAGGTTTGTTTTAGAGTACTCCAATTAACAGCCCCCATTACCCCAAAAAGGAATGGAGTCATTAGCACTTATGGTTTTTAAATGGCACCCAGAATTATAATGCACGAAGCACAATTTCACATCATTCTGGGTTCATTTGTGTGAAAACAAGGTCCAATCAGGCTGAAACGTTACAGGAAGGTAGAATCTATTGAGTTGTAAGTGATCTGAACGTTTCATGATGATAGCTCTTTCCTAAGGGGGTCAAACCATGTCCCAAAGGTCACCAGATCTGGTGTCAATTTAAAGAAGTAGTCCAGTTACACATTTGTGGGCTTATAACTTGGCTTCTGAATGTCCTAGAGAGATCAGGTTTGTTTTAGTGTACTCCAATCAACAGCCCCTACAACCACAAAAAGGAATGGAGTCATTAGCACTTATGGTTTTTAAATGGCACCCAGAATTATGTTGCACGATGCACAATTTCACATCATTCTGGGTCCATTTGTGTGAAAACAAGGTCCAATAAGGCTGAAACGTTACAAGAAGGTAGAATCTATTGAGTTGTAAGTGATCTGAACGTTTCATTATGATCGCACATTCCTATAGGGGGTAAAACCATGTCCCAAAGGTCACCAGGCCTGGTGTCAATTTAAAGAAGTAGTCCAGTTACACATTTGTGGGCTTATAACTTGGCTTCTGAATGTCCTAGAGAGATCAGGTTTGTTTTAGTGTACTCCAATCAACAGCCCCTACAACCACAAAAAGGAATGGAGTCATTAGCTCTTCTGGTTTGTAAATGGCACCCAGAATTATGTTGCACGAAGCACAATTTCAAATCATTCTGGGTCCATTTGTGTGAAAACAAGGTCCAATCAGGCTGAAACGTTACAAGAAGGTAGAATCTATTGAGTTGTAAGTGATCTGAACGTTTCATGATCGCACATTCCTATAGGGGGTCAAACCATGTCCCAAAGGTCACCGGGCCTGGTGTCACTTTAAAGAAGTAGTCCAGTTACACTTTTGTGGGCTTATAACTTGGCTTCTGAATATCCTAGAGAGGTCAGGTTTGTTTTAGAGTACACCAATTAACAGCCCCCATTACCACAAAAAGGAATGGAGTCATTAGCACTTATGGTTTGTAAATGGCACACAGAATTATGTTGCACGAAGCACAATTTCACATCATTCTGGGTTCATTTGTGTGAAAAGAAGGTCCAATCAGGCTGAAACGTGACAAGAAGGTAGAATCTATTGAGTTGTAAGTAATCTGAACGTTTCATGATGATCGCACATTCCTATAGGGGGTCAAACCATGTCCCAAAGGTCAGCGGGCCTGGTGTCACTTTAAAGAAGTAGTCCAGTTACACCTTTGTGGGCTTATAACTTGGCTTCTGAATATCCTAGAGAGGTCAGATTTGTTTTAGAGTACTCCAATTAACAGCCCCCATTACCCCAAAAAGGAATGGAGTCATTAGCACTTATGGTTTTTAAATGGCACCCAGAATTATAATGCACGAAGCACAATTTCACATCATTCTGGGTTCATTTGTGTGAAAACAAGGTCCAATCAGGCTGAAACGTTACAGGAAGGTAGAATCTATTGAGTTGTAAGTGATCTGAACGTTTCATGATGATAGCTCTTTCCTAAGGGGGTCAAACCATGTCCCAAAGGTCACCAGATCTGGTGTCAATTTAAAGAAGTAGTCCAGTTACACATTTGTGGGCTTATAACTTGGCTTCTGAATGTCCTAGAGAGATCAGGTTTGTTTTAGTGTACTCCATTCAACAGCCCCTACAACCACAAAAAGGAATGGAGTCATCAGCACTTATGGTTTTTAAATGGCACCCAGAATTATGTTGCACGATGCACAATTTCACATCATTCTGGGTCCATTTGTGTGAAAACAAGGTCCAATAAGGCTGAAACGTTACAAGAAGGTAGAATCTATTGAGTTGTAAGTGATCTGAACGTTTCATTATGATCGCACATTCCTATAGGGGGTAAAACCATGTCCCAAAGGTCACCAGGCCTGGTGTAAATTTAAAGAAGTAGTCCAGTTACACATTTGTGGGCTTATAACTTGGCTTCTGAATGTCCTAGAGAGATCAGGTTTGTTTTAGTGTACTCCAATCAACAGCCCCTACAACCACAAAAAGGAATGGAGTCATTAGCACTTATGGTTTGTAAATGGCACCCAGAATTATGTTGCACGAAGCACAATTTCACATCATTCTGGGTTCATTTGTGTGAAAACAAGGTCCAATGAGGCGGAAACGTTACAAGAAGGTAGAATCTATTGAGTTGTAAGTGATCTGAACGTTTCATGAAGATCGCACATTCCTATAGGGGGTCAAACCATGTCCCAAAGGTCACCGGGCCTGGTGTCACTTTAAAGAAGTAGTCCAGTTACACCTTTGTGGGCTTATAACTTGGGTTCTGAATATCCTAGAGAGGTCAGGTTTGTTTTAGAGTACTCCAATTAACAGCCCCCATTACCACAAAAAGGAATGGAGTCATTAGCACTTATGGTTTTTAAATGGCACCCAGAATTATGTTGCACAAAGCACAATTTCAAATCATTCTTGGTTCATTTGTGTGAAAACAAGGTCCAATCAGGCTGAAACGTTACAAGAAGGTAGAATCTATTGAGTTGTAAGTGATCTGAACGTTTCATGATGATCACACATTCCTATAAGGGGTAAAACCATGTCCCAAAGGTCACCGGGCCTGGTGTCACTTTAAAGAAGTAGTCCAGTTACACCTTTGTGGGCTTATAACTTGGCTTCTGAATGTCCTAGAGAGATCAGGTTTGTTTTAATGTACTCCAATCAACAGCCCCTACAACCACAAAAAGGAATGGAGTCATTAGCACTTATGGTTTGTAAAAGGCATCCAGAATTATGTTGCACGAAGCAAAATTTCACTTCATTCTGGGTTCATTTGTGTGAAAACAAGGTCCATTCAGGCAGAAACGTTACATGAAGGTAGAATCTATTGAGTTGTAAGTGATCTGAACGTTTCATGATGATCGCACATTCCTATAGGGGGTCAAACCCTGTCCCAAAGGTCACCGGGCCTGGTGTCACTTTAAATAATTAGTCCAGTTACACCTTTGTGGGCTTATAACTTGGCTTCTGAATGTCCTAGAGAATTCAGGTTTGTTTTAGTGTACTCCATTCAACAGCCCCTACAACCACAAAAAGGAATGGAGTCTTTAGCACTTATGGTTTTTAAATGACACCCAGAATTATGTTGCACGAAGCACAATTTCACATCATTCTGGGTTCATTTGTGTGAAAACAAGGTCCAATCAGGCTGAAACGTTACAAGAAGGTAGAATCTATTGAGTTGTAAGTGATCTGAATGTTTCATGATGATCGCACATTCCTATAGGGGGTAAAACCATGTCCCAAAGGTCACCAGGCCTGGTGTCACTTTAAAGAAGTAGTCCAGTTACACATTTGTGGGCTTATAACTTGGCTTCTGAATGTCCTAGAGAGATCAGGTTTGTTTTAGTGTACTCCAATCAACAGCCCCTACAACACAAAAAGGAATGGAGTCATTAGCACTTATTGTTTGTAAATGGCACCCAGAATTATGTTGCACGAAGCACAATTTCACATCATTCTGGGTCCATTTGTGTGAAAACAAGGTCCAATCAGGCTGAAACGTTACAAGAAGGTAGAATCTATTGAGTTGTAAGTAATCTGAACGTTTCATGATGGTCGCACATTCCTATAGGGGTTAAAACTATGTCCCAAAGGTCACCAGGCCTGGTGTCACTTTAAAGAAGTAGTCCAGTTACACCTTTGTGGGCTTATAACTTGGCTTCTGAATATCCTAGAGAGGTCAGGTTTGTTTTAGAGTACTCCAATTAACAGCCCCCATTTCCACAAAAAGGAATGGAGTCATTATCACTTATGGTTTTTAAATGGCACCCAGAATTATGTTGCACGAAGCACAATTTCACATCATTCTGGGTTCATTTGTGTGAAAACAAGGTCCAATCAGGCTGAAACGTTACAAGAAGGTAGAATCTATTGAGTTGTAAGTGATCTGAACGTTTCATGATGATCGCACATTCCTATAGGGGGTCATACCATGTCCCAAAGGTCACCGGGCCTGGTGTCACTTTAAAGAAGTAGTCCAGTTACACCTTTGTGGGCTTATAACTTGGCCTCTGAATGTCCTAGAGAGATCAGGTTTGTTTTATTGTACTCCAATCAACAGCCCCTACAACCACAAAAAGGAATGGAGTCATTAGCACTTATGGTTTGTAAATGGCACCCAGAATTATGTTGCACGAAGCACAATTTCACATCATTAAGGGTTCATTTGTGTGAAAACAAGGTTCAATCAGGCTGAAACGTGACAAGAAGGTAGAATCTATTGAGTTGTAAGTAATCTGAAAGTTTCATGATGATCGCACATTCCTATAGGGGGTCAAACCATGTCCCAAATTGTCACCGGGCCTGGTGTCACTTTAAAGAAGTAGTCCAGTTACACCTTTGTGGGCTTATAACTTGGCTTCTGAATATCCTAGAGAGGTCAGGTTTGTTTTAGAGTACTCCAATTAACAGCCCCATTACCCCAAAAAGGAATGGAGTCATTAGCACTTATGGTTTTTAAATGGCACCCAGAATTATGTTGCACGAAGCACAATTTCACATCATTCTGGGTTCATTTGTGTGAAAACAAGGTCCAATCAGGCAGAAACGTTACATGAAGTTAGAATCTATTAAGTTGTAAGTGATCCGAACGTTTCATGATGATAGCACTTTCCTAAGGGGGTCAAACCATGTCCCAAATGTCACCGGATCTGGTGTCAATTTAAAGAAGTAGTCCAGTTACACATTTGTGGGCTTATAACTTGGCTTCTGAATATCCTAGTGAGGTCAGGTTTGTTTTAGAGTACTCCAATTAACAGCCCCCATTACCACAAAAAGGAATGGAGTCATTAGCACTTAAGGTTTTTAAATGGCACCCAGAATTATGTTGCACGAAGCACAATTTCACATCATTCTGGGTTCATTTGTGTGAAAAAAAGGTTAAATCAGGCTGAAACGTAACAAGAAGGTAGAATCTATTGAGTTGTAAGTAATCTGAACGTTTCATGATGATCGCACATTCCTATAGGGGGTCAAACCATGTCCCAAATTGTCACCGGGCCTGTTGTCACTTTAAAGAAGTAGTCCAGTTACACCTTTGTGGGCTTATAACTTGGCTTATGAATATCCTAGAGAGGTCAGGTTTGTTTTAGAGTACTCCAATTAACAGCCCCATTACCCCAAAAAGGAATGGAGTCATTAGCACTTATGGTTTTTAAATGGAACCCAGAATTATGTTGCATGAAGCACAATTTCACATCATTCTGGGTTCATTAGTGTGAAAACAAGGTCCAATCAGGCTGAAACGTTACATGAAGGTAGAATCTATTAAGTTGTAAGTGATCCGAACGTTTCATGATGATAGCACTTTCCTAAGGGGGTCAAACCATGTCCCAAAGGTCACCGGATCTGGTGTCAATTTAAAGAAGTAGTCCAGTTACACATTTGTGGGCTTATAACTTGGCTTCTGAATGTCCTAGAGAGATCAGGTTTGTTTTAGTGTACTCCAATCAACAGCCCCTACAACCACAAAAAGGAATGGAGTCATTAGCACTTATGGTTTTTAAATGGCACCCAGAATTATGTTGCACGAAGCACAATTTCACATCATTCTGGGTTCATTTGTGTGAAAACAAGGTCCAATCAGGCAGAAACGTTACAGGAAGGTATATTCTATTGAGTTGCAAGTGATCTGAACGTTTCATGATGATAGCACTTTCCTAAGGGGGTCAAACCATGTACCAAAGGTCACCGGATCTGGTGTCAATTTAAAGAAGTAGTCCAGTTACACCTTTGTGAGCTTATAACTTGGCTTCTGAATATCCTAGAGAGGTCAGGTTTGTTTTAGAGTACTCCAATTAACAGCCCCCATTACCACAAAAAGGAATGGAGTCATTAGCACTTATGGTTTTTAAATGGCACCCAGAATTATGTTGCACGAAGCACAATTGCACATCATTCTGGGTTCATTTGTGTGAAAACAAGGTCCAATCAGGCTGAAACGTTACAAGAAGGTAGAATCTATTGAGTTGTAAGTGATCTGAACGTTTCATGATGATCGCACATTCCTATAGGGGGTAAAACCATGTCCCAAAGGTCACCGGGCCTGGTGTCACTTTAAAGAAGTAGTCCAGTTACACCTTTGTGGGCTTATAACTTGGCTTCTGAATGTCCTAGAGAGATCAGGTTTGTTTTAATGTACTCCAATCAACAGCCCCTACAACCACAAAAAGAAATGGAGTCATTAGCACTTATGGTTTGTAAATGGCACCCAGAATTATGTTGCACGAAGCACAATTTCACATCATTCTGGGTCCATTTGTGTGAAAACAAGGTCCAATCAGGCTGAAACGTTACAAGAAGGTAGAATCTATTGATTTGTAAGTGATCTGAACGTTTCATGATGATCGCACATTCCTATAGGGGATAAAACCATGTCCCAAAGGTCACCAGGCCTGGTGTAAATTTAAAGAAAAAGTCCAGTTACACATTTGTGGGCTTATAACTTGGCTTCTGAATGTCCTAGAGAGATCAGGTTTGTTTTTGTGTACTCCAATCAACAGCCCCTACAACCACAAAAAGGAATGGAGTCATTAGCACTTATTGTTTGTAAATGGCCCCCAGAAGTATGTTGCACGAAGCACAATTTCACATCATTCTGGGTCAATTTGTGTGAAAACAAGGTCCAATCAGGCTGAAACGTTACAAGAAGGTAGAATCTATTGAGTTGTAAGTGATCTGAACGTTTCATGATGGTCGCACATTCCTATAGGGGTTAAAACTATGTCCCAAAGGTCACCAGGCCTGGTGTCACTTTAAAGAAGTAGTCCAGTTACACATTTGTGGGCTTATAACTTGGCTTCTGAATGTCCTAGAGAGTTCAGGTTTGTTTTAGTGTACTCCAATCAACAGCCCCTACAACCACAAAAAGGAATGGAGTCATTAGCACTTATGGTTTTTAAATGGCACCCAGAATTATGTTGCACGAAGCACAATTTAACATCATTCTGGGTTCATTTGTGTGAAAACAAGGTCCAATCAGGCTGAAACGTTACAAGAAGGTAGAATCTATTGAGTTGTAAGTGATCTGAACGTTTCATGATCGCACATTCCTATAGGGGGTCAAACCATGTCCCAAAGGTCACCGGGCCTGGTGTCACTTTAAAGAAGTAGTCCAGTTACACCTTTGTGGGCTTATAACTTGGCTTCTGAATATCCTAGAGAGGTCAGGTTTGTTTTAGAGTACTCCAATTAACAGCCCCCATTACCACAAAAAGGAATGGAGTCAATAGCACTTATGGTTTTTATATGGCACCCAGAATTATGTTGCACGAAGCACAATTTCACATCATTCTGGGTTCATTAGTGTGAAAACAAGGTCCAATCAGGCTGAAATGTTACAAGAAGGTAGAATCTATTGAGTTGTAAGTGATCTGAACGTTTCATGATGATCGCACATTCCTATAGGGGGTCATACCATGTCCCAAAGGTCACCGGGCCTGGTGTCACTTTAAAGAAGTAGT
Organism: Nothobranchius furzeri; assembly: GCF_043380555.1. Lineage (NCBI taxonomy): Eukaryota > Metazoa > Chordata > Actinopteri > Cyprinodontiformes > Nothobranchiidae > Nothobranchius > Nothobranchius furzeri. Next base: position 16,392,722 of record NC_091750.1, read on the forward strand.
CCAGTTACACCTTTGTGGGCTTATAACTTGGCCTCTGAATGTCCTAGAGAGATCAGGTTTGTTTTAATGTACTCCAATCAACAGCCCCTACAACCACAAAAAGGAATGGAGTCATTAGCACTTATGGTTTGTAAATGGCACCCAGAATTATGTTGCACGAAGCACAATTTCACATCATTCTTGGTTCATTAGTATGAAAACAAGGTCTAATCAGGCTGAAATGTTACAAGAAGGTAGAATCTATTGAGTTGTAAGTGATCTGAACGTTTCATGATGATCGCACATTCCTATAGGGGGTCAAACCATGTCCCAAAGGTCACCAGATCTGGTGTCAATTTAAAGAAGTAGTCCAGTTACACATTTGTGGGCTTATAACTTGGCTTCTGAATGTCCTAGAGAGATCAGGTTTGTTTTAGTGTACTCCAATCAACAGCCCCTACAACCACAAAAAGGAATGGAGTCATTAGCACTTATGGTTTTTAAATGGCACCCAGAATTATGTTGCACGATGCACAATTTCACATCATTCTGGGTCCATTTGTGTGAAAACAAGGTCCAATAAGGCTGAAACGTTACAAGAAGGTAGAATCTATTGAGTTGTAAGTGATCTGAACGTTTCATTATGATCGCACATTCCTATAGGGGGTAAAACCATGTCCCAAAGGTCACCAGGCCTGGTGTCAATTTAAAGAAGTAGTCCAGTTACACATTTGTGGGCTTATAACTTGGCTTCTGAATGTCCTAGAGAGATCAGGTTTGTTTTAGTGTACTCCAATCAACAGCCCCTACAACCACAAAAAGGAATGGAGTCATTAGCTCTTCTGGTTTGTAAATGGCACCCAGAATTATGTTGCACGAAGCACAATTTCAAATCATTCTGGGTCCATTTGTGTGAAAACAAGGTCCAATCAGGCTGAAACTTTACAAGAAGGTAGAATCTATTGAGTTGTAAGTGATCTGAACGTTTCATGATCGCACATTCCTATAGGGGGTCAAACCATGTCCCAAAGGTCACCGGGCCTGGTGTCACTTTAAAGAAGTAGTCCAGTTACACTTTTGTGGGCTTATAACTTGGCTTCTGAATATCCTAGAGAGGTCAGGTTTGTTTTAGAGTACTCCAATTAACAGCCCCCATTACCACAAAAAGGAATGGAGTCATTAGCACTTATGGTTTGTAAATGGCACACAGAATTATGTTGCACGAAGCACAATTTCACATCATTCTGGGTTCATTTGTGTGAAAAGAAGGTCCAATCAGGCTGAAACGTGACAAGAAGGTAGAATCTATTGAGTTGTAAGTAATCTGAACGTTTCATGATGATCGCACATTCCTATAGGGGGTCAAACCATGTCCCAAAGGTCAGCGGGCCTGGTGTCACTTTAAAGAAGTAGTCCAGTTACACCTTTGTGGGCTTATAACTTGGCTTCTGAATATCCTAGAGAGGTCAGATTTGTTTTAGAGTACTCCAATTAACAGCCCCCATTACCCCAAAAAGGAATGGAGTCATTAGCACTTATGGTTTTTAAATGGCACCCAGAATTATAATGCACGAAGCACAATTTCACATCATTCTGGGTTCATTTGTGTGAAAACAAGGTCCAATCAGGCTGAAACGTTACAGGAAGGTAGAATCTATTGAGTTGTAAGTGATCTGAACGTTTCATGATGATAGCTCTTTCCTAAGGGGGTCAAACCATGTCCCAAAGGTCACCAGGCCTGGTGTCACTTTAAAGAAGTTGTCCAGTTACACATTTGTGGGCTTATAACTTGGCTTCTGAATGTCCTAGAGAGATCAGGTTTGTTTTAGTGTACTCCAATCAACAGCCCCTACAACCACAAAAAGGAATGGAGTCATTAGCACTTATGGTTTTTAAATGGCACCCAGAATTATGTTGCACGATGCACAATTTCACATCATTCTGGGTCCATTTGTGTGAAAACAAGGTCCAATAAGGCTGAAACGTTACAAGAAGGTAGAATCTATTGAGTTGTAAGTGATCTGAACGTTTCATTATGATCACACATTCCTATAGGGGGTAAAACCATGTCCCAAAGGTCACCAGGCCTGGTGTAAATTTAAAGAAGTAGTCCAGTTACACATTTGTGGGCTTATAACTTGGCTTCTGAATGTCCTAGAGAGATCAGGTTTGTTTTAGTGTACTCCAATCAACAGCCCCTACAACCACAAAAAGGAATGGAGTCATTAGCACTTATGGTTTTTAAATGGCACCCAGAATTATGTTGCACGATGCACAATTTCACATCATTCTGGGTCCATTTGTGTGAAAACAAGGTCCAATGAGGCGGAAACGTTACAAGAAGGTAGAATCTATTGAGTTGTAAGTGATCTGAACGTTTCATGAAGATCGCACATTCCTATAGGGGGTCAAACCATGTCCCAAAGGTCACCGGGCCTGGTGTCACTTTAAAGAAGTAGTCCAGTTACACCTTTGTGGGCTTATAACTTGGGTTCTGAATATCCTAGAGAGGTCAGGTTTGTTTTAGAGTACTCCAATTAACAGCCCCCATTACCACAAAAAGGAATGGAGTCATTAGCACTTATGGTTTTTAAATGGCACCCAGAATTATGTTGCACAAAGCACAATTTCAAATCATTCTGGGTTCATTTGTGTGAAAACAAGGTCCAATCAGGCTGAAACGTTACAAGAAGGTAGAATCTATTGAGTTGTAAGTGATCTGAACGTTTCATGATGATCACACATTCCTATAAGGGGTAAAACCATGTCCCAAAGGTCACCGGGCCTGGTGTCACTTTAAAGAAGTAGTCCAGTTACACCTTTGTGGGCTTATAACTTGGCTTCTGAATGTCCTAGAGAGATCAGGTTTGTTTTAATGTACTCCAATCAACAGCCCCTACAACCACAAAAAGGAATGGAGTCATTAGCACTTATGGTTTGTAAAAGGCATCCAGAATTATGTTGCACGAAGCAAAATTTCACTTCATTCTGGGTTCATTTGTGTGAAAACAAGGTCCATTCAGGCAGAAACGTTACATGAAGGTAGAATCTATTGAGTTGTAAGTGATCTGAACGTTTCATGATGATCGCACATTCCTATAGGGGGTCAAACCCTGTCCCAAAGGTCACCGGGCCTGGTGTCACTTTAAATAATTAGTCCAGTTACACCTTTGTGGGCTTATAACTTGGCTTCTGAATGTCCTAGAGAGTTCAGGTTTGTTTTAGTGTACTCCATTCAACAGCCCCTACAACCACAAAAAGGAATGGAGTCTTTAGCACTTATGGTTTTTAAATGACACCCAGAATTATGTTGCACGAAGCACAATTTCACATCATTCTGGGTTCATTTGTGTGAAAACAAGGTCCAATCAGGCTGAAACGTTACAAGAAGGTAGAATCTATTGAGTTGTAAGTGATCTGAATGTTTCATGATGATCGCACATTCCTATAGGGGGTAAAACCATGTCCCAAAGGTCACCAGGCCTGGTGTCACTTTAAAGAAGTAGTCCAGTTACACATTTGTGGGCTTATAACTTGGCTTCTGAATGTCCTAGAGAGATCAGGTTTGTTTTAGTGTACTCCAATCAACAGCCCCTACAACACAAAAAGGAATGGAGTCATTAGCACTTATTGTTTGTAAATGGCACCCAGAATTATGTTGCACGAAGCACAATTTCACATCATTCTGGGTCCATTTGTGTGAAAACAAGGTCCAATCAGGCTGAAACGTTACAAGAAGGTAGAATCTATTGAGTTGTAAGTAATCTGAACGTTTCATGATGGTCGCACATTCCTATAGGGGTTAAAACTATGTCCCAAAGGTCACCAGGCCTGGTGTCACTTTAAAGAAGTAGTCCAGTTACACCTTTGTGGGCTTATAACTTGGCTTCTGAATATCCTAGAGAGGTCAGGTTTGTTTTAGAGTACTCCAATTAACAGCCCCCATTTCCACAAAAAGGAATGGAGTCATTAGCACTTATGGTTTTTAAATGGCACCCAGAATTATGTTGCACGAAGCACAATTTCACATCATTCTGGGTTCATTTGTGTGAAAACAAGGTCCAATCAGGCTGAAACGTTACAAGAAGGTAGAATCTATTGAGTTGTAAGTGATCTGAACGTTTCATGATGATCGCACATTCCTATAGGGGGTCATACCATGTCCCAAAGGTCACCGGGCCTGGTGTCACTTTAAAGAAGTAGTCCAGTTACACCTTTGTGGGCTTATAACTTGGCCTCTGAATGTCCTAGAGAGATCAGGTTTGTTTTATTGTACTCCAATCAACAGCCCCTACAACCACAAAAAGGAATGGAGTCATTAGCACTTATGGTTTGTAAATGGCACCCAGAATTATGTTGCACGAAGCACAATTTCACATCATTAAGGGTTCATTTGTGTGAAAACAAGGTTCAATCAGGCTGAAACGTGACAAGAAGGTAGAATCTATTGAGTTGTAAGTAATCTGAAAGTTTCATGATGATCGCACATTCCTATAGGGGGTCAAACCATGTCCCAAATTGTCACCGGGCCTGGTGTCACTTTAAAGAAGTAGTCCAGTTACACCTTTGTGGGCTTATAACTTGGCTTCTGAATATCCTAGAGAGGTCAGGTTTGTTTTAGAGTACTCCAATTAACAGCCCCATTACCCCAAAAAGGAATGGAGTCATTAGCACTTATGGTTTTTAAATGGCACCCAGAATTATGTTGCATGAAGCACAATTTCACATCATTCTGGGTTCATTTGTGTGAAAACAAGGTCCAATCAGGCAGAAACGTTACATGAAGTTAGAATCTATTAAGTTGTAAGTGATCCGAACGTTTCATGATGATAGCACTTTCCTAAGGGGGTCAAACCATGTCCCAAAGGTCACCGGATCTGGTGTCAATTTAAAGAAGTAGTCCAGTTACACATTTGTGGGCTTATAACTTGGCTTCTGAATATCCTAGAGAGGTCAGGTTTGTTTTAGAGTACTCCAATTAACAGCCCCCATTACCACAAAAAGGAATGGAGTCATTAGCACTTAAGGTTTTTAAATGGCACCCAGAATTATGTTGCACGAAGCACAATTTCACATCATTCTGGGTTCATTTGTGTGAAAAAAAGGTTCAATCAGGCTGAAACGTAACAAGAAGGTAGAATCTATTGAGTTGTAAGTAATCTGAACGTTTCATGATGATCGCACATTCCTATAGGGGGTCAAACCATGTCCCAAAGGTCACCGGATCTGGTGTCAATTTAAAGAAGTAGTCCAGTTACACATTTGTGGGCTTATAACTTGGCTTCTGAATGTCCTAGAGAGATCAGGTTTGTTTTAATGTACTCCAATCAACAGCCCCTACAACCACAAAAAGGAATGGAGTCATTAGCACTTATGGTTTTTAAATGGCACCCAGAATTATGTTGCACGAAGCACAATTTCACATCATTCTGGGTTCATTTGTGTGAAAACAAGGTCCAATCAGGCAGAAACGTTACAGGAAGGTATATTCTATTGAGTTGTAAGTGATCTGAACGTTTCATGATGATAGCACTTTCCTAAGGGGGTCAAACCATGTACCAAAGGTCACCGGATCTGGTGTCAATTTAAAGAAGTAGTCCAGTTACACCTTTGTGAGCTTATAACTTGGCTTCTGAATATCCTAGAGAGGTCAGGTTTGTTTTAGAGTACTCCAATTAACAGCCCCCATTACCACAAAAAGGAATGGAGTCATTAGCACTTATGGTTTTTAAATGGCACCCAGAATTATGTTGCACGAAGCACAATTTCACATCATTCTGGGTTCATTTGTGTGAAAACAAGGTCCAATCAGGCTGAAACGTTACAAGAAGGTAGAATCTATTGAGTTGTAAGTGATCTGAACGTTTCATGATGATCGCACATTCCTATAGGGGGTAAAACCATGTCCCAAAGGTCACCGGGCCTGGTGTCACTTTAAAGAAGTAGTCCAGTTACACCTTTGTGGGCTTATAACTTGGCTTCTGAATGTCCTAGAGAGATCAGGTTTGTTTTAATGTACTCCAATCAACAGCCCCTACAACCACAAAAAGGAATGGAGTCATTAGCACTTATGGTTTGTAAATGGCACCCAGAATTATGTTGCACGAAGCACAATTTCACATCATTCTGGGTCCATTTGTGTGAAAACAAGGTCCAATCAGGCTGAAACGTTACAAGAAGGTAGAATCTATTGATTTGTAAGTGATCTGAACGTTTCATGATGATCGCACATTCCTATAGGGGATAAAACCATGTCCCAAAGGTCACCAGGCCTGGTGTAAATTTAAAGAAAAAGTCCAGTTACACATTTGTGGGCTTATAACTTGGCTTCTGAATGTCCTAGAGAGATCAGGTTTGTTTTTGTGTACTCCAATCAACAGCCCCTACAACCACAAAAAGGAATGGAGTCATTAGCACTTATTGTTTGTAAATGGCCCCCATAAGTATGTTGCACGAAGCACAATTTCACATCATTCTGGGTCAATTTGTGTGAAAACAAGGTCCAATCAGGCTGAAACGTTACAAGAAGGTAGAATCTATTGAGTTGTAAGTGATCTGAACGTTTCATGATGGTCGCACATTCCTATAGGGGTTAAAACTATGTCCCAAAGGTCACCAGGCCTGGTGTCACTTTAAAGAAGTAGTCCAGTTACACATTTGTGGGCTTATAACTTGGCTTCTGAATGTCCTAGAGAGTTCAGGTTTGTTTTAGTGTACTCCAATCAACAGCCCCTACAACCACAAAAAGGAATGGAGTCATTAGCACTTATGGTTTTTAAATGGCACCCAGAATTATGTTGCACGAAGCACAATTTAACATCATTCTGGGTTCATTTGTGTGAAAACAAGGTCCAATCAGGCTGAAACGTTACAAGAAGGTAGAATCTATTGAGTTGTAAGTGATCTGAACGTTTCATGATCGCACATTCCTATAGGGGGTCAAACCATGTCCCAAAGGTCACCGGGCCTGGTGTCACTTTAAAGAAGTAGTCCAGTTACACCTTTGTGGGCTTATAACTTGGCTTCTGAATATCCTAGAGAGGTCAGGTTTGTTTTAGAGTACTCCAATTAACAGCCCCCATTACCACAAAAAGGAATGGAGTCATTAGCACTTATGGTTTGTAAATGGCACCCAGAATTATGTTGCACGAAGCACAATTTCACATCATTCTGGGTTCATTTGTGTGAAAAGAAGGTCCAATCAGGCTGAAACGTGACAAGAAGGTAGAATCTATTGAGTTGTAAGTAATCTGAACGTTTCATGATGATCGCACATTCCTATAGGGGGTCAAACCATGTCCCAAAGGTCAGCGGGACTGGTGTCACTTTAAAGAAGTAGTCCAGTTACACCTTTTTGGGCTTATAACTTGGCTTCTGAATATCCTAGAGAGGTCAGGTTTGTTTTAGAGTACTCCAATTAACAGCCCCCATTACCACAAAAAGGAATGGAGTCATTAGCATTTATGGTTTTTAAATGGCACCCAGAATTATGTTGCACGAAGCACAATTTCACATCATTCTGGGTTCATTTGTGTGAAAACAAGGTCCAATCAGGCTGAAACGTTACAAGAAGGTAGAATCTATTGAGTTGTAAGTGATCTGAACGTTTCATGATGATCGCACATTCCTATAGGGGGTCAAACCATGTCCCAAAGCTCACCGGGCCTGGTGTCACTTTAAAGAAGTAGTCCAGTTACACATTTGTGGGCTTATAACTTGGCTTCTGAATATCCTAGAGAGGTCAGGTTTGTTTTAGAGTACTCCAATTAACAGCCCCCATTACCCCAAAAAGGAATGGAGTCATTAGCACTTATGGTTTTTAAATGGCACCCAGAATTATAATGCACGAAGCACAATTTCACATCATTCTGGGTTCATTTGTGTGAAAACAAGGTCCAATCAGGCTGAAACGTTACAGGAAGGTAGAATCTATTGAGTTGTAAGTGATCTGAACGTTTCATGATGATAGCTCTTTCCTAAGGGGGTCAAACCATGTCCCAAAGGTCACCAGATCTGGTGTCAATTTAAAGAAGTAGTCCAGTTACACATTTGTGGGCTTATAACTTGGCTTCTGAATGTCCTAGAGAGATCAGGTTTGTTTTAGTGTACTCCAATCAACATCCCCTACAACCACAAAAAGGAATGGAGTCATTAGCACTTATGGTTTTTAAATGGCACCCAGAATTATGTTGCACGATGCACAATTTCACATCATTCTGGGTCCATTTGTGTGAAAACAAGGTCCAATCAGGCTGAAACGTTACAAGAAGGTAGAATCTGTTGAGTTGTAAGTGATCTGAACGTTTCATTATGATCGCACATTCCTATAGGGGGTAAAACCATGTCCCAAAGGTCAACAGGCCTGGTGTCAATTTAAAGAAGTAGTCCAGTTACACATTTGTGGGCTTATAACTTGGCTTCTGAATGTCCTAGAGAGATCAGGTTTGTTTTAATGTACTCCAATTAACAGCCCCTACAACCACAAAAAGGAATGGAGTCATTAGCACTTATGGTTTGTAAATGGCACCCAGAATTATGTTGCACGAAGCACAATTTCACATCATTCTGGGTCCATTTGTGTGAAAACAAGGTCTAATCAGGCTGAAACGTTACAAGAAGGTAGAATTTATTGAGTTGTAAGTGATCTGAACGTTTCATGATGATCGCACATTTCTATAGGGGGTCAAACCATGTCCCAAAGGTCACCAGGCCTGGTGTCACTTTAAAGAAGTAGTCGTTACACATGTGTGGGCTTATAACTTGGCTTCTGAATTTTCTAGAGAGATCAGGTTTGTTTTAGTGTACTCCAATCAACAGCCCCTACAACCACAAAAAGGAATGGAGTCATTAGCACTTATGGTTTGTAAATGGCACCCAGAATTATGTTGCACGAAGCACAATTTCACATCATTCTGGGTCCATTTGTGTGAAAACAAGGTCTAATAAGGCTGAAACGTTACAAGAAGGTAGAATCTATTGAGTTGTAAGTGATCTCAACGTTTCATGATGAAAACACATTCCTATAGGGGGTCAAACCATGTCCCAAAGGACACCGGGCCTGGTGTCACTTTAAAGAAGTAGTCCAGTTACACCTTTGTGGGCTTATAACTTGGCTTCTGAATGTCCTAGAGAGATCAGGTTTGTTTCAATGTACTCCGATCAACAGCCCCTACAACCAAAAAAAAGGAATGGAGTCATTAGCACTTATGGTTTGTAAATGGCACCCAGAATTATGTTGCACGAAGCACAATTTCACATCATTCTGGGTCCATTTGTGTGAAAACAAGGTCCAATCAGGCTGAAACGTTACAAGAAGGTAGAATCTATTGAGTTGTAAGTGATCTGAACGTTTCATGATGATCGCACATTCCTATAGGGGGTCAAACCATGTCCCAAAGGTCACCAGGCCTGGTGTCACTTTAAAGAAGTAGTCCAGTTACACGTGTGGGCTTATAACTTGGCTTCTGAATTTTCTAGAGAGATCAGGTTTGTTTTAGTGTACTCCAATCAACAGCCCCTACAACCACAAAAAGGAATGGAGTCATTAGCACTTAAGGTTTTTAAATGGCACCCAGAATTATGTTGCACGAAGCACAATTTCACATCATTCTGGGTTCATTTGTGTGAAAAAAAGGTTCAATCAGGCTGAAACGTAACAAGAAGGTAGAATCTATTGAGTTGTAAGTAATCTGAACGTTTCATGATGATCGCACATTCCTATAGGGGGTCAAACCATGTCCCAAAGGTCACCGGATCTGGTGTCAATTTAAAGAAGTAGTCCAGTTACACATTTGTGGGCTTATAACTTGGCTTCTGAATGTCCTAGAGAGATCAGGTTTGTTTTAATGTACTCCAATCAACAGCCCCTACAACCACAAAAAGGAATGGAGTCATTAGCACTTATGGTTTTTAAATGGCACCCAGAATTATGTTGCACGAAGCACAATTTCACATCATTCTGGGTTCATTTGTGTGAAAACAAGGTCCAATCAGGCAGAAACGTTACAGGAAGGTATATTCTATTGAGTTGTAAGTGATCTGAACGTTTCATGATGATAGCACTTTCCTAAGGGGGTCAAACCATGTACCAAAGGTCACCGGATCTGGTGTCAATTTAAAGAAGTAGTCCAGTTACACCTTTGTGAGCTTATAACTTGGCTTCTGAATATCCTAGAGAGGTCAGGTTTGTTTTAGAGTACTCCAATTAACAGCCCCCATTACCACAAAAAGGAATGGAGTCATTAGCACTTATGGTTTTTAAATGGCACCCAGAATTATGTTGCACGAAGCACAATTTCACATCATTCTGGGTTCATTTGTGTGAAAACAAGGTCCAATCAGGCTGAAACGTTACAAGAAGGTAGAATCTATTGAGTTGTAAGTGATCTGAACGTTTCATGATGATCGCACATTCCTATAGGGGGTAAAACCATGTCCCAAAGGTCACCGGGCCTGGTGTCACTTTAAAGAAGTAGTCCAGTTACACCTTTGTGGGCTTATAACTTGGCTTCTGAATGTCCTAGAGAGATCAGGTTTGTTTTAATGTACTCCAATCAACAGCCCCTACAACCACAAAAAGGAATGGAGTCATTAGCACTTATGGTTTGTAAATGGCACCCAGAATTATGTTGCACGAAGCACAATTTCACATCATTCTGGGTCCATTTGTGTGAAAACAAGGTCCAATCAGGCTGAAACGTTACAAGAAGGTAGAATCTATTGATTTGTAAGTGATCTGAACGTTTCATGATGATCGCACATTCCTATAGGGGATAAAACCATGTCCCAAAGGTCACCAGGCCTGGTGTAAATTTAAAGAAAAAGTCCAGTTACACATTTGTGGGCTTATAACTTGGCTTCTGAATGTCCTAGAGAGATCAGGTTTGTTTTTGTGTACTCCAATCAACAGCCCCTACAACCACAAAAAGGAATGGAGTCATTAGCACTTATTGTTTGTAAATGGCCCCCAGAAGTATGTTGCACGAAGCACAATTTCACATCATTCTGGGTCAATTTGTGTGAAAACAAGGTCCAATCAGGCTGAAACGTTACAAGAAGGTAGAATCTATTGAGTTGTAAGTGATCTGAACGTTTCATGATGGTCGCACATTCCTATAGGGGTTAAAACTATGTCCCAAAGGTCACCAGGCCTGGTGTCACTTTAAAGAAGTAGTCCAGTTACACATTTGTGGGCTTATAACTTGGCTTCTGAATGTCCTAGAGAGTTCAGGTTTGTTTTAGTGTACTCCAATCAACAGCCCCTACAACCACAAAAAGGAATGGAGTCATTAGCACTTATGGTTTTTAAATGGCACCCAGAATTATGTTGCACGAAGCACAATTTAACATCATTCTGGGTTCATTTGTGTGAAAACAAGGTCCAATCAGGCTGAAACGTTACAAGAAGGTAGAATCTATTGAGTTGTAAGTGATCTGAACGTTTCATGATCGCACATTCCTATAGGGGGTCAAACCATGTCCCAAAGGTCACCGGGCCTGGTGTCACTTTAAAGAAGTAGTCCAGTTACACCTTTGTGGGCTTATAACTTGGCTTCTGAATATCCTAGAGAGGTCAGGTTTGTTTTAGAGTACTCCAATTAACAGCCCCCATTACCACAAAAAGGAATGGAGTCATTAGCACTTATGGTTTGTAAATGGCACCCAGAATTATGTTGCACGAAGCACAATTTCACATCATTCTGGGTTCATTTGTGTGAAAAGAAGGTCCAATCAGGCTGAAACGTGACAAGAAGGTAGAATCTATTGAGTTGTAAGTAATCTGAACGTTTCATGATGATCGCACATTCCTATAGGGGGTCAAACCATGTCCCAAAGGTCAGCGGGACTGGTGTCACTTTAAAGAAGTAGTCCAGTTACACCTTTTTGGGCTTATAACTTGGCTTCTGAATATCCTAGAGAGGTCAGGTTTGTTTTAGAGTACTCCAATTAACAGCCCCCATTACCACAAAAAGGAATGGAGTCATTAGCATTTATGGTTTTTAAATGGCACCCAGAATTATGTTGCACGAAGCACAATTTCACATCATTCTGGGTTCATTTGTGTGAAAACAAGGTCCAATCAGGCTGAAACGTTACAAGAAGGTAGAATCTATTGAGTTGTAAGTGATCTGAACGTTTCATGATGATCGCACATTCCTATAGGGGGTCAAACCATGTCCCAAAGCTCACCGGGCCTGGTGTCACTTTAAAGAAGTAGTCCAGTTACACATTTGTGGGCTTATAACTTGGCTTCTGAATATCCTAGAGAGGTCAGGTTTGTTTTAGAGTACTCCAATTAACAGCCCCCATTACCCCAAAAAGGAATGGAGTCATTAGCACTTATGGTTTTTAAATGGCACCCAGAATTATAATGCACGAAGCACAATTTCACATCATTCTGGGTTCATTTGTGTGAAAACAAGGTCCAATCAGGCTGAAACGTTACAGGAAGGTAGAATCTATTGAGTTGTAAGTGATCTGAACGTTTCATGATGATAGCTCTTTCCTAAGGGGGTCAAACCATGTCCCAAAGGTCACCAGATCTGGTGTCAATTTAAAGAAGTAGTCCAGTTACACATTTGTGGGCTTATAACTTGGCTTCTGAATGTCCTAGAGAGATCAGGTTTGTTTTAGTGTACTCCAATCAACAGCCCCTACAACCACAAAAAGGAATGGAGTCATTAGCACTTATGGTTTTTAAATGGCACCCAGAATTATGTTGCACGATGCACAATTTCACATCATTCTGGGTCCATTTGTGTGAAAACAAGGTCCAATCAGGCTGAAACGTTACAAGAAGGTAGAATCTGTTGAGTTGTAAGTGATCTGAACGTTTCATTATGATCGCACATTCCTATAGGGGGTAAAACCATGTCCCAAAGGTCAACAGGCCTGGTGTCAATTTAAAGAAGTAGTCCAGTTACACATTTGTGGGCTTATAACTTGGCTTCTGAATGTCCTAGAGAGATCAGGTTTGTTTTAATGTACTCCAATTAACAGCCCCTACAACCACAAAAAGGAATGGAGTCATTAGCACTTATGGTTTGTAAATGGCACCCAGAATTATGTTGCACGAAGCACAATTTCACATCATTCTGGGTCCATTTGTGTGAAAACAAGGTCTAATCAGGCTGAAACGTTACAAGAAGGTAGAATTTATTGAGTTGTAAGTGATCTGAACGTTTCATGATGATCGCACATTTCTATAGGGGGTCAAACCATGTCCCAAAGGTCACCAGGCCTGGTGTCACTTTAAAGAAGTAGTCGTTACACATGTGTGGGCTTATAACTTGGCTTCTGAATTTTCTAGAGAGATCAGGTTTGTTTTAGTGTACTCCAATCAACAGCCCCTACAACCACAAAAAGGAATGGAGTCATTAGCACTTATGGTTTGTAAATGGCACCCAGAATTATGTTGCACGAAGCACAATTTCACATCATTCTGGGTCCATTTGTGTGAAAACAAGGTCTAATAAGGCTGAAACGTTACAAGAAGGTAGAATCTATTGAGTTGTAAGTGATCTCAACGTTTCATGATGAAAACACATTCCTATAGGGGGTCAAACCATGTCCCAAAGGACACCGGGCCTGGTGTCACTTTAAAGAAGTAGTCCAGTTACACCTTTGTGGGCTTATAACTTGGCTTCTGAATGTCCTAGAGAGATCAGGTTTGTTTCAATGTACTCCGATCAACAGCCCCTACAACCAAAAAAAAGGAATGGAGTCATTAGCACTTATGGTTTGTAAATGGCACCCAGAATTATGTTGCACGAAGCACAATTTCACATCATTCTGGGTCCATTTGTGTGAAAACAAGGTCCAATCAGGCTGAAACGTTACAAGAAGGTAGAATCTATTGAGTTGTAAGTGATCTGAACGTTTCATGATGATCGCACATTCCTATAGGGGGTCAAACCATGTCCCAAAGGTCACCAGGCCTGGTGTCACTTTAAAGAAGTAGTCCAGTTACACGTGTGGGCTTATAACTTGGCTTCTGAATTTTCTAGAGAGATCAGGTTTGTTTTAGTGTACTCCAATCAACAGCCCCTACAACCACAAAAAGGAATGGAGTCATTAGCACTTATGGTTTGTAAATGGCACCCAGAATTATGTTGCACGAAGCACAATTTCACATCATTCTGGGTTCATTTGTGTGAAAACAAGGTCCAATCAGGCTGAAACGCTACAAGAAGGTAGAATCTATTGAGTTGTAAGTGATCTGAACGTTTCATGATGATCACACATTCCTATAGGGGGTCAAACCATGTCCCAATGGTCACCGGGCCTGGTGTCACTTTAAAGAAGTAGTCCAGTTACACCTTTGTGGGCTTATAACTTGGCCTCTGAATGTCCAAGAGAGATCAGGTTTGTTTTAATGTACTCCAATCAACAGCCCCTACAACCACAAAAAGGAATGGAGTCATTAGCAGTTATGGTTTGTAAATGGCACCCAGAATTATGTTGCACGAAGCACAATTTCACATCATTCTGGGTCCATTTGTGTGAAAACAAGGTCCAATCAGGCTGAAACGTTACAAGAAGGTAGAATCTATTGAGTTGTAAGTGATCTGAACGTTTCATGATGATCGCACATTCCTATAGGGGGTAAAACCATGTCCCAAAGGTCACCAGGCCTGGTGTCACTTTAAAGAAGTAGTCCAGTTACACATTTGTGGGCTTATAACTTGGCTTCTGAATGTCCTAGAGAGATCAGGTTTGTTTTAGTGTACTCCAATCAACAGCCCCTACAACCACAAAAAGGAATGGAGTCATTAGCACTTATGGTTTGTAAATGGCACCCAGAATTATGTTGCAAGAAGCACAATTTCACATCATTCTGGGTCCATTTGTGTGAAAACAAGGTCCAATCAGGCTGAAACGTTACAAGAAGGTAGAATCTATTGAGTTGTAAGTGATCTGAACGTTTCATGATGATCGCACATACCTATGGGGGTAAAACCATGTCCCAAAGGTCACCAGGCCTGGTGTCACTTTAAAGAAGTAGTCCAGTTACACATTTGTGGGCTTATAACTTGGCTTCTGAATGTCCTAGAGAGATCAGGTTTGTTTTAGTGTACTCCGATCAACAGCCCCTACAACTACAAAAAGGAATGGAGTCATTAGCACTTATGGTTTTTAAATGGCACCCAGAATTATGTTGCACGAAGCACAATTTCACATCATTCTGGGTTCATTTGTGTGAAAACAAGGTCCAATCAGGCTGAAATGTTACAAGAAGGTAGAATCTATTGAGATGTAAGTGATCTGAACGTTTCATGATGATCGCACATTCCTATAGGGGGTCAAACCATGTCCCAAAGCTCACCGGGCCTGGTGTCACTTTAAAGAAGTAGTCCAGTTACACCTTTGTGGGCTTATAACTTCGCTTCTGAATATCCTAGAGAGGTCAGGTTTGTTTTAGAGTACTCCAATTAACAGCCCCCATTACCACAAAAAGGAATGGAGTCATTAGCATTTATGGTTTTTAAATGGCACCCAGAATTATGTTGCACGAAGCACAATTTCACATCATTCTGGGTTCATTTGTGTGAAAACAAGGTCCAATCAGGCTGAAACGTTACAAGAAGGTAGAATCTATTGAGTTGTAAGTGATCTGAACGTTTCATGATGATCGCACATTCCTATAGGGGGTCAAACCATGTCCCAAAGCTCACCGGGCCTGGTGTCACTTTAAAGAAGTAGTCCAGTTACACATTTGTGGGCTTATAACTTGGCTTCTGAATATCCTAGAGAGGTCAGGTTTGTTTTAGAGTACTCCAATTAACAGCCCCCATTACTCCAAAAAGGAATGGAGTCATTAGCACTTATGGTTTTTAAATGGCACCCAGAATTATAATGCACGAAGCACAATTTCACATCATTCTGGGTTCATTTGTGTGAAAACAAGGTCCAATCAGGCTGAAACGTTACAGGAAGGTAGAATCTATTGAGTTGTAAGTGATCTGAACGTTTCATGATGATAGCTCTTTCCTAAGGGGGTCAAACCATGTCCCAAAGGTCACCAGATCTGGTGTCAATTTAAAGAAGTAGTCCAGTTACACATTTGTGGGCTTATAACTTGGCTTCTGAATGTCCTAGAGAGATCAGGTTTGTTTTAGTGTACTCCAATCAACAGCCCCTACAACCACAAAAAGGAATGGAGTCATTAGCACTTATGGATTTTAAATGGCACCCAGAATTATGTTGCACGATGCACAATTTCACATCATTCTGGGTCCATTTGTGTGAAAACAAGGTCCAATCAGGCTGAAACGTTACAAGAAGGTAGAATCTATTGAGTTGTAAGTGATCTGAACGTTTCATTATGATCGCACATTCCTATAGGGGGTCAAACCATGTCCCAAAGGACACCGGGCCTGGTGTCACTTTAAAGAAGTAGTCCAGTTACACCTTTGTGGGCTTATAACTTGGCTTCTGAATGTCCTAGAGAGATCAGGTTTGTTTCAATGTACTCCGATCAACAGCCCCTACAACCAAAAAAAAGGAATGGAGTCATTAGCACTTATGGTTTGTAAATGGCACCCAGAATTATGTTGCACGAAGCAAAATTTCACATCATTCTGGGTCCATTTGTGTGAAAACAAGGTCCAATCAGGCTGAAACGTTACAGGAAGGTAGAATCTATTGAGTTGTAAGTGATCTGAACGTTTCATGATGATCGCACATTCCTATAGGGGGTCAAACCATGTCCCAAAGGTCACCAGGCCTGGTGTCACTTTAAAGAAGTAGTCCAGTTACACATGTGTGGGCTTATAACTTGGCTTCTGAATTTTCTAGAGAGATCAGGTTTGTTTTAGTGTACTCCAATCAACAGCCCCTACAACCACAAAAAGGAATGGAGTCATTAGCACTTATGGTTTGTAAATGGCACCCAGAATTATGTTGCACGAAGCACAATTTCACATCATTCTGGGTTCATTTGTGTGAAAACAAGGTCCAATCAGGCTGAAACGCTACAAGAAGGTAGAATCTATTGAGTT